>NC_051065.1:109167754-109869420 GCF_004664715.2 Peromyscus leucopus
AAATGCGTGCAGGAATGGGATAAGTGGTTATTGTTATTATTATTATTACTATTATTACTATTGTTGTTACTGTGATAATATCTCATTATTGGCCTTGAACTCATAATCCTCTTGCCTCAGCCTTCTGAGTTCTGGGATTCCAGATGCATACTTCTGAATATCCTTGGCTGGGATAAGTGACTGCTAATGTGTTCTAAGGTACACCAATTACACACACTTCCTTTAGAAAGGGTAATATCCCTTCAGATTCCACAGTTAAAGGAAACACTGCCACAAGCCTCGCCTGGGAATTTCACAAGGCATATTAGCCCATTAGAGAAGCCAAAGGTCATGGAAGGGAGGGCTTGGTGAGGAGTGTGTAGCACATGTATCTAAGTTTATTTTTCATGGTTAGCTATAGAATGCTGTCTTAGATTAGGTTGCACCAAGAACAAATCTCAAGATAAGGATTTCATGTAAGCAGTTTTATTTAGAAGGTGAATGTGTAAGAAGTTTTAGCAGGGGAGACAGGAAGCTTGGCTGGAAATAGAAACCAACTCAAGGTGCATTAAAGAGCTGATTTAAATTTTTGGACAACCAGTACTTGGGACTGTGTTGAGGAACGTGCTTCACAGATGTTTTGTCTAAGGAGCAAGTAGCTGGTGACTTATTCACTAAAGCTCAGCAGCCATAGTAAATGGGTAGCCATAGTAAAAAGGAACCAACTCTATGGTCTCTCCATTTTACCTAGCTCACAGTGATGATGGTCACAGCAGGTGCTTGCCATGTGCCTTTGAGTCATTGTGCAGGAGCACTGACAGTGTGGATGGGAGAGTAACAATAGCGTGTGAGGCATGCTATCCTCCTCACCTGTCTCCGTTTCAGACAGGAATCACAGTAAGGCCCGGGAGAAGCAGTAGTTGAGAAACAAAAACTGGAGAACAGAATGCTCAATGCATCAGAGCAGTCTTATGAATTCTAAAAGGCTCTGATTTAGCTTGACACACAGAGACAACATTATTCTAAAGCTGGTAGACCTCCAAAAGGGATTCCCACAAATGCCACCAAATACCAGGCACATAAATTTCAGGCTCAGCAGAAATAGCCTTGGAAAACCATAACGTGTAGGGTGCTGCCACAGGAAAGAGGCTTCAAAACTCCAAATGTAGTCAGGTTCTAACTTTGTCTATCTGTGAAACAGCAGACATCTCTCCGCAGTCACAGGCAGAGGATAGTATCCTAACTGAGCCCTGGGGATGATGAGCACAGGGTGTTACTTAGAAAGCATGGGCATAAAGGCTCTGAGGCCGCTTTCTTAGCAAAACTGCATTCTGCTCAAGTCTAGGAATATCAGCCCTGTAGAGAAAAACAACCATGGAGAGTGGTAAGCATAGCGAAGACCTTAAAAAGGATAATGAGGAGGGAGGAGCCACGGGAGGATGATGTCTGACATAGTGACCCAGAATGACATCTTGGAGGAAGAAAACTATTAGCTGACCTCACCTTGATAGGATGCAACAGGAGATAGGGCATCTCGGGTGTGTGTTGGAGGGGAGGAGACGGTGAATGCAAAGACCCCATGATGTGGACAGAACTGGAATAGTTCAGGAACAGAGGAAGGCAGTCTGTGATTAGAGAAAGTTAGGTAAGGAAGGCTGTAGTCAGAAGTTGTCAGTGTGTGTGTGTGTGTGTGTGTGTGTGTGTGTGTGTGTGTGTGTGTGTGTGTTTTTTTTTTTTTTTTTTTTTTTTTTTTTTTTTTTTTTTTTTTTTGTTGTGTGTGTGTGTGTGTGTGTGTGTGTGTGTGTGTATGTGTGTAGAGGCCAACCTCAGATGTCATCCCTCCGGTGCCATTTATGTTCTTTTCCAGACAAGATCTCTTACTATCTAGGCTGGCTGGCCAGGGATCCCTAGGGATCCACCAGTCCCATCCTCCCTAGAACTAGGGGTGATGACAAGTGTCCTCCATCACTATGGCCCGCTTCTTTAATGGAGGTGGAAATTTAATATATTCTTCCCCAAATTTCTTAGTCTCTAAGGAAGTAGCTTCCCAAAGCAACAAATCACACTTATACCGCTCCTCAAGTCTGGACTTCTGAGCCACCTCCAGAAGGAAGTTCCCCGAAGTGTTTCTGGAAGACCGGCCAGGAAGGCTCATCCTGTTCTTTGACGTTTCTTCCCAAGATCTCAAGCCATCTCACAAATTAAAACCAGTCCTTACAAACTGCACTTCAACCTTTCCTTCAAAGACTCTCCAGTCCCAGTTCCAAAAGGCAATAGCTTCAGGAAACAGGACACATCCTTGATTTGACCTTTTTTTGTTGGAAGGAGCTGGGCTCAGTGTCTCTGTAGAGATGCTTCTGATGTATAGTCTCAACCCGGGCAATGCAAACACTCTTTGGCCTGTAAGTAGCTGGAGGCAGGATTCCCATGATGCAGCTACAACATATCGCTCTGTGCTATGAGGATGGTTGTGATGGATCATTTCCCTGAATGGCAAAGAATGTTGGTTCTATAGTATCTAGTATCTAGCAAGGTCAGGTTTGGAAGCAGAGAGGGAAGAGCCTTGCCCTGGGGCTGAAACATAACAGAGGTGTCTGTCCTCCATGGAAGTATTACTCAGGAGCCTGGCTCAATCTCAATTCTCTGTCACCACAGCTATCGCGCACCTGCTCTATGTCCCTAGGAAGGAGTAATTCACAGGTCCCAGGTGCCAGTTACAGTGACCTTTTGAAGAGGAAAGACATATTTGATCACCTAATAGTTGCAGGCACAATGAAATCAGTGTCAGAAGATACATCCAAATTGGGAACTTCGGGAGCACAGAAAGAGAAGTGAATTTGCTCACTGGGTCCTTTGGTTTGACGGCAGCTAATTGACTCTGCAGATGCACACAGCACTCTGTCTCCTTTGTCTCACAAATTAATAGGCCTATGCACATTCCTCCTAGGAAGTTTGGGAGGAGCTGGGGGCATAGTGCTGCAGAGTTGGCAAAGCGCTGTTTGAGTCCTCATCTGCACAGGTGAGCATCAACAGGGCCTGCCTAAGCTCTTTTTATTTTTAGGGTAGTTATCTATGGCAACCCCAAATGCGGTCAGAGTAGCCACTGTTGATATTGTGAACTGTCAGCTATCTATTTAAAAGGCATTAAAGTGTAGGACCCTGTAGGTGTTAGAGCCTTCCCTGCTTCAAAATACCTTTCAAAATAAGACCTTAAATCTTATCACAGCGTTGTAATCAATTACAATATATAATACAGGATTGTTACAAGTCATTCTGAAAATAACAGTCTAGCAAAAAACAGGTAAAAGTCAGAGTCCAGAGTACATGGTTTTGCTTGGCCTTCATCTCTTTCTTTAGGGTGCCAAGTCTCCAGATTATTCTGTCGTCCCAGTAGATCTACATGGACGGTCTGGACTGACTCTCTACCCTAGGTATGGGACAGGGGCTCTCAAAGCTCCCGTGGACAAATCTCTTGCCTGGGGCTTCTGTTGAAGCTCCTGAAAGATGTTCTCATTTCCCGGGGCTCTGGAAGATAGGATTAGTAAGTCTGAAGAACAGAGAAGGGATGCCAGTTTGCTAGAAGGAGTAGGAAGTGAGCTAGCCCAGAGACACTTTAAAGACACCAATCTAGCCCTGTCTGGAGCTATTAACAGTTGCCTCTATACATGATCCAGTGGGTTCCTTTGCATTGTGTTCATGTAGACTTGTTTCATCTGAAAATCTGTTGCTTACAAGTGGAATCATATTGACCAGTCACTCAAAAAGAACCGTTTCAATTTGTGTGTTCTACCCTTTCAGGCTTCCTCCTCCTCCTCCTCCTCCTGCTCCTCCTCCACCTCCTCTTCCTTTTCCTCCTGTTCTTCTTATTTTATTCTCTCTGCTTGTTTTTAAATGAATAATGGTCTTAATCCACACATTTAATTATTTTCTTTCCTTGCTGATCTTACATGTACTGTGGGTGCTGATCCTCTAGTCCTTGTACAGAAGCACAAGATTGATGCCTCTCACTAATCCCCCTGCCTCCCGCCCTCTGCCCCAACAGCAGGTATTCCAGAAGGACAAAAATGCTCATGGCTCTGCCCATTGTCCGTTCCTCCCACACTGTCCTGTACCAGTGGGCTGGAGACCATCAGCTTTCATAGAGACTTTGGCCTGAGGTCAGCTTGGATGCCTGCCTGATCTTTCAAAGCTCTTTCCGCTTAAGGTTTCCAAACACAGCATTTTCCATAAACATTTTTTTCTTTTCTTTTTTTGAGTAGAAAGAAATTCAAAGATTGGCAAATCATGTATTAGTGATAATCCAGAGACACACAGCACAAGGAGGCAATTGACTTCCAAATGACCGTTTGGAGTTCTACTGAAAATTTAAACTGCTGTAATAACATGAGGAAACGATAGTTGTGAGTCTTTAAGACTTCTGAGGTGAAGCGCCCTTTGCTTTATGGTTAGCATGGTGAAATAGCACAGGCTACAGAACATTTGCTACCAATTACAGCACTTGCTCACTGTGCTTATAGCACAAAAATAGCAGCGAGATTTGTTTTTCTGATCTCTCCCCAGGATTTGTGAATTATTTGCTTTTATTACCTTATAGATAAATAGGGATAAAAAAATCCAACATAGAGGGAATTTTTATAACAAAGAACACTCCAGTTGTCTTTGGACGTGAATGCTGATCTTAATTTAATAAAAACTAAATCAGACCCTGTCGGAAGTTCTAATGCAAGAATGTATCTACAAGGAAAGAAGTCACAGGTCAGAAAATAAACATGGACTTTGGAACCAAGCTTGTGGGTCATACCCTCTCCTTATTGTGCAAGGTGACTTGGACTAAGTTGCCTCTTCGTTCTGGACTCTAAATTCCTCCCCCTGCCAGTGGTACAAAAATGCCAACCCTGCCCCCTCAGGAGCTGGGGAGAAGAGCAAAGGAAATAATATACTTGAAAATATTTGGGTGTTCTTACAAATATAATGAATTTCAATGCCCTGATGCTAGACAGTGGGCCCCATTATTTATATACTACTATTAATTCATCCAATAGGTGGCATAGTTTTAACCACTTCTCCTATTCAATAATGTCACAGATCTCAGCTACTCAGGGTTAGTCCATTTTGAGTTGTTATAGAAAAGACCTGGGTCCAGGTAATGTCTAAGAATGGCATTTTATAGTGGCTCGGTATCCTGGAGCCTGGTAAGCTCAAAAGGATGCTGGCATCATCTCAGTGTCTGCTGAGGGCCAGCTTGCTTCATTATACCTGCCCCACCTTCACCAGGGTAAGGTATCCCCTGGTGAGACAGAGCAGGCATGCCAGCTCTGACAAAACAGAGCAAGTGTGCCAGCTCTGGTGTCTCTCTACTTTAATTTATTATTATTATTATTATTATTATTATTATTATTATTATTATTATTACATGTGTTTATTTGGGGAAGAGAGTAGCACAGGGAGTGTGTGGAGGTCACAAGACAACTTGAAGGAATTGGTTCTCCCCTTCCAAGACCTGGGTCCCAGGGATTAAACTCAGATCACTCAGCAGACTTCACCATAGATGCCTTTACCCACAATACCATCTTGACAACCCTTCCTCTTCCTGTAAAACAATTCATGCCATCATTATTGACCTGATTGTATCCTAATTTCTTTTCAATCACCTCATTTCCAAATATTTAACAGATTAATATGGGGCTGAGTTTCCAACACATGAACTTTTAAAGGGGGGACATTTTGACCACAGAAATAAGGCTTGATTTTCAGATAAATTAAAAAAAAATTATTGTAAATATGTTCCATTGATTACTTATCTGAAACTGCAAACAAAATGAACTGAGATTCCCACATTTTATATGGTAGCCTCTTCTTGGATGGCTAGATGGGAATGACTTTAGAGCACTGTTTCTCAACCTGTGGGTCGTGACCCCTTTGGGGTCAAATGATCCTTTCACAGGGGTCACCTAAGACCATTAGAAATATCAGATAATTACATTATGATTCACAATAGTAGCAAAATTACAGTTATGCAGTAGCAGTGAAAATAATTGTAGGGTTGGGGGTCACCACAACATGAGGATGTATTAAAGGGTCGCAGCATTAGGAAGGTTAAGAACCGCTGGTCTAGATCACCTTACTGACAGACATTTAAGAAGCTATAAGACATGGTACTACGGTCATTTAATGTAATTTTTTCATTTTTGTAAATAATTATTTGAGAATTTCATACATTGCATTTGGATTATATTTATCCCTCTTCTCTAGTTCTTCCAAGATCTACACACTATTCCACACACCCCTAACTTTCATCCTCCATTTAAAGAAAAATAACCATCAAGTCCAATCTGTGCTGTCTCTATATGTCTTGGGTGTGTGGTCAACCTACCAGAGACCATACTATTAAAGAAAACTAACGGCTCCACTCCCAGCAGCTCCTTGGCTAGGTTGGAACTCCACGCCCACCTTTCTACTTCATGCTGGGATTGCTTCCCATTCTGTAGGCTGCCTCTTCTCTCAAGTAATGGTGTACTTGCTTGAACAGAAGCTTTTCCAGTTTCATAAGGTCCCATTTATTAATTGTTGATCTTAATGTCTATGTACCAGGGTCTTGTTCTAAAAGCCCTTTCCTCTGCCCATGGTTGAGGTATATTCCCTATATTCTCCTCTACCAGATTCAGGGTATCAGGCACTATATTGAGGTCTGTCTTAGGGTTTCTCTTGTTGTAAAGAGACACCATGACCACGGCAATTCTTATAAAAGAAAACATTTAATTGGTGCTGGCTTACAGTTTCAGGAGTATAGCCCATTATCCTTGTGGTGGGAAACATGGCAGCCTGTAGGCAGACATGGTGCTGGAGAAGTAAATTAGAGTTCTACATCTTGATCCACTGGCAGCATAAGGAGGCTGTGACACTAGGCCTAGCTTGAGCACGTGAGACCTCAAAGCCCACCTCCACAGTGACACACTCTTCCAACAAGGCCACACTTCCTTCAACAAGGCTATACCTTCTAATAGTGCCACTCCCCATGGGCCAAGCACTCAAACATAAGAGTCTATGGGGGCCATCCCTATTCAAACTACCACAAGGTCTTTGACCCATTTGGAGTTGAGTTTTGTGCAGGATGAGAGATAAGGATGTGGTTTTATTCATCTATATGGAGCCATTCAGTTTGACCAGCACCATTTGTTGAAGATGATGTCTTTTCTCCATTGAATATTGTTGGTTTCTTTGTCAAAAATCAGGTGGCTTTAGGAGTGTGGCCTTCTATGTGGGTCCTCAATTTTATTCCATTGATCAACAAGTGTGTTTTTAAGCCAGTATCATGCTATTTTTACTACTGCATCTCTGAAGCACAACTTGATATCTGAGATGGTGATCCCTCCAACAATTATTTGTTAAGATTGTTTTGGCTACTTTTGGCATTTTTTGTTTCCATTTGAAATTTAAGATTAGTTTTTCAATTTCTGTGAAGATATGCACTGGAATTTTGATGAGAATTGCATTGAATCCGTAGATTGCTTTTGGTGGGATGGTCATTTTCATGATATTCTATAAATCCATGAGACTTCCCATCTTTTAGTATCTTCAGTTGTTTTTAATTCAGTGTCTAAAAGCTCTGATTATATAAGTCTTTCAGATATATATGTGGGAATAAATATTTATATATGAATAATGTATCATGTAATAGGCATATTTATATTTTTAAAATTCAATTCTAGGAATTTTTGAACTCCCTTCTTATTTCTTTCATTACCCTATTAACATTTGGTAGTATGTTGCTTAGTTTCCATGAGTTTGTGTACTCTTTGTAGTTTCTATTGTTGTTGATATCCAGCTTTATTCCATTGTGTTTGGACAGAATGCAGGATGTGATTTCAATTTTCCTATATTTGTTAAGACTTGTTTTATATCCTAATATGTGGTTGATCTTGGAGAAAGTTCCATGGGCTGCTGAGAATATCCTGTATTCTTTAGTGCTTAGGTGGAATTTTCTGTAGATATCTGTTAGATCTATTTGATTTATGATTTAATTTAACTCCAGAGTTTCTCTGCTTAGTTTTTTTTTCCAGATGACCTTTTCACTGGTGAGAATAAAGTAGTGAGGTTGCCTACTAATAATATGCTGTGTTTAATCTGTGATTTTAGATTTAATAGTATTGCTTCTATGAAACTGGGGAGAATATATGTTTAGGATTGTAACATCCTGTAGGTGTATCTGTCTTCAATGAGCATAAAGTGACCCTCCTTATGTCTTCAACTAGTTGTTTGAAGTGTATTTTGCTGGATATTGGAATAGCTACTTTTGCTTGTTTCTTATTTTCATGGAATGCCTTCCCCTGAGATAGTGTCATCTTTGATGGTGAGATGTGTTTCTTGGGGGCAACTAAAAGATAGACCCTATTTTCTAATCACTCTGATAGCCTGTGTCTCTATATTGGGGGAAATGATACTGTTAATATTGAGATTTATTATTGAATAATGTGTATAAGTTCCTGTTATTTTGTTATGTTGGTTTTTTTTTAGATCTCATTTTATAATGAATTTGTTGTGTAAATTCTTTTAAAAAGTGTTTATTTGCTTTAATTTTATGTGTGTCTGAGCATCCCAGTCCTGGGATGGCTGGGGTGGAGACAAGTGGATCCATGGAGCTCACTGGTCACCCAGTCTAGTGGGACTGGTAGACTCCAAATTTAGTAAGACATTCTAGTTCAAAAAACTAGAGTAGAGAACAATTGAAGAAGACAGTTGATGTGCTAGATAGTTTTATATCAATTTGATACAAGCTCAAGTCATCTGAGAGGAGGGAACTTCAATTAAGAAAATGCCTCTGATCTTTGGCAGCAATTAACTCTGCAGCTCACACACGATTGAGCCTGTATGATAATGAGTATTCAGAGATGGGTAATTCCTGGGGGGCACTCACCAACCTAAGACAGAGCACCTGTGTGGCTGGGCAGGTGTCTCCATGATGGGTAAGGTGACCTGCTGAAATCCCATGCAACCCAAGTCAGAAGCTCATTTTTTAGTAAAAGGGGGACCTGCAGGGCCCTGGCCCCTGTTTTGGGTAACTGTTGCCTTGCTTGCGGACCTTGACCTTGATATCCTCCCTATGCTAATTCCCTGCCAGGTTCCACCCTCCTGAATGCTTAAGGGAAGTTCCTTGTCTGTGTATCCTGAATAATGGGTGTTAACAGCTTAGATGCAAGATTGTAAAACATCAGTAGCGAACTTCTGCCCTCCAGGGTCCTCCCATTATGCTGTAAGCCTGTATTTAAGACCTCCTACTCCCTTCAAGAAATGACATTCGATATTTAAAATTAATATATATATGTATATATATAATATATATAATAAAATGAAGAAAAAGAGAAATGGTTTTATAGTGCTCTTCTGAATTATCAAAGGACTACTTAAAAACCAAATGAGAAATTAACAATTTTCAGAATATTTACAGCAGCCTCAATTGAAGTTTTTGCAAAAGCTAAAAACTTGGCAGGATAACTTTAGAAAATTAGGTTTTGTTTTTTTTTTTTTTTTTGGTTTTAGTTTTATAATATGTTAAGTTTCTTCAAACAAAAATGAGTTTATTTTTTTTTTCTATGTGTAAGTGCATTGTGTCCATTTTGGCTTTGTTTTCCAAATCAGACAATTCAAAAAGGAATGAAGATAAAATCACCATGTCCCACACTCTGGGAAAAACCATTCCTGGCTATTTGAATAAGCAACTTTCCTTCTCTTTGGTATTTACATAGGGTCAGGGGTGGGCAGTTGGGTAAATTAACAACCCTGCTTAATTTTGTTTTGTTGTTTTATTAAAGTAAGCTGTGTAATGTCTTTTAACCTGTTTTTCATGGGTATCCTGCCATGCCAATAAATTAATCATGAATTTGGAAAAAAAATGCCTCTGTAAGATCCAGTTGTAGGCAGCCTATAAGGCACTTTCTTAATTAGTGATTGATGAGGAATTAATTAGTGATTGACCATTGTGGGTGGTGCCACTCCTGGACTGGTGGTTCTGGGTTCTATAGGAAAGCAGGCTGGGCAAGCCATGGGGAGCAAGCCAGTGAGTCCTCCATTGGCCTCTGCATCAGCTCCTGCCCTGTGTGAGTTCCTGCCCTCACTGCTTTGATGATGAAAACTGTTATATGGTTCTCTCTCTCTCTCTCTCTCTCTCTCTCTCTCTGTGTGTGTGTGTGTGTGTGTATGTATGTATGTATGTATGTATGTATGTATGTATGTTGTGCCTACCCGGTGTCCTTGAAATTCAGAGGAAGGCATCAGAACTATGAAACTGGAGCTATGGACATCCTAGGTGCTGGAAACTTTTAACTTTTTCACACTGAGATATTTCTTCAGTAAACCTGGCTTAGTGGTCATAAATCTGTTTTTATCAAGGAAAGATGTCCTTTTTCCTTCTTTTATGACTGAATGTTTTGTGTACAGAAGTCTGGGCTGGCATCTGTGGTCCTTCATAACTTGAGAACATCAGTGCAAGCCTTGGAGGGCTTTCTAGTCTCTTGAAAACTCAGTTGTTATTCTGATGGACCTTTATACATGACTTGCTCTTCCTTGAAGCTTTCAATGTCCTTTCCTTGTTCAATGTATGTAGTGTTTCGGCTTTTGTATGATGACATGAGTTTCTTTCTGATCCTCTCTATTTACCGTTCTATATACTCCTGGCACCTTGACAAACATCTCTTTCCTTAGATTAGAGAAGAGTTCCCTCCCCCATCATTATTGAAAGTATTTCCTGTGCTTTTTATTTGGATCTCTTTTCCTTTTCTCTACCTACAATTCATAGATTCAGTCTTTTTTTTATCATGTCCCAGATTTCCTGTATGCTCTGTTCATAGTTGGTTTTTTTTTTTTTTCCAGTTTTAACTTTTTTTTTTTTTTAAACTGAGTGATTCAATTCCTCTAGTTTGTCTTTAAAACCTGATAATTTGGGGGCAGGAGAGATGGCTCAGTGATTAAGAGCACTAACTGTTCTTCTAGAGAACCCAGGTTCAATTCTCGGCACCCACATGGTGCTCACAACTGTGTGTAACTCCAGGATCCGACACCCTTACACTGACATACATATAGGCAAAACATCAATAAAATAATAATAATAAAAACCACTAATATTCTCTCTTCCATTTTATCCAATCTATTGTTGACACTTTGCCTCTAGTTTTTTTTTTTTTTTTTAATTGACTTCCTGAATCTTTCATTTTGAGTTTTATTTCTGTTTGGCTTTACTTCAGAAATTCTATCTTAATTAAGTTCTATTTTCATATCATGAATTGTTTTCATTATTTTACTCAATTCCTTGTGTTTTCACAGTCTTCACTTCAGAATTTATTCTTATCCTTCTTGAGTTTCTTGATAATATTTATTATTGCTATTTTGAAATCTTTGTTTGTGAAACATCTAAATTGCCTTTCTCAGGGAACATTACTATGGGAGTACAAAGTTTTGGAGGAGACAAAATGTCTTCATTATTTGTTTGTGTTTTTGTGATGGGACCTGCACATCTGGAGTTAGGTAGTTATTAGTGTTCCTTGGTCTGGGTACTTCATCTCCTTTTCTTCAGTGGGTGTTTGGATCTTTGTTTCCTATTATCCCAACTTGTCAGGTTATAGACCAACTGAATGGTACTTAGCGTTCAGTCTTGGGATAATTCAGTGTTGATACTTGGTATCAGAAGTGGTCCCAGATTAACTAGGGATGGGTGATGTTTCTAAGTCTAAAAGCAGACATTTTGTAGAGTTCGAGGATTCTCACAGGCAATCATCTGGTGTTTGGAGGAGGTGCTCAGGTCTCATCCTCAAGTAGCAAGAGTCTTTCAAAGGTCTCTACCTTGAAAAGGGGGGCGGGCAGGAATGCCATACAGGTAGATGAGGTTGGTACAACTCTGAGATCTCTACCTAGAAAAGGAGCTTGCTGGGTAGGCATAAGAGATGCAGGCCTCAAGCAGGTCACAGGGGTGGTCAATTTCATGTCATTCTGAAATTTGTTTTCACCTGTTCCTAGACCAACTGAAATCATAAGCTATTTGCAGGAAAAGAATAACATATTATTCATTCCATAAATAGTCCCTCTGATACTTCAAAAGGATTGAATTATTTAAATAAACTGTCAGGACAATCTGCTATAATAAATAATATTTAATTAATTAAAGAGAAAACTGAACCTCAGAGCCATTCAATAATTTTCCCAAAGACACAACAAAAACCAGAGTATCTCATTTTAGCCTCTAGTAATATAAGAGACACGCTATTGCAAATGAAGGTTTTTGTGTACATATGTGTGTAGTATATGCATATGTTCATGTGTACACCTGTACATATGTAAGTGTGTACTCGTGTGTGTGTGTGTGTGTGTGTGTGTGTGTGTGTGGTGTGTGTGTGTGTGTACATGAAGAGGTCAAAGGTTAATGTCAGGTGTTTTCTTCAATTGCTCTCTACCTTACATTTTGACACAGGGTCTCTTTCTGAATTTGGGAGTTCACCAATTTTCCTAGGCTGACTAGCCAACGAGCTCCAAGGATCCACCTGTCTCTACTCTGCCCACCTCCAACACTGGAATTACACTTTTTTTTTTTTTTTTTTTTTTTTTTTTTTTTTTTTTTTTTTTTTTTTTTTTTTTTTTTTTTACACTATTATGTCTGGCTTTTGCAATTCAGGTTTTAAAATTATAGAAATAATTCTGGAGAGATAGCTCAGTAGTTCAGAACACTTATTGCTCTTCCAAAGGGCTTGGGTTTGATTCCCAGACTCTATTCAAAAGCTTACAACTGTCTTTGATTCCAGTTCCACAGAATCTGATGCCTTCTTCTGGCCACTGCAGGCACCAGGCATGCATGTGGTACACACACATACTTGAAGGCAAAAACTTAAACACATAAAATAAATTTTTTTAAGTTAATAAATTAAGAAAATACTACTCAAGTCTAGAACCTAATTCAAAGTTCTGTTAATAACAAGGCAGACTTACACTAAAGCTTATGACACAGTTACACAGATCCATAAGTCTAGTCAGTATGAAAATAAAAGGCAGAAAGAGAAATTAACTTCAAATCTAATATTTAATGCTAAAATCATACATATCTGCTTTAGTCTTGGCATAAGTGATGTTTCTCTATTGATAAAGTTTCCACTCATTTGTCCAGACAGTTTACACTTATAAATTTTTATTGTTTAGATACCTTAATAAAAATTTATCATTCCAAAAGAATAGTCAATAAACAAATACAGAAAAACTGGGGATATAAAATTAATTATACAAGGTTCTAATTCCAGCTAACAAGGAATAGAGCTGAGTTCAATCTTAAAAGGACTCTTCCACTGGTCCTTATGACACACACTCTGCAACACGATATTTCAGACATTACAAGTCAAATTTAGAGCTGTTTCCCTTGGATTCTGGGAATGACTGCAGAACCCTTCTCTTTCCGTTATTGTGGAGAGCCAGTACTGGCTTATTGCAGCTCACCTTCGTTATTCAAGTCTATTCTCTCCTCCAGACACAACTTCTGCTTAGTTCCCTTGTCTTAACGGCTTCTATGACAACATTGCATGGTTACCATGACAACACTGCACAGTTACCTGTACACACTGCATGATTGGTGTTGCTTTATGAGGACTGCTTGGTAAGTTCCAGAATCAGAGATCACCAGACACTTGGAGCTCCGCAAACTGCAGATCAACCTGTTTTGTAAAGTCCCAGAGTTCCCTGCCACCAAGCCAGTTGGGAAGCTACCAACTTCCCAAATCATGATGGCCTTTCGCATCCCAGAAAAGGAAAACTTCATACTACCCTGTGCCAAGAACAAAGCAAAAGGCCCGCCTCCTGCCTGAGGGCTTAGGTCTATTCTCAGAAAATGTGCTTTTCCCTGTATAACCACTGGGTCCTATCTGGGAGTGGCCCTGGTCATGACGTCACGGTATGGATTTAGAGACTCTACACTGGCTTCTTAGTCTGTAAACCAAGTCCAGTTGCTTCACCTCTTTATGCCCCTAGATCTCCTCCCATCCTCCTTCTAATTCCAGGCCACAGAGCAAACAGATTTTCTTCTTTCTCAAGAGAAAAATTTAAAGCTATGGGAACAAGCCCAAAGCATTGCTGGGAACATTCAGCAGGAGACCATGAATGAACTGAGTCAGGCATGAACAGTCCAAGACAGAGTAGGAAAGAAAAAGAAGGGACTATTGCCCTTCAGATGTATTTATTTCTAAGAGATGAGGCCCAGCAAATTTCATGAATACGACTCCCAAATTGTATAGAGTTCTTAACTCTACCTTCAGACAATTTAAGAGGGCGAAGTATGCCTTGAGAGAAAGGACTATGGCTGCTCTGAGGCCTCAGTAGAGCAAAACTGTAACCAGCGTAGGGAGGTGGTTGGAGGGTACTAAGAAGGATAATGCCCATTCAAGGGCAGGAAAAAATGCCCACAGAGTGCAGCACAGGTAAATCAGAGGGATTTGGAACTGCTCTGAAGAGACACAGTTCTAGATAGAGAGATGGATGGTTTTGTCTCTAACGTACAGCCGCTCAAAGCTGAGTCCTGGCTCGCCTCTTACTAGCTCTATGGCACCAGACTGGACACTGAACTCTCTAAGACCCCATCACAAGGGTTGTGGGGGCGCACGCTGGTAGGATTTGCTGAAGGAGGCGGAGGCAGGAGGATCACACATTTTAGCCGGGTGGTGGTGGCACACGTCTTTAATCCCAGCACTGTGGAGGCAGAGGCAGGCGGATCTCTGTGAGTTCGAGGCCAGCCTGGTCTACAGAGCGAGTTCTAGGAAAGGCGCAAAGCTACACAGAGAAACCCTGTCTCCAAAAAACAAAACCAAACAAAAACAACCAACAACAAACAAAAAAGACCCCATCACTATCTGTAAAGCAGAGACATTCACAGTAGCCCTCACATGGCACTGTTTTGAGAACTAGGGAAGATGATTTTGCATCCAACTAGCTCAGTAAATGTAAGTTATTGCTGTTAAATAAATATCCTTATATTGTTGAGTTTTTTTAATGTTATAGAATACTATTAAGTGATCTTGTTTATACAAAAAACCATCTATTTAAAAATTTACATATATTTTTTACTTATACAAAGGAAACACAAACATTAGAATTTGAAAGATATGGAACCCAAACTATTAATCATAGGGGACAGAGGTGGCTTTTATATGCCTTAAATACTTGTGTATCTCTTGAGATTTATTATCTCTATAATAAGAGTATAAGACAGGAAATAGAAAAGTATAAAAGGAACAACTCTGGCCTTGAAGTATATATTATGTGTAGTCTAATACAGGCTAGCTACTGCAAAGGATCAGATGGCCCCAACCAAAGCCAGTCTAAAAAAATGCAAAAAAACAAAAACAAACCAAAAAACCAACCAACCAAACAACAACAACAACAAAAATGAAAACCACGAGCAAACAAAAAACAACTTTGCAAAACAGAGAATAGAAACAAGAAGCACAAGTGCTCCATGACACAAAACGGGGCCAGGTGTGAAGCAGCACCACAACACACATGTCCTTTAAGCCGGGAGTAGATGCAGCCCAGCATCGTCTGCCTTTTTTACCGGACAAAGTGCTCAGTACTGTCTCCCGTGAAGGTGGTGTTCACTCTGTTCGCCGCCATGCCTGCCCTTCACTTGAGTTGTTTGGAGCCTGAAAAAAACTTCTCAGGAAAGGAAAGGCCAGAGAACTTGGGAAGAGGGAGGAATGACAGACGTTAAGGATCTAAAAAGCTGTATGGAGACCAACAATTTCATAAGCTTCATAATACATATTGCGCTTGAATTGAAGTTCTCCTACCCTGAGGGTTAATGCTCTCAGAAACCATCGGTTATGATGCAAAAAAACCAATTCCAGGTGTGGCATACAAAGCCACCATTGACTGGAGTATTCTGGGAACTACAAATTAATTATGAAAAATATAAAGACCAGCTTGCTGGTGTGACTGGGGTTATTGAAACTATTGCTTGACCCAAGAAACGGATTTTAATTGAAAAGAATTCACCCCATTAGTCTAGTTGTAAAGAATAGTCAATGTTTGAGCTTTCCATCAATATTAGACAAATGAAAACAACTTTTCTTTGCTACCATTATCATTGTTCCCACCACCCAAGGGCTGGGGGTAGACTTCAAGGTCTTGAACCTGCTGCCAAGCATCCACCTATTGAGCTAATCTCTCAGTTCCTATAAAATACCTTCTCCATTTTTCCTGACCTTGAGTATTGAAACCAAGACATTAAGCATTCTAGGCAAGTGCTACGTTGGAGGTGCATTCCCATGTTCATTTCTGGAAGCCGTCTGAAGAGGCTACTGACAAGGTATGAAGTACTGAAAATTCTATCAGACATATTTTGATTTCTTCCTGAGACCTCAAGCTCAAGATTTGGTGAAATTATTAAGGCCACTCCACGTAGTTAAAAGGGAGGTTTATTTAGTGGCGTAACTTACAAATGAAGGGATAGGTAGGCTGCGGGTTATGGGAAAGACGCAGCACAGTCCGGCAGTGTTCTCTGGAGAACTCTCCTCAGTCTACCTCTAGCGTCCAGGGTCCAGGAAAACAAGAGAGGCTGTGCATCCAGATCTCCAGTCTTCAGGGTCCTCCCTTGGCCCCACCTTGTAGGCGTGACAGTTACCGAAGCCTGAGTGAGGGTTGGAACTTCCAGACCAGAGCTGGAATGGCTACCCACTACATCTCCCCTTTTTGTCTAAATAAGAAGGTTCTAACTTGATACAAGATTATGTACAAAGGAATGGTTATCAAATATTGTCCAGGAGTAATGAGGGATAATGACCTAGATAAGATGGAACTACAATCAATGCGAACAATATCAAGCAAGAAACACATACTAAAATCCAGAGAACTCGAGAGCATAGGTAAATGGTATGTTACAAAGATCATTCCAAAAGGTGTCCTATCCTAAAGAACCTGAATCTAATACTTAATATGTTCTATCTAAGATATTATATGTATACTAAGTTGTAACTGTAACTGCTAGTCTTCAATCCCATCAAAGACCTGAGAAGGAATATAATGGTACCTGAGAAATGGAGCTGCTCCAAGGCTGAAGGATCCTGTCCCTAGCTGGTAGTAAAGGCCTCAGCTTCTTTCTATATGGACCTCTCCATAGAACCTGTTAATCTCCATTGTCAACTTGAAAGGCTCTAGAATCATTTAGGGCAGTGGTTCTCAACCTGTGAATCAATGACCCCTTGGAGGGGGAGTCAAATAATTCTTTCACAGGGGTCACCTAAGACCATTGGAAAGCACAGATATTTGCATTACAATTCTTAACGTCTTAGTTATGTTTTTTTAGTTATTCACCACATAAACTTATTGGTCAGTATTGGATTGAGAACCTTATTAGGAGATTTCTCTGTGTGATTATTTAGATTTGCGTGCCTTGCTAACCTGGAACTCATCTTTGAATAGCAGCCAGCCTCGTCCTCGAACGTCACAGTGTATGCTGCTCAACTCCTGCATCTTGCCAGATCGTGCCTCCAATGATCAGTCTCTTGTTCTTCTGTCGGCAGTAACAAAAGGCCCCCTGTGTGCTACATACCTCATGTGCTCTCTGATAGGGCTTCTTAATGTTCACTCAGGCCTTTACCCATGAGAACTTTCTATATTATCTTGTATATGTAGGTAATAAGATAAGAATATAAAAAACATTTGCTGATAATAACAAAATAAAAATAATTATTTTGTAACATATATCACGAATATTTACTAGTACAAGATGCAGAATATCAGTACTTTTCAGAGTTGATTACTATTTTGATTTTGTGATCATCAACATTAGCAGATTTCTTCTTCTCCTTCTTCTTCTCCTCCTCCTCCTCCTCCCTCCTCCTCCTCCTTCTCCTTCGTCTTCTTTCAAGACAGGTTTCTCTGTGTAGCTTTGTACTTTCTGGAACTCGCTTTGGAATCAGGCTGTCTTAATCTCAAGGCAAAATTCACTGAACGTTTTAGTTTGTTTGTTTGTTTTTAGTGATATTTCATTCAGCAACACAAACAGTGTTATTTAGTAGCAAACATTCTAGTATAATGCAATCCAAGGATAGATCATTAATATTTACATGCTAAGGCATGACAATGGAACATGTTTGAAAATCTTGGCTTTTCCAAAATGAAATCATTATATTTCCACGGAGCAGAGAATACATACATACACACACACACACACACACACACACATATATCCCACTGCAGTTTATAACGTACAATAGTCTGGAATCTGAGTGTGCTGGCATTCTTGTTGTGGCATGATGGATGTGTGAGTTCAAAACCAAGGCTGCAGTGACATCATAGGACACCAAGGGTGAGACTCACCAGAAACATTTCAGGTTCATTATGTTTGATTCTAATTAACCCTTTGTCATTGTGCGTTCAGAAACCCTTTATTGTTGATGATTTTTTTTTGTGTGTGCCCTCCATATTCAGTTATGAAACACTGTGTGCGGTGAAGACAGACAGTTCACTCAACTGGGTTCTAGAAGATCCAGGCAAGGGCTGCCATGCCTTTAAGAACTTAGCTATCTATGCCACTGTTGTGCAAAACACCTGAACAAAGCAACTTAACAAAGGAAAGCTTCATTATGTGCCACAGTTTCAGAGATTTCATAGGAAGACAAAAAACAACAACACACAAAAAACAGAGGAGAGGGGGAGGGAGAGGAGATGGGGGGAGAGAGAGAGAGAGAGGAGAGGAGAGAGAGACAGAGACCAGAGACAGAGAGAGACAGAGACACATTAGAGAGAAGAGACAGAGAGAGACTCAGGAGAGAGAGAGACCAGAGACAGAGAGAGACGGAGACACATAGAGAGGAAGATTGCATGCTTGCGTGAGTGGGATGTCTCTTTCTGTCTGTCTTTAGTCTGTAAGGGCCCCAAAACTTAGGACGGGACTCCCCACAACTCTCATTTCTCACATTCAGAGCAGGTCTTCTTCCCTTTAGTTTCTCTGGAAACACTCTCAGACACACCCTAGAAATATGCTTCACTAATCCATGAATCCAATCAAATTGATAATCAAGATTAACCATTGAAGTGGTCTAACCTTGGAGTTGCATAGCAACCTAGGAAGTTAGCAGATTCCAGTCTGAACTCATCACTCACCCGCTCACCATGGAGGCAAACACAGGGAGGGATTAAGAGGAGGATCATGGGGTAATCACAATCACCTATGTGTACTGACAGTTTCTTGAGTCTGCATTAGAAGCAGTGTTGAAGTGGCATAATACACTTGCAGAGGTCATCAGCACCCTTTATGGGATGGAAGTTTTAGCTAATCATAAAGCAAGATAGACCTCATCTGGAGACAGAGGTGATAGACCTTGTCTGGAGACAGAGGTTGGACTCCTTAACCTCTAAGGTTTACGTGGGTTTTAAGCAAGAATCATTTTCCACTTCTGCCTTGCACCAAGATGGAGTGGAATATCAGTTAAATGGATTAATTAATATCAACAGAGTCTTTATAAATGCAGACACTTGACGTTCCAGCCATCTTCACCTCACGATAACTGCCTCGACACAGACCATAAATGTTGACCAGATGTGATGAATTAGAATTTTTTTGTAAGAAAAATGAGAGTACTCCATGAGGACTAAACTCGCCAGGCAGTCTCCGGGACATGATACTAAATTGAGAAATGATGAGTAGGAGATACTCAGAGAAAAGGGAGTGGACAGGGAGGTGTTGGCAGGGGAACAGCATGTTCAAAGGCCACGGGGTAGTAACAAGGCAGAGAACTCTGAATCCTGAATTCCTTGCCTAATATTTTAGGATTTACTAATAATCTGATTCACTTGGCCCAGTGTTTAATTATGGAGATAAATGTATTATTCATTGAAAGCCAAATTATTTCCTCTTTCACCTCAGGATAAAAACCAAATTACTTGTTTTCTGGATACTCAAATCATCAAGGCAATGTTGTGGATCACATTGTAGAAAAGAATTCATACATTATAGAATAAGAAAAATAATAGAGTTATAACAAAAAAATAACTAAGGATTTTATCTCTAAAAGCTCTGTCTGTTTTTAATGCCTAAAATCAAACAGAATGGGGGTATTCTGATCTCATGGTTACTGGTGTTTTACCTAGGCAAATAATTACAACCCCACACTTGGTTACGTGTATGAATCATTAACTTCTTTTTTTCTTTGCTCTGAAATAACTTCAAACATAAAAATCAAAAATGCACACAAACAAAGCCATTGGAATGTCCCTTTAAAATAAACCTGGCAATGTTTAACTAGAAGTTACTGGCTGTTCCAAAAATGACACTCTGCTCTGCTGAGAGAGAAGAGGCCCTCTGTGTGCTTCTTCCCTCCCTCGGTTACAACAATGAATCACCACCATTACCTGCAAAGCTAGACATGTAGGTTGTTGTCTGGGCCAGAAAGGCAAGGCCCCAGTTGGCTGGGATTTAAAATAAGAAGGGGAAAAATGTGGAATTCACAGATTTAATTAAACATGAAAGCTTCCAGGAAAGAAAACATGTTCCCCAACTACTACTCACCCCTTTTTAAGAACATCTCTCTATAGCTCCATTTCCGAGACACTGAACATATGAGAGACCTAACTTCCAGTGATCTGTAGAAAGTATCAATGTGCCCCACATCAGAAAACCTGCACCCTGTGTCATGAGGATTAATGTAAAGAAAACTCCCCAGATTTGTCCAACATTAGCACGTTATTGATGTTAAGTCAGCCTCTGGTGCCCACCTGTTTGTGACTTCCATGAAGCACAGTGAAGGTGACGTAATGGAAACGTAAGTTCCAAGGGGTCCAAGAACACAATGACTGGGTGCAGTACACACTAGCCCTGAGTTACCTTGTAAACAACCCTTATTCCCACCCTTTTCCAAAAACGAGAGCTTCCTAGTCACAAAACGACTCTTATTTTTATGATATTTCATACATGCGCAGCAAAACCTCACTCTTTCTGCCCTAGTAGCTGAGATGGGACCCCAGCATCCTGGCTGAAAGGTTAGAGTCTCATCTCTTTGTACTGATGGAATAGCCAGAAAGAAAACAGAAGAGTTAAAAACTCACGATTTATCATTCCAGAAATACAGGAAGTTAACAAATGTTTCCAAACATCTCTTCAGGAAGTGAGAATAGATACATGTATGTATTTCAACATATCCAGTGGGCTTCCAAGAAGTGGGTGGGCTTATCAGCCACTCCAAGATCTATTCAGTATCTGCAGTTTCACCTGGTCCTGAAGCCCAGTATTCTCCATCCTAAAGAAATGTGTCCAAATGTGACTCTTGTGGGAAAGAGTCTGTGTTCATGGAGATGGAGGAAGGTGAGTGTTGAGTTGACAGCTTTAAAGCATGAAGCTGGAAATGGAGAACCCAACCCCAAACAAAGAGAAAACACATTTCCTGTGGAGGGACCAAAAGTCTCTTTTTCACACACACACACACACACACACACACACACACACACACACACACACACACACAGAGAGAGAGAGAGAGAGAGAGAGAGAGAGAGAGAGAGAGAGAGAGAGAGAGAGAGCACAAAAATTTTTCTGTTTCTCTGCAGGGCATGATCAGATAATATTAGTATATTAGTGAGATGCTCCATTTGTCTAGCAGACCAGAACTGGTTTTAATTCTGTTCTGCACTGTTAGAACTCAATAAATTGTTAGCAGCGGTGTTCCAGAGGTGATAAGACATTGTTAGAGCTTGGATATAAACTGTTCCAGACAGGTTCATGTGTGAGGTGTTCCCAGTCCATGGTGCTGTTTTGGGAAGTCCTAGAGCCCTTCGGAGGTGGGGCCTGGCTGGCAGGAGTGGATCAGGGAAGTGCATCTCTGCAGGTTGGAGCCTGGCCCCTAGTTCTCAGCTACACTACTCTGTGTTACCTGACCTCTTGTGTGACAAGCCTCTGCCACACACTCCTACAGCCATGCCTTCCCCACCACCATAGCCAGAGAACCTCGGAAGCAGTCATCCAAAGCAAACTCTTCCTCTGCCAAGTTGTTTCTGTCTGGCATTTTCGTGACAGCAGCGCAAAAGTCAGAGGTGCAGAGGTCAAGCTCACTCCTCGCAGCAGCGACTGCGTGCGAATGTTGGGATCCTGAACAGACATCATGGACAAAGTGCCTTCAGAGCAGCGGTTTTCAGCCTTCCTAATGTTGCCACCATTTAATGCAGTTCCTCAAGCTGTGTTGACCCCAAGCATAAAATTATTCTCTTGGCTACTTTCTAACTGTAATTTTGCTACTGTTATGAATAGTAATGTAAAGATTTGTGTTTTCCAATGGTCTTAGGTGACCCCTGTGAAAGAATTATTTGAGCCCCCTAAGGGGTCGTGACCCACAGGTTGAGAACTATCGTTTTAAAGGAAGGTTCATGTCTGAGGCTCATTATTCTCATACAACACACACACACACACACACACACACACACACACACACGCACGCACGCACGCACGCAGGCACGCGTGCGCGCACACACACACACACACACACACACATGCACGCACGCACGCAGGCACGCGTGCGCGCGCGCGCGCGCACACACACACACACACGCACACACGCACACGCACACCCCAAACAAACAGCATCTTTCTTTTTTTAATCTCCTGTTACATTTTCCTTCTGTTCGGAAGCTTCAATGCCAGTGTCACACAGTCTTTACTTTCAGCCAAGACGTCCATAATTTCTCCCTAGATAAAACAGTAACGCGGGCCTTGTGAACCTGTCTCTCTATGTCGTAAGCAGATCTCCATAATTCAAAAATAGCCCCCTTTGGGTTGGAAATGCACTTTCCCTGGCTTTAGTTACTTGGTTTTAATGTGGGTTCACCATCAACTTAACCAACCTGTTTGTTTAGGTGATTGAACACAGGATACAACCTGGTTGGCTTGATTGACCCATCACCATATTCCACCTGTGATTGGTACCACGGATCCTCACAGGATCAACACAGCCAATGAGTGAGAGTGCTGTTTGGAGTTCCTACTCAAGACATCCCTGGAAACTACCTCCAACTTGCCTCTAGCTATGTCCACAGGAGGAAAAGGTTAGGAAAAGGTGGAATCAACACTCACACAGAGGTAGAATTGAGAGAGGAAGGGTATGACCTTGGATCCTCTTCTCTGACATTCATTCAGCTCTCCCTTCAAAAGTATCAACTATATCACGAGTCTTCTATGCACTCAACCTTTTATACTGGGCAGCTTGTTCTAGGTTTCTGGTCCTTCCTGATTAACTTAGGTTGTACCTGCAGGAAGAAGCATCTTGCATACTGGTTTGTATAGAGTAGATACCTAATGGCTGTGGAATGTTAAAAAGACACTATTTCTATTTTTTTAAACAAATGAACTTTGAAACCCATAGAAAGGAGTCCAAATTATTGGTGACAGTAGTACCCACAGAGATACTTTGTCAAGTCCTATTTAAGTCTACCTACAATTATCAGAGACATAATTTTTTTATTGACAACTAATACAGGTTTCTCCTTATTATGGCCATAGCGAGAAAATAGATGAAAACAGCTATAGCACTAACAGTGTCACTAAGTCCACAGATAATTACACACTGAATATTGGTAGGAAGCGCTCAAAATTTAAGTGTACAATATTTTCTAGCGTACTTTATTTTAACCTACAATGATATAAATGGACAAAATAATGTATCCATTATTAAAACATCCAGTGACCCTGCAACCCGCGCAATAGTCAATGTAAATATACATGTAACTTGGCAATAGAAGAATTATTAATGGAAGTAAGTTTTGAATAAAGAGACAAACTACTGTCCTCTACATGTTTAGTCATGCACACAGGTTGGGAGCACATTGCGTGCCTCAGATGAAAAACTCAGGAATTCTGAAATGTCTCCTGTGATTCTGCAAATATCTCCCTATATATAACCTTCTCATGAGTATACATCACACCTTTACGCCATTCTGTATAGATGGTTTCAGCCTTAGAATATCTACACATTCAGAGGCGTTAGCGCTCAAACAATCAATAAGCTACTTGATCAACTGAATAATAGTCAGCCACAAATGTGGCAAAACAACAAAATACTTGTGATGACACTTTGTGGCTATCACCAAGAAGAATTTGTGCGATATCAGGCGTGAATTAACCGCCCACATAGAACCCTTCAGAGTCATATTATACAAAAGATATCTTCTACTAACTCTACGAAACTAAGATTGGGAGTCGTAATTTTTGTATTTATAGACCACTGACGTAAGAAAAAGGTACATCTTGGACTTATCCTTAAAAGCCAGAACACAGTTGATAAGTGTCTTTCACTAAATGACAGCATATCTTGACCAAGTTAATTAAGAGTGTTTGGATGGGCAATAAAACTAAAAGATGCTTTTAACACAATCTCCAGTCCTGGGCTAGGCTAATAGTGCAAAACTAAGCTAGCATTGCCTTTGAAGCTCCTTTCTAAATGTCAGATCTTCAGGCGCTTCCTCACTCGCGATTTTTGAGAAGATAACATGAGTTAAATATGAGGTCTTAAACTTGAATTTGGCGATGGTAACTAATTCGAACGGCGAAGAATTGGAAGGCAGAGACCAAATCAGCTGTGGGTTATCAGGAAGGTGCTCTCTTGATTTGTGAGGAGGCCATGCATCCCGCTATTTACTCCTAGGAGCTCACATAGAGATGGATAAAGCCAAACTCACTATCACCGTACTGCAACAGAGGCTGCAAAATGTTAGTAGTTTGAAGATTTGTGAAAACCTGTGTTCCGCCAGAAGGACGCTATCGAAGACCAGTGGCAACTTTGTCTCTCAAGAGATGAAGAAAGAAAGAGCCGAGTAATTTGGTATATACATAAAGAGCACAGAAGAGCAAGCTGGGCTGTGAAATCCTGATACGGCCTCACCAGCATCAACACAAGTCGTTTATCTAACTCAAAAGAGTGGTAGGATGTGCCAGCAACCAGCTTGTTCAGTGTGCCGCTAGTTTTTTTCAAATGTAATGTCCTTGCAGGTTGAATTTTCACTTCACACTGCGTCAAGAGAAGTTTAAGAAGAGAAATAAAACTTTGGCATGAAGGTGGGGAAGGCCTTGGTCGAAACAGACAATTGTAGCAAAAGTGAAAAAACATAACAGAAAGGAAAGAAAGGAAAGAAAGACTTAAGAAAGACACGAATAAAGAAAACACAGTAAGATTAATGAAAATAAAAATGAAAGAAGAGAAAGAAAGAATAGCAGTACGAAAGCAAGGCCGAGACATTTCAGGCAACTAACCGACTTTTATAGATATTTAGATACGCACTGTTTATGAGTCATGAGTGTGAAAGCCTCCTCTCCAGCTGATCTTGCTCAAACAATTACTGAACACAAGGGGTAGGGTTCGGGGCAGTGATACTTAGAAAGATTTAAAAGAGTGAAGAAAAGCCTCACTGTCAAGGGGAATGACACAACGGCACAAGAGATACCAGGCCGTGCATCTTGCTGCTCCTTTCATCCCATTTGCCTGAATATTTCATGCGAACCTGCATATTTTTCTTGTCATTAGGAGCATTAAGGGCTAGGGTCCCTATCTGGACTAGGTCCTTAGCAGAGGCCGTCCTTCACGGCATGACCTTACCATTGCTTTGCCTTGGCTTGACCACCTCTTTATGTCCTTGGTTCTCTTTTGAAAGCAATTACATGCTCTGTCAGAGCTATTTTATGCATGTTCTGCAGAGCAAGTCTGCCAGCGGTCGGACGACTTCTCTAGAAGGGACGAGTAGTGTTGTTAGGACTCCAGCATCAGGTAAGAAATACCACAAAGGTTAGCTGCTTTATCGCAGATCTGCGCATCTTGGAGTTTGTGCTTCGGCCTCTTGCTTAGCGCTGCTACCCTCCTCAAGACGAGTCCAAGGAAATAGAACTCTCATGTAAAGGAGTCAAAATTACGTTTCCCATACCGAAACCGACCAACACCCACGCAAAATGAAGGTGAAAGCTAGCCTACCCCTGGAACTTACCCTTGATCTAAGCTGAATGAAGCTACCGAGGCGTTTAGTGGGATGGAGAGAGGGCGAGCCCCTGTCCACAACCCACGAACTCCTGAAATCCTCTGGCCCACTAAAATAAAGCCACAGCGAACTTACCAGGTAGCTGGGGACATTCTGACTATACTACACTCAGATCTTACTAAGTCCTTATTTAAGATCTTTATCATCACACGTTTCCACAAGTGACAGGTCTTAAATAAAATAGACAGGATATTAGAAAAACTCAGAAACAAGTACACACAACGAAATTGAAGAGGTAGTTTTGATGGGGACGTACTATCCAAGTGGGATCGACGAAATGCCAGTAGACATGGGGAAAGAAGGAGAGTGAGATGGAGGAGCACATGCATGAGACCGCCTGCTGACGTCTTTAATAAATTTGTCTTTGAGGGATAGAGCATTTAAGAAATGTAGGACCACTAAATGATTCCAAAACTCTCAAAGCAATATGAGCAACAACATAGACAGAACATAAACCATAGTATCTATATTATCTAAATCACTATGGAACCATCTACATTTATTAATATGTTTCAACGACTAACTTCATGTATGATAGCACTCATTCTAATACTGACGATTCATAAACCCATAGAGATAAGTCCGCTTTTCCTTTGCAAGGCCTGATAGTGTTACTTCCCCACACTGTAATCGGCCTGGTGACATCCGAGCGTTCTTGAGCCCCAAACAAGGCGAGCCTAGGTTATGCCCAGAGAGCGAATCTACATGAATTTCACAGCACCAGGTGCCTACTGTGCTGAAGAAGTGGAGAGAACTAATCATCTCCCTGCCTTGTCACCCAGCATCTCACTGTAATCTTTGTTAACTCTCGTGTCGGCTCCAGGTCCTGACCTACAACCCCAGAGAGATTCTTCTATTGATTTTATATCACTTATAGTCATTGAATTCAAACTAGGATACTGAATTGATTCTCACAATGTTGGTGCGCCCAATTCAGCCACTCGTTTGAGAATGATCTGATATGTTCTATATTGGAAAGCATAGGGAAGTCTTCTAGAACTAGTTGTTGTTTTCGTACACTACACACTGCGATACTCCTGGGGTCAGACTTTAGGAGCTTTAAAACGGGAGGTGTCATAACCCTAGGCCTCAACCCATTGAATACATTTTCTGTGGGGAGAGAGTCAGTTAAAGACCTAGGCATGACAAGAGCTTATCTAAACTTCATTTTTCTGATAAGTTTTAGCCTCATTATTCCTTAAGAGCCACTCATTTACTCTCTTGTCAAACAGAGATGAGGCACGTCTGTGCTCCTTTTCCTTACGTATTTGTCAGATCTCCTACTAACCCCAGGCACTTAGATATGAGAGTCTCTGTGAAGACGGCACCAATGAACGAGTCTACTCCCTCAGGAGGTACTTTTTGGCTTCGACTCTAGACCAAAGTAGTCTCCAAATTTCAGTGCTCTTGCACTTATTGGGGCACCATGTCTGGTTTCTTGAGCAATTTGGCAGGAGTTTGGATTGCCTGAATTACTGCAGTTTCTGGCAGTTTCCTTGGTCATGTGGGAGGTGTCCTCTTCTATACTGGAGATACTTCAAGCACTTCAATCAAAATGAGTACCACGGCTCGAAGTGTCCCAAGAAAAATTCCCCAGGCAAGGAAGAGGGTGGGGTTTAGCGCCAGTAAGAAGGGTTGACACTGGCAGAATCATATAATTGCCAGCAGCCAATCTTGTGTGGGTGGCAGGCAACTAATACATAAAGCCAAGGAAGTCTCTCAACATACTCCATTTATTTTATGTCTATATACATCTTCTTTAAACTTGAGAACTAAACACAGGAAAGTAGTTAATAAACAAGGGTTTACTGTAAGCATGTTACTCCACTTGCATTGAGTGAAAATAGGTTATTTATATCAGAGTGGTATGAGGACAAATTCCAGCTGAACTAGATACTCGTCCCATTGACCTATGAGTCTTACACTTGTATTCCGAATATACGGTCTCAGACAGCAACAATGGCTCTTCATGAGCTAACTTTTTAATAAAAGGGGTGTGTATTACCGCAGAAAATTTATTCTCGAGTTCATGTCTACCTTATGTCGAGCCACTTTCAACATCTGTATTTCGTGCTTTCCGCTGAGACCCCATGCCCTAGAAGGAATAAGCAACAATATGAGTTTCTGTTGGGACGAGGAACTTTCAACCAAGTTATACTTCTAATGCCTCATATGAATTTGACATTTTCACTGCTATTACCCTCTTGCCTCTTACGACTCCCTTAGCCTGAGTAGGACCAGGAGAAACAGGTTTGAGAGGTGACTTGATTAGTCAAAGATACAAAGAAACCTTCTGATAGAGGTGCGGTCCAACTTCTCTTTTTTAAGCCCACCTGAAGTGCCAATCTATTTTAGCTGTGTATATCTTGTATCGCTTTTATCTTCTATACGCGATCGTGGATAGTTAGCCCATAGGGTATTGCCGAGTAGCCTAAGAAAATTCGAGATCTATCATTTTGACAACCCAAGAAACTGTCATATCAGTGCCAACTCTCTTCTCAGTGGCTTCATGGTGTATCCATATACACACAGACCCTCCATCTTATCGCGCGTCCGAGTAATGTGAGGTCTTTGGTGTGGTCTACCCAGGCCTGGATTCGACCTGTCCCGTCTCATTGTTCCAAATCTGTACAAGGTAGTCCAGTGAAATAGATAAAACTGTCTCCTGAAAGTCATAGGTGCGTACGTGGTTCTACCTCTAGTTTGAGGCTCACATTTGATACATCAGCGTGGACATAAGATCCTTAGAATTCCAGCGAGAGTTACTATTAGATGCACCATGGGTGATATATTTCCTGGTATTGAAGGAGGAACGCCAATTATTTCTATCGTTCTCATCCCATACTCCCTGTCAAATAAGTCACTGTACTCTATTCCAGCAATTCAATATCCGCAAGGCTAAAATTTGGAAGCTACACCGCGAAGATATATTAATAAGGCGAGCTCTTGTACTATAGCTAATGCAGCCACATAGAACTCAATCAAGTAAAAATGGCACTGCGAGAGAGACGCCATTCACATAGGGATGAGAGGATCGTCCTAGAGGCATTTTAGATCGTTTTCTTTTAGGCCAGTTCACGTGGTGTAAAGCGCGTTGTTATGCTGATTTATGTGACTTTAGTGCCACATGAAGGCCATGACAAACCGAATAGCATACTTGGGGACTGCCGCAAAAAAGGAGTTATTTTATTTGCCATGTTATAGCTATGTTCCAGCTAAATATCCAAACATTTCCTTCATGCGAGATGTTGTTCTAGTCGCACATATTAAACATTAATGCCTCAATTTAAGGGATCACTGAAATAGAAGTCAAGGATCAGAAAAGTCTTTCTATATTGATCCTCTCGATATAGAGGGGTTAAAGTAATGGCCACGAGAGAAGTTGAGAAACTGTGTGGATCTAGGAAGTGTTGCCCTATTAACTTTTGGATAACTACTCGACATTCTGTATTAATTAATGACATAATAACTGTATTGTTCATGTAAAAAATCAAATTAGAAATTTTCTCAAGTTGAAAAAATTGCAAACGGGAGTCCGGATGTGCAAGGGGTGTGCTGGCCAACAACACACCATGAGACAGTGGCCTTTAGACTCATCTCTCTGAGATAATGCTTGCACCACAGCAATTTCCACTTGGTCTCTTTATAATATAAAATAATGAAGTATCATTACTTACAGGTGTTATTGGAAACCTAGCTTTACACAGTATCCTAACATCAAGGCCCTAGAGATATGGCTACCGACCACTAGTTTTAGTGTTTTAATGTATTCTAAGAATACACACTGGGCTGGGTCGTCCGAATTTCTGTCATAGCAAATAGACAAAATTATAGAAATAATGCTTATTCACAAGCGCATCCTCCTACAGCCTGAAACCATATGAAGACATTTATTCTCTTATGTCGTAGGTTCCATTCCTGACATACAGAAATGTATTCTATATCTTTCTGTAGAGCAGTATTGAATAAAATCTCCACACTAAGATTCTCAGGCTCATTAGTAATTTAATAATTCAGGCTAATTTTTCTTTCCTAAATAAGAAATATATGCAATACAATTCCTATTGGCAAAATGCTACAATCCCTAACGTGAGACCTCCTTGGCAGTCCTCTTCTCTACCATTTGTTTCTGGTTGTCTAGATTCACGAATGTGAGTGAGCTTAGATTTGTGATCCATACATTTTGTATAGAATGCACTGATCCACCAAGACAGTAGTTCCGCCTAGCCACAAGAGAGTACCGAGGATTTTCACACTAGAATGACATGACACTCATCGTGAGATAATCTGTTACAACACTGATATGTGACTATCATCGAGCCTGCTTCCTCAGTAGGGAAGCACCCTCCCTGAGAACAGAAGAAGAGCCCGAGTGGACACTCATACCTTTGGCTTAGCTTAGTTTCTAGGCTCGCAAAAAAGATGGAATGTACTATACAATGAATGAACCATGGTATGGTTTTTAAATGAAAGATTTGAAAGATAGTTATTGGAACCACTCAAAAGAGAGAGAGTGAGCGAGGCGGAGGTCATCCCTGCACACACTCGGAGAGCAGTAAACAGCTGGGGCTAAGATCCAAGCGCTGCAATCATTGTATAATATCTGCTATTGAGATGCGAAAGAAAACAAGCAGCTGTTTTGCAATGAGACGTTATCAACCTTCAAAGAAAAGCTTTTGTTTCACATCATTGGTATACATAGCATATTAGAGTAAATAATTACCTTATCAACTATACCTAATTGACCGTTTATAAGATTTATTGCGAATGGTCAGAGAATAAATAAAGAACAGTGGGCTTTCTAATCTATAATGGCCATGCCACTTATTCAATGGAATGGGCGCTGCTGTCGCTTTGTCGATTCCTTACAGTCAACTTTAGCCTTGAATTATTTTATGCCCTACAACATTGAGAAGAGCAATATGGTGAAGAGAGTTGTGGTTTGTCCACAGTTGATCATCCTCATTTGAGATCATAGGAGGATTTTGAAGTTTCCAGAGCTCATGTGATGAGGGGAAGTTTGTTTGCCTTGTGTGTGTTGTCCTATATCTGATGGGATCCGTTGGATCTAGTCTGCCCCACATAACAGGCTTCTCATGACTTCACATAACGAGTCCATTTTTGTTTCCATATATACTTCAATTTGATTGAATTCTGTCTCATTTTCCTTAAAACTAATTTGCTTTATTTTTCAGTGAGAATGTTTTTTTGAATATTTTTCTGTAGTGCAGTAACTGGAAAAATGCAGACTACACCAACACGCAGTTTTTAAAATGAATACCGCAACATTCCAAAGCTGCAGAAATGTGAACACAAGTTTTTATTGATATTTATTGTAATTTCAGAAACATGGGAGCTGAAATTTGGGGTTAAACAATCTATATTGATATTCTATTAAAATCTCAACTATATAGCAACCAAAAATATTATATAAAAGCCTACAACAGGCTCAAGATTGTATATCGCTGAAATCTAAATTATACAGAAAATTATACAGTGATTTGGACCTGTGATATAGTTATTCCTAAATTATCTGGCATAAGACTTGCACTATTTTTAATTATTATGTTTCTTATCTGTTGTCAAAATTAATACTTATCATAATTAAACATGATTTTGTGTAATTCAATTTGATACATTGATATTCATGTAGATTGTTTTTCCAAAGAGAGTGTGGTGAACATAAATTTTATTTCTTAGGTAAATATTTATAAATCACACCAAACTGATAGGGCTTCCTGATGTCATTCATCTGCATATGAGTAAGATTAGAACATTTGCTAAAGGTTACTTTTCATATGCACATTATAGGAAGAATTGCTTTCAATTGTATGACGTATGGGGGCCAGATAATTAACGCCAATAACATATAAGTGCAGTCTTGAGTGGTGAGGTGTTCTACAATGAATACTTTCGTGTGACGCTATGAGGCCTACACGCGTAGACAGAAATAATTCTAGGAATTATTGCCTCTATAAAGTGTTGAGAAGAGATTTGGTGATATTTTATTAACCATATATATATAACGCTTGGATGATTGTCTTAGTTCATAGTAGTACTTTTTTCACAAAGTGGATTCCTTATTGGCTCTGTGTGTCTTAGGCAAAGAATTTTGCCTCGAGGACGACAATATACACTATTTTGCTCATCTCCATTCTTAATATTGTAATATCAGGTTCTTTCTAAGTATGGACTTATTTCATGTTGAATAGATCCTTCTCAAAAAGTAATTCATAAAAAGGAAAACAACAACTCATGATACATTGATGATTTTCCCCATGCCTTTGTATGTGTAAGCTTCACACATATAGAAATATATTTTAAAAAGAGTGGTTTATCGAGAAATAGTGTTGTATTTCTGATTAGTCGTAGAGAGTAGACGATGATCCAAATAGGAGAAGACACCAGGAACGTACATATCACATTAGAGCTACTCTTTCTTACTACAGATTTTACTATATATCGTTTATTTCTGAGAGCCAATTCCAGTGGAGAGTTTTACATTTTAGAAAGAGAACTCATTTCCAAGTGATGACTATTGTTAGGACATATTGTTAGAACCCCAGGCAATGCATTATGTAAGCAGCATGAAATTCAGTGGGGATAGTCACCCCTTTTATTTCACCAAGATACAATACTGTTATATAGTGCTATAAGCTATTATTCTTCTGCAATTAGAGTGGCACTCTTTGAATACACTCACTTGTTATTATGAAACGGCCATGGAGACCATATCTCTCCACAGGGTATAGAACAATGATTTATACTGTTCACTACATTCTTGATTCAGATTTAGTCTATAGTGCTCCTTTACCATTTCTTATTAGTCGGTAGACCAGCTCGATATGAAAGTCGTAACCTCTATTTGGTGACGAGATCTGAGCGAATTCCGAGCTAGGTCGAAGGGAAATTCTGCTCACTCTTCATAAAGTTGACTTTGTTGGTGGGGAGCGTTTTATTTCGCTGCTGATCTTGATAAGCCAATTACTAAACCATAACTGAGGATTTTATTTCTCCTGCTGGCTTTTTTCACTTGCATTATGTAGCTGATGGCGGTGACATTAAATACTCTGAATATCATGGCCTTCGAGGGTGGGTACACGGCCTCCATACTCCATATCTTTCTTTTTCCTAGCTAGAGTGTGTCCTCTCTCCCTCCTAATTCCACACTGGGATCTGAACCCAGGCCTGTCTGGTATACAAGTCTGTGCACTGCCCTCACACAAACCCTTCTCAAGGTCTTTTCTTCCATCAGTGCAGGCCAACGTGAAGTATGGAGCCCAGGATGTCTGAAAATTGTTGTGTACCTTCACAAGACCGTGATAGTCTCTCTGGATCAAAACATAATTCCACCAGTTCCTCTGAATCCTCCAGGGGTAAATGAATAGGAAGGCTTTCCAAGTCTTATCAACCAGGGGGCGGTAGGATTTGTTCATCCCTTTCTTTGTTTAGTTTGCTTTGTTTTGGTTTTTGACAGGCTTTTATTATGTAGCCCTGGATGATCTTGAACTCACTGTGTGAACTGGCCTCAGACTCAGAGACTGGCCTGCATCTGCCTCTGTCTTTGCCTGTGGACAAAATCTAAAGCTTGTGCTCCATGTCCAGTCCAGTCTAGTAGTTTCAGAAGCAGGCTGATGATTAGTGTTAGCTGTAAGTTTCCATTTGCTTGTGTTTCTCAGGAGCCATCACAGATCTGTGGCTTCAGGCACTCAAGGGCCAGGGCTTAGAAAGTCATGTGACCAAGCCCCTAAAGGATTCTGGTAGCTAGTCAGACAGAAGTCACCAGTTCCTCCTGCTCTACCAAGCACCTGCTGTAAAACAGAACCTGACCCCATGAAGTCTCTTGCTCTTGGCCCTTCATAAACCCCAAAAGGATGCTGCCTTGGTAGCTAGGGGGTGTTTGGCCTAAAGAATGGTAGCAAGATCTTCCATTTCTCTAAAGAGGTTCACCGTTTACCTAGCCTCTTGCATACTTAAACCTCTTTCACTTGATTAAGCTAAAACGCATATTCCTTGCTGTGTATCTCAGAATTCTAAGCATTAAATGCAAAAACAGGATGATGATAATGGTGATGATGATGGTGGTGGTGGTGGTGATGATGATAATGATATGAGGAGGAGGAGTGTAGTATCTACAGTTACTTTTGGAACATATAGCATGTGTATTGTATTATCGTCAAGCTCAGCAGCTCTGTATGTTGTGTCTCTATTTTCCACATGTGAAAACTGAGTCAGAGTGTGAGGTGTCGGCAGGAGCAAGATTCAAATCCAGTTCCTAGAAACTCCGACCCCAGTTCCTTATTGCCCAGTGGCTGAGTCATTTTTGAACAAATTGCTGAGCCTCTTGATGCCTTGGCTTCTGCAAAGGTGCCGGGTTGGGGGCCAAATAACCAATTCACAAGGCTGTTGCTTAAATCCAATGAACTGATTTGTGTGAAACAAAAGCACAGGGCTATGAAATATCATCATAGTCATTTGGTAAACCATAGCTTCCCAAATTCATCTTGGAAAATGTTTGACCACTCTCAACCAGCAGGTTGCAAATAATTTCAGCATTAGTGATTCTCAGTACGCAGTAGCAAAGAAAAGATCGCAAGGCAGCCTTCAGTTAAGCTAGAGGATGGTGTATTAGCTAGTCTTTTTTTTTTTTTAAATCACTTAGTTTTACGTTTCATCTGGCCAAGAAGGAAAGGGGGCCCTTTCCGCCTGATTTGGAGTGGAATTACTTGGGTAATCACCCTCTCCCCGTTGTGCCTGGAGAAGGCTGCTCCTGCAAGAATATACCATTAAGTTCTTGCTTTGATTTCTGCTGTTAATCCCATGGCCCAGCTTGACATTGTCTCTTAGCAACCTCCTGTCCTTTTCCCCTTTTCATTCTTGTGTCTCTAACAACACTTCCTCTCTCTGGTTTTTCTTCAGCTGGCCTGCGGCTTTCAAGGCCCCTTAAGCCTAGTGTACACAGAGACGTGGGAGCCGGGAGCCCATGCGCACGTTTATGCTAATCGTCTGAGGGGAGGAACATGCTGTTCTGGAAGCTGCTTTCCAACTGTCACATAAATCAGTCAGGGGGAAGAAAAGGGGGTTACTATTTTCACAAAGACACTGCCGAGTAGAGCAGCAGCGGGTCTTGGCAATGCGTCAGCGCCCAGCCCCACTCCCCAGAGCTGAGCCTTCTCTAAGTGTTGCCTGTGTTCGCCACTGTTCTGGAGTGTTGACTTATTTCGTAGATGCAGAGGATTTCCAAGTCAGAAGGGACCTTTGAGATCATCGGCGACTCCATGAAATGGAAACTTCCAGTAAGTGCCTATTCCTGGACTCTTTCCCTGGAGATTCAGGGCCAGTTGTCCAGACTGGGGCACATGACCGTCATTTACTGAGGGTTGGGAAGCACTGATGCAGCCATAGGTTCATGGAGATCCCAAGGTCCAGAGTGCTGGGGCTGAGAGTGACGTCGAAGCCTTGATTTACAGTGGTATTTCCTTCACTGTGAAGTTCTCTAAGTCCTGGAGTAGAGTGGCGGGAAGGCCCGGACAACATTTTCCCCAGTGCTCTGCACCCAATCACTTGTGGAACCCACACAAATGTGCACTGGCTTTTCTTAGTCCACTGGACCAGATTCATCAGAATCTCTTCAGAGACCCCAGCACACAGATTTTATAGACTTAGGGAAAAAAATCTTTTTAGCAATATTAAAATATATTTCTAATTACATCAGCCACAGTTGGCCAGAAAGAACACCAGGTCTGGAGTTAGAACTGGATCTATCAAAAATGGACACCAGGAAGTACAGTGTGTTAGGGCTCAGGACTTATTTGTTCCCTTAAGGTTTCATGCCCCCAGTTGAAAAGTGTTGGAACGTTTAAGAGATGGGAGCAGAATAGGTGGTTAGATTATGGGGCTCAATTCTCTTTGTGTGGTGTGTGTGTGTGTGTGTGTGTGTGTGTGTGTGTGTGTGTGTGTGTGTGTGTTCATGTATGTGAATATTTTTCTGGATGGGTGCCTGTGCACAAATGTGGGCATGTTCATGCCAGTCAGAGGTCAATGTTGGGTATCTTCTTCTATTGACCTCTACCTTATCTTTGGGATGAGGTCTCTAACTGAACCTGGACTTCACTGATTCAGCTAGACTGGGTGACCAGAAACCCCCGGGATTTTCCTGTCTGTCTCCCCAGGGCTAGGATTACAGGCACAGCTTTTTATGTGGATATTGGGGATCCAAACTAAGCCTATGTATTTGTGAGCAAGTACTTTCCCAGCTGAGCCTTCAGATCCATTCCTGAAGGATGGATGCTCGCCTGTAGCTAGGCTGAGTCTCGAGGAACTGAGCTGGTTTCTGTAAAAGCACATCAGGTTCCTGGGATTGCTCAGCTGCTTCCTTCTCGCCATGCAACCCTGTCTCCTGCAGGAGCGTCGCTCAGCTCTAACATTTGTTCTGCCATGTGATGCCATACGCTGTCTTATGACATGCTATGGTGCTCCCTCAGAGGTTGTCCCTGGCCTTGAACTTTCCTACTTCTAGAACTGCAGTCTCCTCTAGACTAAGTATTCAGTCCTGGGTTTTGGTTTTTGCTTTTGTTTATTTTTTTTTTTGTTTTAGACTCCAGCTCTTTCAACAAGTTATATGACCTTCCTGAGTTACTATTTTTTGATCTCCAAAATAAGACTACACATATAAACTTCAAATTTATAATTCAAATGCTATTTCTCCTTAGAAGTCTTGGCCAAGTTTTCCAATTAGGCCATTGCCTACCTACCTGGAAACAGAAATCACCCTAGATACCTGCTTTATAGTATTGATCACAATTCATTAGTTAAGCAGTTGAGGCTTACCAAGTCCTTATGCATGAACTGACAACAAATTATGATTAAATAGATGTGCAAATGATTGCTCATTCCCTACCTCCATCTTCAATATTAAAATTTTATGATATAAGATGCAAAGATGTCCAATTCAACATTGTGTCCACAGTGCCTGACAGAAAGCTGGCATTCAATCAATGCTGGTTAAACAAGCAAATGGCTGGATAGATGACTAATACATATAAAGTACTTGACACATAAACAAATGTTAGTTTTAATTACTTTTAGAAAGGTTAAGCTTCTTCCCCAAAGAAGCAAAACAGCTAAGAATTGAGCTGGCTTCAGGCTGCATTTTTAATGCATTCCAGTAATCTACCTTAAGGTTTATGTATGAGTGCAAGGGATGTAGGAAAATGTGACAGCTGCCTTCCTCATTAGCCAGAAACTTATGTGGCTCTTGCACATCCCCAGCCTCAGGGATGCAATCGTACATGATCACACACACATTTCCAGATGATGATGTCTGCTGGCATGAAGAGCCTTGGTCTGTGTTTGAGAAAATGCCAAGTTATCAGGTTCTTAAGGCCGGTGACAATGATTCTCATTCCCATCGCAAGATAGACTCATAGGAGCGTGACAAATCCGTGGGCAGCTTCACTGACCTGATCCCAGCACCAGTCAAACCGTGGGACAAACCTGTGACAGTCCCTGAGCCTCCCACTGGCCACCATGTGGTATACAATTTTGGAGGAGTGTGTGGAAAGAGAGGTGCAGAGGAAAGGCAGTCACATGACTGGCTGTGTAGGCCCAGGGTCCAGAAGTCTGAAAGAAAGTTTATTGTCTTCTTGTAGATTCTAGCATATAAATCAAAAAACTCTTCAACATGTATTTTAGTTGTTCTGGTTAGTAGTGACTACACCCCAGAGGTACTGCCCAGTGCTCCTCAGGGATTATCTTACTTCACCCTCTGAGCTTGGAAACCACTACCATCAATAGCTGTTGCTCTTTTGTTTTCTTTGAGTGGGAGAATAACTCTGTTTGGGGTCAGATACCCTTGGGTCTCAGACTTCACAGAACTGCTTCTTGGTGTCAGTGGCCTTAGTAACTCCAGATACTGAAGGATACAGTCCTGTTTAGGACCCTGCACTGGGCCACAGTAATCATGTTGCCCATCTTCACTTCCCTGAAGCAGGCACAGGGCACACAGGCACATTCTTACATCATCTCCTGGAACAGCTGTCCCTATGGATGCAGTAGAGATGGTCCTGAAAGATGGCAACACCCCCCTGCCTCTTCGTCTTGGTCACCATACCGGACACGAGCCTCCCTCAGTTGGAGATACTTGCAGGAAGTTTTCTTGTCAGTGTGTGTGTCTTGGTTGTTTCCCTGAGCATCTTGAAGCCTACACTAATGTTCTTGCGGTATGGAGGAAGCTTCTCCTTGCTATTTTCTTCCAGATCCTCTTCTCATTTTGAAAGATGGTAGGCTGCTCTTGGTAGACATGCTTGGTCGGCCATGCTCTGAATCTAGCCTGAGCAAAAGAGCATCATTATTATTTTATGGGGGAGAAAACAGGCTCTAACAGGAATTTCCAAAACATTACATTCATAGTGCCAGGAAACACCAGCTTTGGACCCATACCTAAGTGATTATTTGATTATTCTGTAGTGTATCCAGTAGATATTGCTTAGCATCTACTATTTGTCATGTTCCTTTCTACTTACAAAAAAAAAATGTGTTAGAGGCAAAAGTTCATGCCAGTATGACATGGAATGGACATATGAATCTAAGTCAACTATGTGACCCACCAGCGTGAAGGTCCCACGGGATAGAAATAAGGCAGCACCAAAGGGTGGAGGGTTTGGTTGGGGGTGGAGTAGCTGTGGCAACAGGCCTATGACACAAGCTCACAGTCTAAATAGAGCAATTTGGACAAGAGTCGATGATGAAGTCACCTTTGAGGAAAGAAGGAAAGATTTTTAAGAGGTCTAAATTATACTGTGGTCATTAACCCTCTCAAGTGGATTAATGAGAAATAAAAACCTACTGCAAATTAAGTACCAATATATGTTAGGGACCAGATTGAGTACTTTCTCATAGTTTCTCTTGGAATTCTTACAGTGGCTGTAGAACAATATCATTCATTTCTCAGATGAGGACGCTGAATAAGAACAAGAATAAGAGAGACTGTTCAAGATCAGTCAGTTAATAAGTGATGTGTGGCTGGGTTGTAAACTCAGGTCCAGCTCATCGCTGTTCTTCAGCCTGCCACTATCCTTCCCTGCCTTCAACTGAGCTGCCTTCCTCCTACCTGGCTGCCCCTTTACCATGCCCACCTTCTGCCTTCTAGCACATTCCTCATTCATTCTTCTGTCCTGGACTGATAAGGACTATAAATCCAGGAAGAACTGTGCACTGTCAGCCCTGACTCGAGTATGTCACCTTATTTCACTCCCCAAGAGACCAGGAGATCTCAATCTGGGTGTTTGCTTGCCTCTCTCCCTGCTCAGTCCTCCTGTTCATGGTCTCTGGCAGCCTGGTCCTCATGGTCTTGTTCTTTAGTGGGGGCAGACAACAGATGGGGAGAAGCAGTTCTCCAGAGCAATACCTGAGAGAATATTGAACAGGAGGGGAGGTTTATTTTGGCTTACAGTTTAAGATGCTACAGTCCACATTCAGCTGGCTCCATTGTTTATGGGCCTGTGGTAAGATGGAATGTCACAATGTCACAGTGGAAGAGTATAGGAGGGCACAGATGTTCACTTCATGGGTGACCCATCGACAAGACACGGCCCCCAAGAACACACTCCAGAAATTTGCTTCCTCCAAGCCAGCTCTACCTTCTAAGTCTCTGCCATTCCCAATGATAGCATGGTGCCATTCACATTATAAATCCCTCAATGGACTGTGGAGTCTTTGTGGTCCAATTAGCTTTCTGTAGATCTAGAAGCTGGAAAGCAAGACTTTTACAATAAGTCTTTTTTTTTTGGGGGGGGGGGTTACCTGAAATCCAAACTGAACAGTTTCTAAAAGTTCATTCCTCTCAGTTCCCTAAGATGAACTCTCTTCTGCTAATGAACTGTAGACTCCCAGGCACCAAAGGTAAGAAGTTAGTTTATCATCCTCCTAGGTGCTCATCAGGAACCAACTGTTCACAAACTTGATTGCTTTCAACTTGGCAAGCATGGCTTTCATCGATGTCTCCCCTAAGTCTGACCTCATCTCCTCATGCTGCAATTCTCCTTCCCCATGGGCTTTTAGAGCCACACAATGTAGGACTTTGCCTGCCAAGTATAAGTATATTCAGACAGCAAGTATGTTCTATCTCCCTACAGCCTCATGAGGATGTTCATGAACACATGCCAAAGAACATACATGTAGACTCCTGCAAACTTGGATGTGATCACTCGATAACAAGCTTATCAAGACAGACCAGCACAGATGGGAAATGACTGATGTGTGAGAGCTTGGAGACATTAGGAACACCATGGTCACACACTGGAGATGATGAGGAAAAAAAAATGTTTGAGAGAAAAATGTCCACATCCCATCTTCCTGGTACCCCAGAGCGCCACAGCCTTGGTTTACCTTTTAACTCCAGCAACTTCAAGGCAGAGAGCAGTCCTTGATATGCGCTGTGCATATGCACACTTACATGAAGAGCAATGAGTAGGAGTGGTTTAAAGCCTTTCTACACACCGAGAGCCCAGCTGGTGGGCGGGAACTTGCTGATCTCATTCCAGTGCCAAAACAGTTTGTGGGATTGAATCTTTACAACCTCTATTTTGCAAATGAGGATACAGAGACAATGTGTCTAAAACCAGTTTGTGTGTGGTGAGAGTGTGGCATATGACTCATGTCCAGGTGTCCTGTGTCAAGCTTTATATATGTGTTCTCCTAGACAAAGAAGAATGTCTGTCAGTAGGATTACTGGAAAGTTCAGCATGATCATGTTCTCTCTCTCTCTCTCTCTCTCTCTCTCCTCTCTCTCTCTCTCTCTCTCTCTCTCTCTCTCTCTCTCTCGTTCCCATATATCTTTTCCCCCTTGTTCTCTATTGTTGATTCTCTTATCTTCTTGTCTCTGTCTGCCTGTTCCCCTTCCTCTATTTTAATTTATGAATTTATGTTTGCTTTATGTTTGCTCCGAGGTGGAATGTGAATTTCATTAGGAGGCCATTAGGAGACATGATAATGGGGCCTTTGTGTGCCCTGATGCCTGCCAGTAGGTACCATCCTCATCAGGGGCGGCACACAGGGAGTAATCTGATAACAAACAGAGAGAGGTGACCCAGGTTGCATAGTCAAGGTCCCGGCCCCAGTCCTTAGCAGCCCCTCTTGCTAAGACTCCTACACATATCACACTTTGATATATCTGCTGTTCCAGGGTCTGTCCTAGCAAATGGGGCCGTACAGGCAAGGAACTATGTGTAACCCTCTTAAAAGATGTCCCCTTGGTGCAGAGCACAAGCCTCCAAGTGTGAGGGTAAACCGCACGAAGGAATAAAGGGATGATGTGAATACCAATGATTTACATGGTATCTGGGACAGTTAATAGTGTCAGTTTAGCAGTATCTGGGACCAGAAGAGATAAACTTCTGAGCGGGTCTGTGAGCAAGCTTCTATTTTAGATGAAGATGGTGGAAAGACCCACCCACAAGAGGAAGGTGACAGAGCAGTAGCATTCATCTCTCTTTGCTTCCTGACTGTGGATGCATTGATCTCCTGCCACACTACCTTCCAGGATGAACTCCCTGTGCCGAACAAAGCCTTCCTCCCTTAACTTGTTTATCAGGTGTCTTGTCACACAACTACGAGAGTAACGCATGATCTTCATCAGGGTTACTTCTGTTTTGAGAAGAGATTTGAAAAGGCCACATTTAAAAGAACCTTTATTACTCTTGTCACAGAAAGCATGAGAAGAATCCAACTATTCAGTATTTTTCAAGTGTTCCCCAGGCAGAGCCCTTGGCAGGAAGGCAGCCCCACCACCCTAAACATGAGTGTCTTGTCTTGGGGCTGGAGAGGTGATGACCCAGGGGTTGGAAGTACTGTTGCTTTTACAGTTGACCCAGGTTCAATTCCCAGCACCCATATGACAACTCACAGCCATTTGTAATCCAGCTCCAAATGATTCGACACCCTCATACAGACATAAATGCAGGCAAAACACCAATGCCCTTAAAATAAAAACAAATAAGCTATAAAAAAAAAAAAGAGAGAGTGTCTTGTCTTGACCCTAAAAACAAGGAGTGTGGGAAAGGTGAAGGGAAAGGCATTTAGGGAGGGGCTCCCCTTCTGGGAACCTCCAGTTATTCCATCCCAAATGTGACCCGGGCAAAGAGCAGGCACCAGAGCTTAGAAATTAAGGTTCTTGGGAGATAATAAAATATGAACAGAACGGTAGCACCAATGACACTCTCTTCAATCTTAGATTCAAAATGAGAGAAGGCTATATTAGCTGACCCAGCAAAGGACCTTCCTGGCTGCAGTATATGCTTTACCTCTTCCCTGGCCACAACCCATTCCAGTAGAGGAAAAGCAGAGGGTAATTCTGGGGACATTTGTCCTTAGAATGTGCAGAAGACTTCCAAGCTGTGTGTGTCCCATTTTCTTTTTTAAGGCATTTGTTATAAATTAAACAGAATCAATGAACAAGCACAATTCTGTCTTTGGGGGATAAGCACGTAGCCAATTCTTTCCCTGAGTGCTTATGGGATAAATGAGACTGTGCCAAATACTGCTTTTGCCAAGCATCCTCCGACCAAGCCAATCTTAACAGCCCGTGATTGGAGAGGCAGCAGCGCTGGAGACTGGGCCATTCCTGGTAGGAAGGAGGTAGCCGCTGCCTGTGCTCACGGCCAACACCGGCTGTTTGAATAGGCACTTCCTCTCCGAGGGGAGTTGGTTCGTAATTTTCCTTTTGCTGCTACTGGAAGTCCTTGAATGGTAATATCACAGCTTGTACCCATTCAGGACAGGAAAGTTTGACATCTGCAGATGATCGTAACACAAGAGGAGGAAAAGCACAGTCCTGTGTGTCAGCTTCTATACAACAACCAGGGAAGTAATTCCTATGGCGTAGCTCATGATGTAATCATTGTACTTGAGGTTGGCCTTCAGCCAGGGAGCCTTTCCCTAGTCATTTCTGAGCTTCGCTGACGTTTTCAAGGCAAGGATCCCAAGGGAAAGCAAGATTTTAAGTCCCTGAAGAGACATGCTATTTTAACTTCATCTAAACGCAAAGAAATGGCTTTGTAGAAAGTGTGACAGCCTCCTGTAAGGAAGCACAGTGTAGTGGTGTGCTCCTGACTGTTTGGGAGAGCTGGCTCCCCTGCGAAGGATGGATCCATCTCACAGGAAGGCTCCCTTGGCAACTGAGAATAGCCAGGCACAAAATCTGATAGGACCTTAGGTCATCAGCGTGAGTTCTTTTCAACTGATCCGAGACAAAGGATGGTCTTGTTCTTTAATTTCATTTGGCTTGGATGGTTCTTTCTGAATCTTTCACCAGCTAACAGTTTTTGTTTTACATCTATAAAAGATGGATGACCTAAAGGGGAACAGGGAGAGAGCAAAATAGGAGTTCCTGTTTTGTTTATTATGATTAGGTCAAGTGCCCTCCAATTGCAGGATTCTTTCCTCAGTCTGGGTGTTGGTTAAATAGATAAAGTGTATAAGACTGTGTTGCGCTTCAAGCAGCATCTGCGTGGCCCCCAGGTAATCCAATGCTGTCTGGAGAAGCACTCACTGGCAACTGTCTCAGCCTTGCATAAACAAACATTTGGAGGAATAGAGAATGAACACAACCACAAAACAGGGACAAGGAGCAGAGGATGCAATTGTCATGGTGACAGAGACCAGGATGTAGGAGATCAGGAGGAAGGGAGAGAATCTTAGAAATCGGGATTTCACTGGTGTGTGTGTGTGTGTGTGTGTGTGTGTGTGTGTGTAATAGTATGCCATTTAGTAAGAATGAACAATAAGGATACTCATTAAAAGGTAATAAGTAATTAAATGGCTAATTTTTTGTGTAAAATGGGATACAGAAAGCTCCGTTCACTGTATCTAAGAGATCTACAAGTCTATACTACACCAGATATAAAGGTTCTCATTTAGGTAAACTTGGGGACACTGGGCAGATAAATTATAATCTCTTCCACCATAATGTACACTTTCTAATGGACACACACACACACACACACACACACACACACACACACACACACTTCCTCTCCCAAAACTGCAATTTGGAAAATAGACTTGTATAAAAATCTATTTTTTCACTAAATATAAAAGTTCATTTCCATAAGAAATCATAGTTAATGATTCTTGAAAGCAAATTTAGAATTAAATTGGACAATTACAAACTGAATTAGACAGTTAAAATAAAACATTAGGTGAGTAAATTGTGAAAGAGTTTCTTTAAAGCTATAGGATTCAATTCTCGGCAAAGGGAGCCAAGCATTTCTTTATTACTCTAGTATTTTGGAAAGGAGACAGATTGTTAGGTAGGTAAGACAAAAGACTGGAAATCCACAGGCATTTCAGTTTCCAGTCCAAGACAGCTGCTGGGTGACATCACTTAGTGTGCAAACAGCCGTGCTTGGAGGGAATTAGCAGATGAAAAGCTGGAACACTTGATGTGGGTGTGTAAATGGGCTTTCTCTGTCTCTTTGCATTCCCTTTATAGAAAGGCACACCTAAAAGTAAAGTCACCCAGGGCAGCATGTATAGAGTGTAAAGACACAAGAAGAGGTCCAAGACAGCGAAACTGGTGGAGGAAGGCAAGCATTTCAAGATTCAGATCATGTTGCTGGCCAGATGCAGTCTCTAAGGAAACAGCTAGGAGGACTGTTCAACTCTCAGCTGCCTTCCAAGGAATCAAGAGCTGGCTATGGGCAAAGGAAATGCCAGGGAAATGCCAATTTCTGTCATACTAACATCTTTCTCAAGGTTGAGGCTGCACCTGGGGAATATGAACCCCTGGCTGTGGGGACCAGTCGGCCCTGAGGGGTTGAAATTTGCTTCTTCAGAATGGCTGAGGGAAATCTGAGAGGACAGCAACACAGACACCTACTAATTAGAAAATGTCCTGACATCAGAGACACCGTTGCAATGAGAAGCGGAGTCATCCTTGGTGTGGCTCCCAAGGTGACCTCGGAGAAATGAAACACCTAAAAACGTGTTTGGAAGTGATTTTGTTAGGGACAGCAACTGCTAGAGCTAAGGAGGAAAATGAAGGAGACACTCTAAAGTGAGGTGCTGTAAGTGAGAAGTCCTGGTGGGGGCCAGTGGAAGGAGGGACATTCTGGAACACAGTCACTGTCCTGTTTCGGACCAAATAACCGTCAAAGGCTACCTTCCTCCCAGGTGGCAGGGTAGCGTGGTTTAGGATAACCACTGATGTCTCCTACAGCCTTAATAGGCTCCTTTCTGCATTTCTAATTTTCATAGAGGCAGCTTCCTGCAAAGTAAGTAATGAATGTAAGATGACACTCTTTGGGGAGTTGTAAAGACAATCTAGGAACACGTCATTTCAGAGTAACAAACTTCACAGCCGGAGACAATTTCCATTGCATAATGTGTTTAGCCTGGAGCTGGTTTTCTCCCCCCCTCCCCCATATCTACCCGGTTGTGTCATTATTTTACTTACCTCATTGGGGAAATCATTGTTTAAAAACTGAATATAAATGATGAAATACTCTTCGATTTTATCTTTCGCAGAATACTATCTTTCTTCCCTCACTTCCCGTCATAGAAGAGTTTGGCCCCAATGGGTGATGAATTGCTCCAAGTAGTCTGACAGTCCCAGAGGAAGGAATGAGTAAAAATAACCAGCTGATTACCAATAGGGAGCAAATTGGCCACTTGGGACCTCAGTGGCTAGAATGACAAATGAGAAGACGAAAATCCTCATCAGGGGACCAGACTTTCTGATTAGTCCAAGTGCTGATGACTGCTTCCCATGCCTCTCCCTCCCCGCTGTGGGATGATTTACATCTGATTGGACATCATTTTGTATTTGGGGCAGTCATTTCTAAAAGGGTGTTTGGAAGACTTTGAAGTACTTAATTACAACCAGGAGGCATTTAGGACTGAGCTGTGAAATGGATGCTTCTCCACGTTAGGCTCGTGGAATGTTCATTTATAGAAAGAGCCTGGTTGGTTTGGTCTGAGTATTCATGCTATCACTCCGAAAGGCAACCTTCTAAAGTCTTCTCTGCAGTAAAAGAAAATAGAAGTGAGAGGAATATTCTTAGCTAAGGCATCCATATCCAAGGCGGGCTCCATGTTTTCGGCGTGTATGGGGACAAACTGGGTTGCTGTTAATAATAGTCCATTACTAAAACGCCTGAGAACTTGGGCTCATCTGAAGAATGGCCTTTTCTTCTTTCTTCTTTTCTTTTTCTCCTTCCTTCCTTCCTTCCTTCCTTCCTTCCTTCCTTCCTCCCTCCTTCCTCCTCTCCTCTCCTCCCTCCCTCTCTCCCTCCCTCCCTTCCTTCCTTCTCTCTTTCTTCCTCCCTCCCTCTCTCTCTCCCTTTCTTTCTTCCTTCCTTCCTTCCTTCCTTCCTTTCTTTCTTTCTTTCTTTCTTTCTTTCTTTCTTTCTTTCTTTCTTTCTTTCTTTTTAACCAACCTTCATTTAAACTGACCTGTCTATAATGAGCTGTAAACCTGCCTGGTTGTACTAAGTGACAGGATGCATGAAGAGAAAAACAGGACCAACCACTAATCCCCACATGAACACAGCACCATGAGCTATAAGAATTGGGAAGAAGAAAAGTGGATGGGGATTTTAACATGGCAATCAAAGGAGGATCCAGGGAGATGTGATCCCTGCTTTGAAATAAGGATAAAACTGTATTTCTGAATGGGAACTGCTTGATTAAGCAGCATACTGATATTTTTTAGTTTTGTATTGTGTGTGTTTATATAATGTGTTTATGTGTATGTGTGTATGGTGTGTGTGTGTGTGTGTGTGTGTGTGTGTGTGTGTGTGTGTGTGTGTGTGTGTGTGTGTGTGCTGGTACACAGGATACTGTATATGTTTGGAGGGTAAAGGAGACCTTTGTGTGTCCATCACTTTGAGACAGACTTACTACTTTGAGACAGGGTCTCCTATCAAACCTGGAGCAAGGCTGGTGGTCAGTAAACCCCAGTGATCCTCTCGTCATTGGCCACCCCCAGGCCTGGGGTGACAGGCATACACAGTCACACCCCACTTTTTATGTGAGTGCCAGGGATTTGGACTCAGGTTCTCCTGCTTGTGAAAATAAGCACTACTACACACCTGTCGATCCTCCCTGCCCAATTGTACTGACTTAAAAAAAATAGTGTGGTGTAGAAATGTCTCTTCAGGAAAGTCATGTGGAGGACACAATTCTGTCAACATGAAAATGGACACAAATGTCAAGTGTAAGCACATGCTTCCAGTACTGAGAAGGAACTAGGTTTGATCATAAAAGTACCAGAAAAATACTGAGTGTTCTGGGTACAGCTAGAACCATTTGAAAGGGCTTCACCTTAATCACAGAAGACACCAGCAAAACAATGTTCTGTGGGACTTTTCCAACAGTGAAACCAATACGCCAGATTTCTGTTTTGATTCTTTGGTTTGAGGTCAGGGATATAAAAGAAAAGAATGAGCTGGCATAGTACATGATGTATAGATCCATTCAAGAGACATTGTTCCAGGGGTGAAGAAAGCTGGACCACACAGAACCTGCATGTGACTTCCTCAGGTGGCTGTGGGACCCCCGGAAATAATCCAGTGTGAAAGACAGCAATGAATAATTAATTGGAAGAGGACCAAGTTCAGGGTCACAGGACATGGGCAGGCAACTTGGTGTTATTGTGTCTGTTTTCCCTCACCTGAATAGGCAAAAGTAGGTTTTATGAATAGGAATAATTAATGGAAGTTTTTATTTTTGTGTGTTTTTCAGGGAGGAGAAGCTACAGCATTACTTCTGCAGATTCTCGAAGGAGTCCATGTTTCAAGATGAGATGGGTACCAGTGGGTCATGTTCCTTTACTTTAGAAGAGGTAATTCTGAGATCCTGAGGAGGACCTCCAAAGCTGGAATGACTCCTGGACTATTTGACACTGTTGTGTTATTTACTGATGTTGCCTCCTTGCAGGAAGCCTACGACTATTCTGTTTGTCAGAATGAGAAGAAAAGGGACTCCTTCCTGTCAACCCAGCTTGGGATTCCTGGACAGTTTAAGAAGCCTCATTGATCAGATCATTGATGCTGAGGAGGAAACACCCATTCCCAGAGACAAACCACTGAAAGGCACTTCCTGCTCATCCCAATTTGACATGGGCAGTGAGTAGTTCCTGATAGCAGCCCTTTCTGGAAACTAACCCCTCACACACATAACCCCTGCTTCCTTCTTTAAGTAGCCGCATCAGCGGTTCTTCTCTGTGGTAGGTTACAGAGAAGAATAACTAGATAGTGTCAGGGAAAGCATTTGGGAAGCTGATTGGCTTCTGCTTCTTTGGTTATCCCTCTAAACAGGCGATGCTTTTGTTGAATGGATACAATCAGTGGGTTCTTGGATTTGGTGTACTTAGAGTGATGTGCCACAGGCCCATTGGCACATCCGTGTGAGCAGTTTGAGATACCGCTGTTGTGATTGGAAAGCACCACCGCTCTAAAGCTCCAGCGCGGAGTCCAGCAGAGTACAACGATGCAGGGCTCTCATTAATGACTTTCTGCTTACTGCGTTCCGAATGAAGTTTTAAGGGATAAAATCTTTACAATGAAATAAGGTCTCAAGGAAAGATTAGGCTCTAGTAAAAGCAAGTTATGTTTTAAGAGTGGTTTTCTATATTCAACACTGTTGGCTTTCATGTACACTTAGAGAAATGTGTTATACTTAGCTGGCTCATACTCCTCAAGAAATAAGAATGGACATTATACTTTAATATTAATAAGTTGCATACACAGAAGTCAACACTTTTGGTGATAGAAGGTGACTATAAATGCCAGCGAGTTTGTTTTCTCTTTCTTCATAGTACCACCATGCTTAATTAAAAAGAAAAAAAACTAAAGATTTTTTAATTTTAATTTTTTAAATTTATTTTTTAAAGAGATGATGGATTATAGCAATGAGGGTGATTAGGGTTTTCACCTTCCATTCCGCCTCCACCATTATACTTTCTTCTAAGAAGTCATGATGCTCCTTACTTTCCGCATCATGAATGCCAAACTGAGAGGGGACTGAGGGGCGGGGGAGATGGTTCCGTCGGTAAAGTATGTGCAGAATAAGCATGAGGACCCGAGTTCCATTTCCAGAACCCACATTAAAAAAAGCCAGGAATGATGGCATGCATTTGTAATACCAGTGCTGAGTGGGTAGAGAGAGCTGGGTCCTGGGGCTGGGCTTGCTGACCATCCAATCTGATTGAATAGATGAACCACGGGTTCAAGTGAGGGGCTTGTCTCAGAAAACAAGGTGAATGTCTCCTGAAGACTTATACCTGCGGTTGATCTCTGGCTTCCACAAATGTGCAGGTGCCCATGTGCACTCACATAAACATGCAAACCTGTATCTCACTCAGGGCACTTAAGTAGTCCAATTTAGTTGACTCAATGTCCTACAGGGAGCATGGTCAACAGTGACTTCATTTCTTTTATGAGCACTGAGCTATCGGAGAGTTCTCTACATGGCATCAGCAGAAAAAACAGACTTATGCATCTATAATTTCTTTCTTCTATTGACAGTAATAAGGAAAGTTGCCAACAACCCTCAAGGTCATCTTCCACTGAGCATCAGAATTCTTACTGTGCCCAAATGCTAAGAATTGAAAAGGGAAATGAGATGTGTGAAATGCAACTTGAGCCCAGAGCAATAGCATAACATTCGGGAGTTTATAAATAAACAAAATGTTAAACTCAACCTCCCATGCTCATATACCAGTGGGAAGACACCAATAAATCTCCTTACATTGTCCCATGTCAAATTCACTCTTCATTTGCAAGTTAGATGAGACCTTCTACTCTAAGACCTTCCTTCTAAGTCAGGGCTCTATGGTTTCCCAAGCCACCTAATCTTTTTCCTCATCACTGCTTATGTTCCAAGAGGAGCTGGCTCCATTTGTAGTTATTGTGACAATGATTTACTATTCTAAACAATTACTATTTACCATTACTAAAAACAATTCTGTATATAAGAACCTTTTTATCCCCTCCTCCTCCTTTCCCCCCTCCTTCTTAAATAAAGGAATTTGATTCTACTGTGGTGACTCAGGACTAGCCCTGGGGTCAGATTCTTATCGCAGATAATGCCAGTGAGGAAGCATGGAAACCATTATGAAGGATATAAACCATAAACTTAGCTTATCTCTACTGAATTCTCAGGGACCTCTGAGAATGAGAGGATTTGTCTGTTGATGGTTTTCCCAAATAAAAACCACCCAAGGGCACTGATGTCATTCGTCAACATCAACAAACACTTGCAGTGTCCAGGCCATAAAGAGTCATTGGCATTTCCAGGAGAAGATAGTGGCCATGCACTTGCTTTCCCATAGACATTGGTGGGTTCTAACATCTGGAGTCATTGGGATATTTGCAATGGCTCTTCTTTGGCATCTAAACCACAAGTGTCGTCATAGAGTCTCTAGACTCTCCCTAATTGTTTCTTTCTGCCCATGGAGGAAGTTTTTACTGCAGGGGCATTCTTAAATGTCCCTTAGGGTCTCCCCAGGTCTTCAAGATCTTTGATAGGGTGGCTGTGTTCTTCAATCCAGTGCATGGACTCCTAAAAGTAGGGTGTTTTCCTTATTCATCCTTAGCAGTTATATCTCCTGAGGAGTGTGATTTTCCATTTGAAAGATAAGGAAACTAAAACCCAGGGAAGCTAGCCAGTCATCCATGAAGGAACAGATAATTGAAGGACACCTTGAATTACTTCCATTAATTTGAAATCTTGATAATGTTCTACAAAGACCCCAGCAGACTGCACCTGTATACTTTCAAGGGTCCAAAAACAGTGGGATAGATGGTGATGGCTGTTCTTGGTTGTCAACTTGACTACATCTAGAATTAACTAAAGCCCCTAAAGAGGGAACATCTGTGAGGGATTTTTTGCTTAAAGTGGGAAGATCTCCTTCTAATCTGGATTTTTGAGGTGGGAAGAGACACCTCTAATCTGGGCCATGCCTTCTGCTAGAAGCCTATATACGGACATGGAAGAAGGAAGATTTTGCTCTTTGCCTGCTTGCTCTTGCCTCTGAAGCAAGTCTATTCCTTCACTGGCATTAGAGCCTACTTCTTTGGGAAACCAGTGTCTACTGAAGACCAGCTGAGACATCCAGTCTTGTGGACTGAACAACTACTAGATTCTTAAACATTCTATTCATGGACAGTCATTGTTGGACTAGCTGGACCACAGCCTGTAAGCTGTTCTAATAAATCCCCTTTCTATATAAATAGAGATTTATTCTGTAAGTTCTGTTTCTCTAGAGAACCCTGGCTAATGCAAAGACCTTTGAGCATGAGAGAGGAAGGGATGTGAACCGAGAGAAGGGGGAAGGTGAAACAGAAAGAGACAGAAAGAAAATAGAAAGTTTTAGGTTCAGCTCTGCTCTGTTATTTCTCTGGCTTGGGAAGTAACTATTCATATCTCTCCTTTCCTCATTTGTCAAACACAGCGGGGTCAGTGAGCAAGCAGGGGCTGAGGGCTTCTAATGGGTGCACTTCATCCCATGGCCTAGAGAAATGCAATCATATGGGTTTTCTTTTGCAAAAATCTTTCCTCTTTGTCCTACTTCTTAATTTGAGAATTCCCAGAGTCTCACCCCAAACTTTCTGCTCCTTGCTGCTACCGTCTTCTTCCTGGGTGGTCTCCCCTTTTCTAGCTCTTATTTCAAAGTCCCCTTTGTCTGATATTAATGCAGCCTCTCCAGCTTGCTCAGGGTTGCTGTTTGCATGGTTTATCTTTCCCTTCTTAGGGCTTTCAGCCTATTTGTATCTTTGGATCTAAAGTGTGTTTCCTTTTTGCAGCGTATACTTGGGTCTTGTTTCATGTTTTAATATGGTCTGATATTCCCTGCCTTCTGACTGGATTGGGTAATTATTTGTAATTAAGGTTCAATTTACTTCTGCCACTTTGCTTTTGACTTTCCATGCTTCAAATGTTGTTCATAGATTTTATCCCTCTTTTGTTGTCTTCCTTTATAAAGGGTAGATATTTTATAGTGTGGCATTTTCATTTCTTTGATTTAAAAAATTAAAGTATGTTTTTATTAATTCTTTGAGACTGTCATACATAAATACAATGTGTTTTCATTACCACCCCTCCTACCTCTACCTCTTTCCGTGTCTATTTCCACTCCCTGTTCCCCTCAACTTGAAGTCTTCTTTTTAATAATAGAGAGTCCAGTTGATGCTGCCTATATACCCATGGGTGTGGAACCACACTCCAATGCGTGGTTATCACACTAGGAGCCACACCCTCAAAGAAAACAGACTCCAGCAGCCATCAGCTGTTAACAGCTCCTCGTCGAGGGGTGGAACTCAGGACACCTTCCCTCTCCATGCTGGAAGGTTGAGTGGCTTGATCTTGTACGGGTCTTATGCAGACAACCATAGCTGCTGCGAGTTTGTGAGGGCCCTGGTCTTGTCATATCCAGAAGGCATTGTCACCCTCCAGTCCTCCCCAACCTCTTGCCTTGATAACCCTTCTGCTCCCTCTGCCAAAGGACCAAAGGGGTGTGATCCAGGTGTCCCACTCAGGACTGAGTGCTCTGGGGAAATGGGTGTGATCCAAGTGTCCCACTCAGGACTGAGTACTCTGGGGAAATGGATGTGATCCAGGTGTCCCACTCAGGACTGAGTACTGTGGAGAAATGGATGTGATCCAGGTGTCCCACTTAGGACTGAGTACTCCACAGATTCTTATTCTCTGCACTTTGACTGTGAGTTTCTGCATTAACTGCTGTTTACTGCACAAAGAAACTTCTCTGAGATGTGAGAACTGTGAGGTATAAAGATGTCTGTTTACTACAATGTCCATCTAGAAAAATAATAGTAGTACATTCCCTCCTGGAGCCTGTGAGCTCCCCAACCATGGGTCCTTGGCCAGGTGTATAATATTAGGCAGGTATTTCCTCCTCTAGAGCAGGCCTGAAGTCCAATCAGAAGGTAGTTGGTTGATGTCATAGTATTTGTACCACTACTGCACTCATCAACATTTCTTGTCCCACAGGTGTTCCTGTAGCTCTAGATGTTCACAGCCAAATAAGAGTGTGGATGACTTCCTTCTCCCTACAGCCTGCATAGCATCTTCCAGGACTATGAGAGCTCACCAGCAGAGAGGAAGCTTACCGGTCAGTATCAGCTTCATTCTCCATGTCCTGTGACCAAATGGTATGGCGTCGTCAGCAATAGGGTCTTAATATCAAGTTCTGGTGGACAAGTATGAGTAAAAGCAGTTGCCTCTCATGTTTGGGGATTTCCCAGGACACCCCTGACCTCACCCGGTACTTGAGCTTTTTATTTTTCTTTTAAAATATTTTTTATTTTTATTTTTTACGAATTTCATACATTATATTTTGGTCATAGTCACTCTCTTCTTTCCCCTAACTCCTTCTAGATCTAGCCTCCTCCCTGCTCCTCCAACTTTGTGTTCTTTAAATGTGTACATACACGCATACACACATACATACATATGGCTTTTTATTTGGTAACCCTTGCGTTCTTAGAGAAGCACTGTTCTCTCTGTAGGATAACTCCAGTTAAATCATTTCATATTCATATATATGAAGTTTTAAATATTAAGTTTCCATATGGCTTTTTCCAAATATCTGTAGTGTTAGTTAACCCTCTGCCTATCCCTCCTCTGCCCTACCCTCCCATCCCTCTCCCCACTTAAATCCCCCTCCAGAGCTGTTTGTTTTCTTCATATCCCCATCTGTGTTCTACTATCCCCATCTTCATATGATATTTCTTCCCCCTCCCTACCGATGATCCCTTTCCTGGATTCTACAGCTATTCCAAGTTAAACACACAGATCTAAAGATTTCACGCAAAGATCTGTATAAGCGAGAACATGCAACATGTGTCTTTCTGTGCTTGGGCCACCACCCTCAGTGTAAGGTTGTCCATTGACTCCACCCCTCCCTTGCCGTCTTCCTTTATAGCGAATGGGTATTTTTCTAGTGTTCCAGTTTCTTCAATATTTTACTCTATTTAAAAATCATTTTCAGACCAGTTGCAGTTTTGCTGGCAACATACATTTTTAGCTTTTTAAAATATAATATCAAATTTATACTAATTTAATTCTAATGCAGTGGAGAATATTTGTACCTATTATATTATCACCCTTCCCAGATTTTGTAACCTTATTGTTTTATATACTGCCATTTATTTATATGTTACCAAGCCCAAATGCATTCTAGTGATTATATAGTTGTGTGTATTATACATGATCTAGAATAAAGTGAAATCATGTCTGCAGAGTATTTGATTGATCCTCCCATTCACCATATCTGATTTGCTCCATTTCTTCCTGGAGATTTCAGTTGCTGTCTGATATCTTTACTTAAACTCTAAACTGTTTAATTTTTGTCCATGTCCTTTATGTTGCTGTTTTCAGATGTATGACATTTCAGCATACTGTAAGTCTGATAGCATATATATATATATATATATATATATATATATATATATATATATACTGTTTTATTATGCATTTCTTACCAGGAATACATATCCAAAGGTGTTTTTTTTAAATCATGTTTTAACTGAGATGAAATTCATATAATGCTAAACATATTAAAATGTAGAATCTAATGGCATTTATCACACTCATCATGTTATACAACCTTCACATTCTTTAGTTTGAATTCTTTTTTTTTTTTTTTTTTTTTGGTTTTTTTTGAGACAGGGTTTCTCTGTGTAGCTTTGTGCCTTTCCTGGAACTCACTCTGTAGCCCAGGCTGGCCTTGAACTCACAGAGATCCACCTGCCTCTGCCTCCACAGTGCTGGGATTAAAGGCGTGTGCCACCACCGCCCGGCTAGTTTGAATTCTTCATGGCCTCGGAGAAATTCCACACACCTTCTTCCTTTTCCCTGGGCAAACACTAGCCTTTCTGCCTTGATGATATATCTATTATAGATATTTTATTTAAAAATTCATGCATTATGTGACTTATATCTGCTTTTCGCTTAGGGTGTTTTCAAGGTTCACCCATAAGTACTTCATTCCTTTTTATGGTTGGATAATATTTCACTTTATGTATATAACAAAATGTGCTTATCTGTTCATCCATTGATGGTCATAAGCATTGGTCCTTTTCTCTCTGGGCTATGATGAATAGCTGCTGTTATCAACATTCATGTACAAGATTTTGTGCAAACAAATGTTTTTATTTCTCTTGAATGCAGAAATACAGGTGAAAATGCTGGGTCATATGATACTCTGTTTTTAATGTTTAAAAACGATAATGTTTTATTCATTGAAAGTTTCACATATTCACATTGACCATACCCATCCACCACTACCTCCCTGCCACTCCCCCTGGACCACCCCATTTCTTTCCCAACTTTATGTCCTCTGTTTAATTTTTTTATAAGTACCCCCGAGACCAGTCAGTGCCCATATGAATGTGTGTGTGTGTGTGTGTGTGTGTATGTGTGTGTGTGTGTGTGTGTGTGTGTGGCCATTCACTGGGGGCACAAACACCCTAGCCGTGGTGCTCTATTCAAAGAGTGACTCTCCTTGCTGCAGCAGCTCTGGGATCCCCTCCCCCAACAATACTGGAAATGTGCCGGCTTGATCATGTGCGGGTCTTCTGCAGGCAACTGCAGCTGCTTTGATTTGATGCACACATGGTCATGTCCAGAGAAAGCATTTCATAGCTCTCTCCATCTGCTCACTCTTGCATTCCTCCTTCTCCTTCTGTGAAGTTCCCAGAGCTCTGGATGGTAGGAGATTGATACAGATGATCCATCCACAGCCGAGTGCTCAGAGTTACACACAGTGGGCATTTGTACCACCACCCACTGCAAAAAGAAGCTTCTCTGATCAAAATTGACAGCACCACAAATCTACACATACTAACACAAAGAAGGTAGTTTCACAGCATGATCCCTTAACAAAACATCAATAGGTTCCCTGGGCCCATGATCTCCCAGTCATGGGCTTTTGACCATGTTTATAGTACTAGGTATGAAATTCCTCCTACAGAGCATGCCTCATATCCAATTAGAAAGCAGGCAATTAACCCTTTACCCACCATGCCACTCTCACACCAGTGGACACATCTTGCCAGCAGGTTGGTATTATATCATGAATGGTCCAGAGCAGGGTAAGAACAATGATTTTTCTCCCCCAGCAGCCTACATAGCATGTTCTGGAACTATGTAAACTAGTAAGCAAGGTGAATATTTTCTGATTAATTCAAAATTGGTTTCTTTCTGTACTGATTCCAAAGTGAGTGGTGTCTTCAGCAACAGGGTCTTACCATCTAGTTCTCATCTGCAGCCAGGAACAATGGCAATATCCTGTACTGTTTGGGTGCCTCTGGGGCCTTTCTGATCCTGTAGGATAACCCACAGGGAGGTAACCTGTGCCTGGCACTGAAATTTTCACTAACAATCCATGTCGTCTGGGAGCAGAATTGCTTACCCATGCAGGGTACTTCTGTTCATACTCTCCATCAACAGCCCCCATCTTTTTTTTTTTTTTTTTAATTAACACACACAAATCAGTGACTTTCTATGTACCAATGACAAACACACTAAAAAATATATCAGGAAAATAATCTCATTCATAGTACCCACACCATCTAAAAATCAAACAGAAATAACTCAGGAATAAACATCACCAAGGAAATGAAAGACTTCTACAATGAAAACTTTAAGACACTAAAGAAAGAAATTGGGGGCTGGAGAGATGGCTCAGCAGTGAAGAGCACTGGCTGCTCTTCCAGAGGACCCAGGTTCAATTCCCAGCACCCACATGACAGCTCACAGCTGTCTGACTCCTGCATATATATTTGCAGGCAAAACACTGATGTACATAAAAAAAAAATTTTAAAGGAAGGAAGGAAGGAAGGAAGGAAGGAAGGAAGGAAGGAAGAAAAGAAGAGAGAAGAAGAAAGAAAGAAAGAAAGAAAGAAAGAAAGAAAGAAAGAAAGAGGAGTTCTTAATATCCTTAGCTATCAGGGAACTGAAGATTCAAACTACTTTAAAATTTAATCTCATGGCAGTCAGAGGCAGTCAGGAATGCAAATGACAACCAATGCTGGTGAGGATGGGGAAAAGGAGAATCCATACACAGTGTTTGTGGGAATGTAAACTAGTAACTACTGTAGCCACTGGGAAATCACTCTGGAGTTTTCTAAACAAACAAGAAACAAACAAAACACCTAGATACAGAATCCATCAGACCTAGCTATGTAACTCCTGGGTAGAAAGGACTTTATAGTCTACCACAGGGACACTTGCAAATCCATGTTCACTGTGGTTCAGTTCACAGTAATCAGGAAATGGAATTAACCAAGATGTCTGTCAACTGATAAACAGATAAAGAAAATGTGATTCATATACACAAACGAAATATTACTCAGCTGTCAAGAGCCAGGCAGTGGTGGCTCACGCCTTTAATCCCAGCACTTGGGAGGCAGAGGCAGGCGGATCTCTGTGAGTTCGAGGCCAGCCTGGGCTACCAAGTGAGTTCCAGGAAAAGCACAAAGCTACATAGAGAAACCCTGTCTCGAAAAAACAAAACAAAACAAAACAAAACAAAACAAAACAAAACAAAAAAAAGATCAAGAGTAAACTCTTATAAAGGAAAACATTTAATTGGGGCTAGCTTATAGTTTCAGAAGTTTAGTCCATTATCATCATGGAGGGACATGGCAGCATGCAGGCAGACATGGTGCTGGAGAAGGAGCTGAGAGGTCTACATCTGAATCAGCAGGCAGCCTCAAAGCCCACCCCCAGTGACACACTTCCTCCAACAAAGCCACACGTATTCCAACAAAGCCACACCTCCGATATCACAGCTCCCTATGGGCCTATGGGAGGCCATTTTCATTCAGACCACCACTTTTAGCCTTTAGGTACATGAAGAAGACTTAACAGAAATCCACTAGTAGGATAGCTAATGAGAATTATAATGATTTGATTAAGATTAAGTAGAATCATTTTACACTTCTAGAGCAACTGAAAAACGTTCCAACATCTTCACATTTTTGCCAACATTTACTCCTGACAGCATATGTCCTGGTTAGCATATTGTCAACTTGACCCAAGCTGGAGTCCTTTGAGAAGAGGGAATCTCAATTGAGAAAAACGCCTCTACCAGATCGGCCTGTGGTTAGTTGACAGAGGAGAACCCAGACCACTTTGGTTGACGCCACACCTGAAGTGGATGGTCATAGGATGTATAAAAAAGCAAACTGAGCGAGCCATGAGGAGCAAGCCAGGCAACTGTTCCTCTGTGATCTCTGCTTCAGTTCCTGCTTACTGCGTGCCTGCCTTGGGTTCCTGCCCCGAGGATGAGCTGTCAACTGCCAACTGAAATGAACTCTTTCCTCCTCAAATTGGCTTTGGGGCATGGTGCTTTATCACCACAATAGAAACCCCGACTAAGACAGCATCCTAGTGGACTGGCATTTCCTTGTGACTTTCATTTATGTTTTTGTAATGTACAAAGATGGTATATCTTCTTTAGACAAATAACCATTCAAGTCTTTTTCCTCTTGCTTAATTGAGATGCTCTTAAATTGTAAGGTTTTTGACACATCCTGAATACTAAGCATACTTCTATCAAGGTTTTTATTTACAACATTTTCTTATATTCTTCTGGTTTCCTTTTCCCTTCCTTTGACTTTTAGCCCAACTGTTGAAAACCAGTCCCCTATCCTACAATATGTCATTCATTGAATGTCATTCATGCACAGTGTCACCTAGACACCAATGATGCCAACATCCTCTTCAGCTAGCTGCAGCCTTTTATCTGGACACCAGATTTTCTATTTCTTGCAGACTCTTGCCTTCAAGTCATTTTAGCTCTTCTTCAACAAGAACATTCCCTACAAGTCTTATCTCAAGAGATGAAAATCCCACTAGCCTAGTCCATGAGGTCAAACACTACTATCACCAGAATGCTGCTCCCCAGCTCTCCAGCAAGTCTCTTTACCTCAAACATGCTTAGCAATTGATCATTTCTCTCCATTTCCGTGCTTCCAACTGAGTCTGAATTCTTCCTTCTCCTGGAGTGTAGTTCTTTGAGTTCATTCTCCCTTCTCCTCCACTATGGGCCTCACATAGCCCGGGGAGGAACATTTAAACACCTTTCTCTGCTGCAGGCTTTCTAGCATCACCTTCCACCCCAGCCAGCTACTGCACAGTGTTCCCTGTGTTGTGGTTGCAACATCCTGCTGTGCAGAAAATACACTTCCCCTTTCCAGGTGTTCTTCCACTGCTCCTCCCTCTGCAAGGCTGGCATCTCCCCCACCCCGCTTCATCTCAGTGTAAATGGCACCCCTTTAAAAAGCTTTCCCTATAGTACTCTCTCCTTCTTCAGCCCTCTATGTTACATAGTTTTTATCATTATTAAGTTGGTGTTGTTTTCTAAATATAGCCTCACTGAGTGACTCTGATTGACCTAAAATTCAGATAGTCTAGGATTGCCTCAAATACATTGTTATCCTCATGTCTAAGCATCCTCAACACTAGAATTCCAGTCATGGGCCTCATGCCTGGCTTAGTGTACAATTACCAATTTGCTGGATGATAAACTGGGCAGTGGGAGGAGCCACAGTTGTTATCAACATCACTCTAATAAACACCAACAATCGATAAGACTTCATATTCTGCCATCAGTGAATCCATTCAGAAACTGTGCTAAGGCACATATGAATATCTATGTGTATGCACGCACAAATGCATTAAATATATTTGCATGAATATATGCATATACAGGTGCATACATAAACAGGCACATTAGACAAACACACTCATGTAATCCTTCAACAACTCCATGAACTGCATAAATTACTCTTGATTGTATAGCTGATAAAAGTAAAGCCCAGAGTGGATAAGTGGCTTGCCTGTGGTCATGCTGTGAGTACCCGAACTGGACTGCTCCAGAACTTCTGCTTTGAAACCCTCCTTGGAGCAGGGCCAAGGACAAAGATGATGCTCAGCTAATGCTTCAAGAATCACGAACAAACAAGAGCAATGCTGTCCCAGACATGTTCTGAGAAAGTGGAAATGCTGTTTGTGCTTTTGTTCTGCACAGTCCCTAGTCCCCAGGGGTTACTGAGTATCCGGTATGTGGTGCTTAATAATGAGTTCACAAACTAGATTTTTCACTTCATCTCATTTTAATTAATTTTAAGTTTAAATAACATCTGGCTACTGATTGTTATGGTAAACAGTGAAGTCCAAGATGTTTGAAATCCTACTGCTGTCGACTTCTTGATGTTCACATACAGCCTCAATGAGCTCAGTCCCAAAGACAGAGCTACACCTCCGTTTCCATCCCCACACACTGTTTTGTTGTTGTTGTTTTTACCCTGCACTCTCTACCTCCAGTTTTCTGAACAGTCTTCCCCCCGGCACTTCACTTTGCTGTAGTGATAGAACCAAGCCTCCTCCCCTATATCTGGCTCCAGCAAAGCCAACACCTTTCCCCTTCAACAGTGCCCTAAACAGGCCTAGAAATGAGTTTACATGGCTAATGAACATCTGATGCTTCCTTGGGAGAAAGCTCTGGTTAACATCCGTAGGGCCGGAGAGACACAAAGGCCAGTGTTCAAGGTCCTTGTCTAACAGAGCAGTGAAGATGTTAGCATAGAACCTAACTCAAGGGAGGGCCTTGGTCAAGGGCTTGGTGTGATGGGAAGACAGAGGACTATGTGTCTGCAGCTGTGTGACTCCAAACTAGGTGCAGGAGCATCTGGTTGGCCAACACTGAGGTAACATGGCACTGATCTCATTTATACCTTAACCAGAAGAAATGACTAAGGCAACACTTGCCTTCAAAATGATGCTCATGACAGAGAAGACCAAGCCTTAGAAGTACTGACACAAAGATAAATGGTCTAGAAAAAGAACACTGTAGTTCTCTGTAGAAGAGCAATCAAGGAGCCTTGGAGGTAACACAGTTGGTAAAGTGCTTGCCCCATGAGCACAAGAACCTGAATTTGCATCTCCTAAACCCTCTATAAAATGCTGCGCTTGGTGATATGGGGCTCTTGGATTCCCAGCTCTGAGGATGTGGAGCCAGAAGGATGCCTGGGGCTTGCTGGCCAGACACTCTAGCCAATGGGTGAGTTCCAGATTCAGTGAGCGACTCAATCTTAAAAAATTAAAACAGAAGCAACTGAAGATGAAAATTGATGCTGATGTCTAGCCTCCACACGCACACGTACCCACCCATTCACCCACACATGTGCACACATAAAACAAGAGCATGAAGATCTAGAAGATAAAAAATCAGACGGGGGAGGAGGCTGAGGAGATGACTCAGTGGATAAGGCGCTTGCTGAGCATGCAGGAGGACTGAAGCATGGATCATTAGCACCCACATAAGTGCTGGCTGGGTGTGGAGGCCTGCTTAGAAGTTGAGCTCTCAGGAGGCTGCGACGGGGAATCCTTGGAGCAAGCCAGCTAGCAAAACTAGCCATACTGGGGCACTCTGGGTTCAGTTGAAGGACCTTGCCTCAGTGAATAAAGGGGCGAGCTATGAGGTCCGGGACCTCTAAATGCACCCATACTCATGTGCACAGGCACCCACACACACGTGCATTCACACATATACGCACACACACCACAGATATACAGACACAAAGAAAAGGTTAGACTGAGGGGTGAGTACCTACCTGCCTAGCACTGGTGCAGCCCTGCTCCACCCACACCCAAACACCACAGCCACAGCAGGAACAACAAATGCGGACCGAAGTCCAAATTCCAGAGCGCAGGAAGAAGTGGCAGTGGATGTGGATCGGTCCTCGTGAGCTCAATGCTCGTATTGTGGACAGCGGCCACTGACTGGGATAGGCCTTCTTTTCCTCCCACCATTCACATAGTTGGGATCTCACTCACACTGTATGTAGGCTAGAGCAAAATGATGCTGCTTGTTTGGATTTTGCTTTTTGGTGGAATATCCGTTATCAAGCAATGTGCTTTTGTGTGTCAAAGATTAGAAAGGACCCACTTCCTCTTCTCAAAAGGATTTGGGCAGGAATCAACTACTGCATTTATTCCCAGAGGCTCTCCATGTTCCAGCTGAGTACTAAATATGTGGATGCTACAGAAAAGCAGTGTTATTCCCACAAAGGACTTTCTTGCCCAGCATCCATCTTACAGCAAGCACCATGCCTCTAAAATCGAGATTTCCCCAGTCAGTTAAATGATACTCTATAAACAGGAAACCATGGAAGCCTGCAGAAGAATCTAGATGATGCCCAAGAGCCTAGCATCTTAGCAAATCACCATTACCTGTGAAGAGGTTTTGATTTTTTTCCCCTGAACTTTCTCAAATTTACTCAAAAATTTCAATAAATCAGGTCATTAGATACAAAATCAAATGGGATTTCATTTTGATACCTAGGATTGTCCTTGCAGATTACCCAATAAATCAGAAAATGGGAAAATATTCCAAATAAAAAAAGAACCAAATGTGTATTCTATGAACTCCCTGCTCATGAGTTATCACCTCTGTTCTCTAAAGTATGTTGTAAGAACACCAGTTCCATGGCCAAGAGCCTTCAGCCTACTTGGCTGAACAACACAGTTATTTTCATAAATATTTTTATCCTTCAGACGGGCTCTTTATGATTCAAACTTGTCCCCCCCCCCCATAAGAAGTCACTGTGCAAGCAAGTCTTAGATCAAAGCCTACTCTCCTGCACATGACTATCTTCACAGATAAGCACGAAGGTGACAAGCTCGGAGAACCCTACTCAGTGTTCAGAACTTCACCTCACCTCTTTCATAAAATGTTCACCTTGCCTATGACTGTCTGGGGTGGGTGGGGCAGCTTAACATAGGACTCTGTCACGTGACAGTCTTTCATTAAGTCCAGGAGCTTCATTGTAAGTCCCAGAAGACAGAGGTGGCTAGGTTTCCCCACTCACATACTGTGTTCATGGAAGGAGGAACAGTCATCATGAATCACTGCCTTTAACTATAAAAGGAGTATTTATAATTTCTCGTTTGCAAATCAACCAGGTCTGTGTTAACCATTATAGCAGAAGCATCCAAAACATCTGAGAAAAGATTCTTGTTGATAGTTCTTTAAATGCTACCTAAGTTTGCCTCCTGGGTTTACACATGCAAGCACCTACATATAACACTATTCTGTTTATGTTGAGGGTAATGTTTAAGTTAATCCCCACATGATCCTGTAACACGGGCAAGTTGGGAAGTCCTTTAGAAAACTCAGAAGGCTGATAAAGATGTGAAAGGCTTTGACAAGTGTTATAAAGTGAGTGGAAACTGACTAAAGCCAAAGCATTTCAGATTATTTAATCCTTAGGACCTCAAGACATGTGCACTTGAGGCAAATAATGATTCTGTGCTGAGAAACCTGCTTACCAATCTAAGCAACATTTATAAAAGTTGCTTCTAAATAAAGACTAACGTTATGTGCCACATTGAGCCCAGCAAGTTCTTGCCATAAGAATCCATGGACATTTAGATTTGTAAACCACTCTTTTATAAGCTTAGTTTGCAAAGGCCTGTGCCTATGGATCTGACATGTTCTCTATGACATGACCAGACTGAGTTCTTGGATCAGCAAAGTTACAAATCGTAGCAACGCTTGACAGAGCATGCATAGCACAGTGTCTTCTAGCAATCTGCTGCTAGAAAGGCAGATGCTATTATTTCATGCCTCTACTAAATAATACATGGCAGATAGGTTGAGTTCATCTACCTATTTATTCATTTATTTATGTAGAAACAGCGTCTCGCTGTGCAGCCCAGACTGGCCTGGAACTTGTTATGCAGATGAGGGTGACCTCAAATTTAGAGAGATCTACCTGCCTCTGCCTTTGGAGTGCTGAGATTGAAGGTGCATAGCTATTTATTTTACATAATTGATTAAGTAATTAAATTTTATGATACTAGGGATTCAACCAATTACTTTGTGCATGTTAGGTAAATTCCCAGGCACGGCCATACAGTTTGTAAGCAATATAAGTCTCTGTGTTTACTTGGTTGGGTCTGAGTGACTGTGGGACTGGCGGGTGACAGAGATTTGTCCTGACTGTGGACCAGGCAGGAAAACTCTAGCTACATCACTCCCATGGGAAGATGTAAGCCCCCTGATTTCAGTCTGTTAACTTCCCTGGGGAGAGTTTCAAACCTCACAGCAATAAATAGCACGTGTGTTTCCCTGTCTCCCACTTGTTCGCCACTTCTTCATGGTTAACTTCACCAAGCTACCCGGGTGCAGGAAGTGAGTAGGGGGCCATTGTACTCACGGTTACATCAGCTGAAGATGCTTACGGTAGATCGCAATGTTGCACTCTGTAGCAGAAACCACTAGGTTGGCCAAGTCAGCTGCAGTGTGCATCATGAACTCTTAAATGGTCTTATTGATAAAAAATAAAATAAAATAAATAAAAAAACCCAGAGCCAGATATTGGGGTGAAAGCTGAAAGAGCAGTGAAACAGAACAAGCCAGCCACGTTCTTACCTCTATGAAATCCTCAGCCTCAAGAGGGTGAGTTCCTGTTTCCTCACACCTTATATACCTTTCTGTGTCCTGCCATATTACTTCCTGGGATTAAAGGCGTGTGTCCTTCCCAAGCAAAGGCATGCCATCTCAAGTGCTGGGATTAAAGATGTGTGCCACCATGCCTGGCTCTGTTCCCAGTGTGGCCTTGAACTCACAGAGATCCAGACAGATCTCTGCCTCCTGAGTGCTAGGATTAAAGGTGTGTGTCACCACTGCCTGGCCTCTGTGTCTAATCTAGTGGCTGACTCTGTCCCCTGGTCCCCAGCAAGTTTATTAGTGTATACAATACATCACCACAAAAAGAGAGTACCATCACAAGGGAGATACTTTTTTTCCACCACCATTCCGTTGCCCACTTTCTACCTTGATGTCATTTGGAGTAACGGCAGCCATGTTGTGATAATGGGGAAGATGCATGGATGGCAAATTATTAACAACTGACTAACACAGCAGACATAAAGGACCTGGTGGGACCAGGGGGCACCCGAGCCAGTACTGGAAAGCACCTGATGTGCACCGTTTCAGGATCTGCTAGGTGGCATTCTTTAAAATGTGCAGTTGAAGTTGTTCTCCAATAGACAGTTTTGTAAGTATCGTATTCCTTTGGTGGAGCATGTCTTCCATAACCAGCTGCTGGGAGATGCCTTCACTGGCTCGGACAAGTGCATCTGCCAAACCTCCCAATACGGTTCTACCTTTCCTCTAGGTCAAAATGTAGCAAAGGTCCCGTACGTCTTTAGATGCCTGTCACCAGAGCGTGTATGAATACATGTCAGCATCTTGCACCCCACACAGACCATGATAGCCAAAGCTGTTGGGAAATGTGTAGAGTGAATGAAAACACAGCTGTAGCTGGAAAGTTTCTCAGTTCCTGAGTTCCTTCAGTCCTGCCCGACCCTGCCCGACCCTGCCCAGCCTGGCTGCTTATAAAATAATCACTCAGAAGCTTATATTAATTATTATAACTGCTCGGCCATTAGCTCAGGCTTATTACTGACTAGCTCTTACACTTAAATTAACTCATAATTCTTATCTATGTTTAGCCACATGGCTTGGTACCTTTTCTTAGTTCTGCCTTGTCCTCTTGCTTCCTCTGTGTCTGGCTGGCAACTCCTGACTCTGCTCTTCCTCTTCCCAGCATTCCTTTAGCCTGCTCCCCTTGCCTATACTTCCTGCCTGGCTGCTGGACAATCAGCATTTTATTAAACCAGTGTACAAAGCATTATCCCATAGCACACAGCACTGTTCCTTTCCTCGGCAACACAAATCTTACTCCACTTTGTTTCCTTTTACAATTGAATTTTACTATGAAACATTCATTGTGAGTTGTTTTGAAAGGACTTTAAAAAAAAAATTTCAAGATTAAGCCAGATATGATGATCCATACCTGTGAATCTCAGTTATCAGGAGGCAGAGGCAGGAGGATCACATTTAGAGGCTGGGCTGGGCTACAAAGCAAGACTTTCTTTCCTTCTCTCAGCAGGGAATAATATTGTTTGATGACTAACACCTGGTAAATTAGGAGCTAGAGAAATGGCCCAGTCAGTAAAGTTCTTGTTTAACAAGCACGAGGACCTGAGTTCAGATTCTCATATGCCACATAAAAAAGCTTGGTAGGGCGGCACACACTTGTAGTGTCAGTGCTTGGGAGGTAGAGACAAACAGACCCCTGGGGCTCTCTGGCCAGCTAGCCTACTTAAATTGAAGAGTTCCAGGCTGGTGAGAGACCCTGCCCTCCCGCCCTAAAGAGATGCATGGCATCTGAGGAATGACAACCGAGGTTGACCTCTGACCTCTACACCCATGCTCACATGCAGGCACATACACACATATACACACAACGTAATTGGATCCTAAGAGGGTGTGATTGGTCTCCACTAGGAGATGACAGGATCCAGTTGGTTGTCATAGCACAAGACATCAAAAGCAAAGATTGCAGCTGGGTGGTTCAATTCACAGCTCCACTCCTCACTCCATAGACCTCATCATAAGTTTCTCTATGAACCTCATCCCTTACTCTAAACTGGAGACAGTCCCTAACTCAGGAAGCTGGGTGAGGTCAGAGAATGGAACCTGTGAAGTTTTTATAAAAACCATACCACAAAGTGCCTGTAAGTTTTAGGTATTGTTGTTTTTCCTCTCAGGGACTATCTGGAAATTATTTTTCAAAAATTCTCTATCACACACATCTAATCTCTGGCACTGCAAAGGCCTTCAATACTTAATTTAAATTTTAAAAATAAATGGCCTATGAATTGCCAAAATATCTGATATTCCTAGTGTGTTAGAGCCCAGGATCCAGATAACAATGACCTGAAGGTTCCATGCAGTGCCGTTCTTGCAGATGGCCCTCATAGTACCTCAGTTTCCTCAACTAGAAAATGGAAATAATAATAGTATTTTCCATTCCAAAAAGTAGAGTTAGTGAATGGGTTGACAGACAGCAAGCAGTGCATAACTGTTGACATTTTTTTTAAATTACTTTTATTTATTGTTATTTTAGAATATATGTATAATTGTCTCTGTGTGTGTGTGTGTACACATAAGTATGGGTGCCTGAAGAGACCAGAAGAGGGCATTAGATCACATGGAGCTGGAGACACAGGTGTTTGTGAACTGCCTGTCGTGAGTGCTGGGAACTGAACCTGAGTGGTCTGCAAGGGCAGCCAAATGCTCTTAACTTCTGAATCATTTCTTCAGCCCCTAGTGTGTAGATGGATTTTTCTTTGGGCTGCCAGCTCACAAAAGATTACATTAATTGGGAAAGCTCAGCCTATAGCTTAGGCTTGTCCCACTAGCTCTTATAACCTAAATTAACTTGTTCATATGCTTGTCACGTGACTTGTGGCCTTTCCCTCTCCTCCTGCATATCTCTCTCTCTCTCTCTCTCTCTCTCTCTCTCTCTCTCTCTCTCTCTCTCTCTCTCTCTTTCTGCATCTAGCTGGCGATTGGCTGTTTAACTTTTTATTAAACCAGTCACAGTGACACATCTTTACACAGCGTAAAGAATATAAGAATATTCCACAACACACAACACTACTGTTGGTCCTTTACAAACAGCCCCCCATGAGGTAAGTAAAAGTGCATTTTATTGGTGTCCCTGTTTTATCTCCCAGGCCCTTTCTAAATCCACAGATCTTCAGTTAAACACTGGACAAATGGAATTCTTCCTTCTGCCTCATTAATAAGCTAAGGTGTTTTTTTTTTTTTTTTTCCACATATCATGTCAGATCTCAATGAATAAAGTTCCACATAAGGACAACGATTCTCATTTGAAAATGCCTCAGTAATTAGTTCTGTAAATGCATTTTCAGATTGGCTATGGGTAGATGGTTCTGGGAGCTCTGGCTAAGACGGACTGTGGGCCCCTTCTTCTGTTGCCGGCGACACTGCATAGATGATGCACAGAGACATCTCCATGTTTCCTAGGAAAGCCCAGAAGCAGCACTTATTTCCAGCCCACAGCTGCAAGTGTCTTCCTTCTTTCTACAACTGTGAAAGGTTGCAGGAGTTGAGTGACTGACCTTCAAGAAGACTGAGGAAGCCAAAGGAAGTCAACATGTCAGGAAGAAAATCTCTAAGGAATATTCACTCACATAGAGACAGTCAGCATCCAGAACACAGTGCCCAAAGGGCTTCATGTGCTCCAGACAGTCGGCATTTCTCATTTAAACCCTAACAGATACCACAGGCTCAGTATCCTTGATGGTGGGGAGTGTGTCTTCCACGTGGTTTCGCACAGTTCTCTGATTGATGAAAGAAGGACACCAAAAGAACCAGGCTCAGCTGGAGATTGTGATGATACAGTTCAAGAAGTTACTGGGTTTTTGTTTTGTTTTTTTTCTTGTGTGGATGCTAAGTTGGTAGACTATGCCAAGGTCTTCTGGGGACATTCAAAGATGAGTCAACACAAGAGTGTAAGGCCAACACAGTGGACAGGAAGCCAAGAGGTAAAGAGGTCCATTAACTAGGTCATTGTTTGAGAGAATGCAGCCAGCCAGCCATGAATCCTCAGGATTTTTTAGTTATAAATCTGGTAACTTCTCCTTAGTCTAAGCTGGTTTGAATTAGTGTCTATCACTTACAACTGCAAAAACAAAACAAAAAGCAACTCTGACTCATAACTGAGGTACAGGAAAAGTCATGCCGATTTATAACATGCAGTACTTTTACCTCAACACACCTAGAATATTTAATGTGATATCTATGTTAGTCTATGCTGCTCATATTTCCTCAAGTACTTCCCCACAAACTCAAGGTATCTCATTAGACAAACAGAATTTTACTCACACAGTAAGGGAGCAGAGTGTTTGAAGATCACAACTATATCAAAAACTTGGAACACTTGAGAAAACACACTTCCTGGTAGTAATGATCACACAAGCTTGGCTACCCAAGAGAACTCTTAAAGCATGACTTTCAAAGTCACATTCTTCCGTTTAGTAATCAGGCTAAAAATAACCTGCGTACAATGTCTGGCCGATGATTGAAACACATTGCCCAGAAACCCTTGTACCAGTTATCTGTAGCAGGCTCTAAGCTGGGCTGCCAATATTTGGACCTTGTAGAAAGAGGCCTATGGAGAATTCATTTTACACACTCTACTCCTTCCACCCCCTGACTGTCTCTATGTGGTTGTCCTCTGGCCTCCAAGCAGTAACTCCATTCCTCAGTATCTCAGTAAACTTGTGGCCCTACAGCAGTGACATCATTTACCTTATAGAAAGGTTTACCTGGAAGCTGTGCAAAACCAGGTTTGTCCACTCTGTCCTATTACATAAGCCCAGGACGTGGGTGGCTCATGGCTAACCCACCTGAAGCTCTTAATAGGAGGCCCCACGGTGGGCTTGGCTGGCACTGATAGCATCATTTGCCTTGCTTTGGGCATCCACAGGGCTCCTACTGGTTTCAGCTCTGACCGTGCACTGTAGACTATGGGTTAAACATTTCACAGTAACCCTTAAGTAAGCAGTCACAAAATCTCATGACATTACATCTATTGGTGTCTCCAATTCATTCTTGAGAAAAAGTCAAAGCAGTGGAGCAAAATTAAGATTACACCTTGCATAAATGGGGAGACAGAGCCAGGTTCCAGTTCATTTCCCCTGCTATCCATAGGCCATTGTTGTTATGCCTACTGTATTTCCACTCTTTGTGTGGTGTGTTGTGGGATATTTGTGCACTATGTCAAAATGTATTGCTGCGATTGGTGTAATAAAATGCTGAATGGCCAATAGCTAGGCAGGAGGTACAGGCAGGACTTCAGGGCAGAGAGAAAACTCTGTGAATAAGAAGGCAGAGTCACCAGCCAAATGCAGAGGAAGCAGCATGAGCAGTATGGAGAGATGTGGTAATGAGCCATGCAACAGGATGTAGATTAAAATAAATTGGTTAATATAAGTTATAAGAGCTAGTGGGACAAGTCTAAGCTAAGTTTGAGCTTTTATAACTAATAAGAAGTCTCTGTGTTGTTATTTGGGAGCTGGCAATCCAGAGAAAGACTCATTACAGTGGGGTGTGTATGTGAGTGTGCATGTTGGTGTGGATGTGGATGTACTTGTGTGTATGAGGATGTGTACATGTGTGTACATATACACGAAGAGGCCAGAGGACAACTTCAGATCTCATTTTTGCAGTGCTAACGACTTTATTGGTTGTAGCTTTCTGTAATAGTTTCCATCTGTTGCAAAAAGAAGTTTTCTTGATGAGAGATGAGGATGACACTTATCTGTGTATACAAGGAGAAATATTTAAGAATGTAGGTAGGGACCAGGGTTGTCCAAGAGACTCCCAAAACATTACAGACTGTTGCTGCTGCCCTTCCTCGGTCCCTAGAGGTAGGAGGTAAGTCCCTGTCTTAGTTACTTTCCTATTACCATGACAATGCTCCATGATCAAGGCAACTTATAAAAGGAAGCATTTAATATGGGGGCTCAGAATTCCAGAGAGTTAGAGTCCATGACCATCATGATCAAGAACATGGCAACAGGCAGGCCAGCATGGTGCTGGAGCAGTTGCTGAGAGCTTACATATTATCCATAAGCAGGAGGCAGAGAAGGCTAACTGAGAATGGCTTGAACTTTTGAAACCTCAAAACTTACCTCCAGTGACACACCTCCTCCAACAAGGTCACACTTCCTAATCTTTCTCACACAGTTCCACCACTATGACCAAAAATTCAGATCTATGAGCCTATGGAGGGCATTCTTATTCAAACGACTACATTCCACTCCCTGGCCCCCATAGGCACGTGGCCACATCATAATGCAAAATGCATTTAGTTCAACTTCAGAAGTCCCCATAGTTTTTCACAATTTCAACAAAGTTTAAAAGTTCAATGTCTCTTCTGAGACTCAAGGCTCAATTAAACTGTAAAAAAAAAAAAATATCAAATAGTACAAAATTATATACATCCAAAAGAAAACAAATCAAAAGTGGCCATAGCAGGGAAAACTATATCTTGCAGCTCCACGTTGAATGCTAACAGGCTTGGGTGCTTCTTTCTTACAGCTTTGCTGACTGTAACACTTCTCTCTCTTAGTCTAATTCCACACCGTCTGCAGCTCTCCTTGGCAAATATCCCACAGCTCTGGCATCTCCAGCATCTTTGGATCTCTAACACAATCCGGGCTTCACTTTTGCAGCTTCATGAAATGGGCTCTCTGGGCCCGAATGCAGGGGATGCCCCCCAAATGTCTGGCCTCAGTGGCTCTCTTCATCTACAAGGAAAGAGTCTACAAGACCTTTGCTCCTGTATTCTTCATGACTCTAAACCCAGAATCATGAGGCGGATGCTGTCATGGTCAACTCTCTGTTTAGAATAGAACCTGGCCATCTCCTTGAATCACATAAGATTTGTTTGTTTTGGTTGTTGCTTTAGTAGCAGTTTTCCTTAGGTCTTTTCTTATTACAAGGTAGAGGTTTAGCTGGGTGGGGTCTTGCCCTGAGGTTACCGCTTCCTTCATTCCGCTTCCCATCAAGCCTCTCATCTCCTTAGTACAGGCCTTGTCTCCAGTGTTAAATGTCCTGGTGCCCTTTTCCCAAACTGTACATTTTGTGTTTCTTTTTGCCCTAGCTGCTCTTTTTCATGGCAGATCTTCACAGGAGTGATTACTAATAACCAAGTGACAGAGTTATTATTAGGCTGTCTTGAAATCTCCTCTGCCAGTGAAATTAATCCAGAACTCTTCAGTTTACCCTCAAGCAGATTCTTCAGACAAGGGCAAAAAGCAGCCACATTCTTTGGCAAAGTATCACATCCGTTTCTAGCCCTATTCCTAATATTAAGTTTCCCTCTGAAACCTCTTGAGCAGGGCCTCCAGAGTCCATATTGCTCTTAGCATGACCATCTTCCCAGCTCCAATGGTAATGGCCAATTAAGCCCTGCTTACAGAGTTCAGCTGCTTTCCTAGCCCCAAATACCAAAGCCTTCCACATTCCTCCCCAACACAGATGGTCGGGCCAGTCACAGCAAGCTACTACTATTACTGTGACCAAACATGAGGACCAAAGCAACTTCTAGAAGAAAGAGTTTATCAGGAATTTACAGTTTCAGAGGGTGAGTCCATGACCATCTCATAGACAAGGAACCTGGCAGCAGCCAGGCAGGCATGGTGCTGGAGCATTAGCTGAGAGCTACATCTTGAACCACAAGAAGGAGGCAAAAAGTGAGAGATAACTGGGAATGATGTGGCCCTTTGAACTCTCAAAGCACACCCCCAGTGATGGCCCCCAGCCTGTGGGGCCCAGGAAGTGGAATGTGGTCGTTTGAATGGCTCCCATAGGCTCGCGTGTTTCAATGCATGGTCTCCGGTTGGTAAAACTGTCTGGGAAGGATTAGGAGGTATGTATGGTCTTAATGGAATAGGTGTGTCACTAGAGGTGAGCTTTGAGATTTCAAAAGCCAGACACATTCCCAATTTTCTTTCTCTCTGCCTCATGATGTCTCAGTGTGTGAGCCCAATCTTGTAGCAGGCCTTGGCAGCTAGTCAGAAATGCAGATCTGGGGCCATATCTCGGATCTATCGTGGCTCCAGAAGATGCTTCAGCACACCAAGATGTCTTCCGAAGGATCCAATTGGCCAGTCTGGTGTCACCGGTGATGATGAAACCAAAGAAAGCAAACTCCTGCTGTATCTGCCATTGATTAGCTCAAACTTTCTTGTAGCAGGTTTTCTTAGCTAGGAGAGATCTGAGAAGCAGTATCTGGGATAATGCTTTCCAAATCACACTCAGTGGAGCACGAGGCTTCAGTCCTCCAGGGCCTCCTGGGAATAGGGATTGTGTAAGGCTACCCAGCAGAGCTGGGCCTCCGGGCTACAAATCCACTTCAAACAGAGCTCCTATGCTTTGATCAGCTTTAGGAACTGGGATTGCAGTTTGATTTCCTCTGAGAAGATATATCTGCACTGCTTTTGCTGATCAGTCAACCTGTGTTGTTCCACATTGTCCATCAGTCACATGAGCACGGTCCTCAAATTGCCCCAGTCATGAGCTTGGGGAATGAACCTGCTTCTATTTTCTTAAACACTTGCCTTGGAGTACAGATGTGACCTTTAAAATGTCAAACCCTCTGTTCCCAAGAGGACGGCTCAGTTACTTTCCTATCTTATTTTAACATGTAATATCCAAGAAAGACACTAATGTGGAAAATTCTGAATTTGGCATATATACCACCCTTGGTTTGCCCTCTAGCAAAAGCTCTGTGTACTCTTTTTTTTCTTACAAAACAGTCTCACCAAGCAATGGGAATTTGACGCTTAAGGTCAACACCAGCAGTCCAGTTTTACCCCTAGACTAAGCATTTGGGAGTCATCTTTAGTGATCGGCATTGCCTTGTGACTACTGTTATAGTCTCTCAGAATTTGCTTAAGAAGGATGCTACATGAGGATCAGGGAAAAAAAATGCATCCCATTTTACTACAGGAGGGGATCTCTCTCACCAGCAGGGGAGCTTCAGGCAAGCTACTTACTGGACACCTGTGTACAGTTAGTTTCCAGGCATGAGAATCTCTAAAGTCCCGACATTGTAGAGGTAACAGTATGACAAATATAAAGAAAGTGTCAGCGACAGATGCTTTTTCCAAATGGAAGGCAAGTGTGACTGTTAAGTGTAGACACAGCCTCTCTGAGATGATGCTAGCTCTGCTCTAGGTTCGTTCTTAGCTTAGCAAGAGGCACCTGGGAAGGCCTGTGGGGAGATGGCTCAGCAGGAAAGATGAATACTATGAAAGTATGAGGGATGGAGTTCATATCCCCAGCACCTGGGTAAATGCTGGACAGGTGTGGTGGCCCATTTGGAAGCTCAGCATTTGGGAAGCTAAGGCAGGGGAACTCCAGAGTAAGAGAAAAAGCTAGATCAGCTGATTGGTTGATCTCTGGGTTCAAATGAGGATCACTGTCTCAATATGCAAGATGGAGAATGAGCTAAGAGATATCAACCATCAGTTTCTGATCGCTGCATATATGTGCACATTGGCATAAATACACCACACACATAGCACACATGAACATGCATACATGAACACTCTCTCTCTCCCTCTCTCTCTCTCTCTCTCTCTCTCTCTCTCTCTCTAAAAATAAAGAAGAGGAAGGAGGAAAGAAGGAAGGAGCCATGTGTCCTAAAAGCTCAGGGTAGCTAGAGAAAAGTTAAGAGGGACACCTGTGGAAATAAACGAGGCCCTGTCAAGAGTCAAGGACTATATTGGGTAGGTCTTCATAAGCCATGAAAAAAGATGCAAGAAGCAATAACTTTTCAAATAAGCTTTACCCTGGGAAAATGTCTGCACGAAAAGACCATGCCATTCCCATAAGCAGTGGCCAATGTCCTAAAAGAGTGCTTTCCAATTTTATATTTCACTTTAGTTTTATAGGAGTGGCAGAGTTTTCCTTGGAGACACAAGAATTGCTTTGGGAATGGGTAGAGTTGTGTGAAGTGTATCACCTCTCTCTCTCTCCCTCTCCCTTTCTATCTGAACCTCTTACACTATAATGTAACCCTTGCTCACAGTGAACAACCTTTCCCTACAAGATAGGGCTACAACCAAGAGTGCCTAAGCCAACCTTATGCACACTTGGGCAGGGGGTGGGGTGGGGGTGGAAGCTCATTCACCCTAACCTTCAGCTCAAATCTCAAGCATCTCTACTCTATGAAGGCAACACCTCAAACACAATGCAACCAAAAATCTAACTTGTCTTTGTCTATAAACAAGTTAGATTCTTCTCCTTTGTCCATGTTAGCAGGTATCAATATGGCACCACATTGGTACAGGGTACCTGTCTAGTCAGTAACCATCAGACATCTGAATAAACAATTTAATAAATTAAAGTTCTGGAACCAAATGAAAGGGGGAATAAGCCAGGGAGGAGGGCTGGAAAGTCCGTGTGCCAGGGAAAGATGCCTTAAGCACTTCTGGGTCTATTTCAAGGGGGCAGCCCTCAACCTCACCTGCACAATCATCTGGGGGTCGTGCAAGAGCACACAGATTCTCCTCCACTCCTGATGTGGTTTGATGGGATACAGTCCAGGTATTGAAGATTTCCCTGTGGATTGTCTTCTGCATCCCAGTTGAAAGCAACTATCCAGGAGTTACTGAAATTGAGGCCGTCATTGCTTAGGCCTCTTGCAATTTCTTGTGTGTGTGTGTGTGTGTGTGTGTGTGTGTGTGTGTATACAAGTGTGCATTTATATGTGTGTATGTACATTGTGGCAGTCAGGACAACCTTAGGTATTATTCCTCAAGTATTACCCATTTTGTAAGAGAAAGGGACTCTCACTGGCCTCCAGCTTGCCAACAAGGCTAGTCTAGCTCACCAGCAAGTCCCAGGGTCTCATCTGGCTCTGCCTCTCCAGCACCGAGTTTCTTTAGTCAATGACTTCAGTCAAACTCTAGAGCCACCAGGAAATGCTACTCACAGAAGAAATGCCCAAAATAGCTGGTCTAAAGAGAGAGTTAATTGCTGATACTTATCTTAAGCATCAAATTCCCACTGACTATGAGAATACCATGGTTTTAAAGAAAAAGTATATGGAACACAGGGGACTACTGTGTCCCAAGAACCTCCCCTCCTGCCTCCTGAACCTGTGCATTGTCAGGGAACTTCCTCACCCTCGTAGGACAGAGTTTCAGATTAGACACAGGTTATTTTTGTCCAACCAATCAACTTCATTCACTAGATACTGCCTCATTTATTTTTACTACTGTTGTTTTTATTTATTAGGCCGGAAGTGTTCTGTGAGCATAAAACAGATGCTTTTAGTTCTAATGAAGAAAGAAACATCGAAACATGTGCCCTGACCTCTGAGCACCTGTAGGTGGTACAGTCATGGAGGCAGCTTTTCCCTATGCTGTGCCTTTCTAGACCAAACGTGGGCAAACTTATAATCTCTCTTTGTTGATCTGTCAAATAGTCATCATGGTAGTCTCTGCCTCCAAAAGATTTAATAAAAGTTAAATAAAATGATGCCTTATCTTGTTATCCTGTTAAGTCAGCCTGTGGTTGCTTAAGGAAGACTTTTCTCATTAGCTTGTTCAGTTATATGCATTGACAAGTGGGATCACGGTGTTCCTCTCCATAAGTCCTTTCCAGGACATAGTCAGATGGCAGGAAAGCTGACCCATCCGAGGGCTTCTCCACTAGAAAGCCTGGTAGCTGGGCTGAGATGGTGTGGTAGTTTATGTAATTGGCCCCCATAATCCCAAAGAGAGTGGTGCTATTAGGAAGTGTGGCCTTGTTGAAGTAGGTGTTGCCTTGCTGGAGGAAATGTGTCACTGTGGGGTTGGGCTTTGAGGTCTCCTTTGCTCAAGCTTTGTTTTCCTGTTGTCTTCTAATCCAGATGTAGCCTGTGCCATGTCTGCCGCAGAATGCCCCTGTGCTCCCCACCATGATGATAATGGATTGAACTTCTGAAACTGTAAGCTAGCCCCAATTAAATGTTTTCCTTTATAAGAGATGCTGTGGTCATAGTGTCTCTTCACATCAATAGAAACCCTAACTAAGACAGATGGCTAGAGCAGGTGGATCATGGTTGGTTAGGTCTGTCTGCTGTCTGTGGCTAATGTGGGCTTTCCCAAAGCATGGGATGCTTCCAGTTGTTGAACTTACTTGGAAGCTAGCCTCACCCTTGAATGAGGACTCTAAGGGAGAGGAAGTAGACATTTAAGTCTATTAAGGCCTGGACCTACAAATAGGTTCAATATCACGTTCTGCTTATTTTCCTGCTCAAAGCAGTTCCAGTACCTTGCAGACATAAGAGTGTCATCGTTAGGGTTTCTACTGCTGAGGTAAAACACCATGACAAGAAAGGAAGTTGTGGGGGAAAGGGTTGATTTGGCTTACACTTCCATCATCACTGTGGTGGTTTGAATAGAAATGGTCACATAGACTCATATATTTGAATGCTTGGTCATTAGGGACTAGGAGGTGTGACCTTGTTGGAGGAAGTGTGTTCCTATGGGTGGACTTTGGGGTTTCAAATGCTCAAGTCAGGCCCAGGCCCAGTCTCTCTCTCTCTCTCTCTCTCTCTCTCTCTCTCTCTCTCTCTCTCTCTCTCTCTCTCTCTCTCTCTCTCTTGCCAATTCAGATGTAGAACCTTCAGCTGCCTCTCCAGCACCATGCCTGCCTGTGTGTCACCATGCTCCCCTTCATAAGACTTTCCTTTCTAAGACCTTTATGTATCCCAGTGTTTTTTCACTGCAATAGAACATTGACTAAGACAATCATCCAAGAGTCAGGACAGGAACTCAAACGGGGCAGGAGCCTGGAGGCAGGAGCTGATGCAGAAGCCTTGATGGAGTGCTACTGATTGGTTTGTTCCTCGTGGGTTGCTCAGCCTGCTTTCTTAAGAACCCAGGACACCAGCTCAGCCATGATACCACCCACAATGGACTGAGCCCTCCGACATCAAACACTAATTAAGAAAATACCCTATAGGCTTGCCTATGATCCAGTCTTACTGACGAATTTTCTTAATTGTGGTTCCCTCCTCTCAGATGACTTTAGCTTATGTCAAGTTGACATAAAACTGTCCAGCACAGTCACCTCTCCAATGGAGGAATGATGCTCCAGTTTTGTGTTTAGTCCAACATCGTTTATAAAGCACATGGCAAAATGTCTAGCATATTAAATTATAATATTTCAAACAGCATCTATTGTAACAATAACCAAATGGTATTATAATAACATCATGGTGATATTCTGATCTTTTCATAAAGTTTGTGGAAGTCATGATCAGCACATGAGTAAATAAAAAGAAAGACAGAGACCATGGTAATCACTGAAAAGAAGCATCTCCTTCCCTGTGGGAGGCATTAGTCACCCAGTATTTGCTGAGCAGCATCAGACTGCAGGAAGCTGCTGTCAGAATCCTTCCAATGCAGCTATTGTGGGGCTGGGTAGAAGAGGGGGCTTCCCAGGAGACTCACTTCATTGCCTGTGATGGGTGTGATGAATGCTTTTGTGTGAAGGTGGCACTGTCCACAAGGAACGGAATGAATCACTGGGTGAAATCATGGCTTCTAGGTTCTGCCAGGCTAAGAGAAGTGGGGCTGGCTCAATGGGACTTCAAGATCAAGGCAACCCAGTCTTCGGATGTCCACAGGGCAAGCAGAGAATGTAGTGCCTCAACTACTAGCATATAAGGGTGATACTAAATTCTTTTAAGGTAAAGATAACTCACCATTAAAACTGTGTGACAGAAGGAAAATAACAAATGAGGCAAGCAAATAATACACTGTACTTAAAAAAATAATTCACTATGGCCTGGGGATAACAGAGTTAGGAAAGTGCTTGCTGCTTGAGCATGAAAATCTGAGTTTGATCCCCAGAACCCACACAAAAATGTAGGGTGTGGTGGTGCGCACTTGTAGGTCCAGCACTGGGGAGACAGGTAGATCCCTGGGACCCACTCAACAGCCAACCTGGCTTACTCCTAATATCCAGGCCAATAACATACTCCATCTCACAAAAACAAGAAGTCTGGAAGCTTCTGAGGAACGATATCCAAGTTTGGCCCCTGGCTTCCCCATACATGTGCACCCACACAAACATGCACTCACACAAACACACCATACATACAGAAGATAATTCCTTGTGACAAAGTTGAGTTAGTCTATTGCAGTTATCAAAGGAACAAGTAGACATTCGAGAATAAAACTGATGCAGTTAGCTATATTAATACAGGACACTCACTCTAAACATGGAATCTGGCACCAAAGCCTCCTTTGACGCCCTCTTCACTGACTCTGGGCTGTCCTCTGACTTACTTTAATTAATTGAAAGTGGTAGCATAGACGTGGCACCAATTCCAGGGGCACCTGACTTTTAACCTTGGCTTGTCGTGTGAGATGAGATATGAAACATCACTGAATGTTGTCTGTTGTATCCCTGGGAACCACAATACTTGACAAACTTGGAAGAAAGGTATACTTTGCCCTCTGGATTCAGAGGGACTCAGTCCATCACGGCAGGAAATACACAACAGAGTTCCTGGCAACAACAGTGTATGGCAGAGACTCCTGACACCAGGGGCAAAGAAGGAGAGCTCCAGAACTGGGGACCAGGGTGTGACCTTCAAAGGCTCACTCCTAGTTACCTGCTTCCACAAGTCAGGCCCTGCTGAAGAGTCCATATTCTTTAAGTTGCCACTCACTAAGGAAGACACATTTAAAAGGCAAGCCTGTGGAAGATACTTCAGAATCAAATGATAACATTCTGTGCTTTTGATATTTTAAAAAAGATTTAAAAAAAAGATAGAACAAACCTGAGAATACAATGTAAAGATATTGTTATAAGGATATTAGCTACACACTCATCTTATAGCAGGAGAAAAACCGCAAAGCATTAAGCCACAGCATGCCATGTTACCACAGTATATGAATCCAATATATCAATCACCGCACGAAGAGCCACAGAGCAGAACCCAGATTCCAGAAGTGATAGTACCCAATAGCATTCTTCAGCCTCTAAAAGGAGTCAAGATGCATAAGCAAGTAGGAGATGTTTACACAGATGTTCCCATTATGAACATCTTATGCATGGGAAAACTGGGAGAAACATATAGTGTTAACTAGAGTTCTAGTTACATGATGGTGTTATCGGTGGCTCTGGGTTTTATTTTGTTTTGCTCATTTGTAGATGAGTTCAGAGCAATGGGTATGGGCTACTTTGGACAGAAATGAAAAGAAGATAAACTATTTAATTGAAAACAATAATGACAAAAGAGCCTAGAGATTTAAAAGTGGGGCAAGAATTAGAGTTTAAAAACATATTTGGAAAACACCTGGAATCCTACCAATACCCACAAGCCCATCTGAATGTGACTTTTCTCTGCCAACGGCCACCCACCTGGCTATGTTTGTCTCCGGCATTTGCAGTCAGATCCTGGCATTGAAAATCAGCTCCAGCTGTTGGTTTGGAGGTACACAAGGACAAATGTGAGAAGATCCCCAAAGGGCTCACACTGGCCAGGCAGCCTAACCTACATGGAAAGTTCCAGGACAATGAGAAACTTTGTCTCAAAAAAGTCAATGTTAACAGCAACTGAGGAACAGTAATTGAGATTGTCTTCTCACATCCACACACATGTGCATATACAAGTGAACCTGCACACACATGCTTGTGGGGGCTCATGTGCACACACACACACACACACACACACACACACACACACACAGAGAGAGAGAGGGGGGGGTAGATAAGCAAACAGAGAGAGCAAGAGACAGAAAGGATAGCCTGACTCTAATTGAAGAGAAATGAAAAGTCTCCAAACCATGGTAGAGAATGGACTGACCCTCCCTCAGACCTCCTCTCTTTGCTCCCTCTAACAGAGACCAAGACAGGAAAGATGAAATGCACTTGACACGTGTCAGCAAAGAGGTGGTCATTCCCATGACAGAGAGCATCGATACTCTGGGAACAGCTTCAGATGGAGTGGGCAATAGGCCAGAAGACATCAACCCAGTGCCTGACTTCGCAGTGCGTATCTGGCACAGCTAGGCAGCCAGCAATGGGCCAGTAGAAAGGACCCCTTCATCCACATGGATCTTTTCAGTAGATGAAATGGGGGTTACCTTCTACACATCTGCTAACTCCTTGGGGTAGGATTTCCCAATTGGTAAGTTGTGTGTACAGGTATATCCACATGTGATGGGTCCTCTTGACTCTAGGGAGAGTGGCCTCACCTCCAGGCCAACACTTCTAAAAGCAAAGCATGTCACACATCAAGAATTTATAAAATTAACAGTTTTATGGCAGATAAGGAAACTAAGGCAATACAGAAGAATGACATAAAGTAGAAGGGGTATGATAAGTAACTATTGCAGTGTATGAAATGAGCAAGAGTTCCCATTTTTATCAGGCCTTCTATGACTTGCAGAATATTGGCAATGTGGAGACTACTACGGTTAATCTCATAATAAACAAGTCCTAACGTGAGGACAGGGTAGGTGAGTAAGGGGCTGGTGACTTGAGACAGGAATTTTCAATGGAGGCTTGTAATTATTAAGAGATATGCTGGAAAGCAGGTGGGCTGACCCATTGAAGCCAGTGAATTTGGAAAGGGCTAATTTAAATAAAACATGTGTTGTTTCAGAACTGAGTAGAACATACTGTGCCTTCCAGAAAGTAAAAGCCGTGTGGGGTTATTGCAGGAAACTCTAACTGGGAACTGTCACCTGAAGAACACACCTTGCAAATTGCTACAGTGAAAGCATCTTAGTGCTCTACCCACTTAGGGAAGGATGGGATATTCTCCCTGGTAGACTTCTTTAAAGGTGTGAGAGAAAGCCTAACTGTCCCCACACAGCATCCTACCCTAGCCCATCTGATAGCAGGGGAAGCCCACACTGGCTTGGTCCTTACTAGTGGCGAGTGGCGAGTGGCAAGCCTGATAAACTTGAAACAACAACAAAGAGTGTAGGGGTTTAATCAATCTGGCTGAGTTCCCAGCCTCTCTGCAAAATGACCTCACAGAACTTGGGGGTAGTCTGGAGTTGAAGCTGTCAGCATTTGGCGAGAGACTAAAATGTTTCTTCCCTTTCAGTGTGTTTTCTTTACTGGAAGAAAGAAAACAAAAGGGTTCAAAGAAATAAACAGAAATCTGTAGAAAACCTTAAATATGGCATCTCCATGGCTTTGCAAAATAAACAAAGAATGGGGCTGTACTTGTGTGCACATTCACATACTTGTTAACATGGACCTGGGGGTCTTTACGGCGTTGTACTGATTTCTTTACACATAACGAAGAGTAAATATTCAGTCTAAGGGACTGTCTCATGGATTAAATTATAGTAAGAACTAAGCTGATTGAAAACACAGGGTAAAGGATTACATAGCCTCCCTCACTTTATCCCAGGTGTCCTTCTATAGCGTAGCAACGTAAACTTCAGCCAGATGAACAGAATTGAAATGAAGACTCCATGCCAAAAGAAATAGGACTTCATATTTCTTCCCGAGTCTACTTCCACTTGAAAGGTTTCTTTCCTCACAAGAAACATGTGTCAAAGGATATAAAAGTGCCTTTCTATTTGGGGCTAGAACCAGAAATCAAAAGACAACGGAGAAAAACTCCAGCTCAGCTATCTAGATTGGAAATGATGTGTGAATTTTGCTGTTTCTCCCAACATTTCAGAGCGGCTGTGACATAATGCTTAATTCAATCTCCCAGGGATATTAACACTGATAGGAAATTTCTCCACATGAGGAAGAGGAAAGAATTGAAACCCAGCGAAGCTTCGAAGATTGGTAAATAAAATAATTTTGTCTGAACCCCACTAACTCCCCCCCCTCACCCCTGAGAGGTCCTGTGGACTGTAGCAATGCATCATTTAGATAGCTCATTCATGGAAAATGAACAAAAATTGATGTTGTTATCTGGGGTTTCCTTGTGCAATTTGTCTACCTCTTCCAATTCATTATGGCTTTGCCGTTCGTTAATAAATGGCCCCAAATTTCCTTCAGATGTTCCAGAAAACTTTTGGGCTGGCTGGAAGAAAATTTAAGAGTCAATAAGTTCATTGCAAGGACATCCAAGCCTTCCATTGGAATGAACCTGCTGTGGCATGCAAGTTGGTGTCTCTAGACTTTCCATTCCAAAGCTGAACAGCACTGATGACTTTCTACAAAGTACATCCTAAAACACTTTTATCCCAGAGGCTGTATACCAGGCTCATTGGGAATAAAGGCAAATGTGGGCAACAAGATCCCATCCCTTCATGGAATTCAGTCTCTACCAGGAAGACAGACATCAAGTTAGATCAGTAGTAAGACTTGAGGAGCACATGGAGAGAATTAACTACCGCTGTGGGTTTAACCTAGGCATCTGGAAGCTCCCCTCCCTGAAGAAGTGGTGACTGCTGAAAGATGCTCATGACAGTGCCAAGCCAAGAAGAGATATGCACTATAGATTGTCAGAAATGGCAGAGGAAGGCAATTCATTCTGTCGTTCATACTGCAGTCTGTGTATGTTACTTTTAGTTTCTAGGCCCACCATCTGTACATTCAAAACCTGTTTTCATTTCTCTTGTGCTGCTTTTGAAAAACAACATAAGGAGTTGGGGATTTAGCTCAGTGGTAGAGTGCTTGCCTAGCAAGCACAAGGCCCTGGGTTCGATCCTCAGCTCTGGAAAATAAAAAAAAAAATAAAGAAAGAAAAAAAAAAGAAAAACAACATAAAAGTGAAAACTACTCTTGAACATGCTGTGCCAAATCCACGAGACCCTCATACAACATTAACTTGTGTCCACACTTGAAGATGATGGGTTCCGGTCAGTTAGATAGGAGTTAACACAGGGTTCAGAGCCAGGTAGGAGATGTTCAAATGCCAGTTTCCCACCACTTTACTGCGGTTTCTCCTGTGCAGATCTATATTTCACCAAGATGACTGGTAGAGGGGTATTTCAACTAAAAACACTGCCCAGAAGAAGTAAAATAATTATGAATCATTAATAATTGCCCTAGACCCCTCCAGCTGTTTGAAGTTAGACTTTCAGAAGATGTGATTTGGGAATTTGAATTTTTTCAAGCTGCCCACGTGCTTCCCATGTCTATGAGCATCTTGGAACTTCCGCCAACTTCCCCACACTGGCGAGAGAGACTAAGCAGTGGGCAGAAACAGACTGCTGCTAATACAGGTCTCTGTGTCCCAGCCGCACTCTTGGGTTGGTCTTCTCACCTTCTGAAACACTACAAGGCAGAGAGCTTATGATTTTCAAACTGCAGATCATTTAGCCTCACGCTTGGGCAAGCTCTCTAGGCAGGGCTGGGAGAGCTAGCTGCTGGCTCAAGCTTCAGCTGAGATGTGAAAAGTGAGACTTTTTCAGAGGAAGTAAGATAAGGCAGAACTTACAAAAACAAACATCCTGAGGCTGGTGTGCCAAAGGCCACTGGCAAAGTCTATGGTCTAACGCTAAGTGAGTTATGCAAACACATTACCCGGCCATCCAGGAAACCTGAAGCAGATGCCTGGAAGTAGGATGTGTGTTTGCAACCTGGAAAGAAATATCCTGAGTGATGATATGGGATGAGGCACAAAGGGCACAGATGAACACCAAAGGGAATCTCCATCCATCAGTAGACCCAAGGTGGGCAGGTGGTATTCCAGTCATGTGGCTCAGAGCAAGTTTAGGCCTGGAGGGAGAATCAATCGTGTCTTACTGTTAGAGCTGTTAGGGTCTGGGCCGAGGCAACCCTAACAAGCTAGGCTCAGCCTCAGGAGGTGAAAGACAATAGTGAAAATCAGAGGAAGGGAATGTATTCAATGCAACCACATTTTACAGAGAAGCAAAGAGGGCCAGTGGCTCTCCCACCACCTGCAAGTCAATCTCAGGATCCTGACCTGGGATTTGGGTTTAAATCAAAGGCTAGAGGGGGATGTACAACCATTAAGTGCTGATCAAGGTGTGGTCCTGCCCATCCCGACCCATCGGGGTCTCAGCTTTGGTCTGTCTTGCAAAGCGGCCTGAGCAGCAGTCAGAACTGCATGAAATCTCTTTCCAGAACATAGCCTCTCTTCTGACTGGCAGGAGATTTCTGCATTTTCCTTTTCTCAGCATGAAACTTTTAGGGAAATTCTAATTCCTTGGGGACCACTGTTTCAATAGTCTGGGAGCCAAAGCCAAGGGCAAGGTGTCACTTGCTTTAGAATATCTTCACTCCTGCCATGGATCATCACACAAGCTAATGCAAAATCATGTGCCTTTCTTTCTCCTGTCCATGGAAGTACCTGGTGGCTGCTACAGACAGAGCAATGGTAATTGGAGACCCAGTGGCTCTGGCTAGTGCTTGGGAGCTTTGGAATGCTAAAAAGATTGTGGTACTGCCTACCTACCCATTACATCATGTGAAATAACAGTTCTGATTCAAAATGGGAAGGAAGGCAGTGTCCTCCAAACAACCTCAGCAATGTCTCAAATTTTCTTCTGATGTGGATTGATGCTTTGGAGGAAACACAAAACACCAATTTCTGGCCAAAAAAAAAAAAAAAAAAAATCAAAACACAAAAAGATTTGGTGTGCTGTATTGGCCCCCTTCACAAACTTCATCCGGTGAAATGATGTTCAGTAACACGATTAGAAATCCCTCAGCACAGAAAACATAGTGGCCCAGTGAAGCTTGCTATTATTTTAGTAAGAATAGCATAGACCCCCACTAATTTACTATGGTTTGCTTTTGCTTTCAAAGGATGCTAACACTGAACAGAGCGCCACATATCTATAATTCCAGCAACTGGACGTAGGAGGATCAAGAATTCCAGGCCAACTTGGCCCCCATAGTGAGATCTTGTCTCACTAGGGAAATAAGGAGAGAGTGGGGGAGGGGCAAGTGGAGGGGTGGGTAGACGGATGTGTACTTCAGGTCTTTCCTCTGTGGACTCAGTTTTGACTCCCATTTTAGCTCATGGGCATTGTTGGACCTGGCCCTACAGCAGTTAGGGCAGTCTCTCCCAGCCTCCCATGTGGGCTCATCTCAGAATTGCACCCCGTTCTCTGACACGGTCTCCCCTGGAGCTCTGTCTTTCTCCTACTCGGTCCCTTTCACATGATGACATTTCATTAACTATCATTTTTGCTTGCTTTTAATTAAGGAAACACTGTTTGCACTCTTCTCAGAATCACTCACTGAATGCCACCTAGACTCTTGACATTTATTTAGGAAATAGCATTTTGCAGAGTTTTTATAGCATGAATATTAGATGATGAGGATAATTCAAAACCCTGTGCGGAAACAAGCTCATATTATAGGACAGTGAGGTCAGCCCTGAAATCTCAGCTGCACTGTGGCTTGACAGTATCAGCAACACTTTGGAAATTTGGGGAGTGCTTTAAGCTAGCCACCCAAACTTGGGCTGTATTTTGTGAAATGATGTATTTTTTTTTTTCAACAACAACAGAAAGACTGGAGATGTAGCTCCATGAAGAGCACTTGTTTAGCAAAGGCCAAGTCCTGGATTTGATTCCTAGAGCCACCCAAAGTGATTGTCCTTGGGAAGCGATTCCCTTTCTACCAGCAGTTTTTAAACATTTTAATTGCCAAAGGATTCCCAATTATTCTCTTAAGTAAAAATTTCAAGATCTAGTCGTGGGTTCCTGAAAGATATTCTAGGTGGGGAGAGGGGAGGTGATGAAGGGGCAAGAAAAAGAGGCAGGCAGAAAGGAAGGAAGGAAGAAGGGGAAGGGAGGGATGGAGAGATTTGCCAGTCTTTTTCTTATTCCTTTTACTGCATTCAGGTTATTTATTCTTTCTAGTCAAGACACTGGGGCTATTTGATTTTAATAAAAGGCTGCGTTGCTGTAGGAAAACTGGCCTCTTCCCTATGATGCCTAAGGAGCAGGGGTTGTTAGAGAACTCCCAGCAAAACAAATCTGAGTCATTGGTCTTTTCCGGGTATCTCTTAAGATCTGCACAGGTCAAGGATATAGGCTGTTGAACTCTTATTTGGCTCCAAGTTTTCCTGCCCCATTTCCTGTATGTAATCTGGGGGCCATTGTGAACCTCTTAAAGAAGCAAGCTAACAATGTGTGTGCAAAGACCCAGGGCTCTCTCTTTATCAGGGGCCTCAATAGTGGGGCAAAGGTAACCCCACATAGAGAGAAAGTACCACACTGGGGCTCAGGGAACAGTAACTGGAGGGACCATAGGAAGATTTAAACTTTCTCAAATTATGTAAGTATATTCTCATCTAGACATGTTATATGCATTTAAAGAGAACTAATGCTGAAATAATTGGCATATGACCTAATCTTAGCCTGAGCACAGATTCCTGGCCTCAGCAGCACCCCATTGGAGGATTTTAGAAGGTTCTCTCCAGCAACCGTTCTTATCGCCTGAGTTCTTTCCTCTTGCATCTGTCCCCAAAGGGCTAGCTTTTGACACTCTTCAGGCAGGTCTACTTTAAAGCGAACATATAATGCCCCATACTCATGAGCCTCCACTCCCGAGCTCTCTGATGATATCAAGCAAATTACTATTGGAGTGTTGGAGAGTACTGTGTTGGTAAAATAAGGCGAATCTGCAGCTCAGAAAATGTTAAATATGAAAAGAATATATCTTTGAGAAAGGAGCTCATGGGCTGTTCAGGATGGGAGTTATATCAAGACTCTGGCTTTAAATTGGGTTGGAATCCCAGTTCTGCTCCAGATGAGGCATGAGCAAGGCTTTCCCCCTTCCAGAACTTCTGTGCTCACCTTTGTGTCGAGATCATGGGAACTCCTTCCCAATTACTTTCAGGAGGCAAAAAGTAATATTCTTCTAAGGTCTGGACTAAACACTGAAAATGTGGGACTATATGTACACATAGGGACCAGGCAATGAAGTAAACATAGCGCCCCGCCCTGCCCCCCACTTCCTGAACTGTAAGGTGGAGGGAGCAGCAGTGCTTGCCTGCATGTGCATGTGGCCTGCGTGCCTGGTCCTCAGACCTCCCACCATGGCTCCCAGCCACCTCTCTCTGTTCAACGTCTCACAAAACTAGCCTCCTAGAATTTTCCAGAAACCTTGCCCCTGTTAGTTGGAATCCAGAGGAATAGTAAAAAGCTCTCTGGGATGCTGGCCTAGCAGTCAGAAATGTATCTGAGCTAAATGGGGTTTCCTGTAATGGGGAGTGGGTAGTGGTTTCAGTCCGTGCTGGCACACAGTATTCCAGAAGACAATGCCAATATGGCCAGACTTTATTTTAACCCGTTTGCATTTGTGAAGATCCTGGCTTCTCCAGATATAGCTGTTGCTGTAGCTGTTGAGCCAATCAACATTGGCAGAGTAACTTTATGGAGAGCTGCATCCAAAAATGATGCTGAGTGGAAGTCATTTGTAAACTGGAGGACTGTGACAGTGTCCATGGTGATGCAGATCTCCAATAGCAAGGACACCTCAGAGACCAGATGCCACTTAGCCTTGAAAGCACACTCACATAACGTGGTAAAGCATTTCAGATTACTTCAGGAAAGAGTAGAGCAAAGAAACCCCATCACTCTCCTGTCCAACTGTGTGCACTAAAGGCCAAGATCCCCATCACAGTTCTCAATGATGCCCAGGATCCATAAACACATGTGGTGCTTTGGATGCCAGTCCACTGGTGAAGGAACTCAAGAGAAGCATTAGACACTGCAGCTGTGGTTCCTTTCCAGCTAATCAGCCTAGAAGGTGCTGCTGTGGGAATTCCATTCAGAGAAGGCACAGCCAGAGTCTAAGACCTCTACCCAACCCTTGTATCTATATCCACTGTATAGTCAAGAGCAAGTCAGGCCATAGGAGGTCTCCATTTGATCATTTTCTTGCATGGTCTGACATTTGTGATGACCCAGCTGCAAAATCATCTGTTGAGAGTGTGGGATGGTTTTGTTGCCCCAGGGTATGAAGAAAAACACTTGAAAATATCCTTTAAAAAGAGGAAACTGCTATGTTCTTCAAATAGACCAGTCTTACATACCAAATGGAAATGAGGTTAGAACATTCTTTGGTCTTCATCTAAGCCAGAAGACAAATATTGTACCTAAGAAGTAATTATTTAGCAATGTTGTTATGCAGAATAAAGACCTGCTGGGTTCTGTCTGCCCTCAGAGACCTCACTGTAACCACCACTGCTTTTAAATGTACTTAGTCTAACTCTGTGTGCTAAGCCAAGTCAGACAGGTTATTCACATCAGAGTAGGAATGGTACTGGATACACCATATACACCTTGCAGACTGTTGGTGATTTTGACATCACTCAAGAGTGTTTTCCATAAAGTTTAAAGCCAGAGTGAAGAATGCAGATCTCTCCAACACCATTGATCAGTATGTGACTGGCACCATTGGTGAGGGTGAGGTGGACAGAGCTCAATGGAGTTATGGCCTACATTGCATCTCTTTCCCTTTCTACTACTGACAGCATTGTGATTGAGGTTTTCCATCAACTGGGGATCATCTTGGATTGTATGGATCTTCAACTCATCCATTTCTGATCTTCATTCACATTGCTTCAGAGTTTGTAGTGAGTAAGCATGTGTGGCATTTTCAAAATACCTTTAAAAAAATAAATCATTTGTGTCTTTAAAAAAAATGGAAGTAGATAACTATGTTTTAATCCCAGATCTACCCCCTCCTACCTGTGTAAACTGGGGTTACCTTATTGCTGCATAGGAATAATGATCTACAAGAGTGTTTGAATCCTTGAAGTAAATTAGTTAATGTATCATTAATTATTTAAAGGATTAAATTAATTAGGCTATCTAAAATGATCAGCATGGTATATAGCATATATCCAATAAATTATGCTATGCTTATTTCCTCAAGCATATGGATTTAAAAATAATCTTATTATTATACTATGATTATTTTAAAATATTTTATCAAGATAAGTATATGAAAGAAAGTATACGAGGCACCTATTTTTCAGCATACACTTCAGTGGCATAAGGATACTGAGGTTATAAAGCCCTCGACACCATTCTTCTGGAACATTTTAATTATCCTAAACCAAAACTCTGCCCCATCAGAAATTACTCTGTGCTCTCCCTTGAGCTCACTCCTGGGAATAGCCTCTAATTCTGAGAATTTGTCTACTCTAGGCCCTTTGTAAAAGCAGAGTCCTGCAATGACTGTCCTTAGTGCCTAGCTCACTTCATGTGGAAAGACTTATTTTGGGTGTGTTTACTTCAGATCTGTCACCTGGCTTTGGCGTCTGCGGTGAGGCAGTGTCCCCCAGTCATGGTGAAGGGACATTGCTCACCGGATAACAGCTAGGAAAAAGAGATAGGTGAAGAGGTGAGGGTCCCGGCACTCCCTTCAACGGCTTCCCCCACAGTGACCTCATTTCTTCACAGTAGACTCTATTTCTCAACAGCTCTATGACCCTCTGATAGCTTCACAGACTGGGGAATAAGCCTTCCACACCATTGCCCTGTGGAGAATGCATTCAAATAGTGAGAAGGATATCACCACTACATTTTGGATCAAATAATTTCTAGCTGGGGGGGGGGGCTGCCATGTGCAATTTGGGAAATTTAGCCACACCTCTGGTCTCTACCTACATTTCCTTCCCTTCCTTGACAATCAAAAAATGTCTAGACATTGCATTCACCCTCTGGGAGTCCCAGTTGTCTCAGACTAAGAAGTACTGTTCCCTAGAACATGCAAGCCTACATGAACTGTAAAAGGCTCACCATGGAGGCCAAAAAGTTCTGTCTTAGAGCTTTCCACACTGTTTCTACCTTACAATAGGGAAACGTTTTCAGCATTCTCCTGGGAAAACTACAGAGACAACCGAAAGTTCCCTACAGTGGCTTGTAGCTGGAGTTTTCTCTCCGGGTCCCGCCAAGCCCCGGCAGTCTGACAGCCCATTTATAAAATAAACACACAGACGCTTATATTATTTACAAACTGTATGGCCATGGCAGGCTTCTTGCTAACTGTTCTTATATCTTAAATTAACCCATTTCTATAAATCTATACCTTGCCACGTAGCTCGTGGCTTACCAGCATCTTCACATGTTGCTTGTCATGGTGGTGGCTGGCAGTGTCTCCCTCTTCAGCCTTCCACTTCCCAGAATTCTCTTCTCTGCTTGTCCCACCTATACTTCCTGCCTGGCCACTGGCCAATCAGCATTTTATTTATACAGAGTGACATCCACAGCAGTGGCCTGTGGCCTGCTGCTGTTAGTGTCTAGATTAGCTACACTTGACTAAATCAGCATCAAGAACAGCACCAATGCAAAGAGCTAGTAATGGACAAAAGTAAATGCAAATGAGAGGGGGCTTTGATGCCACTGCTGCTAATATTTAATAATTTTGTCAAAATTGCATCAAATTATATAGAACTCTACACACACACACACACACACACACACACAGAGAGAGAGAGAGAGAGAGAGAGAGAGAGAGAGAGAGAGAGAGAGAATCCAAATTGTGGGATTGCTTTCTCAGTGAGACAGCAAAAAGTTGTAGCACACAAATCCATTGAACAGCAGTTTCTTTTATTTTTATCCCTTGGGAAGAGAAAATGTCACCGAGAGCTCAGAATATAGCATCTGAGGAGAACTTTATCAAAGTTATTTGCTGTTGTTGTTTTTTAAATAAGCTGCCTAAATCTAGACCAGTGAGATAGCTCAAGAGGTAAAGGGGTTTGCTGCCAACCTGAACGGGACTCCCAGGCCCCATATGGTGGGACTGACTCATGAAATTGTCCTCTGATTTCTACACACAAACACACACACACACACACACACACACACACATGCACGCATGCACACGCACACACAGAGTGTGGGGAGAGGTGATGGAGGAGGGGGAGAGGAGGAAGGAGGTAGAAGAGGAGGAGGAGGATGGAGAGAAATACAATTGTAAAGATTAAAGATGTTCAAATCCTTAAGCGTTACTTATTTCGGTGATCTGTGGGATATGAACTATGCCATAAGCACCACTTGGATCACACCATTCCCTCAGAGCCTGCCAAGAACTCAGATGCTTAGTTAAACCTCCAGATTGCATTTGTTTTGAGACAGATCTCACTATGAAGCCCTGGCTGGCCTGGAACTCTGCTATGCAGACCAGGCTAGTTTCAAACTCACAGAGACCTGCCTGCCTTTCCCCGAGTCCTGCAGTGAAAAAGAGAGGAGCCATCACACACAACTAAGCATTCGGATTTGAAGAAGGCAGCATAAACATGGAGTGAAGTGTCGCTCATGTCAACTAGACCGGAAGTGAAGAGGGAGGAATTTAGGATTCCTTCGCTTATGTTATTTCCACCTCCCTCATGACTTCTGTCTCCCCCGACCCCAGTTCTGCTTCCCTTAGCTTAAGGTAGGGATTCAGTCCACACAGGGTTAAGCTTTTAACAGGTGCTCAAGGACTGCAGCCCAGTGGAAGACCCAAGCCACAGCTAAGGGAAATAAATTAGACAAACTCTGTGTGTGTGTGTGTGTGTGTGTGTGTGTGTGTGTGTGTGTGTGTGTGTACATGTGAGTGCAGGTACATGTGTGTAGGTGCACATACACATGTGTGTGCATGCATGAGGAGACCAGAGGACAGCTTTGTGTGTTGTTTCTCTGTCATTATCCATGTCCACTCCTTTGTTCCTTTTCTGAGGAAGGATTTCTCATCGGCTTGGAGCTAACTTAACCGGCCAGTCATCAGCCTGTCTTGGCCTCACTCACCAATGCTGGAACTACCAGGCTACCACATCTGGATTCTGGAGATAGAATTTTTCTGACTGAGTTATCTCTTCAGCCCTAAACAAACTTATTATTGAATATATATATATATATTTTGCCTTGCAAGAACATGATATTGAGATTTTATTTTACATTTGTGTTCAGAATTTCTTCCGTGGGTGCTGTATTTACATCATTTCTTCCCTCCTTCTTCCCCTCTTACACCTCCCATCCACCTGACTCCCTCTCAAATTTGTAACCTCTTCCTCTTTAGTTATTATAGTTACATAGGAATTCACATATGTGTATATGCATATATGTATACATGTACAGACATCTTAGTCCATCTAGTATTAATCATATGACTGCTTGGGACTGCCTTGGATACCAGGAAGCTTGTCCCTAAAGAAAACAGAGTCTCCATTTCTCAGTAAACAATGATTGCTCGCAGCTTTTCATCTAGGTATGGGACCTTGTCAATTTTCCCCTGTCCATGTTAACACATCAGCTAGTGTCATTGTGCCGCTTTTGTTTAGGCAACCATATTGTTGGGATTTCATAGATGCCACAGGCAACTTTGTCCTTTGTCCTTTATAGTCAGTCATTCTTCCCCTTCTGTGACAAATCTCCTTGACACTTAGGTATGAGGGGTGCACTGTGGATGTGTCCATTGGGGTTGAGGGGTGCTCTGTAGGTGTGTCTGTTGGGGTTGAGGGGTACACTGTAGATGTGTCCATTGGGGTTGAGGGGTGCTCTGTAGGTGTGTCTGTTGGGGTTGGGAGGTGCACTGTAGATGTGTCAGTTGAGGTTGGGGGTTGCACTGTAGATGTGTCAGTTGGGGTTGGGGGGTTGCATTGTAGACGTGTCAATCAGGGTTGGGGGGTGCACTGTAGATGTGTCCATCGGGGCTGGGCATTCCACAGTCATTTATTTGCTGCATTTTGTCCAGTTATGGGGTCTCTGTAGTAGTATCTCTTGCAAAAAGAAGCTACTTTGATGAGGGTTGAGCATCACACATATTTGTGGTTAAGTGTTTAGAAAATACAGTTAGAAATTATCTTTTCTTTCTTTCTTTCTTTTTTGTTTTTCGAGACAGGGTTTCTCTTGTGTAGCTTTGCGCCTTTCCTGGAACTCACTTGTAGCCAGGCTGGCCTCGAACTCACAGAGATCCGCCTGCCTCTGCCTCCCGAGTGCTGGGATTAAAGGCGTGCGCCACCACCGCCCAGCTACAGTTAGAAATTATACTGCTCTAGGAAAATGGCAATATAATGTTCTCCTTTAGGGTCTAAGACCTCTCTAGCCATGGGTAGTTGACTATGCTTACAGTAACAGGCATAAACTTCTTCCTGTTGAAGGGACCTTAAGTTTAATTCAACAACATTATGTGTACATGTATTTTAAGTATGCTTAGTAAATAATGTTTCCCTATGATTTTTCCAGTTATCTTTTGTGTTATTTACTCCTGCCCAGTTAAAGTCCTCCCCATTTTCCCATCCACCTGTCTTCTACAATCCCTCTTCCTTGCTTTCCCCATGGTGCCCTTCTACTTTCCTGGCTTTAAGGGTTATTTCTGGTTAAATATCCAAATCAGAGCTAGGATCCACAAATAAGAAATGATGTTTGTCTCTCTAGGTCTGGGTTACCTTAACATTTTAAAAAAGCAACTGGTTTCACCTGAAATTTACAGACACAGATCTCAAATGGGGGTTCAGCAGCACTTGTCAAGATCATAGGAGCAACATGAGACTTTCAATGTCCAGAATAGCTAATCCATGGATAAACCTAAGCAATGTCACAGCTATCTATGGAGGACTGTGAAATACTTAAAAGAAAAATCAGCCCAACACAACTTATGCCAGTGTGTCCATGTGGTGTATGATATCTACACACAGTGGAACATGTGAGAGCCAGTCAAAAATTTCCACTAGAGCTTTTCCACGAAGGATCTTAACCCTTCTAACACAGCCACTAGGCAACAGATGCCATGCCTCTCTTTCTTTTCATATATTCTATAAACACAAACAGAACAATCAGAAACTCATTATACTTGATACTGACTGGCTTCTCCATTAAATGGTAACTGGTCCAAGGCCAAGAGCATCTCCTAACACTCCTGTCAGAGGGGCCCACTATCATGATGACCTTCAGCATCACATGTATACACACTGGCCCAAACACAGATATTCAAATATTTTTGCACATTGGTATAACCACAGATAGAGATACTTTGAATTCTTGTGGCCTTAAACAATTCACAAACGTTAAAATTTCCTCCCAGCCTGCCTGTAATTTACCAAGAATACTAATGGAATCCATGCTACATGGATTCAAACATTGCACATTCGTGTCAGTTTGGACAGAGTTCCAAAAGAGTTCAGCCAATGACAAAGGAACAGATGAATAAATGCACTTTGCTTTTGTTTCTTGCCTGTCTCGCTTTTTAAAGATTGCCTCTCCCCTGCTGCCTCCCACTTTTCTCTTTCATCTCTTCCTCTAAATGTAGTATTTGCATTATCATTGGAATAAGGTTTCTGAAGAGTGGATCAGACCTCATTGTCTCCTTGCTTAAAACTCTGCAGTAACATTCCATTGTCTGGGATCATTTGGTCCATGCTACCCTCAGTGTTATCCTAAATGATTTTTGCAGGATGCTCTAGCTACAAACTCCAAATGGCCCCAGCCCTTCTCTGTCTTTGTTTCTCCTGAGAAGTTAGTGTAGTCCATTTCCCTTCACACTTAGGAATTTGGAGAACCGTTTCCACATAGGCTACCTCTCTTTCTTGATTGCTATAGTCCACTTACTACCTTATTTGCAGCCCTTTCAGTTTATAAAGACTTGTTTATGAATTGAACTTACTAATGCATTTCAAAATCTTCCCATCCCACTGTAGAGCAGCAAATTTCTAACCCATTCATGAGTCAACACAAGCTCTGGATTTAATGAATAAATACATATCATCCCAGAAAGAAGATAACAACTTGGATACCTGAGCTCAAACTTAAGTCCACTGACTGACAATGACATGCCCATTTAACCCCCTGTGGGTTTTTTGTCTGTGCCCTTTTGCTACCTTACCAAGTTTGAAACAGGAATTCTGAATTTTCTGGAATGACAAAGCAAAGGCTTCATACAGGGTCCCTGCCTGTGCTTCATTCCTGTGTGGATACATCCCTGTGTATGTTAACAAAATCTAATCTCAATTCACTTACAGTTGGTAAAAACTATTTATCTCATCAAATTATCCTCAATTAACAAGAAAATCAAAACCTCCTTTCACTGCCATAGGAAGTCAGTTTGTCAAGATAGCATGAACTTGTACCCAGAGAGGTTTGAATTCTACTGCAACCTCAAAAACCACAAAAATGGGAGAAATTTGAGAAGTCAAATGTGTTCTTGGGCCTCCAGGATGGGCCCAAGGACTTCTTCTGTGTTGTGTATTACCCATCTTACCCTCACCATAGTTCTTGGAGCAGACACATGGCACAGCATGGAGGTTTCAAAGACAGTTTTCACAGCAACCCTTTTGGGCCTTTTGAGTTTCTAGTGTAACCTTTGAAAACAGCTGGGCCAAATTCCATCTTGTCTGAGGCTCCCACAACCCTCCCCTGTATGATGTTCAGGGTTAGGACAAAGGAAGTTCAGGGAGAAACACTGAACAAGTTGTGATGTGGCCAAGTGATTACAGCTGTTTTGACAACAGATATGCAGATGCAGATTTCTATTGCTAGTTGTGTTTTATTCATTGTTTTAAACTTTTAAACAATTTATAGATCTTTATGGTTTTAAATTTTTTTCTCAAAGCTGAGAGAAAAGGTTTAACCTTCCTATCTGTGTTTCTACCCATGAAAATATATTTTGGGCATGCATAAGAAATATATATTCATAACCATGTTAGCCCCATAAAAGTGAGATATAGTATAATTTGATTAAATAATCTATCTGACAGCCCTGGACTCTGAACGAGTGTTACTCATTAACAATACAGCATAACTAAAGGAGAGCTAGCCCTAGGCCTCAGCATATTCTTCGCTATTTCATTTAGACATTAAATTGACTTGACCTCAGTTTACTCATCTGAAAAGCAGAAGCAAACAATAGAAGGTGACGTATCAGAGGTTTTGGCAAGGCTCAAATAAGTTCATACAGGTAAAATGCTTGGCACTGTACCCTGCACATGCCATGCTTGGAAAATACAAGAGAGAGGTGCTCTACTATGCTCCTGATTGCCTTGGAAAATTGTATAAATATTGATTGAATTTTAAACCTGGTACATCTCCAGACCTAGCAGTTTCAATTCTCTGAATTTACATCAGAGACAAAGCTTGTAACTAAGGAGGCGTGATAACACACTCAGGAAAGTATGGTGTATAATATACAGGAAACAATGAGTTGTTTTAAGGGGATATTAGAAATTGCCTGGCATATGTAATGCAGAAATAAATGAATAAATAAGGCTAATTTCTATTTTTAAAAAAAGTACCCTCACATAATTCAAGAGAGTGATAATCCATCCTGCTCTCATTGATCTACCTTCTCTCCATCTTCTACCCCCGCTATCCCCCAGACTTTGGAAAGCTCCTCTAGGTCCTTTCAGTCAGTCTGCTGACCAGGGCAGAAGAAGCAGTGCTGGGCCCATCATGAGCATTTACTATTCCAGGCCAGAAAGAGTCAGCTGTCTCCTTCCTCTACAGTCCACTGTCAGAACTTGGTAATTTAGACACATCCAATCACAACGTAGTTTATATAGAGGTTCAGGGAGAAATGAAAACAGAAAACTATCAAATTCTGACATAGACGTTGCAATATTAAAAGAGAGATCTGTGTTTCTTAAGGAACAGGCATTACAAGACATTCTACTAGACGAAAAAATGAACAAGCAACTCAGAGGGAGCTCCCTCAGAAAGTGGACTGACTACAAGATGAAATTGTTCAGAATGTTTATTAGAAATCTTCTTAAGGTCAGCATCTGGAGGCAGGATTGGGCAGGGGGATGAGAGCTGTGGATAGAACCAGGAGTAGGCTGCCACCCCACAGGGTCCTCAGGAACTGAGAAGGTCCTTTTAAGCTGCTACAACCTTGGACTATTCCAGCAAGGCAAGTATACGAACTTGAAGAGCCAGCACATGGGCATCAAATGAAACTGGGTCAGTCTTTGGATGTACTTGACTCCCGGAGGAGGAGACAGCTCTAGTGTCTCTCTGCACAACTGAAAACATCTGTTGGCAACACTTCCAGCTAAGGCAACGAGTTGGTCACTGCCGCTGGATCTGTGCACTGCTGTGCTTCGTAGGAAGTCAATTACTACCGTACAAGAAAAGAACACAGTCATTTTCTCAGACTAAATTTCTATGTAAACATCAAAACTGCATCAAAACTGGGCATTTTGGTGTAATAAGCAAGGGTCTAGATGGCAGAGTTCCTGCTTTAAAAAAAAAAAAAAAACTGATCTAAATTTTTAGAATAAAGATCAAAAGAAAATGTCCACCATATCTATATTTTTTAATGTTTTAAAACAAAACTGGATTTCTTTTTCACTTATACACAGGGCTTTAATAAATTATATTTGCGAAGTGTTTGTTGTGCGTGTATGTATGATCAGAATACGGATATAAAAACAGTATGTTCATTTCCATTTTGCATATATAAAAATAGCTTGCATTTCTTTTCAAGGTCTTGGCTGACTTTTCGTCCTTCTTCTTCCTCCCACAGTTTTGGCTACTGCATGACTTCCTAACTTCTCCATCAAAGGGTGAAGGGGGCCGGCTGAGGGATGCTGGGTGTGGGGAGGAGAGGAAGGAACTAGAGCCAGCCAGTCTCAGTCCTTGCAGCAACTCTGCTAAACAGGTTTAGCAGAGGGAAATATTGAAAAGAAGTTACAATGATTGGCTTCCCTTGTTAGCCACGCTCGACACACCCTCCTCCTATTAGGTAGACTCATGGGAATCGGCCATAATTGCATTTGTAGTGAGAGTCCTGAACACGCCTGTCTTCCAGGACGATGTACCTCCTCTAATTAGACTTTTTTAAAAAAAAAAAAATTTAAACAGCAATCTTAACAGGACATTCTGATTAAAGAGACATTTTCTCTTGTATTTTCACCTGCTGCCCATCTGCACATTTTTCTTGATGTCATAGTTAATCTACACAGACCAAAAACTCTCCTTGAGTTTGAGATGGAATCTTAACATTTATTTTTGTCTGGTGTATTTGGGATATCTGAGTAGCCAAGATGCAGAGCATATAATAATTTAATATTGAAATAAATATTGGTTGACTAAAATGAAATTAAGTAACTTTGCAAGGCTACTGCTATCACTCTGTCCTTAGAAGTCTTTGTAATGGTTGATCCTCTCAGCAATCTTTCCCAACTCAATGATGAATGATTTGAGTGTTTGTGCATATGTATGTGGTGTGTGTGTGTGTGTGTGTGTGTATGAAATAAATAAAATTTAAGGACCTGGAGTTCTCATTCATATTGACGCAGCGTTAATTTGAGGCAAACTCAACACTTAGTTTAGTTCAGTTTGTCCAGCTACAAAATGAATGTATGAGGAAAAATTCTACATTAAATTCTACATATTTTTTTGTGTTCATGATTTTTATTCCAACATTAATATTAACAAGCTTACTACAGAAAAGCATTATTAGTATCAATCAGAACTGGGTCTTGACTCTACTTCAGGAAAATTAAGTGCTTCCCAAAAGATCCTACTTTCTCATTTGTTAGACATTTTTTGTTGTTTTCCAGGTCAAACCCAGAGCCAATAACAGAATGACTGGGATACAGCAAATCCACAATAAGGAGCTAGCCTCAAGTCTCAGTCACTCCTCTAACAAGACCCAATCTGTTTTTCTCCTTCTCTAAGGAAAAACACACATTGTAAAATAAGAATGCTTCAAAGACAACTTGAAGCCATCTGGGGATTCTAAAGGCTGAAAATTCCATGAGTTCATAGTAGTCTTCACTAATTCCACTGATCGTAAGTCAAAAGAGAGTCAAGTGTGCCCAAGCACATTTTTGAGGATTTCTTCCATCCTCCCCTCACAGCCTCTCTGGGGGTGGCTGTGCCTGTGAAAAGCATTGGAAATCTCAGAGAGAGTCACCTTTCAGGACTGGAATGTCAGAATACAGTCTTTTCCTTATACCAGAGGAGCTTAAGGGGGAAGAGTTTCCAGCTCTGCATGAAGCTGAGTAGGGCAAGAGAAACTGATAACTGATACAGATAGTGGACACCGACACTCTGGGTAAGTAATCTACCAAAAGATGAAAAAAATAAAGCAAGAAAGTGAACATAAAGCTGCATGGAAGAAGTACCCACCCAACAAAGCTGTCTACCAGCAACAACATACATTGCATTCTAGAAAGATTAGAGGTTATGTGGTTACAGTGGATTGTGGGTACTTTCTTGTAGAAAGTGAGGCCTTCCTCCAAACATTACAACTACTGCCTAAAAGCATAAGGAGTGGCCTCAGTAGGAAGCATGAAGTAACTTAGGTTTCCAGTGGATTGATTACACTGATATGGTTAGGAAATTATTTGTAGAGAAATCTTTACTTTCACGGGTGTTTTGGGACAATGTGTGAATAGGTAACCAGGAAGTATCTTTGGTGGCCAGTAGTCAGGAGGCCATTAGATAATATGAAACTAGACATGGGATCAAAGAAAGATTCACCACTAGACAACAAACTCCAAGAAATCAAGGAGAGAGAGAGAGAGAGAGAGAGAGAGAGAGAGAGAGAGAGAGAGAGAGAGAGAGAGAGAGAGTTTTATTTGCTGTTTCAATATCAGCTCTGAGGAAATGCTCAGCACTTAGTAACCCTGGGTGAGAAAGAATCTTGCCTGGGCATTTTTTTTATGCTCATTCTAGATGAAATGTTAATGTTAAAAGTTCAAATAAAAAGTAACAGTTCCACTTTGCATCCCATTGGTCACCTGGGCTCTTCATTCTGTGACTGTGAGAGCCATTGCAGCATGGCTATGTGTGGAAAGATGGGCCCAATGGATATAAGAACACATTATTTATCCAAACATATTTGCTTCTTTGTAAAGAGTCCTTTGTTGATTGTAATGTTTGCTGGAAAAACAGAATTACTTTCTTGATTCCAACTACGATAATATTGAAGAATTTACTTTTCAAATGTTTTATTATGAGTCAGTGAACTAAGCTATTTTAATTATAATTCAAATGAAACACACATATTAATAAATCAACAAAAACAATTACTATTTGAGAAAGAACCATCTCTGTTGGTATTCCTCAAACCTGATTGTGACTAGTATTTTCAAAGGTGCTGGATTAGCTTTGAAGTGGCCCTTGAATTAACTGGAGGATCTTTGGGCACCCTATATCCCTTTTTGTGCATTCAAAAAATATAATTGCACTGTTTCTGGCCATAGACACAAACTTATATTGAAGAAGTCACCTATGAAAAACAATTAGAAAAATGCACAGGAAGCCTGCAACAGCAATTCAATATCAAAGAAAGTCAATAATCTTGAATGGAACACAAAAGGCAAAATATGTTCTTTCCAACCACCAATGCTATAAAAATGAAACATGCATTGAAAACTATCAACTTTCCTCTTACCTCTTACCATACACAACATACACTACAAACAAATCATAAAACCCAAAACTATAAAACTTTATGAACTTGAGCCGGAAAGACATCTGAGGACCCAAACTAGTAAAAGTAGATTTACTGGCTGGTTAAAGTGCATGCTTCACAAACACAAGGGCAGGAGTTCGTATGCCAAGAATCCATGTATCTGGAGAGATGGCTCAGAGGTTAAAAAGTACTGACCCGGTCTTACAGAGGACATGGGTTCGGTTCCTAGCACCCCTGTGGTGGCTCCCAAGAACCCATGTAAATATCAGGTAGGTGTGGCAGCCACCTGTAATTCCAGCCTCAGAAGGCAGAGAAGGGGAAACCCCAGAGAAAGCTAGTTTGGGAAACTAGCCATGTGAGGCAAGCTTGGAGTTTGAGATCCTAATGTTCAACCTCATTAGCCATGAAGGAACATGAGTTAAAACTACCTGGATTGTTTCCAGATTCTTTCTTCACACATTTGTTGCTATTAAATAGGCAGTCTACTGATTTTTGTGAGCTAACTTTGCATCTTCTAGTTTGCTGAGTGTGTTTACCAGCTGAAGGAAATTTCTGGTGAAGTCTTTAGGGTTTTTTATTTATAGAACCGTAACCTCTGCAAATAAGGACATATTGATTTCTTCCTTGTAGCCCTCTATCTCCTTCACTTGTCTTCTCATTCTAGCTAAGACTTCAAACACTGTGTCAACAGGAGGGGAAAGAGTGGACATCCTTTTCTTGTTTCTGATTTGAATGGAAATTCTTTGAGGTTTTTCTCAGGTTAGCATGATATCAACTGTGAGATTTTTGTATATTGTCTTTACTGTGTTGAGATGTGTTCTGTATCCTTGTTCTCCTCAGGACTTTTTACCATAAAGAGGTTGTGAATGTAGTTGAAGGCCATTTCTGCATCTAATGAGATGATCACATGGTTTCTGCCCTTCAGTCTGTTTACATGGTGGATCACATTTGTTGCTTTATACATGCTGAATCAGCCCTCCTTCGGCTCTGGAAGAAGCCATTTTGCTCATGTGCAGGAGTTTTTGAAATGGGTTCTTGAATTAGGTTTGTAAGAATTTTTTTTTTGAGATTTTTCTGTTTTTGCATCTATGTTCAACAGAAAGATTGACCTAACCCTCCTCTTTTTTTTTTTTTTTATCCAGTTTTGGTCTCAGGGTAATACTGGTTTTATAAAAATAATTTTCAAGTGTTCCTTTATTTTCTATTTTATAGAAAATTTGGAGGATTAGTAGTGTAAGTTTTTTGAAGGTCTAGGAGAATTCTGCACTGAATCCATTTGGTCTTAGACTCATTTTAGTAGTGGCAGTTTCAAATACTGCCACTGTGTCATTGGTTTTGATGGGTTTGTTTACATTGCTAACTTCATACTGACTCAATTTTGATAAGTACATACATATGGAAATTCATCTACTTCGTTTAGATTTTCTGGTTTAGTTGATATAGATTTTGAAAGTGTGTCCTTATGATTCTCTTCATTTCCTCAGTGTCTGTTGCAATGTCTCCCTTATCATCTCTGATTTTACTCATTTGGATCTTCTTTCACCTTTTAAAAAATTTGCATAGAAGTCTGCCAATATTCTTTTTTGGTAATTTATTTAATTTTATTTGCATTGGCATTTTGCCTGCATGTATTTTGTGTGAGGGGGTCAGATCTTGCAGTTTGAGAGTGCTGGGAATTGAACCCAGGTCCTCTGGAAGAGCAATCAGTGCTCTTAACCACTGAGCCATCTCTCCAGCCCATCTGCCAATATTCTTAATCTTTTCAGAGCTAATTCTTTGTTTCATTGATTCTTTGTATTGTTTTTCCACTTCTACTTCATTCATTTAAACCCTGGTTTTAATTATCTCTCTCCATCTGTGGTTCTTGGATGTTGCCTGATTTTGCTTTTTTCAAAGCCTTCAGGTTAGCTCTCTTGGAGTTGTTAGTCAGTAGGGTCCCTTCAACCTGTGAACATTGCAGCCTATTGACAATGCTTTTGGTTACCTCCCAGAACGTGACAGTAAGACCCGAATGCTGAAGACAGCACATACCTGAGTCTTAGAACATGGAGAAATCAAACTGACACTGACCTGGAAGCTTCTTCCTTATTGGCTAGCTTTTGTGGAAGTTGATATGCATGCTACCAGAGAAGAAAAGGAATCATCAGTCATACCCAACTGTGAATGCTGTGAACTACAAATAAAGACTGGCCTGGTAAGATATGTCCAGTGGTGCGAAAATGGTACAAGTGTTATTAGAGTAACCAAACATTTTCTGAATAGTTTTAAAGCCCACTCCAAGAGAGAACTCATGCCATGTACCATTAAAGAGGCTAAGAACCCAAGGCTAGGTAGATCATAGACCCAAAGGGAGAGCCTACTACTATTACTGCTAAATGGACATAGTATTAAACTGATTCCTAATGTCCAATCACTACACTCATAGATTAGTACATGTCTCAGCCCTCATCAAAGAAGCTTCTTTTTTGCAGTAAATAGTGATTAACAGAGACTCACAACTGGTTAACATGTAGAGAATTAGAGATTTCAGAGTATTCAGCCCTGAATGTGGACTTCTACATTAGACCTACTCCTCTCTAGGTTCAGAGATCATCATGGAAGATCTTTTCTTATTCTGTAGGCTGCCATTTTGTCCTTTTGACAGTGTCCTCTGCCTTACAGAAGCTTTTAAGTTTCATGAGGTCCCTGATAGCCCAGAAACCCAGGATAGAACCAAACATGACTGGCAAAAACAACAATAACTACAAAAAGGTCAATAAAATGATATTCTGCTATACTCATAGACTGGTACCTAGCCCAACAATCATTAGAGACACTTAATCCAGCAACTGATGGGAACAGATGCAGAAACTCACAGCCAAACATTAGGCAAAGCTCAGGGAATCCTGGGAAGAGGGCGGGGGAGGATTGTAGGAGCCAGTGGGGTCAAGGGGACCACAAAAAAACCCATAACACCAACTAATTTTGGCTCATAGAGGCTCACAGAGACTGAACCAACAACCAGGGAGCCTGCATGGGACTGAGCTAGGCCCTTTGCATATATGTTACAGTTGTGTAATGTGGTCTTCTTGTGAGACTCCTAACTGTGAGAGCAGGGGCTGTCCCTGACTCTGTTGTCTGCTTTTGGGACCCTTTCCTCCTACCAGATTGCCTTGTCTAGCTTAATAGAAGAGGAGGTGCCTAGTCTCACTGCAAGTTGATATAATCGTGGCTGGCTGATATTCATTGGAGGCCTGCCCTTTTTCTGAAGAGAAACAAAGGAGGGAGGGAGGGACTGGAAGTGGGGGATTCAGTTTGGTCAGGATGCAAAATCAAAACAAAAAAGAAGCAAAGAAACAAACAAAAAACCCCAAACATACAAAAAAATCTGACTTATGATCCAATAGCCAAAGGTGTGTTAATCCAGCAATAGTCTCCAGAAATAGTTTAGGTCTTTCTAGAGTGACAGTTGAACGGATGTCAACACATTAAACAGCCTGAAACTAAAAGTTCATTGTAAGCCACTGACAAGGAATAAGAAGATAGTACCAGATGTGATTTACAGCATCACTAAGGATGAAGTTAGTAACCTTTAGCAAGGAGACTCTGAATCAATAGCTGCCTGAGAGTTTGAAGCTACACACGTTTAAATAGAAATTGACCAGGAAGTCAGGTGTGAGAGGGACAGGCAGAATATTTAAACCAGACTGGGGAAAACAATTAAGTTTAATTACAAAGTGTTCAAAAAGTAGAATTAGAGTAATAACTTCCTCAATTTCCTCTGAAAACTTAACCAATATTTATAAAAGTGGCACAAACCTTAAGAATCATGCATTGACAGATGCAAGGAAAGGAACATTTGGGTTTGTCAACTATGGCTTTGAAAGAACAGAAAGAAAACACATCTTGGAAATTCACCCCTGTACTTGCATTCATCACCACACCATCCATTTCTCAGCCTAGATGTTATGGGGTTATCATTGTCATGCTTATCACACATACAGCCTCCTCGATTGGACCATGGTATATTGATGTACAAAGTTAATCAACAGGCTAGCTAAGTGATAAGGCCCCAGGGAAGAAGCACATTAGAGCTGCACTCCAGCACAACGAGTCGCTTAACACCCTTGGGAATATACAGCCATTAAAAGAAACAAGGCAAGCTCATTGCTCAGTGAATTCAATACGACTTGAGGGGAATCTTAAGGAAAATTTATGTTTTAAATGTGTAAGAAGCTTAATCATTAAGAGTGCCTTTCCTATTCCAGCGAGAATCATCTCAGCCCATCTCTTCATTCAGTACTGATCAGTTTGCTTAAAGAATTAGGAAGTGAAAGTGCTCGGGCTAAATCAAGTGATGTTTCCTCTTATCTGTAAGTTTTGTGTTTAGAACTCTTTTCAGTCTTCTACAGATCTGTATTAATTCTGCTGTCTCCACTGAAGAGGCCATCTTTGTCTTCAGGGACTTCTTAACTGTTTAGGTTGTTCATGTCTTATGCTCATATCACATAATGAAAAATCAGCAAGTAGGGTCACCGAAATTGGAGAATGTCATTAACGTAACTACATAACATGTTTAAGGCAACTTAGGCACACAGTTCTGAAGAATATGATGTGTCTACTCACATCAATATTCCATTCTGCTGTTTCAACGTATGTATTTAAAACCTGAGAGTAAAGAAATATTGACTTTTTACAACCATTTTCTGTTTATTCCCCCTTCCCTAGCCTTGTAAATATATCAACTTGAAGTCAGAGAATAAATCGTGTGAATTTTCAAGCTAGTGACTATTTAATTTTAGACTCAAGGTCTAAACCCCATTGAATCTTTCTGTAGAAATAATTCAGCATCACCATGAAGGATTTCCTACTTCTCTTTGTCTTGTTCAGAAGCCACGAGTATAAACCACTATTTTAAATCTAATACAAATCATGTCTGACTTGTATAAAGAGAACACCGTGTTTAATAGTGACTTTTTTGAGTCAAGAAGACTTGATTGAGGCTTGATTGTTATGTCACACACACCAGCTCTTTCCAGTAGACCAGCTGTACTGTTGGCTGCCTCCATCTCTCCCAACAATAATAAGAATCACAACTACAGCCAAGTTTTTATGGCTGCTTCTCTTTTCAAATAACGTTCAACTCATTGCAATTTCTGAATAATACTGTTTATTAGTTGTCATCACTCAACATGGAGAAACTGAAGCATGAAGAATGAACTTTGACCTTTAAAAGAACCAAACAATGTTGATGTCCATGACTCCTGATACCATCAAAGGCCATGGCCATGCCAGGGGTCTTAGCCACCACCTAGGGCCATGTTGGAGTCCAAGGGCCATGCTACCATGAGCCCTTTGCCAATCTGAGTAGCTTGTGCTGCCCTCTGAGATCATGATTACATCTGCACCTGGGCTGCTATAAAGGACCATGTCTGGGTTCATAGTCCTACCATAGTTGGGCTCTGTGTTGATGTCTATGGTCTGTTGTACCACCAAAGACCAATAGATGCCCAGGATCTGGGACGCAACCTGTGACCATGTTGGTGTCTGAGGGCCATACCACCTCTGGGGCCATGCTGATCTGGGTGGCCTGCACTTCCACATAGGGTCATGGGGTCATCCAGGCCCACGATGCTGCTATGGGTCATGTCTGGGTCTGTGGCCCAGTAGCAGCCAGAATCTGGGTTGATGTCTGTGGCTCCTGTTGCCATGACGGGGTGTGTGTGAGTGTGTGTGCAGATGCTCACAGTCTAGACAGCTACCTGAGATGATGTTGGTGTTTGAGGGCCTTGCTGCCACTGAGGCCAGACTGATCTGGGTGGTCTGTGCTGCCACCAGGGGACCATGGTGACTTCCAGGCCTTAGCTGCTGTGGAGGGCCATGTCTGGGTCCATGTTTCTGCTGGAGCTGGGGTCCATGACCCTTGTTAATACAGAGGGTCATAGGAACCATGTGTGTTGAAATCTAAAGGCTGTGCTGAGCTAGCCCAGCCCCTCCCTGGTCCTGCCTTTCATTGGAAAGTTTGCCCCTTTAGTTGGGAGAGAAGGCCCCCATGAGTTTTGGAGAGCTGGCTCTGCCTCTTGCCTGAAGGGGACAGTCCAATGTTCCTGACTGACCAGCTCAGCTACCACCCAGACCCACATTCTGGACCTTAGGTTGGCACACTCTAACATCTACCCCATCTATGACCTGCTGGAGTGGATAAAGGGACTGGTCCCATGGAATGATAACCACAGGATCTCCATGGCTGAGGCAACAACAGGTTATCTAAGAGGAGTTTCGGTGAGAGTCCAGGGATGATGATGTGCCAGATGCCTTGAGCCAGTGTGTCTTAGTTAGGGTTTCTATTGTTGTGAGGAGACACCATGATCATAGCAATTCTTATAAAAAAAAAACATTTAGTCAGGGTGGCTCACTTACAGTTTCAGAGGTTCAGTCCATTATCATCATGTCTAGGAGTATAGTAGAATGTAGGCAGACATTGTGCTGAAGTAGTAGCTGAGAGTCCTGCATCTTGCAGGCAACAGGAAGTCAACTGAGACGCTGGGTGGTATCCTGAGCATAGGAAACCTCAAAGCCTGTCCCACAGTGACACACTTTCTTCAACAAGGCCATATCACTCCAACAAAGTCACATGTAGCTAGAGTTTTCCTGCCTTGCCCACAGTCAGGACAAATCTTTGTCACCTGCCAGTCCCACAGCCTCTCAGACCCAACAAGTAAACACAGAACTTATATTGCATACAACTGTATGCCATGCAGGCTTCTTGCTAACTGTTCTTATAGCTTAAATTAATCATTTCATAAATCTATACTTGCCACTGCTGTGCTTACTGCATCTTCACATGCTGCTGTCATGCGCGCTGCAGTGTCTCTCTGCCTCAGTCTTCCGCTCCCAGAATTCTCTCTCCTTGTCCACCTACTCCTGCCTGCCACTGCCAATCAGTGTTTATTTATGACCAATCAGAGAAATTTGACATATAGACCATCCCACAGCAGTCACACCTTCTAATAGTGCCACCCCCTATGAGATTATGAGAGCCAATTACATTCAACTACCATACAGACCAATGAACATTTTGTGGGTGGAGCTGACTGAACGAAAGGGTATGCTGTGTGACACACTGAAGCTCCCAATACCACTAGGATGAATGAAGAGGTATTGGAAAGATGAAGGAATGAGGTGGGTTTTTTGTTTTGTTCTGTTTTTAATTAATTTGTGCGCACATACTGCAGGAGTGACTGGTGAATATGGAGGGACTGGAAGCTGAGCAGGATTGGGGTGCATGATGTGAAATTCCCAAAGAATCAATAAAGAATTATATTAAAAACAAGAATCTAAGAAAGTTTAAAAAACAACAACAAAAACCATGACATCCACACAGACAACTGAAATGAGGGAGGGGAAAAAACAGAAAAAGAAAAAGAAAAAAGTCCCCAAAGCACACCTTTGTGGATGTCCTTCAGCTAAACAGACACATCTGTGAAAGCAAAACCTTCATCAATAGATGGATAGGAAGGATCGACACTTTTCAGTGTCCAACCGCAGGCCTGCAAAATGTCTTCTGATGGTTATGGTCTACATGAGTCTGTGGCACTGGAGAAAAGAAGTTTCTGAAGCAGGATAGAGCACCAGAAGAGAGATGAGGAGATTCAGAATCCCTTCATGATGGCACCTCACACTGCTGAACGGTGTTCTTCCCCGAAGAGCAACTGGAAACACAGACCAACTCAGCCTCCGAATGGGGAGCGAGCTAAAGGTGATGGGTCTTCTGACTTGCTGTCATGTGTGTGCTGTCCACCAGGCACCAGACCTGCCACTGGACATGAGGGGTGGTGCGGAAGCAGGGTTAGGATGAAAACTTTCTCACAGACCGGAACTTGAGGCTCACACTGTGTCACACATCACACAGTCCCCAAAGGTGAGTTAGGATCCAGACACCTGGCTTCTCTGACTACAAAGTCCTTGCTATTTTCACTGTTCAGCTGCCACTACAGAGGTCCCCAATATAAACAAGGACAAAGACCGTTGTCCAGCATCAGGGTCCATTCTCAATCTGTTGATATAGATGTTTTGGCTTCAGAAAAATTACCCTTTAATGGTTCACCTTATAACTCCACTTTCAGCTTATCTACAAGACAGTTCCTTAACATTTTAGTTTTTCACAACCAAGCTCAAATCTTAGGGACAGCAGTTAGCTTAGTTTCCCAGCAAACAACGTGGAGGACATGTGGGAAGAACTTGACCTTGCTCTTGGGACCAGCGCAGTGTAAAGGCCTGTTGTGCAAAACACCCCGGCAGGGAAATACTATTTTTTAACAGATTCAGCTCAGGTTCTATTGCCTAATCATTTTCTTATCGCCGAATAGTGCATTATTTACACAGGTGCTCCTCTGCTTTAGTTGTTTGGAGGCAGTGCCTAGGAGCAAAGTGATGTGACTCCCTTCGGCAATGCGGTCCAGCTGGGCTCTGACAGCTAAAGAATTACCGCTAATGAAAGCCTAGATGAATTCAGGTTCTTCAAAGTCAGCTGGGGGAGAAGGAAGCAGCGTTATTAATGAACTGTTAGGAATAAGAGGAGAAGTAAGAGCTGTGCACTTGCGTCTTAGACAGAAACAACAAAGCCAACCAGTCAATAGGAGCAAGAACTCAGCTGCCATATGTATCTCAGCACAAGGCCCCCGTCTGAGGTCCCTGATGCTCCATGCAGGTGATTAGGGGCCTCCCTGGATCTGTTAATCTCAGTTGGGCCCTGAGTTATGTCCTCCCTAGTTCTTTGGGATATAATTGCTGGATTTTAATATCCAGGATTCAGATAGACATGAGGAAATAGCATTATTTAGTTTGACTTTGTATCAGTAAAACAATAACCAAGAGTGTCTACATTTACCCCTGGAAAGCAAATTACATGCCCAGAATACTTCAGAAGCAAGTACACTTGGCTGGGAAACTATCCATCCCTTAGGAGCCAGTGGGTTTTAGTAGAAGTTCCCACGGGGTTATTATGAATGATGACTTCCCTGAGGCTTAAGACCCTCCATGATGGACTCAAGAGCTCTAGAGACATCTGTTTAAGAGTCAGCCTGTGCCAGCTACAGAATGCCTTGTGGCCTTTTCTTTCAAGTCATTTTTCAGTTTCCTAGTAATGAACAAAACAGGTCTGATAATTTTCAATAATATACTCAGGAAATGTGGGGCTAAAGACTGTAGCGTTCAAGCTCTTGATACAGATATCTCATTCAGTTAGGAAAGAAAGCCATGCCTGCAAATGCCTTCTGTGTTTCGGGACTAGTCAGGAGAGGTGTATTCTGAGATATACCCCAACAAGGCCATATTTTGACTGCTTTTCAATTTAACTCAAGTAGTTTTTCTCCCTTCCTTTCTCATTTTTCCCTCTGCCTCTTCTAAAAACATTTGGCTCTGGGAAGGAAAAAAAAAATTCTTTCATTGTAATTCCAAGTATTTTCTTATTGTCTCCCATAAAATATGAGTTAGAGGGTTTACCTTACCGTTTGGCTTCTGACTAGAAAAAGTCCAAGGCATCAGGAAAAATGTTAAATGACTGCCTGGATCCTTCCCTCTTTCTTCTCTTCATTAGACTAAAATAATGTGGCAAAACTTTTTGTCCTGAGCAGAAGCCCGTAGGGGTCTGGGAGAAACATACGTTCTTTCCAGTTTGTGTGAACACCCCAAATATCAATCCAGAAGAAGCATACCAGTGTGAGGAGGAGGCCTGCCTGCCTGAGGTCTTTTAAAATCAGTCCATGTGCTGACTCAGGAAATGTGGGGCAACACACTGAAAACATTTTCAGGCCTGGAAAATAGCTGGTTTAATAATTCAAGATGCTTTTAAGTCACACAAAACGGATAAAAACAAATAAAACTCCACTTCCCCTAGTGATGTCACATGGTAAGAGACTTTGGAAATGGGAGAGGCAGAGAGGCCAGCTTCGCGAAGCTCTTTAACATCGGACAAAGAACTCCGCATACTCCAGCAGAGGGACAGAAATGTAGTTTCCATGACTTCAAAATATTTAGGTAAAGAGTGAAACAGTCACAGTCCCCTCCGTCTTTTCATCTGAGTGCCACAGAGCCCGTATTTCCAAGGAGGCTTTCAGGTGTTTCTGAGATGTACCCCATGCTTTCTTGACCCGAACACTACGCGAGCTTTGTCCTGATAATTCTTCCCTGAGGGGCTCGTCCTGCGTGTGGCAGGAGACTCAGCACCACCGTTTGTCTCTTCAAACTAGACACCCGTTAGGCTTCCCGTGGTGAGAAAACTAAACCTTTCCCCTCACACTGTTTAGATGCACTGTTGTCAACAGTTAAGGTCACGGTTTTCTTCAACTCATCTAATCCCAAATACACCCTATGAGATACACGCTATCGTTACTCTTTTCCTTCCTACTCTATATACAATGGGAATGCGGAGGCTGGAAGTGTAGCTCAGTGGTTGGGCCTTGCCTTTGAGTAAGTCTGTATTCCCAATACTACATGAAAAAAAAGGAGGGAGAGAAGGAAGGAAAAGAGAGGTGGGGAGGCTGGGAGACAGAAGTGTTTGGATACGTTGGTACATGAAGACACGTCATAGTGTACCAGATGGCGAAGGCTGCGGAGTACACTCTGTGTGTCTTCACAGACATTAACTATCCAGACTTTGGTGTGGACAGGGCTAAGGGTGTTGTTTAAGAGTTGCCTGAATGCAGAAATCCAAGCTTGCTTTGAGGGGTTACAAAATGACTCTATTCAGTTTCCCCCTCAGTTGAAAGGTGTTTCTTGGAAGGCAGTTTGAAGGACTATGTAACTGACCGTTCCTGGCCACCTGCAACTGCACTGTTTGTTGCTTCCTTCAGCTATAGAGTGCTCAACAAGGTCCAAAGATCCAGCCAGACTCACCATGACGCAAACCGCCCCCACACTGGTTAACTGAGTTAACCTTTTAACTCAGAGTGTAAAGAGAGAGAATGTGAGGGGGAGAAACAGAGTTTACGTCTTATTGGGTCTATATATTTTTGGAAATTAACTTTCTTTAGCTTTTGATTTCTTACCTGAAAGGATAATCAAGACTACTGTGCAAGGTGGTTATGGGAAAAGACCGCACCCGCAAAGCCCATGACCTCCAGCTTGCTGTGTAGTCAGCGCTCCGTATACATTCCTTATGGGACAGGCATTATCATTTAGTAGTGGTAAGTAAGTTTCAGGATGATGGTGAAGTTCATAGGCCAAGATATTCATGAAGACGAGGGGCAGCTTGTGACCAGCCTTAACATTGGCAAGCAGTGCGGAGAAAGCTAGGGCGGAATAAGCTGGGATCAGTCACGAAGAGTCTGGCTCTGAGACGAAGGTGTCAGTGTGGACTCAGTGACAATGCTCTGCTGGAGGTTCATCGGTGACAGCATGTGAGGAAGACATTCCTTTACCACCAGGAACACACTGCAAACACTCTCACCATGCACAGCTAAGACAGCCCTCCAGCTCACAGTTTCTATTCATTCTTAAGATAAGTTTTTGCAATCCCAGCACGTATTTTCTTTAATAGGAATCTTTCACCTTTTCAGTTAATAGAATCCCTCTCTACCCCCATCCCCACCCCATCTGAGATGCATCATTGCTTCCTATTTCTGGAGCCACCGTTAAGTAACAGTTACTTGAACCCAAGCACTGTGGTTGTCAACCAGATAATCAAGATGGCGTCTGGATGCCAAATGGGTAGTGAACGCAGGATGGACATATGCTAGACAAAGCTGATTCATGGCTGAGCAAGATGCTTGGGATTTCATTAACAAGTCAGAGCAATGCGTAATCTAACACTTACATGTTATTCTGCAATTTTCCATTTAACATTCTTGGACTATAGTTGACCATAACTGAAACTGTGCAAAGTAAACTTATGGATAAGGGGGAACTGCTATAGAGATTAAATGTCTCCTGGGAACTGCATAAGGTGTAGTATATATCCTTCAACACTAACCACAATCCTTGTCCTCTAAACTATAAAATACAGTTGGAGACAAATGTACAGAAAGAATTTCAATCAACTGAAAAGGGTTATACTCAGTACAAGGCAGGTACCTAGAGATGTTAGAAATTCATACTTGGAAGATAAAGAGAAAGGTCCATGGAAGGGAGGGTGAAATATGATGCCTTAGCTTGACTGGCTGTAGGATCTTCCAGGCCATTTCTGGTCTTCTCTGAGTCTCTTGCGGTTCATCCTCTGAAGGCTAAAAGCTGAAAGAGAGCTGAAATATGGGCATTATAAGTCAAAGGTGCAGACACTATAGTTCAAAGACCCACAAACCTCACGCAGGTTAGCTCCCAGACAACACACCGAGAAGCCAGCTAATAGAAGAGTAAATGCTTCTGTTTACAAAAGAGGCTTGAGAATGCCCTCTCCTCAGGAGCTGGCCGGAATACAGTTAAACAAAAGAGCTCTGAGCAGTCAATTAAACCGTCACAGCACAGAGGCCAAATTAGAATAGATCATCTGGGGGAATTGAAGTGGACAGAACATCACCCCGCACTGCTCTTGGTAATCCTTAGCTCCTTGGATGGTCAAATCAGTTGTTAGGATCAGGTGGGCCACACGACCAGTTGTAGCACCAGAGTACATAACACACATGATGACATTTACAACATTTGTAGAGTAAGGAGTACAGTTCATAGATGATAAGAGACTCTGGGTACCTTCCCTAGCTTTCTGCCATGTGGCCCTTGATGTTCCCTCCACACTGGTGCTACTTCTTTAGCATTTTATTGTTTTAATGGATGCAATTGTCTTATCAACACATCGGTATAAAATACAATGGAAAATAATTTACTTTTTGAGAATGTATCCATGAGAAGCAATTTCCTGCCTCCTTTTTACCTTCTAGATATCCCACAAAGTGTGGAAACCTTTGCAGGAAATAACCTACCAACTTTTGAGTAGGAAGCACCTTAAAACCAAGGTGATGCCTTGCTTACAAAGCCATGACTCAATAGAACAAGCCCGACACTAAGGATGTTCAAACAAGGAGAGCCATGCTAGAAAAGGAGGGTGTCCTTTCAAAGGCTAATCCTGTATGCAGAATTAACCAAGGGAACCAGTATTCTGATATAAAACTTGTTCCTTATTGTCACTAACAAAACAGTATTGGCATCCGTCCAGGAAGAAGACACAGTAAGCTGGTACACCTGACTTTGAGGCAACATCTGTCATTCTTTTCAGCTCCAGCGCACTGCATACCCTTTGGCTAAGGGGTTTCCAGTGGAAACACACTCAGCAATATCCAGTAAGAAAGACAAGTTGCCAGTGTGACTCCCCACGGAGGAGGCTTGGGTGTATATAACAAGAGAAACTACTTGTGTGTGGGGGGGTGAGATTCTGAACCTGCTTTTCTATGGGTCTCTTCAAGAGTCAGCCCCCAATAGACCATCTCTTGGAACAGACATTGTTTTCATGCAGGAATTTTCCACATTATTTCTGCTAATAATTCTAAAAAGCAACGCTTTGATAATCTTGTATGGAACGGGTAACATTCTGACTCTTTCAATGGAGGCATTAATAATTTTGCCGTTTTGACTTGACATCCTTCATTTGTTAATATCTATGCCATGTTTCATGCTGGGAGTACAAAGCTGGCCAAGGCGGAGGAGCTGCTCACAGTGTGACTGGGAAGACAGACAAGTGATATGATGGCCAAGGAGGTGGAGGGGCTGGAGAGAGGCAGGTGCAGATGCTAGCGGACCGTCCGAAGATGCCTTAGCTCTAACCCACAGGGCTGAGAACGGCACCAGTCACAAGACCTGAGTGACAGAGCACAGGAAAACAGCAAAAAACAATGTTTTAGACAAAGAAAGTGCATGTTTCATGCTTCAAGGAGAGAGAACATAGCAAATTCCATGAGGACAAGATTTTTAGTCTGGTTAGAACATGACTTTTCCAATGTATTTAACCTTGTGATGATTCGTGTTGGCCAAGGATTTGATTCGGTTAGGGGTAACTACCGCAACTACCTTCCAGGTCACTGTCATCTTACAAACCCCTAAGGATTTGTAGAATCCCAACAGAGCTAATATCAGGTCAGACAGATCTGGAGCTAAATTAACAACACTTGTTGTTTTTAAGGCACGATCCCATCTACAAAAGGAAAAATAATTGGAACCATTGAACGTGTGACTGACTCTATGCTAACCAATACAGTGGCTTAGGACAGACACTTAACAAACCATGGCCATTAGCCATGTCAGAGCTGAGCTTTGTAAACTAACTGGGAACACTGATCTAATTACCCTACTTTAAATCCAGGTATATGGATGTTCCACACTTATATATTTATAATACTTCCTACTATTTGGTGATTACAGGACAGACAGAAAAAGCACGTACTTAAATTTGTACTTAACCTTTATAATCACCCTATATGATAATTTGCATTATATAAAATGCTGGCATTTCCTCCAATAGAGAAGAAAAAGGCTTCTTGAACTCCAATACATTTTTGACCTTTTGATTTCAACGAAATTAAAGTTTTATTTTTCTATAAAACTTCTTATGGCCCAGTCTGACAGGATACATGAAAACAGTCTAAAGGTGTCCCCAGATGTATTTGGCCATTACTTCCTTTTTGCTGTATCTATACAAAAATTTCATGCAAACATTGTCAAATAGTAAAGCAAAATTTATAAATTTCATTTTATAGTCAAGAAGTGTCAGAGAAACTCAAGACGCTTGCCTGATGTCACACAATTAGCAAACAGGAAGGGCTATTGTTTGAAACTGGATATTTCTAACTCCCAAACTGCTACCAGCCTGGCAGAAATAAAGTTGTTCCTGAAGACACTTGTGTCTCTCAAATTGTTGAAACAATGGACCAAAGAAATGGGGATTTCCCCGGGAATCTCATGCTGGGAGAAGGTGCCAGTCAGAGGGGGGCTCAGTTCTAACAGCTTGTTAGGCCACCTCACAAGATGACATTAAAACCCAGATAACATGGGTCAGTGGTGGGCGGGGCCACACGGTCGCTGGGACTGCTAAAATGTGCATATCTTTGGTCCTCTATGTAAACTTTGATCTCACTTCAGGAGCCCCAAGACAGACTTGGGGAGTTCCCTAAATCTCTTTAGCCTACTTCTCAACATGGCCACACTGAATAAATCTCCTTTTCCCTGCTTCCCACTTTTAGTTTAGCTTTTAATTGGCTTATTGAGGCCAGGTGGCCAGACCTGGCTGGGTGCATAGGTTGTGACACCCCAAGTTCAATAACAAAACCACAGAATAATTGTTTTTAATACAGTCCCAACTCTTGGGAAATGTTCAGGTTTCAAAAGCACAGGATAGGGCCAGTGAGATTGCTCAGCAGACGGAGGTGCTTGCGAAGCAAGCTGGTGGCCTAGGTCCAATCCCTGGAACCCACGCAGAGACAAGAGAACTGACCCCACACAGTTGTCTTCTGACCTCCACACATGCTCAGTGGCATGCACACACACCCCTCCCTCAAACTCATCAAGCACACGGACAGTAATAAATAAATATGAATAAATGTACCTATGCATGAACAAAAGCCATGGGCTGCTGGGTTAAAAAGCCTCCTCAATAAAAATCTAAGAAAAGCATAAATTATCATAACAGGGCTACAAGTCTGAAAACAGCAGCAGTCCCTCTACTACCCGAAAAAGGAAAAAGCCCCTGTGGACCCACGGCTCCCTAGTACCCAAAGCATCACACTCACTTCCTAACCCCAAGGCACAGTTTGGGGTCTTCTTATGACTTCTTGTGCCTTGGGTCATTTCTTGTGTGGCTTGGAGCTTAAGCCCTTGTTATGTGTTCCGAATATTCTCCCATCTTGATATTTCAGTGGTTAAGGTTAGTGTCAATTTACACCTGGCTCTTCCTTCAACAAAGGCAACAGCAGCCTGCCACTCTGCAGAAGACTAAAGTAAGTAACCCATTCAGCCCCAACCTAATAAGCCACAAAACTCAGAGAATATGAAAAAGCATTCCCGCATCCTGTTCCCTAGGCATTGTGGGAACAGGTGAGACTTTCATTACTCCAGCAGTCCATATGTTTGAAGGTCAAACAACACCTGGGCATTCCTTTGAAATAAAGTAATTGAACAGATTGCAAGGCAGTCTTGCTGAAAGCCTTTCCGGATCCCCCTGGTGGGATGAGCCCTGGTTTGGAAAGCTCTGGATCTCCCCAACTTCACATTCATCAAACAGCGATGAATATTGATGCTATTCAAAAATTACAATATGTAGCAAACTAAGAAAAGGGATTGCTGTGAAACTACTATGAAAATGATCTTCGCCTGCAGGTGCTCAGTGGTAAAGAAATCAGGCCAAGGACCTTAAGAAAATCATCCTCAGCCCCTAAGCATGCATGGAAGACAGATTAGCAATGTGAGGCTGCTCCCTGGCCTACCTTTCCCTTCTTGCTCTCCTGTTAGCTGGTTTGCATGAAATCTGTGTTTAGAATTAGCTCCCACAGAAGGGAATTTTTTTTAAATCAGCTGTTTGGTTTGCAAGTACCTTAACTGGTTGGGTTGGTGTGAGCCCTGGGGCTTTTAGCTGCCTGCCAATGGTGGGCTTTGAGGTGGGAAAATACCTTCCTCCTAGTTTGAGCTTTTTGGTTCTCGGACACTGACTTCATTCTTCTCCACATTATTCCCTGGTATAACATCCTGCCCCAACAGACCTGTTAGTGTCTTGTTCTCCACTTGATTGTCAACTCCAAGACAACCAATGCTAGAAGGCTCCAGGATTTGCATGCTCAGAACATGGTACAGTACATCCAGGTGTTGCCTAATTACTGACTAAATGAGTGAGTGGCAGCAATAAACAATGGCAAGACTAAAAAGAATTTTCTCAAGTAAATGCTTTAGAATTTTTTAATGGATAAATTACATAAATATTTTTGCCTTATAATTTTAAAATGTAAATTTTTATCACAAATTAAACTGGTTCCAACTCACCCTTTATGACTGTGGGAATTTATGCAAAGTAGAGTAATTAGTGATAATAACCCTGGAGTCTTAATAAAGATGAAAATTAGGGCTCAGGTTTATAAAAGCCATAAGTGCCTGGCTCTGCTGGGTTTTGTCCATGTATCACCTCATATAATCATCTCAACAAGTCCCATGCTGGGAACTGATCACAAAGACTCAGATGCAATATGCAGATACTACCAGGGGAAGCTAATTTATGGGTGCATTCATTCATCCAACCAATATATAAAAGTATGTGCTATCCCAGCAATAGATACTGGAGGAAATAACATGGTACCATAGAAGTCCCTGATATGACTTGGATATGTAAACAATTTAAATAGAGGAATAATTTATTTGGGCTCATGGTTCCTGTCTTAGTTTAGTGTTTCTATTGATGTGACAAGACACCATGACCACTGTAGCAGGAATCTTAAAAGTTCTTATTAATAAAGTCAAACCCGAGGCCAGTTATTGGGGGTCAATGCTGGTAGATCAGAGAGACAGAACAAGCCACAGCTGTCTCACCTCGCCGGATCTTCAGCTGGTCTTGTCTCCTCAGACTGGAAGCTTCTGTGTCCTCATCCAGAATGGGTCTCAACTGAACTGCTGCTCGAAAGCCTGAAGCTTAACCAGCCACATGCTTAACCAGCCAAATGCTGCTAGTTTCTGGTCCTCACGCCTTATATATCTTTCTGCTTTCTACCACCACTCTCTGGGATTAAAGGTTGGCTTTCTGGGATTAAAGGTGTAAGTCACCATGCTTGGTTTTTTCCAATGTGGCCTTGAACTCACAGAGATCCAGAGGGATTTCTGTCTTTGGAATGCTAGGATTAAAGGTGTGAGTGCCACCATTTTCTAGCCTTTGTATCTAGTGGCTGTCTGTTCTCTGACCCCAGATAAATTTATTAGAGTACACAATATTTTGGGGAACATAATACCACCACAGACCACAGCAACTTTTATAAAGAAAAACTAATTGGGGTGGCTTGCTTACAGTTTAGAGGTTCAGTCCATTACCATGGTGGGGAGCATGGTGGCATGCAGGCAGACATGGTACTGGCTACATCTTAATAAGAAGGCAACAGGAAGTGGACTGTGACACTGAGCAAAGCATAAGTAAAAGAGACCTCAAAGCCTGCCCCCACAGTGACACACTTCCTTCAACAAGGCCACACCTACTTCAGCAAGGCCACACCTCCCAATAGTGCCACTCCGTACGAGCTTATGGAAGCCAATTATATTCAAACTACCACAGTTTCAGAGGGTTTAGTCCCTCATGGGGATGATAATAGAAGCCAACAGAGTACAGAGTACTCATGTCACAGCAGCCAGAAAGCAGATAAAAAGACACACAGGAAGCAAAAAGGGAAAGATATATCCCCCACATATAGACCCTTAAGCGGCCTACTTTCTCCAATTAGGACCAGCCTCCTACCTTTCACCACCTCCTGAAAACACCATTGTTGCAAATTTTTCAGACAACCCACACATCAAATCAAAGACCTAGTGGCAATACCCCTGACACACACACTCACACATACCGCGAGGTGTGCACTTCACTTAGCCACTATGCATTAAAGCATAATAGGACTCAACATTTTTCATTTCAAAAATTAACTGCAGGCTGGTACTGATGGGGTCCCAGACTACTCTTCAAGAACCACTGTGCAAAGTAATTGAAGAATTCTAAGGATGAGGTGATAGGACTCAAGCTATAGTATCATAGAAGATTGTGAGAGAAGACTGTGGGGAGGTGAGCATGGATGCAGGTAGACAGTCAGAAGATGACTTTCAGTCTTCAGCAAAGATCAGATTGTGACTGGGACTATGGGGACAGCAATGAAGATAGAGATGGATTCCAGAGAGACTTAGAGGATCAATTCTACAGGAGCTGGTCATGAATATGGAGCTAAGGTGGGGGCAGCTACTTGGCTTCTTCTTAAACAAGTCGACAAATCCGTGACGCTGTTCATCGAGAGAAACTCTAGAAGAGGGTGGGACCAGAAGGAGCAGGTCGTGAACTCACTCTTGGACCTTCTCAGCATCTGGTACCTGGTACCTGCAAAGCTTTCAAAAGACGGTGAGCAGACAGTTGCTCTGTGGCCAAGAATTAGGAGGCAAGATGGAAGGTAGATGAGATAGCCAGGGAGATGGGTTAGAACAAGATGGGGAGAAGACATAGGACCTCCAACAGGTAGTGACTAGGCAGGAGATAAACCCACGAATGACAGCCTTGGACTAGAATAGAAGATGGCACACTGCCAGGAGCCGAGGGAGGGAGGGGACAGTGGCCATGGTGCACATACTGCTCAAGGTGTGATTGAGTAAGGGAGGGCTGGGAGTAGGAGAGAGCTGAAGTTGGTGTGGCGGGAGTGTTTCATCGCCGACCTTTATTAGGGTCATTGTACGCTCGTTCCCTCTCCAGCTATGACCCCTAACATATCATTTCCCCTCCCCAGTCAATGCCAAGTGGATCAGGGGTTCTCTCTTTTTTCCTTTCATCTCCCACTTAATCTTTCTACTACTTCAAATTGACTTCTCACTCCATTACATTCTTGTTAAATATCATGTCTATTTTTATTTGTTGTATCAATCAACAAAATGGTTATGAAATTAATCTTCTTGTCACAGAAAGATCCTCTTTCTCTTTTCGTTGTAGTGAGCTAGAGAATGCAAGATCCTCATTCATATCCTTGTTCTATTTCTCATTGGTGAATTATCCTTAAAGAATAGATGATCATAGGAACCTTTTCTCAAGAGGCCAGTGGAAGGGAAAGGCAGTTTCCACCTAAAAATACACAACTCTCACTTATGTGAGAATTCTGCTTCCATGTCTATGCAGAAAAAAACAAAGTCATGCTCAAGTTTCTGTCTACTCAGTAGCAGCCTAGAGCTTAGGACGCAGAGCTGGTCAGATTTGAACACAGGGCTTGGTTTCACAACTTTCCACCTGTGGAACCTAAGACCAAGCCCTCAACCTCTCTGAGACTCTTTTTTTTTTTTTTTTTTTTTTAACTTATGATTGAAGGAAAAATAAAGATACATCCTCAAAACATGGTTATGAAGTATTACCTGTTCTTCATAGTACCTGGGTGAGGTTACCAATTAGTATAATAGTCACTATAGAACTAGAGAGATGGCTCAGCCGTTAAGAGGCAGCAGGCTGCTCTTCCAGAGGTTCAGAGTTCGATTCCCAGCAACCACGTGGTGGCTCACAACCATCTATAGTGAAATCTGGTATAAAGTTGTACATGCAGATAGAGCACTCATATATAATAAAATAAAATATAAAAATTTAAAAAATCACTATCACTAAACACAAAAGGAAAGGGTTGAACCTGGGAGAATAGCTCAGTGGTGGTTCATGGAGCATGGATAAGGTGCTAGACTCAATCTAATGAGAGGGGAAAGGGAGAGAGAGAGGGAGACAGAGACAGAGACAGACAGAGATACAGAGGTAGAAAGAGAGAGAGATGGAGAAGGGAGACTATACCAAAATACCAGAAATTGTTTCTCGAAAGTTATCCTTAAATCTCAAGCGTCTATTTGGATATCTCTATCCTGGCCACTGTAAAGAATAGCTCATGTTTCCAACATGGATTGTGCCTTGTTTGGTCAACATCATACTCTTACAAAAAAAAAAAAAAATAGTTCACTGCAGTTGCTTCTTAAACCTTACTTCTTTCAAGCTTTTACTGCGGCTGAAAGGAAGCAGGTACAAGGGAGGTTAGCAAGTAAGAGAGGTACAAGGAGAGAAGTGGTTAGCTTTTTCAAGGATCGTGTTTGCATACAAAACAAACATGCCCAATAAGGAGAACTGTCCCACCAGTGTGCTCATGAAAAGCACAAAGCAGACAGTGAACATGCATTCCATTCATTCATTGTACCAACAGATAATTTCCAAATGCTCAGGAAAAGACCCAGAGCTAAGATCAAAATCAAGTAAAATAGACTTGGTTGATTTCAAACTCCCCTCCTGCCAGGTACAGCCTTGTCTCGTTGCTTAAAGTAGGTCAGAGTCAACAAGTTGAATGTCTAGAAGAGAAGTGTTGTGGGATGTCTTTCTGTATGCTGTGAATATGTGTTTCTGACTGGTTGCTAAATAAAGTCGTTTGGCCTATGGCAGGGCAGGATGAAGCCAGGCAGGAAAATCCAAGGGAGATAGACAGAAGAAGAAAGAAGAGGAGAGAGATGGCTCAGTGGTTAAGAGCACTGATTGATGTCCCAAAGGACCTGGGTTCGATTCCCAGCACCTGCACCTATTTTATCATGCCCAGAAGCCACTGTGTGGCCCCTCTCCTCTCCTTTCTTCTTCCTGTCTCTCTCCTGGATTTCCTGCCTTCCTCTAAGCTGCCTTGCCATAGGCCAAATAGCTTTATTTATCAACCAATCAGAGCAACACATATTCACAGCATACAAAAAGGCATCCTGTTGTTTATGCCACGGCGCTGCCCCTCGTGCGCATGCGGCAAGAGCTCTATGCCGGGCACGAGTAGCACTGCAGAGAAGCATCTCTGTGAGTTCAAGCCAGCCTGGTTACAGGTTATTGGGGCGAAGACAAGAGATGTCAACAAGAATAAAAAGAGAGAAAGAAAGAAGAGAGAGAGAGAGAGAGAGAGAGAGAGAGAGAGAGAGAGAGGAGAGAGAGAGAGAAGGGCCAACGGGAGGAAGGAGAGAGACAGAGAGCTCACAAAGGGCCCACCACCTTTTTAGGCTGGGACGCTGTCGAAGGCGGATGATGTAATTAAGGGCCAAATCCTTACACATCCTACAGAGAGAAGTGGATTTTCTGCAGCTTGGTATGTGTGAACTATGTAAGATGCACATGTAGCTTTTCACACAGTATTTGTTGTCTGTCCCTTGTCAGTGTTGACAGCAACAGAAGGATCACCGAGGAAGGCACTTGCAGTGTGCACACACTCACCTGTGTTTTCTTTATGAAATCCCGCCACAAACCTCACAGCAAGGAGTCTTATCATATCCTTCTGAAGCTAGGACAGATGGGAAAATGTGTCCCGGTCACATTTGAATTCATAAAATAACCAGGGCTCAAGCAGGCACCCACAGCTCAACCCTGCATTTACAGTCAGCTTTTGGCTTTAAAGTGTGTGGGGATGGGGGGTGGGGTGGAGGAATCATATTCTGGAGTTTAAAAATACTACATTCTTATTTACCCAAGCCTACTGACTCTTTGAAGGTCGTGACAATCCCAATAAATCAAGTGTGAAACTACCTTTCTCTCGCCAGCATCCTTTGTTTGTCTTGATTTAGGCTGTTCTGCAAAGCAGTATAGATAGCCAGTCAATTTTCTTTCTCCAGAACTAATCTTCACCACCACCTCTCCAAGCAGTGGGGACCCCACATAACTGACCCTCCAGAACTTTCAGTAAATTAATCACCGAGTTCTGAAGCTCAGCAAAAAGGCACTTAGTCTGACCCAAGAACAACAGCTGTCTTTGGCAGCCAGCGAACGCTTTCCCTCGCTGGCAGCCAGGCCGCCAAGAATAGGGACAAGGAAGCAGCAGGACTGTTATTAACTCTGAGGTCAGCTAACACTGGTGGCATGGAGACCGGAGGGAAAAGGACATGCCTGCCTAGGAAGATGTTTCCTAGCCTCATGCTTATTGTTTCACTGAGCCCATTGTGTTCGAAAGGACACTTTTATGTACCTAAGGAACTTCTGCTCTTTCGTAGCTCCTAAGGAATGTTCATTGTGACACACACAACCTTGATCAGCCAAGCACCTGATTCCTGCACCATTGACAGGATGGGGGCCCTCTTTATGCAGTGATGGGGATTGGACTCACAGCTTTGTGCATGCTAGGCAAGCACTATACCACTTAGCTACACCCTCAAAAGGATTTACTTCTAAGTAGGTATGATCTAACCGTTTTGTTAGATAAGAGCATATATATAGAATATATGTATTTTTCTTGGACATTCTAAAGGCTGTAGGTCACAAAGCCACAATCTATTCACCATAACTTGCTGCATCTTTATTCTCTCTCTCTCTCTCTCTCTCTCTCTCTCTCTCTCTCTCTCTCTCTCTGTGTCTGTGTGTGTGTGTTTATGTGGGAACATGTGCATATGTGCATGCATATGTGTGGAGGCTGGGGGTTAACCTTATATGTCATTCTTCAGATACTGTCTGCCTTTTCTTTTTGAGACAGTTTCTTATTGGTTTGGAACTCACCAAGTAGGCTAGACTAGCTGGCCAGTGTGCTCCAGGGATTAAGGGCAGTGGCAGATTAAGGGCGCACACCACAAACCCTGGCTTTCCACATGGTTCTGAAGACTGAGTTTAGGTCCTTGCACAGCAAAGCAAGGACTTTACCAATTGATCCATCCCCACAACTGTCTTTAAACCGTGGAAATTCTTGGTTTAAAATTCTATACATGAAAAAAAATCTAAAAAATAAATTTAAATATAATATAGGCTGGTGAAATGGCTTAGCAGGGAAGGGTGATTGCCACTGAGCCTGGCTGCCTGAGTTCAAATCCATACGTGGAAAGCAAGGACTTATTCCTGCACGTTGTTCTCTCATCTCCACATATGTACCATAACAAGTGCATGCCATGCTCCCCCACCCAAATTACACATGCCCACCTGAGCATGAACACACACAGTCAATTTTTATAAAATTCTATACGTGTTTTGGAGTGTTTATTATAGGGCAGTCTCTGTGCAAAAGGTCATGTGTCTTATTACTATTATAACCCCCACAAGAATTACTGTATATGAAGCCATTATTAACATTTTACTGATTAGAACATGGTTATGTAACTTGCTGAAAACAGTTTGCACGTTTTATTTTCAGAATAGGTCTTGTAGAGTCCAGGCTGGTCTCACATTCACCTTGTAGCTACGGAGGACTCTAAATACTGCTCCTCCTGCCTGTCTCTCCTGAGCACTGGGATTACAGGCATGTACCACAACACCAGGCTTAATGAGCGCAAAGTTTAAGGCAAAGAGATAGGCATCTGAGTGTTAGTTATAGGTAAAGTATCTGATGATACCATGCTGCCGTTAATGTTTTACAGCGGCTTCCCTAGAGATAGTGAGCAAAACCTATGATTTCAACCCCCAATATGTTAACCTGGAAGAGTCAAGTTCTCAAACAACCATAAAGTCAAAATATCGATCTGTTGACAGCTGTAGCCAACATCTAACCAATGCCAAACCCAGAACAAAATGGGTCAGTACATTTGATGTGCTCTGCCATAGCCAACATCTCTAATTGCTTTTGGCTCTAGGTTCCTGGGGGTAATAAATTACAGAGAGTATTTTCTAGGTGTAAATGGCCGAATGTTGTTTCAGACCCATCCAAAATACATCAGCACCAGGGATAAATTTTATGTATTTGTCAACGCTGCACACCTTTTGTGGAATAAACAACCTTTCTTAATGGTTATTGCAGGCTCCAGAATGGCAAACATGGCAGGTGGCTAGTGCGACTCCAGTTTAAAATAAGCACCATATTTTCTGCAACCTGGTCATTGAATGATACTTGAGGATAGAAAGAAACCCATCTCCCATAATAATGAAAGGGTCTTTGAGATTATAGCTGTGTGATCTGTTTATTAGCTACCTAACAGCAAGATACAGTTTGTGTTTCTGCAACCAGTCCCTGATGATTTTATAGCTTCTATTTTATTTGTTTAGTTTTTCAAGATTTATTTTTATTTTGTGTGCATTGGTGTCTCCCTGTCTGTTGTCTGTGTAAGGGTATCAAATCCCCTGGAACAGGAGCTACAGACAGTTGTAAGCTGCCATGTGGGTGCTGGGAATTGAACCTGGGTCCTCTGGAAGAGCAGCCAGTGCTCTTAACCACTGAGCCATCTCTTCAGCCCGATTCTCTTGCCTCTAAAACTAACATAAATGCTTATTTTTTTTCTTTTACAATTTTTTTACTATTTTATTTTGTGTGCACATGTGTATGAATATAGAAGTGGTGAGCAGAGGGTGATGTCCAGTGTCCTCCTCAACCTACATCCACCTTATTCTTTGGAGAAAGGGTCTCACTGAACCTGGAGCTCACTGGTTTCTAGACAGGCTGGGCAGCAGCTCCAAGAGATCGCCTTGTCTTTGCTATCTCAGTGCTCAGGTTATAGGTGCATACTGCCATTCCTGGCTTAAAAACAAACAAACAAACAAGAAAACCATGGGCCCTAAAGGTTCAAACTCATGTCTCCATACTTGCATAGCAAGCAATTTACTTACAGACCCAACTTCCCAGCCCCAAATATATTTATTTTCTAAGCAAACTCAGTGTGTTTCTTTCCTCCTGACAGAACCTTACAAGCCCTGGGACTCATGCTGTGTCACCCTGACATGGAGAAGCCAGTGCTAGTAACGACCAGACACCAACCCTCTAGCAACACCTGTGCCTCCAAGATAGGAGCTTTTATTCCCATGCCTCCTCGTCTGGCTATGCTCTTGAGAAGACAGGAGATCTCTGTCTCTTGCCAAAGCTCAGCTTAGTGGACTCCAGACTTACCCACGGGATAGTTTCTGGAGCAATATGGAGCTCTGGGAAAGATCAGCCATCTGGTGGGGATTGGGTGGAAGTGGTAGGGAGCCTTGCTTCATTTGTGAAAAGAAGAAACAGGCATTTCTCATAGAGTTTCAACACATAGGGTGTTCAGAGGAAAAAGCTGTTGGGTGATTCTTATCATGAAAACTGTATGTGCATATATAATCCTTCTTTGGGGAATCCCTTCAGGTACTGAGGTTTCTGAATATGAGGAAAAGATTTTGAGTCCTGGAAGATGCTGACAAAGAAGGCCCGAGCAGCCATTTCTTGGCTGATGTTGTTATTCTCTAACCATTCCTTGCAGATACAAATTGTTTAAATATTACAAAATATTCCAAAGTCTGCCTTATTAAATAAATGTCTAAAATTGGATATATTTGGACACCTTTTGTTAAAGTAAATAGTTAAAAATGGATACATTTGAACACATCTCCAACCTTGGATTAAAGAGGGAGAGCCAGAACTGAGGTAAGTGTCTCTGTGGTCCGAATTTATCCCAATTCCTGATGGTAGTGAGGCTAAACAAAGGCCTCTGTGTAAGTCCTAGTCTTTATGTATTAAGCCAGAGTGTGTTGTGCTGATCATGTCCCACATATGTAGTGGCATTGCTAAAAAAAAAAAAAAAAAATACTAGCTAGATGAATTCTCAAAATGAAGATGAAATAAAGGAAATTAATTCATAATAAAAATTCCAACATTACATCCCACTGGTCATGGAGGTACATACATCATTAATTCCAGCACCCAGGAGACAGAGGCAGACAGATCTACATGAGATCTAGGCCAGCCAGGTCTACATATCAAATCGAGTCTACATAGTAAGACCCTATATCAGAAAAGCAAACAAAACACAGACATTATGTCTTAGGCCTGATTACACCAGAGGCCATAGTGACGGATACACCCACTTCCATCAAATTCTTGTGGATTTCGGGAGAGTTGTCTGTTCTTCTACCTTCCACCTACTGCTGGGCAGTGGAACTAATGAAGCACATTTACAAGTATGCATGAAGAATTTCTCTGAGTGTAACAGTTATACACTGCAACTGCTATGCAGATTCAAATTTCATGACTATCGCTGTCATTGGTGTTAAGATTTTCTGAGTGGTGAACAATGCTTTGGAAAATTGAAGATAATCAATAATAACCCACTCTCTGTAATGTATCCCTGGAAACATGATATTAAAACATATCTATTTACCAGTCATCCATCTATCTGTCATCTGTCTATCTATCTACCATATGGTTTAGATTCTACATAAAATAACCATATGCTAGTTTAAACCCAGTTTCTGGTATGACTTCTAAAAGTCATTCAGGACTCAGGAAAATGACCCATTTGTGACCCTCTAATTAGAATGATGATATTATAACCATGTGTATCCTAAAGAGCCTCTGGTGGCTTTGCTCCAATTGTTCACAGGAACACCACGCTGACGCTCTTCAGTACTTTCCCATCTGTGTGGACCGTGGTTCCTAAATGATGCCCTGCTCTTTCCTCCTTCCTAGATGCATTCTTTATCCCTGTTGGAGCTCAGAAAGGTTGGTCCCATGCCTTGCATGTCTTCTTCCCCAAGCTCTACAAGCTGAACCCGATAATTCTTCTACTTCTGTATTTCCAAGTTTCCAGTGTTCACATTAATGATTTTAAAGTTGCATATGAACCTCACCCCAAATCAACTGTAAGCTACTTAAAGGTCATCCTTGTAGTATGTCTCTAGACTCAGTAGTAGATGCGCTTGTGAACTACAGGTGAGTTAGTAAAGGCAAACAGAGGGAATGGGTTAAATGCTTTTTGAACTTATGAGGATGAAAATATGGGGCAAGATAGTCTGCAATTTAACTTTGAGTCACTATTGTACCCCAGTGTGAATTCATACCAGTGAATTCTCTTCATGGTGCCTAGTGGTTTTGCTTATACCCAATTTGACCATATTGGGATGAGTCTCAGAACTGAATCCATCTACTTTTGCTAAAGTATTGTTTAGTTCTCAAATCACCATATGTGTGATATATATTACCTGAGTCTGGAGATACTGGTGCATAAGCAAAATAGAATAAAACAAACAACTAATAGTGGTGATATATTTGTAATCAAATAAATGAAGCTTGCCTAAAGATCAGAGGACAGAGCTAGCCAGAGTTGGCTACAGAGGTCAGGCAGTGGTGGCACACACCTTTACTCCTAGCACTTGGGAGGCAGAGATCCATCTTGATTTCTGTGAATTCAAGGCCACACTGGGCTACATGAGATTAATCCAGTCTAAAAGAGAAACAGCCAGACAGTGGTGGCACACACCTTTGACTCCAGCACTTGGGATCACACACCTTTAATCCCAGCACTAGGAAGGTTGAGACAGGAAGTGATATGGCTGGGCAGAGAAAAGAATATAAGGTGGGAGGAGACAGGAACTCAGGTATTTTCAGGCTCTTACAGGCTGAGGAGTTGTTGAGTTAAGAGGTGGCTTGCTCTGCTTCTCTGATCTTTCAACTTTCACCCTGATATCTGGCTCCAGGTTTTTATTGAGACCAATTAGAATTTGTGCAATAACTAATGCTGCTTGTCCCTTCAAATTCCCACTTTGATGAACACTTCTCCATATAACACACTTCAAATCCATCAATCAACCAGTCTAGTTGCTAAGACCACCTCCAACTGCAACCTATATTCCACAAACTGCATGAACATCAGGCAGGCTACTGAAAGTCGAATGATGATAGTGACTGACAGGCAGCAGCATTGCTTGACTGCTAGCAAAGCTTCTGCTCTGGCCCTTGTTCCTAAGTCATCAGTATTTTATCTCAGTTATGTACCATTTTGCTGTACAAGATCTAATATTTCCCCCAATTTAGTCAAATTATATATATGCAATATATATAAATACATGTATATACATATATACATACATATATGTAATGTACTTGCACACATATATCTATATATAATACTGGATTCAGTCAACATTGATCACAAATAATCATTTTCTAAATATGTGCAAATTTCCTATTATAGCTGTAACTTTGTTGGGCCACCACCATTGTCTATAAGAAGTTAAACCTCTTAATAGTTTCCAATTCTACACTAATGAAGTATTTAATCCCTCAACAATGCACTGGGTATTTTCAAAACATTTTCTCATTTAATCCTCCTAGGGACTTGATCGAGACAGGCAGTATTCTTGTCATCCCCAGAAAAGAAAACTAAACCTTAAAGAAGTGTCTTTACCTTCATAAGCAGAATAGTCAAGAGTCTGGCCGTATTCTGCCTGCCTCCAAAGTGTGCATCTTAACCCTGATGCCCTTCTGATCTTAGTTGGGAAATGAGGCAATGTGGGTCTATAAGAAGACAATCATCAGAGACTTGGAAACACAGGATGAAATGAAGGGCTAATGGGAACTGCTGAATGCTCGGACTCAGAGGCAGGAGCTAATGCTGGTGATACTGGAGATGTGAGCTTGGGTCATTCTTGGAAGGAGAGTGTGTATGGCAAGTATGAATGAGTATTTGGGGACAGAGGCTGAGCAAGAGGTAACACTTGGGCATGCACATGGGAAAAGAAAGCCATGAGTAAGTTACCAGTGGAATGTATGACTGAGAAGCTTATGGGAGAATCAGCTAGAAGCAAATGCCAGAGAAACCCACACAGCCACCTGCACCAATGTCTCATGAATTTCATGCAAATAACTTCAGTGTACCTCACGAAAGCCTGTTTCTTTTGTTCTCCAGCTCAAGCAATCAAAGCCTGTGAGTCATGCCCTGGCCACCTTACATCTGTTCTAGGCCAGCTGCCTAAAGACACCCAAGGAGAAGGTGGATGAAAGACAAATTACCTGTCTTTTGGGTTTCACAGCAAGCTGGGCTAAGGGTGGCAATTGATAGGGGAGTCCTGGAATTCATGCTCATTTTGAAGGGTCACCAAGTAGATTACAGCTCAAATTAGATTATGTAATCCAATCCAGCACCAGGAGCAAAAACAGCAGGATTGGGATCTATGGCCAATATATGTCTACCTCTAGGGGGCGCTGGGGAGCACAGGCCTCCTGGCCTTCATTTGCCTTTGGTTCCTGACTATCCACACCATCTCTTCTTTCTGACTCCATTCTGTGAAGAAATGGCCTCCAGGCTTCCCACAGCAGCCTGCTTGAGGAACAAGAGCAGCTGGATCAGGACTACGTGACAATGTGAGTCTGTCATGCCTCACATGACAAGGCGCATTGCTCACTTACCCAGAAGGAATGCATATCCTCTAGTAAAAATCATCAATAAAATATAACATAACCTAGAAAGTGAAACGCCCAAAGAGATTTAGCATGTCTATACATTAGCCCTAGTGCTAAGCCTTTCACCCAGAAGCTTCATGTATAATGCGACCGTGATCATTGCAGCTCTCAGGGGCAGATTGGATAATTGAAGCGGGACAGTAAGTACACCTGGCTATCCTGGAATGCTCTGTTCAAATATGGCTGGTACGTGAGGAAACAGCTGTGATTTCCTTTCCCCCCTAATTTGCTTATGTGTGAGTCTTACTGCAATAAACACCCAATTAATGGAGAATTTTACCTAGAAGGGCTGGGTTACCTGGACTTTTAACTGTTTCTAAGAATGGTCCGTCCCTTGGCCGGGCGGTGGTGGCACACGCCTTTAATCCCAGCACTCGGGAGGCAGAGGCAGGTGGATCTCTGTGAGTTTGAGGCCAGCCTGGGCTACCAAGTGAGTTCCAGGAAAGGCGCAAAGCTACACAGAGAAACCCTGTCTCGAAAAACCAAAAAAAAAAAAAAAAAAAGAATGGTCCGTCCCATTTACACGATTTTGTAAGTTTACAATGATGCAAAAAAACATGCTTTCGGTTTTGAATTTTGACCTTTTCCCAGCCAGTGCTATATGGTGGGAATGGCTATGACACGTGACAGTGACAGTGAGCCACAGTTCCAAGTCAGCTCTGTGAGCACCAGGAGGAAGAGCTGGTGTGTGACAGCAGGCAATGCTGTATGGCGCTCAGTTAGCCTGAAGTGGTTAAATGCGTTTCAATTCATGTCATCTTCAGCTTCTGAGGGGTATACCAGGGAACATAACCCCACTCTAAGTCAAGGAACATCTGCACAGGAAGCACAACCCTATCCAACATCTACCACCCACCAGGGATGTTCGGAGCCCCACCCTCTGCATCCAGCCCTGCAAATTTCCTTTCCCCTAACCTCATTGTACCTCACCAGCTCCAACTTTTCCATGAAATTCCCACGAGTAAATGCCGCATCATCTTCATAATAGGTGCCGTATTTATTGGGGGCATCCATGTATTTCTTGGCTATGTAACAAGTGTAATCATGAATACCATGTGTTATGTTCTTGACTATTTTTTTTTGTAAAGTGTCTCTGAAGAGGTTTTTAATGTGCTGTGCCCATAACACCCTTTTTCCTTATAAGCACTGTGGTTTCTATTACCCAGTTCTGCACAGCACAGTGATTTTTAGAAACACATATGTTGTGTTAAAGCATAACTATTAGTAACTTGGACAAGGTCACTCACTAAGTAACAGCCTAGCAGGGATTTCAACACGATCTGCCAAGGAACTGCTGTTGAACGTCCATATTTTCTCTGCTTTGACATGTAGGATCTCTTTTAATCTTCACAGCAGCCATAAGAGGGTCCTTGTTGTTTCTCTTTTACGGATGAAAAAAAAAAAATCAAGATTCAGAAACTTGACAGAGCAAATCTTAGATGATGTTAACCATAAGTGGGAACTTGGAAGTTCACGTGGGAGGCCTGTTTTCTCTGAAGAGATGACGCAGGCCAGGATTCCGGCAGGAGTGCAGAGGGTCCTAGAGGTCTAGTGAAGGGATAACATCACAGGTCAACACAGGCCTGAATTCCAGTGCTCCTTCCTCATGACTTGTGCGAGGGTCAGGGCTGCTCATTAATCCCTTCCCTTTGTCTTGTTCACTGAGTCCTTCATCAAGCAGTTTCTGAACAAGTGTAATGTTTCTAACATTTAAGTCAGAGCTTCCCTCCAGAATCTACTCCCTTTACACCAGGGATTTCCCCTAACTTTTTATTTGTATATGTGTATGTACACCCATATGTATGCAGTTAAATGTGCGAGTACATACATGTGCGTGCACACAAGTGTATGCACAAAGGATACATTCGGGCATTATCCTTTAAGTGCGATCCATTTTTTTTTAAGACAGGGTCTCTCATTACCCCCACACTTATCAAGTAGGCTGGCTGTCCAGTAACCCCCAGGAGTCTGCCTGCTGCCTCTGCAGTATTGGGATTACAAATACAGGCTACAATGCCTGGATTTCTTCCCCACAAGGCTCTGCAAATTACACTCAGGTCCCCATGCTTGAAAGCAAGTGCTCTGCCAGCTGAGCCCTCCTCCTAGCCTGGAGTTGCCTTCCAAATATGGTACCTTATCCTTTCTCCTCAGTGTTCACCACTAGCCATGGTGCCATGACCATTCCCCACTTGTCCTTTGGTCCTCTCCCTAATACGATGGTGATCTCAGGAAGACTACAAATCCATCTTTTTTTTCTTCTATATGTCTTTAGCACTCAGTACCATACCTGACACACATTAAGTGCTTAATAACTGCCTGACTGGTTACCGCTGACCTTCTACTTGGCCTAGCTACAAAGGAAGCACAGAGTACAGAGAGTATCTTCAGTCTAGACAGGCATCTCTCGAACAAATAAAGTTTTAACAGTTATTGAAATTCTTGAGCTGGGAGGATAGGTCCCTGCAATGTGCCCACAGGAGAGCTGTAAAGAAAAAGTAGCTGACAGATGGGAAACTGATCCACAACAGCGTCTATAAACGGATCATGAAATAATCAGGTTGCTTGGTCTTTTATTTGTTTCTGGATGGAGTCCCAGGCAGGGAAGATAACCTTCGCCTCAGAACAATGTGGCGCATCATATGTAAATGTAATGAGATGATGAATTGTTCCAGTGTCATTATGCCCATGATTTATGGGGAGACATTATCTGCTAAAAGCCCAGGCTGAAAGAATATTGATTTCACTTTTACTGAGACAGCCATTTAAAACTTTTTTTTTTTTTTAAGACAGAACATGATTGTTTGAAAGACCAACTTCAAAAAGGCCAGTTTCAGACCCTTTGGTGGGGAGGAGTGGGAGAAAGCCATGGCGTGAGATGGCTCCCTTTAGGACCAGGTGAGGTCCCCATGCTCCGTGTTCTCCTGTAACACCCTGTGGTTCTCCTTTGCTGCTCTGAGCTGCACTCATGGGACTTGATACCAGATTCTCTGCTAGGACCTTTATAGGTTCAGAGCCAACTTTTATTTCATGCTGGCAAATACTTGTCTGACCTTTAATCCTGTTACTCAAGTTATTTTGAAATCCAGAGGAAGTAGGTTGATACTGCTTGGTGGCAGGGGGAACACCGAGAGAGAGAAAGATCCTCTCCCCTCAAGGGGAAGAAAACAACTTTCTGTTGTGCTACTAAGTACATTAGGCTTCCTCCAGAATTTGGGAGATCAGACATTTTGAGTTTACCAAAAGGGGGGGACATGGCAGTCAGCAATAACATGGCAGATCTCGATCTGTGCTAGCTGAAGAAATAGTCTCTCCTATACTATCTATGGCCTGGTTTTCCTGCTTTGCAAAAGGATAAGCCAGAATTAATACAAGTTAAACCTTGAATTTAAAATCATATTCATTTGATTCTCCCACACAGTTAAAAGACCACTATTATTGCCTTCATTTATCAATAAGGAAACTCGAGAACAGGAACAATTAACACAGGATAATAATAATATAGATGGGGGAATTCTCAGAAAGCTTCACTCCCAAAAGAAGAGCTACAGACAATTACTGGTTGCTGAGAGACAGAGAATCAGTCTTCTCCAGGGAAGAGCCCCCTGATAGGCTAGTAAATCTCAGGAGGTCCTAAATACCTGTGAGCCACAGTAAATGAGCTTGGCAGCTTACGTTTATAAACTTACATACATGCACACATGTATGGGTGTGTGTGTAACAATTATGATTTAAAGATAAGAGGCCATGAATCTGAGGAGTGGAAGGGACCTGGGAGGAATTGGAGGGAGGATAACAAGGGGAAGAATGATGTAATACAGTATTCATACATGAAATTCTCAAAAATAAAAATTTTAAATTGTAAAAAATTATACCATTTGGCTGTGAACCTGCTCTGCAGTTCAGGCAGCTTTTAAACTTAACAATCCTCTGCCTTGGCCTTTCAAGTAGCTGGAGTTACAGGCCTTCACTACTGGGCCTGACTTTCTCACTGTTCTTATCATGAGTCAGTAAGTTCATTTAAAATAAATCTCTCTTCATCTGCTATGTGCCATAAGGATGATTTCCAGAGACCTTGCCTTAAAAAAAGAATTGTAATCAGTTATGTTTATTCTACAGGAGAAATGACCCACAGAGCTTCTATGCGCTCAATCCAGAAGTCATCTCTAGTATATCCTAAGTTGCATTTTGAATGACTTGCTGTAGCATGATACATACTGCCTGGTTGGATATTTTTTCTTTCTTTTAAATACATTGCATCTTACATTTTCTAAAGCCCTTTCTAAATAACAGCCATGGACCTGCTAACTCTCCACACAGACCTTGCTTCATTTCCCTATCACATACACCACTGTTTTACATATTACATTTTCATTACTTTGTTTTCTCCTCTCCAGAATGTGAGCCATGTGAGAGCAGAAATTTGTCTGTTTGCTCAACAATACATACCCAGAGCACAGACTAGTTCTTGCTCTGGGTATGTATTGTTCTTGGTTCTTCTTGGTAAATGCTCAATAAATGTCAAATGCATGATGGTGAGCTAGCTCTTCCTCACTTGAAGCAGGCATTTCTTAGTATTTTCCTCCTCTTAGGAGTTCCTAATAACATTCAACAAAAGCAATGCATTTCTCCCAGGCTCTCTTGCAGCTATGTAAGGTCATGTGACCATATTGAGCCAATGATTTAAAACTGAAATGTTATACTGAACATTTAGTGAACTCTACAATTGCTTTCTATGACTTCTGTGGCAAATTATCCCAAATGTGGTGGTTTAAAATAATGTACTTTTATTCTCTTATAGTTTGAGAGCTTAGAAATTCAAAATTGGTTTCAATGGGAGAAAGTCAGAAGGTTAAGAGGGCTGCAGTTCTTCTGGCTGCTCAAGTGGGAATTAATTTTCTTGACTTATTCATTTCTGGAGCTGCATTATTTGGTCCTATTCTCTCATTTCAACCACCACCTCTAACTTTTGTTTCTGCCACAGTGAGATCTTCCACCATGTCTCTCTTACAAGGACACTTGTGGTTAAAGGACAATCTCATTTTAATAGCCTTAATTTAAGCATGTCTACAGAGTCTCTTTTCCAAGTTCATGGGTTCTAATGATCAGGACCTAGATGTTTCAAGGAATCATCATACAGATCCTACCTGAACTCAGCATGTACTTGATAGAACTCAAGGTACTATTTAGGCCATGAGGAAGGGTATCTCAGAGAGAAACAGAGAACACCAATCAGACCTGCAAATTTGCCTGGCTAGTACGGTGTGGCAGAAGTTAGTTTGCTTCACTTCCAAGCTTGGTCTCAAAGGCCTTACATTTGTCTTTGACACTAATAGGAGAACAAATCTATCAAAGCCTATTGGGAGAAGATATGTGGTCCAATCATTACAATGTCTCAGAGCAAAGATGGACAGCCACTAGATATGCATGGCTGTCTTTGACCATTCAATCTCAGTCAACCTTCAGCTGACCACAGACATATAGCCTAGCCAATTTAAGATCATCCAGTCCTGGCCCAGACCATCACTAGTGCTCAGCTGACACACAGCCCCTAAGTCACAACAAATTATTACTCTAAACTTGCTGAGTGTGTGTGTTATATACTAAAGCTGCCAAAAAGAAAAGCATCCAAATATGCTATCAACATAAAGTATAAACAACCCAAGAGTTGTCTACAATTCAGTTGTGAATTATCTTTTTACTTCATCTCCATAAACCATCGGTATGCAAGATAATTTTAAAATATGACAAACTTCAATTAAAAAATCAGTAGAAAACATATTCTGATCAATGTACATTAGAAAACAATGGTTTTTCTTTCTGAATAAAAGTCTTATTAAGTTTTTGCCCAAAATTACTAAATCAAAAAAGTATCCTACTTAGAAATATGATCTAACCTGTAGTAATGGAAAAGCCTGGAAAACTTGGAAATGAATGTCCAAGGATCAACGAAATGCAGCAGCATCACAGGTGAGCAGGAGCTGCCTGTGCTGGGTAACCCTTAAGCAAGGCACCTCACATAAGCATTAGACAACTCTTCAAAATGGTACCCTGAAGGAATTTATGTTCTAAGTCTGAGGAACAAGACTAATGGTAGGCATCCTGCAGAGATGAAGAGAGAGTTTTGCCTGGTAATTCACTTCTGTGGCCTAGCAGGCATCTGTATGTGGCATGTATGTATGCAGACATACATCTCTGAGAGTGTTTATACAAAGTCTTATCTGAGAATCTCATTACCCTTCATGAGCTTTAATTAAATGCCACAATACCCCTGACGAAACAGCTATTATTTTAGATGTGTAATTGAGACACTTAATCAAGGCTCCTTAAACAGATGAGGCAATGTGCCTAAGGACGACAGGAAGTGCTTATCTAAACTGCAAGCAAGCCTAAAGCCTTTCTCCTTGATTCTGACTTTTACTACCTCACCACACAGCCTGGGGGAGCAGAAAATTATCTACCTTGTTTCTCCGTGTGAAATTGTGTCTCCCTAGACTCTTCTGGTTCTGATGTAAGGAAACTGTTTGCTTGCCTTTCCCCGCCTCTTTCCTGTCATGAATAAGTTCCTATTCTTTGTGTGGAGAGGATCCCAACAAAGGCCTTTTCAGAAGGATCTACCTGAGACACTGAGGTGAACACCAAGAATCTCTGCTGGTCGGGAGCGTTTGAATCCCTATCTAAAAAGCTTTGTCAATGTAAACAGGCTAGAAGCTGTATGCATTCCCTGCCAGGGGTAATGATCCATGGCCAAACATAATCTTTGGCTTATTTAGACTTCCTGGAAACACGGGTTCAAATCCTATCAGGTCAGCCTGGGCCTTTATTCTTCCAAATTAGTTAAATGGAGCAGAAGAGTTTGCCCTGTAGAACTTCTTGGCTAAGATTTGTGGAAATCAAACGTCTAATTTCGACATGCTGGGTTGTTGCTACTTTGAGGAAAGTTGCTGAGTTTACCTTGGATCACTAGATCAAAGCTGAATACTGCTAGTTAAGCACCTCTTTAAAAGGACTCATAATATTTGCTTTTGGAAACTTCAGCCAGAATTTTTAATAACAGCTGTACATGAATGTTCTCTAGATTCTTAGATTAATCGTCTTGTATGCATCCTGCACTGAAACACACACACACACACACACACACACACACACACACACACTCATGCAAACAGATTCATATACATATACACATATGCAAATGCCCACAAATGCACAAAAATACACACACACAAACACATAAACAAACACAAATTAGAAAACTGGTTCTGTTTGACCTTTATGTCATGGAGAAAAAAAATCATGGATGGTAGTAAAGACTGGGAACATCCTTGTTAAACATTTATTCACGGGCTGCTCAGTAGATGTGTTATATAACTTCAACCCTACATTTGCATGTACTAAATACTTGTGGTTATTCCCAGACAGCCCTTCTTATCCAGGGAGTCTTCATCTATATATTCAACAACCTCACACTAAAAATGTTCTGAGTTAAAGAAATTGCACTAAAAATCCCCTAAGCAATACAGTATGACAACTACTGAAATGTCATTTACATTTTATTAGGGAGCATATATAACCTGGACACAGTTTAAAGCATATGATAGAATCACAGTGCTATCTCCAAATATTAGGCCTCTATGGATGTTGGTATGGGAGGGGTGGACAGTCATAGAGCAACGCTTTCAGGGATTAGTAGACAATTACTACACGTGCTAACAAAGGCAGAAGAAGACTGTGCTGTGCTTTCTTTCGTCAGGGTTTCTTAACTCAGCACTACAGGCATTTGAGCTGAACAGTTCTTTGTTGGGGCTTTATCCTAAGCATCACAGAGTATTTGGCAGTGTAACTGACCTCTAACTCTGGATGACAACGTCACTCTTCTCCCCCGCCCCCATGACGATAATGAAATTTTTACATGTCCTATGTTTGCTGATGGGGAAAATCACTCTGGGTTAGAACCATTGGTCTAGAATGTGACGTAAGTGCTCATAATACATGCATATAAACTAAGACCTGACCATAAAGGTAAGCCACCTCCTGACCAAATGGGAAAAATGACATTTTCTTCAGAGGAAGTTCACAAGACCACCTTTGTTAGGAGAAAGCTAACCCCATAAAGCAGCAGAGGAGAGAATCCATTGCCCAAAGGTGTGGTATGCAGTGTGACCAGGACTGATGTAACCTAGATGAAGAAATCACATAATTACTGTAGCCATACATGTATAAATAGCCTACCTATTTTTCCGAGTGTGTGTGTGTGTGTGTGTGTGTGTGTGTGTGTGTGTGTGTGTGTGTGAAAAGGGATAATTCTAGGGGAAAAGTCATTGCCACGATCATTTTAAAGGATATCTGTGTTGTCAAAAGTCTAAATAACTATACCTTTCACTCTCCTCTAAATTGGAAAGCCCTAAATAACACAATGCTATATTTTAACTTGATGATAGCACATTCAGTTCTAAGTCAAAAATATATTTGTTATCATCCATGCTTTATGAAATAGTTCTCACTTGATAATTACATAACATGAGCAGAAATACCAATGCATTTGTCATGAACACTTAATATATTCAATGGGAAGTATCACAGGAGATTTTGATTCAGCTACTGCTAAGAAAAAGGAATGTGAATCATTCAGAATATGATGCTCACATTAGATTTTACACATAAAGTCACAACTAAGACTTTGAGACTTGCATTTTCTGGAAAGCCTCAAGTGGCCCAGTGAGCACTACTACCACCCCTCCTGAATTGCCCCCCTGTGAAAGACCAGCTTCCCAAAGGAAGGGCTGCGTGCTCTGCGAGGACCACTAATAATCCTGTGCACTCACTAAGCCCACAGCCACTCATGTGCTAATGATAAGCTAGCTCTAAGCTAACCTCTAAGCAGACTGCTGTGAAACCAGGCCAAGCAACACCCCCTTTCTTTCCCAGCCTGCTTATGCTTTGAGGCTGCGCTGCTCTGCATTCCCAGGGCACACCTCTGGTCTGTAGACCCTCTGCCCCGCGTGTTAGTGACATGCTGGCTAGCCTTCTCTAGCTTTGCTGAGTCCCAATTTTCTCATCAATAATGAAGACTAATCATTAATGTCACATCACATTGAAATGTAAGTGAGAAATGTACTTAAGGCCTTTACAAACTCCCCAGTACACAGAGAGTGCTATGATCTACTGTGTTTATGGCTGACTTCTCCCATAGGTCCAAAAGTGATTTTTTTTTTTTTTAAGGAAAAGATTAAGAGTATGATTTCTCTATAACATGTTTTTTTCTATAACATGGCTCTTTAACATATTTAGGATATTTTTTCTTTAGAGGACTTTGTATCTGTTTTATCAGGTTCTTTCTAGGTACTGTATAGATTTTATGAAAGTGGACAGGGCATTGCTCATATGCATTGATCATTCCTTTGTCTTTTTTTAAACCACTGCTACCCAGTTTTCAGATTCTTTTGACTTTATTGTATTAGCAATAACAAGCAAATAAATAATTCATGTCTCCCACTTACTTCTGCATGTATTTTCTTTTTTTACTTTAGTTTGACTGGCTGGCTCAATTAATTCAAATAGTGTTCAAATGCAATTTTTATGTATAGTTTTCCTTATTTAATGGGAAGTATCTTGGGCTCTTATTAATTGTTCAACTATTCATAATGGACTTTTTCTATTTGAAAAGGATACTTTTAATATTTCAATTGACCTTCCAACATACCATTTAGTGCCTCTTTTATTTAAAAAAATAATAAAATGAATGTAAACACTGAAGACTTTTCAAACTTTAAAACAATGAATATGAATACAGTTTCATTTAATATTTTTAATAGAAAAATCATAGACAAAAAAGTAGAAGGACATAGAAATGGCTACCTTAATCACACCAGCATTTCATTTTCCTATTTTTTTTTTAAAGGCTAGCCTGGACTAATTCCTTTTCTATGAGCCATTCCAGGGAGAGTACCTAAAACATGGCAGTATGCTCCTGAGTTCTACCTTTGGTCAGCTGCTTTCTGGTTTTTCATTTCTACTTGGAGACATGCCAGTATTTGCTACACAAGGACAAAAATGTCTAACTGCAGAGTTACCCAAAATAATATTTTACAAATATGAATCACAACAGTTTCCCCCTCTACATCATGTGGTCACAACTGCCATATAATTTCCAGTGTGAGGCCTATGCCCATTCCTGCTTCCTCCAATTACATCACAGCCCAGGTGCTCAGCCTGACCTCCAGTGAGCCACATATCAGTAGGGTGACTCTACTAAACTTCTTCATTTACACTAGAACCATCTCCATCCCCTGCCCCCAGGTTCAGCACTCCATCATTTCCTAGCAAAGCTCATAATCATTCCAGGCGCCCTTCTCTTCTGGAACCCACACCATCCCTGCATCCTCAAGCCTACAGCATCCCTGTACCTCATGCCTCTGAGGACTTAGTGTCTGTGGCAAGCAGCCTTGTCCCCAAGCTGCTTTGTCACATTTTATAGGAAGAGTCTCGCTTCTCTTTCTTTGTGCTGACCTTAGAGAAAAGGTAGACCTCCACACTGGCCACTATGGAGAACAGAAAAAGTTACTGAGAAATCCTACAGATTGAAATATTTCTTAGGCAAGACTCAGACCTAGTAGACAACTTACCACAGAGGTAAATCTCCATGATTACTTGCTATGAGGAGAGCTTCTGAGGCTAAGGAGCTAAGGGAACATCTTGGTGAGTTTTTCTCCTTGCCTGTGAATTGCTTTGCACTCAAGTTATAGTATAATATATCAGATAGTATTCTGGGAGGCTACTTTTAATTTCAAAAAGAAACTTCTGTTATCTTCATGTTGTACATATGAAATATCCCTGAAAGACTCAAGTGCCTCAAGTTAGGTCTCCAGAGCAGAGTGTTCAGAGGTGGGACACAGAGGTGACTGGATCATGAGGCTTCTGACCTCAGCAGTGGATTAATCCACTAAGAATTCATAGGTGGTGGATGGTTAAGAGGTGGGGTAGTTGTAATTACTGGGGGGCATATCCATGAATGCATCTTAACCCTCCACTTCTCCCCCCTTTCCTTTCTCTCTGTCTTCCCCTCTTTTCTCTCTCCATCTCTACCCACTTTCCCTGTTTTGCTGTTGTTTTGTTTTTGTTTTATTATGAGGTTAGTAATCTCCTCTCATACAGGCTCCTGTTGCCATCATGTTCTGCCTCATTTAGGGCTATAGCAACAGAGCAGGTGACCCTGGACTGAAAGTGCCAAGGTTTGTGAACCAAAACAAAACCATCCTCCTCCTCCTCCTCTTCCTCCTCCTCCTCCTCTTCCTCCTCCTTCTCTTCCTTTTCCTCCTCTTCTCTCTTCCTCCCCCTCTTCCTTCTCCTTCTTTTTAATCTCAGGTATTTTGTCACAGTGATGAAAGTCTATCACAGACACAGTAGTTTTGTGATGAAAGTCCTCTCTCTCTCTCTCTCTCTCTCTCTCTCTCTCTCTCTTGTGTGTGTGTGCATTTGTGTAGTAGTAGTAGTAATAGTAGTAGTAGTAGTAGCAGGCTGGGGATGCAGCTCAGCTAGTAGAGTGCTAACCTATTTTGCAAGAAGCTCAATCATCCTTTCTCTGGGGTGGGGTGGGGGAATGTAATGTTGGTTAAGGCATTCCCTTCTAACCAAGGCAATTCCTAGACCAGGATTTAGCTGTGAGTGGTCAGGAGCCATATTCCCAGAAGCCTGTAAATGTAAACCCTACTGCTTAAAGGGACACCTGGGCAGTCACTGAGGCTTTCCTCATAACTTGAACAAGAAGCATTTTCCTTCCAGCGTTTGAACTCACAGATGTTGTTTGTCAACAGTGTCATAAAATTCAGACTGAAAATAATGCTGGCCGCAAGTTGCAAATGGTATGTGTGGGTGAGGGGAGAAGTGAGGAAGGGTTTGGTTCCTTAAAGCAAACACTCACTGCACAGATTCCCCAGTTTTCAACTCTCACTCATAGCAGTACAGTTTTTCTCTAGAAAAAAAAGTCAAGTTTACATACATCCTCTAATTGGTTAGCATCAATTACATATAATTACCCTATCAGTATTTAACTCATCATCTTACATTTAATAAAAATTTCTTCTCTAATTCTCAATTTTTTTATTTTTAAAATTAAGTTAATTTTTAATCGTGTGTGTGTGTGTGTGTGTGTGTGTGTGTGTGTGTGTGAGAGAGAGAGAGAGAGAGAGAGAGAGAGAGAGAGAGAGAGAGAGAGAGAGAGAGAGAGAGAGAGAGAGAGAGAGAGAAATATATGGGGATCAGAGATCACCTTTGGTGCCTGTTCTCACTTTCCACCAGTCCCAACTGGCCCACAAGCTCCCAGGGATTCTTCTGTTTCTGCCTCCCATCTTCCTTTGAGGGTACTGGGTTACAGATAGGTGCTACAGCATCCGGCTTCACATGTGTTCTCTGTATCCAAGCACAGGCTGTCATACTTGCTTAGCAAGCTCTTTATCCTCTGAGATTCTCCAGACCCACCAGTAGATTTTTCTTTGACCTTTTCTCTTGTTTATAAGTCTTGCCAAAGGGTTGTTCTCCCTATCCACTTATCTTTCAAGCAACAGGGATTAGAGTTTCTTCACCATCTTAATATGTTTTCTATGCCATTAATGTTTAGTCTTCGTCAGACTCATTTTCCTGCTATTTTCAGATATGCTTGGGTCAAGTGGAGTCCCAAGCTTATGACTTTCCTATTGTTTTTCATTTTGTGTGTGTGTGTGTGTGTGTGTGTGTGTGTGTGTGTGTGTGTCTGCAGTTGAGAACAAAAAGGTCATTTCTGAGTACAGTCCTACTACACCACATGCTCTTATGTAATGTGTATAAGGGTGAAAGTTATTTGTCCTCCAATTTCTAACCTGACCATCTTCTTGTTAAAACACCTACAATGTGGTTGAACATGTGAATTCCAACACAACATAGTATTTCTCAGTGTCTCTTGCACATACTGTGGCCTAATGTGGAGAATACAGGTACCAGTGCCACCAAGGACTTTGTTCCAGGACTTTGGGAAGACTGAGTCCCTTTGTAGGTAGTACTGTGACACTGAAACTGCAGAGTGGTAGACCAGAAGGCCGATCCAATGCTGAGACAAGGTGCTGGGCCAGTGAAGGCACTGGGAGATCCTGTCACTACGGCAAAGGAGCCTCAGGAATAGAGACTTCGTTGAGAGCCGCTTGTCAACAAATTTTGGAGAAACCGTTATCTTGCCCTTTGAGAAAGAGAAAGTAGATAGTGGAAAACTATTAATATTATCTGCCACAGCTGTATACCAGCACCAAGGAATGTCACCATGTGACCTTGAGTAACATAGATGTGAGAAGAAGTCCCACATGCTCCTTTTAGTTCTTGCCTTCCAAGGAGAAGAGCCTGTCCTCTCCCCCATCTCTTCTGGCTGAGAAAGGCAGCATGCAGCAGCCAGAAGTTGCTCCTAACCATGAGATAAAAGAAACACATTAAAGATGGCAGAAAAAACAAGCTCAGGCACTCTAAGGATGATTACTTGGTCAGACTCTTCCTAAGGTGCATCCTTACGACCACCCCAGCTGAGAAAGAAGTGTCAAACATGGCCAGATTGAAATGCAGGGCATGGTCTTCATAGAATTCTTGCCAAAAGACCATTAGAAAATAAGGACAGTGGTGGGAGATGTGGGTAACTGTGTATTTGCCTGTAAGTTTTTGAGTTTAGTTTAGTTTCAGAAAGAAGCATTGTATTATAGACAGCTTAAGAGGGTGCTTGCAATATTTTATCATACTTTTAACAGAAACAGTGCTGCTTGCAAACAAGTACAAATTTTGAAAACCTCAAAATATCAAAACAGAAGATGTGCAAGGTTGGCAGGAGCTGCGTCAAAGTCTACTTGGTAAACTGTGGTTGTACATGAGGAACCAGCTTTAAGGATTTTGCTCTGGCAAGTGCTTCAGGAGAGGTCTGAGGATATCAACAGCATGCCACAGTGTTTATAAGCCCTCCCATACCTGAAGACATCTAGCCTGACTCTTCCCGGCTTTGAAGCCCGGAGGAAGCCTTGGTGTCCACAACCCTGGAAGATATTCTGAAGTTTTAATGATATTGTAACTACAAAGTACTTCCATGCACCAAACACACAGTGAGTATCCAATTAGTGCTGGCCATTCTTTCTAGTTCTTTTCAACACTTGTGCATTCTAGAACCTTCCCTTTACCGTTTCTCTCAAGCTACTTAGATTTCCTCATTTTATCATTCCTCGATGTAGAAAAGATTGACCTGTACTTGCCACTGAATTCTAACATCGCCAGAAGGTCCCTGGAGTTCAAGAATTCAGTTTCTGTAGAAATAAATCCATGCCTTGCTTTATGGGAACTTAGGGCTCGGGATTCTATAAAGCAGGTTTATGGTTAATGACAAGTACCTGTGCTGTGACACTGTGGCCCTGTCATTGTTAGTGTTTGTTTCTATGGCAAACTGCTCTAAACAACGACGTATTCACACAAATAGCCTAACATCATAGAGAGGGCCAGGCACTTTTTTGCTTATTAATTCTTGAAGTCAAGCGCCCTGTGCACCTCTCGGTCATCACTCGACCAGGGTAGCTGTTATTTCTGAAGCATCAGCTTAACATTGTTCTCATCATTGGGGTTAAAATTTGCATACTTCTGCCTAATTCTTATGCACAGCTGCTGTGGCGCTTCGCCTTTCATCTTGGTTTACACCATTCATCTGGAATTTCTTAAAACCAAACTATTCATAATAACGGTCTTGAAAGAACTTCGGTGGAAGGGGAGGGGGATGTTTGAGTTCAACATTTTAGCCGTGCCCTTCACTTAAATAAAAAGCTTCAGAGCTCTGGAAGACACGAACAGTTCCGACCAAAATGGATAATATCATCCATATGGGCTAAATGATTACAGAACACATTTTTTTTTTTTTTTACTGTATTATAAATCTGCCAGAAACAACAACCAAAAGGTCATCAACATCTTCCTTTCTTTTTGTTGGTTAAAAAAAAAAAAAAAGGATTGTCTTTGCCTCTCTTGTCTCCCAAATAAAATCAGAGTAGTCAATGTCGTCACAATTTTTTTTCTGTCAGTGATGTTTTTCAGATAGGCTGCTGGAAATTGTAGGATAAATGAGAGGAAATCACATTACAACTCAAGCCATCTTCAGAGATCAAGATTGGCTGACATAACAAAGAAGCAATTTTATATAATATAGAATATAGTAATAGATGACTTATTACCAAAGGACTTCAGACTGAAATCAAAAGAGGTTTGTCCACAGCCATTACTGAAATGGAGGAAAGGAAGTGTAATAATAGCTGAAAAAAAGGTGACCTGATCGTACTAACCTTGGCTTTGTTTATAACATCATGCATTTTCTTTAGCAACTCTCTCAGGGCCTTAGCTCATGGGCCTCTTGATTATATGTGCCAGAATCTCATCCAACTGGCAAATAGAAACCTTTGTGATAACAGAGGTATAAAAGGTCCATATACTGTTCAGCACAAGAAGATGTCCGGCACTTCAGGTATTTTGTTCAAGTGGGGCTGGATCCAAGTTCTTAAGTGACATCATCGTAAGAACATTTCCACACAACTACCCAAGTGGTCTTTACTGTTCTTTATCAGGTTTGTCACATCCTGTAGAAGGAAAATCATAACACTTCTAGTTTATGTCTAGGAGATAAACATCTGTGCATGTCTGTGAAGGAATTTCTTGACTGGGCTAACTATGGTGGGAAAGCTTACTGTAAATGCGGGTGCATTCCTTGAACTAGGGTCCCAGTCCGAACAAAAGGGGAGAGCCTGCAGAGTACCAGTCTTCATCTCTCTCTGCTTCCTGACTACGGATCACTGTCACCAACAGTCCCACCTTCCCATCCATGATGATCCATATCCTCCAACCTGTAATCCAAGGCAAGTCTGTCTTCCCTTTACTTGCTCTTTATTGTGTATTTGATCCCAGCAATGAGAAAAGTAGCTAATACAGTCTCCAAAGGTGTGCACCTGATGACCTCAAGGTTTCTGTCCATGAAGTGAAAGAGAAAATAGAAAACTATATTTCCACTAAATGTGAAGCATTGGATGCCACCAGAGAAAATTAATACAACCGAGTTTTGGTAAAACAGAGAGATTCATTAGTCAGCTCTTTTCTCCAATGGAAAGCTGATTTCTGCCCTTCTTCCTCTCTTCTCCTCAGGCTGTACTGTAGACACAGTGGTGAGCCATCTTGAGTCACCACCAACTGTGTGAACAATCTTAGGATGACAGAGCAATAAGATAAAAGGAGCCTGGGTCATCTATAGCCTGTTTGGGCTTCCAGTTTGGTAGAAAAATTAAAATTTACCTTGGTTACTGACTCTATTTGGGAGTTTCTTATTATAGCTAATCTCTATTTTAACAAAAATTATCATTTTTCAGCAACAATTCTATACTTTACAGAGTTCAATTACAGAAAATGTAATTTATCAACAATCTGAAACCATAGCCTAAAATCAACATCATGTTTGCTCCCAACCGATGAATGGACAAATACTGAGGCAATCCTGTGCCATGGCGATATGAGATTCCACTAATAGCAACGTCAGCTGAAGATTCCCCACTGGCCTTACCAAATGTTCCCCAGACTGCACAGCAGTCTAAGGTGCTTCTATCCAACCTCCTTTCTCTTCTTCTCCCTCAGGGCAGACTGCTTTCATGTCCAAAGCTCTTGAAGCTATGCTCTCAGATTCTCCTTTCTGTCACAGGCACTTTCCCTAACTAAATCTCATTTTGACATGCTTCTCAATCTAATCTATCATCTTTTTGCAAAGTGAAGACAATGAGGTCTTGGGGTAAGATAAGGAGAAATGACAATCATCTCATCTGGGAGTAAAAGTAACTTCCCTATGAGCATACTTTCTAAATCTCCAAGGCACTTGACTTCTATGAAGTCAAGGAAGAAGGTGTAGCCATCTTGTTCTTGGTTTTCTCCAACCTCTTGACTATTTCCAAATTCTCTTTTGCCTCTTGAAAATTACAAAAGCAATAAAGTTGCTCTCAAGATTTGGAAAACTGCATTTTACTGCAACTCCAGAAATCAGATGCCAAGTAAACACCTATCATTTAGCCAATTCTTTATCTAAATATCAAACATACGGATGAGGATGCTTGACATCTTAGCTAGAGAAGGAGACAAAGGACATAGAAACAGGAAAGAAGTAGGTCTGAGTATCCTTATTTGTAGGTGATGGTTGAATATATAAGAAACTTAGATTCTACCAGAAAAATCCTATAGTTGATGAACTCATTCACCAACAGCAAGACACAAAACTAACACTGATTTTTGTGTGTTAATTTTGTGTCTTGCTGTTTGGAAGGCTAAAGAATGCAGAAAAATATTTACCTGCTATATACTTAACAAATGCACACACACACACACACACACACACACACACACACACACACACACACAACTCCTTTGAGATTGTATCTTACTCCAGTCAGAACAGCTAGGATTAATAAAAAAAAATGACAATAAATGTGATTATGGATGTGGGGAAAAAGACATACTTATTCACTGGTGCTGGGAGTGCAAACTGGTGTACTCACTATGGAATTCAGTGTAGAATTTCCTCAAAAAAACCTATAAATAGATGTACTGTGTGATTCAGCTATAGCACTTTTGGATATATACCCAAAGGACTCTATATCCCTCTACAGAGATATTTGCTTATCCATGTTCATTGCTCTTTGTAATACTGAGGAAATAGCAACAGCCTCATATATCCATCAACTGATAAATGGATAATGAAAATGTGGTACACTTATACAATGGAATATTATTCAACCATTAAGAAAAATAAAAATTTCAGGTAAGTTGATAAAGCTGGAAATAGCCACCCTGAGTGAGGGTAAAGGGTAAATGGGAATGAGTAATGGAAAAGAAAATAGGATGAGGGATGGGAGGGCCAGATCAGAGAAGAGAGGTGACTAACAAAGACCTTTGAAGACATCATATGGAAGTCTACTACTGTAGACGCTTCCTAATCTATGCACATACACACATAGGAAAAAGCATTGAAATGGAGTTACACTTCAATGGGGACAATGCTCCTACCAGACACTACAGGCTAGCAAATAAGTCAGCTCCAAGAATGGGTTACCCTTTGGGAATTAGTGACAGTGGCAGGAAGGGGTTACCCTTTGGGAGTTAGTGGCAGCGGCAGGAATGGGTTATCTCTTTGGGAGTTATCGACCAATAGTGTCCCACAAAAATTAACTTACAGGCTGTCACCATTGCTCTTCATTACTCTCCAGAACTTGCCAGTAAGATCCTATTACTGAAGGTACCACATTCTTGAGTCATAGCATATTGAAAGATCAAGCTGGTTCTGACCTAGAAGCTTCTGGCTAGGTTTCATGGTGCTGGAAGGTGCTGTCAAGGGAGAAAAGCAATCATCAATCCCATCCAGCTGTGGATGCCATAAGCTAAATAATGACCGACCTGGAAAGACAGGCCCACTCGCGCAATAGTGGTATAAGTGTTATAGGGATAATGAAACACTTTGTGGTTGTATTTGAGGCCTGCTTTACAAGCTGGAACCCATGCCAGTTATTGTTATCAGAGCCAATAACCTGTGGATAGAGCTAGGTCCTGGGCCCTAGAAGAGACCCTACTACTATTATTGTGCTAAATGGATGTGATATTAGGCACACTCATAGCGACTTATTGTTGTACCCATATATTATGTGTGTCTCCCAACCCTCATCATAGACCCTTCTTCCTATAGCAGATGGAGATTAACACAGAGACCCATAACTATTTTAGGTGCAGAGAATAAAAGACCACAGAGTGCTCAGCCCTAATTGGAACATTTATATCAAAATCTGTCCTCCCAAGGCTCAGGGATCATCATGGAAGAGGGGACAGGAAGATCACATGAGCCAGAGGCTGCGGATAACTACAAAGAAAGTGGCTTTTGGACACAAGCAGTTGCACACATGGACTCACAGTGGTTATGTCAGCGTGCACAAGACCTGTGAAAGATCAAGCCAAATGAAATTCCAACATGGAGAGGGAAGGTGAGCCCGGAAGTCCCACATCCACATAAGGAGCTCTTTATAACTTATAACTGCTGGAAGAGGAAAGGTCAGTTTAAGACAACACAGATTGAACTCACTCAATGGATTTACAGTTAAAAGGCATGGAATTTTTGTGGGAAGAGAATGGGAAGTGGGAGTGTAAGGAGTTGAGGGAGAGGGATGAATATGATCAAAACACATTGTATGGATTTCTCACATAATTAATAGGAATACTATTTTCACGAAGAAAGTGAACAGAAAATCCACAGAATTATTGGAAATATAACTTCTGTCTGATAAGGAGCTAGTATCTGGGATATTAGAAACAATCTCTTCCAATGCAGTCACCAGGAGACAACCCAGTTAAAAATGATAAAAGCTCTAAACAGACCTTTGTTCAAAGAAGACAGATACATGGCCAATGGCCAATAAGCATATGGAAAGATGGCCAACATTGTTAGCCATCAGAGAATGCAAGTAAAACGTACAATGAGATAGGATTCAGACCTACAATCAAAGGGCCGATCCTGATCAGTATCTGAAAAGATCCAGAGAAACTAGTCCCCACATACGCACTGTTGATGGGAATGTAAGATTTTTGTACTAGTTTGGAAAACAGTCTGGCAGTTGACATAAAGGTTAAACTGGGCTGGGGAGATAGCTCAGTGGATAGGGTGCTTGCTGAGCATGTGGGAGGGCGTGAGTTCAGTTCCCAACCCTATGTAAAGAACGAGAGGGTCATCATGCACTCCGATAATCTCAATGCTGGGTATGGAAGGACAGAAATAAGAGGGTCACTGGGGCTCATCGGCCACCAGTATAGTTCCAGGTTCAGTGAGAAGCCTCGTTTCAAAAGTTTCAAAAAGTGGAGAGAGTGATGGAGCAGGGCACTGGATGTCTTCTTCTGGCCTCTACAAGTACACACCCAGGCATATGCACCACACACATATTCACCATGCTTACACACACATACACACATACATACACACAATTTAAAAATTCTTTAAATAAACAGGCTCCCCATATGGCTTACAAAAGATACACACTCAAGAAGGATGAAAATGTATGTCCAGACACATGAAGTTATCCACAAATGCTCATAACAGTATAATTCATAATAGCCTCAAGCTAGAAACAACCTGGCATATGCATATAATAGCACTCAAAAAGAATGGGATGCTGAAACATATTTTAACATGGTTGGACATTTGGAACCACCTGTTAAGTGAAAGAAGCCCGTCACGGAGGCTATGTATGCATGATTTAGTTTCCATGAAAGGCCGGCTGTAGGCAAGTGCACACAACAGAAAGGGGACTGGTGGCTGTCTGGGCTGCTCCTTCAGGGGTGATCAAGGGTTGAGACACTAGATAGAAGTGAGAGTTGTGCAGCTTTGTGAATGAAATACAAACAGAACTGTGTACTCCGGAAAGGCAGACAGTGCAGTGTGTGTGTCTCAACTTTGAGTCCTTGCACTTCCAAGTGGATCTAAACCTCCTACGTTCCTGTCATCAACATCCCCGAATTGCTCTCCTTAATAAATGAACTAGTACAAGCTCTCCTATTCACCTTAGCATGAGACACACGGAGACACAGCTAAAGCTGGAATAAATTTAATTTATGGAAAAACAAGATGTAAGCCTTTTCCTTCAAAAATATGAAAAGAAAGTTTGGAGGAAATTGAACTTCCAAGTACCCCTAACTATTTTTTTGTGTAATTTTTTTCTCATATAAACATCCCCATTCCCCAAGTACACACGAAATAACCCCCTTCTTGATGGCAGGCTGTGTCTAGATACAGATAATAGATTCTATCAGTGATAATAGATTTCTTCAAGTTTTAGCATCCATCCTTTGTGTCAGTTCCCTCATACTGTGAGCACTTGGTGTCTTCTAAGCTTCTGGTCAAGCTGAGGCATTTGGTAAGCTGGCAGCATTGACAGAGACTTACTTCAAGCCAATGTTTGGAAGCTGTTGGAATGATAGATAAAAATGGCTGATTATCTGGTTGACTGACAGAAGCCGTGTAGGCAACAGAACCTCTCCATCTCTTCTGTATGTCTCTCTTAAGCCTTAGCAGGGCCAAAAAGTAGCAGTCAATAAAGTAAGCAAATAACCCCACCCAATTCAAAACCCAGTCCCACGATACTCATGGCTTTAATTCTACAGAGGCTCCCAAAATAGCTGTATTCACCATACACAACTAACAATTTTATAGTAAACAACTTCCTTAGACAAAAATCTGATATTATTATTCACTATCTAATATTAAAGATCAAGCTATATTTATTCTTAGAAGCAGGTTTCTAACAAAGTGACCTTGAAAACAGAAATGTATGCCTATATAATGAAAAGTAGAAAAAAATTAAAAAAAAAAAACCAAGTTTTTTTAAAGTTGTGTGGAGTTAGAATTGACTAAGAGGAATACATCTTCTCCTCAGTAGAAAACTCTCCTCATAAAAGCCTCTTCTAGCTGGAAATACACTGCCTTTCCTGGGCTAGCCTGCTCTAAGAAGAGGAGCCTTTTGATGTGCAAGTCAACTGGTGCAGGGCCAGCCTTTTCTACCAGGTGTGTACCTCTAAAAGAGAGTATTCTTTTGCCTGGACTGTTCCAGGTCAGAAACAGCCCTGAGACTGATGACTCCTATAGTTTACAGCCAACCAAGCTATTCGGACTACCTCCAAGTTGTTCACTCTGCACTGCCTTGCCTTATCATGTGTTACAGAATGCTGTCCTCACGCCATGAGCACCTCCTTCAGAACAGACCTGATTACTGGCAGAAGACCCTCCAGATCAGACCTTCTGATGTTCCCTCAGGCCTCTTGTACCTCTCCCAGACTGATGGAATTCTGTCCAGGTTGCACCAGACCTAGGGAGATCCTAGAGTACATGGAGGGTAGAAGGTTAACTCAAGTCAGTGACTCTGTCTATGCAATTATGGGAAAGTAGTCTTACTAAAACTCTTCTTGCTCTGAGATTTCTGTTACCCTGAGGCCCTCTTCAGAGTTTGTTCTACATCCCAACCTTGGGCACATTCAACAGCTGTGTTAGTGGGGCTTTGAGAAAAACATGAGACAGTGACAGAAAAAGACAGTGGAGAAAAAGACAGATAAAGACAAAAAAAGAGAGAGAACCGTTGAAGGAAAACAGGCAGTCACACAGAGCAGAATGGAAAAGGGAACCCCAGTCCTACTGGCAGAGAATGGGACTCACATGCAGTAAGAGTGAATATAGCTTTTACTTCCAATTTTCCACCAAGAGAAGCTTCCTGACTTTATTTTCCAGTTCAAAAGCACTTGTTCTACAAAACAAAAATTTAGGAGTGAAAATACTCAATTATTTCCCCTTCAACAAACCTTTCCCTTCCTACCTGAGCAAGAACATAAGCAGAACCTTGTCTGTACCCAACAATATTACATTAGCCATGGAAACACGCCCACATAAAAGAATTATTAATCTTCAAAAAAGCTAAGGCAGAATTTGATGAAAGCTGAAATGTATTTTCACAGATGGTTGTGCTATGGTGTATTTGATTGGAAAAATATTAAACAAAGCAATATTCCATTTCTGTTTTATTTTCTGAAAGCAATTATTACATGAAAAGGTAGATAGGCAGAGCATAGTTAGCAAACAAAGACTAAAGAGTTGTCATCACGTTCCAAGTATTCTGGAAAGTAAATGAAGGCCACTAGCCAATAACATGACAGTAAAATAGAGCAACGAAAAAAATCCATATTGCTCACACACACATACTTATGCCCCACATCAGAGTTGGAAGGAACAAGAGATAAATGGCCCAGTATTGATTGTTCTTACAAGAATATGACAACTACCCAAAGAAGAGAAACAGAACGTCTCTCCTCTCACATAAAAAGCAAATTACATATGAAAAAAATCACTACTCTCAAAGCAAGAGTCAATGAAAAAAATATGTCTGGCTTTGACAGGGCAAATTCCAGGCACTGTGTATTTTCACAGAAGTTGGTCCTAAAGTGTTACAAAAATCTATGGGCCTCCTCACAGATTGTCATAATTTCCCTGTAATGGCAGGCAAGGCTTCTATTGTCTTGGTGCCTGCTTCTCCCCTGAGTGATCCTGCATGGTGATACGTTTGTTTCTTTCTGAAAATCATAACAAAAAAAAAAATAGCTGTACTGTAGGATTCTGGGGAGATGGCCTAGTAGGTAAAGTGCTGTTGCACACATGTGAGCTCCTTCTTTCTCACCCCAAAATCCACATTAAGAGCCTGGAACGGTGCTACCTTCTTATAGTCCCAGCTCTGGGGAGACAGAAATAAGCAGATCATTATGGCTCACTGACCAGTCAGCCTAACCTAATTTTCCATCTTTGGGCTAAACGAGAAGACCCCATCTCAAAACACAAGGTAGACAGCTCCTAAGAAGGACCTGAGGTTGATCATTGGCCACCACATGCACATACTTACATATGAAACTCACACAAACATGCATACCCCCCCAACATATACAAAAAAGTAGCAGCCCTGTAGAGATTACATAATAAATGATACTGTCTTATATTGTTACAATAATATACCATGAATAGATCATGTTTTACTGGATGTGTGTGAATTCAGTTGGCTCAATGGCAGAATGAACTGTGAGGCAGTTCATTGTGTCCCACAAAATGTTCATTATTTAAACAGGAGAGAATTTCTATGCCCCAACATCCCTTTCCATCCTTCGAAATGTAGACAGGAAGCTATTATTTTTGTGTTTTTCGAAGATTTAGGCCAAAAGGGAAAATTCGCTAACACTCGGATGATTTCTGTGTCGGAATTTTTGAGCATTAGCCTCCTCTTTCCCCCTCTCCTTCCACTCTCTTGCAGAACATTGGTAGAGATTTTAGACACCGTGTTCTGGATCTTATTATAATTTCAGAATGGCTGTTGTTGGACAGGAAAACTGCTCCAAAAGTCACATTTGAGCCATGAGAATCAGCACACCCACACATTTGGATGTTATCATTCTATTCCATTTGTGTTATCATTCCTGTCCTTCAGCTGACCCCATGACCCTTGGAAAACCAAAGAGGCCACTGTGTTCATCCTCTTTCCTCGACCTCAGGGCACCTCAGTCCTTATTCTCTGTCCCCTCTTGCCCTTTGGAGATAATTGCCTATGCTTCAGTGCCTATATTATATATGTTCCAACCTGTTCTCCAAACATTAACTGTTTGGGATTAAAATAGTTTCTTAGAAGCATTTTCAGCCTTTCCTTGAACTCCTGCCAAACCTACAGCTCTCCACAGAAAGGAAAATGCTGAACATTCAAAGCAGAGTGAGGATTACTCAGAAAGAGATAATAAATAGCATATTACTGCTTGTGGCACGGGGGAAAAACTCAATTTGTTTGTATCTTAATGGTTTAACCATGACAACAGTATGAGTTCTTAGGAAAGGTACTAAGAATACAGGACTCCTGCCAAGAAGCGAGAAAAGATTGCAGAATGGCTTTGCCATGGAAATCGTATCACAAGGCAGGCAGTCAAGGAGGTCCACTGCAGGAGCCTTGCAATGCATTTTTTGAAATGCAAAAGTTATGAGCATTAAAAAATGGTGCAGTAAATCAGGATGAGGATATCAACACTGGAAGGTGTTAATATGACGCTGATGAAGGTGAGAGACAAACTCCTTCCTGATCCTTGTCAGGGTCTGCAGATTTGGATGCAGAGGATTGCCTGCTACTTGGGAAGACATGACACACATAGGTAAAGTAACAAACATTACTGCCAGCACTTTTGTAAAGAACACCCTAGAAGGTTGATATATTATTACTATCGCATCATCCTGTATTACACATGAAAACATCAGGACCCAGGGAGAGCATAAGCAACTTCCCAATGATTATATAACCAATAGATGATAGAGTGAAGATTTCAATCAAACAGTAAAGCTCACATTAATCTCTATGTAGTCCTATCTGTCCTGCCTCTATAATGGGCTATTAAAGCCTCAGCATGCAGACACATGCATCACTACTAAAAAAGGCATTTTGCCAGTCATTCACATACTCATGTGTTCAACATAAAGTCACTGAGCACCTCCTGTGTGTCATGGATTGATGTTAGAGTCCTCAGTGGTGTTTTGTGATAACATGCAAGTTAACTCACTTCTGATTTAGGGTTTACAGTTTAGATAGGGAGATAGGTGGGAAAAGGATAAGACTACATACAGAATTACTGATGGAAATACTCCAGCATGGCAGTAGAAAGCTAGCCTTCCTCATCATGGCCTGGAGGGCTTAGCAAGGCACAGATCGCAAGGTCCTACCTGTACTTTCTGATTTGGTCTGTGGTTGGTCCCAAGAATTTGCACTTGTATCAAGCTACTAGAGGATGCAGAGCTCACTTGGAGAATGGCTGCTCTTGGGGTTATGTGACTTGAGGAGAACAGCTTATATTGCCCTGTACAACCCTTAGACAAGTCCCTAAGCTTATGAAAAAGAGTCATTGACCCGTATAGATGTAGCTGGAAGCCTACCAGGAAGTGTCTCTTACTCTGCTTTAAAATGTCAATAAACTCCCTAAGACAGGTGACACAGTCAGCCACCGAGAGCCGTTCCTAGACAGGATCTGACAGAGTGAGACACGAGGTGGATAACATTTGGTAACAGAGAGATGAAAGAAAACGCCAAGATGTAAGGCCAAAGTGAGGTGCCCTGAGTACATCACTGAGGAATTCAAAGGCAACATTCAAGACGCTGACATTTTAATGGCTAGAATGCTAATGGGAAGGAAATCATAGGGAGGGAATTTTTCACTCATTAATCCAAGAAACATGCTTCATCCTTATCAATGTTGCTGCTCTCTCATTTAATTGACATGATGATTAAACTAACCTATAGTTTCCTGGGCCTGGTTCCTATATATTCAAGAAAAAGAAAAGCCTAAGTGTTTCTTGTCAGGAAAAGGCTTTCTTATCTATTAGAAAAATACATGGTAAGATATTATAAAAATACATAGTCAGAGTAAAAGGAAATAGTATTGGAAAAGAGCATACTTGTTTAAAATCCATATGTGGATATAAAGGGAGTCATTGCCTATATAAGCAATGATGTACATACATATGCACATTATATACATATGAACATATACAGTGATGTGTTGCTTAATATGAGGATGTGTTCTAGAACCTTAACTATTAGGTAATTTTGTCTTTATGCAAACATCACTGAGTTAAAACCACTTATAGAGTAAAATCTCTTACATACTTAGGTGATGGTATATGTATATGTTATAGACTATTGCTCCTTGTACCATAATGAAAAAAGTTAACAGGATATCAGATGAAGTACCAAAAATATAATCAAGATACAGTAAACACAAGATATGAGAGACGGTATGGACATAACACGGCATACTGCTTTACAGCATTTGTTTTTCAATAAGCATAAAACCACAATCTAAAATAATGACTAAAATATAGATGATAAATATATCAGCCAATGATACAGTTCTTTGCTGTGGGATGTTCTGTATGTCCTGTGGGAGCCCTTCTTGGGTTCTTTGTGGCGTTACCCAGCAGGTCCGCATAGAGGATGATTAGGACCATGGGCCTGAGTGCAGGTGTCTGAGATGGTCTGCACTTGGCTGTGCTGGGGGATGGTCTGTATGTCAAGTTGTTCTGATTGATCAATAAATAAAACCTGATCGGCTGTGGCTAGGCAGGAAGGATAGGCGGGACTAACAGAGAGGAGAAATAAAAGGACAGGAAGGCAGAAGGACTGACTGCCAGATGCCGCCAGCACAAGAAGCATGTGAAGATGCTGGTAAGCCACGAGCCACGTGGCAAGGTATAGATTTCTAGAAATGGGTTACTTTAAGATATAAGAAAAGTTAGCAAGAAGCCTGCCACGGCCATACAGTTTGTATGCAATATAAGTCTCTGTGTTTGCTTGGTTGGGTCTGAGCGGCTGTGGGACTGGCGGGTGACAAGGATTTGTCCTGACTGTGGGCAAGGCAGGAAGACTCTGGCAACAGTTCTTTATTATCATTATCAGGAATTTTGGCTGTACATAATTGCATGAGCTATGGTTATATATGAATGGCACCCAGTAGGTCTACAAACTCATGAGTGATACTTGGTGCCATGATGTTATGGGGCTGTGATGTCACTAGGTGATAGGAATGTTTCAACTCTGTTATAATCTTAAGTAGACAGCATAATGTAATATACATGATCTGTCATGAAAGCATCATTGCATATTACATGACCTCGCACATACAAATGACTGTTTTCAAGTTGACTGGCTAAAGGCCGCAGAACACACGAGCTCAGCATGGCAGGTTTAAGCAGCAGTGCTACAGCAGGACCACATGCTGGCATTCTGCTCATCTTCCTTCCAGACCAAATGTAGCAGAACGGATGGTGACAGTAGGCGCCACTTTGCTGCGCTCTAGAAAGAGTACTGCACTGAAGCCAACACAACACCTAAGAAGACAACTAGCGCCCAGCCTAATGGGAGAGGCAAGAGCCTGAGGATGACCTTGGAGTGGGTCATCTCTGCCAGCTCTCTGGGCAAACTTCTCTGCACCCTGATAATTCAGAGCTGGCTGGCTGGTTTTGTCGGATGCCGGATTTCTAAAGTGATGGCCCACAGGCCAGACCTGGTCCTCGGATGTGGTTTGTTTGCTCGGCCTATTCTCTTGCTTGTTGACCTGCTTTTCAGAGCTGAACTTGAAAGACTGAAATGGAGACTTTGGTCTCCTTCTGCGTGTGACCTTCACTGCCTCTCTCCAGTATTTTTTTCCTGGCTTTTATGACAACCTAAAATTGCCAGCCAATTCCTTGGAAAGAGTTGGCGTTCTGATTCCTACCACATCGTTTATAAATTCTCTTTCATTTCCAGTATTTCTTTCCTACGCATTCTGTTTCCTTTGTTTTTCCTCGTCTCACTAATGAAAAACCAGGTTTTTCCATAAGGATTTTAATTGTTCCTTCGTGAGTGATAAAATCCTGCATGTGATTTAGGAAGTAGACTTCTCCATGAACGTGAAGGATTACTGTTCTGTCTTCTTCACAGCGTGGTCCCTGTAGCTGGCCGGTCAGGGGTAGGTTTGAAGACATTTGGACTGAATAAATGACACTGGTCCAAACTGGGCCATGTCTTGATTTTAGTAATACAGGCATATCATCAGCAGACTGGAATTAACTCAGAGAATATATTAAATTTTAGGAGGTATGGAGGGGCTTTTGTAAAAAAAAAAAAAATTATGACTGCTAAGAGAATGTGAAATGCCTCGAGGCATGTTCATTTTTATTCTATAATGAACAGGAAATCTTCTGGAGCAAAAGCAAAACTAATGATGGAAAAACAGCTGGAGATACTGAAACAGAAATTAATTCTACTTACCTGACTCTTAAAAACTGATGGAAGGAGAAGGCAGATGGAAAGATGACACCGGGAAGAAAATAGATTCCTGACATTAAGAATCTGGGACCAGGCATTTGCGATCCCTTCTCGTTCAGTGGTCTCAGAGCTCAAGAGGGGCACTCTTCACTAATTATGAACAACTGAGGTGATGGCTACCAGGAACCTGGGTACCCGAAGTGTGGGCACTTTCTAAGGAGATGTGACACTGTTGCTTTCAACGGCAGATGACAGCAAGGTTGCCTTGCAGTTGCTATGAGAAAAACTATGATTTGGAGAGGGCACGATCATTACAAGCCAGGACTGGGCGCCCAGGTTGGATCACTCACTTTAATGCAGTTTATTTTAAAAAGCTATACATATCGCCTGTGATCTTGTCCATGATATTTTTTCTACCATTTTCTTCAAACATGCTAGAAATTTTTTGCCTAAATACATTGATTTGGAACAAACTTTATCAGTTCTCCACAGGATGACGTTGTTCTACTGTTCTTAGAAATTCTTACAACTATGGGGGGGGTGAAAATTAAAATGTGTGTGTGTGTGTGTGTGTGTGTGTGTGTGTGTGTGTGTGTGTGTGTGTGTAAAACTATTCTCACCTCCTTCCATGCTGCTTTAAGCTTTTTGATTGATTCCCAACAGGCAAGACGGAGTACCCACAGATGTTTTATTTTGTGAGCTTTATTTATATGCCTGGGTAACTGTGTGAATCAGGGGCACTGAAAGGACCAGCAGACTGACCGCCATAACAGGCCGCTCAGTCTTCTCTCAGAGATCAGGACTCAATTTCAGTTCCCTGAGAGTGAGCAAACAGTTTCTGGGAGGGCCATGAACAAAAGACAATCACTAATGCCCCTGCTAACAGAGACAGGGAGATAGGATGCACCAAGCCTGGGCCACTGAGCCAGCCCCCACAGTCAGTACATGCTAGGCCAGCCAGCCTCCACAGCAGCTCAAGGACAAAGCCTGGGACTTGTCCAGGTCTGCCCCCAAATGGATAACTGTAACCCCCTACTAACACTAGCTAATTAAAAGTTACTAACATGATTGCCACTCACATAAACCAATCCTGAGTCTGTTTCTATGTAGTCTGAAGACCCCAAGGACCACCCCCACACCCCCACTCCCCAACCCTGCCACCTTGCTTTACCGCCTGTAAAAACCTGGCCCCATTGCTACTCAGGGTCTCTCCTGCTCCGCTGCTATTTCAAACAGATGGAGAGGCCCGAGTTAACTAGCAACAATAAAAAGACTCTTCAGTTTTGCATTGGATTTGCTTTCTTGATGGTCTTTGGGGGACTCTGGGTCCAACAGGCACTGCTTTTCTTTCACCAGTGAATTTGCTGGGGGCATTTATACTAATAGAAAATTCATTTGACAAACCTATTTTGGGTGGAAAAACAGCGTTTGTGTCCAGAATCAGCTCTTAACCATGATGCTTACAATTTCTAAGTCCATGGTGTTTCTTTGTTTCAAGCCTGATGTACTGTTTCCTCTGAGATTGAAGCATTCAATCCTCCAGGAGAGATCCTTAAACAGGAAGGTAAACAAACTCAAAGTCATTTCAGGAAGTCCCTAAAACTGACCGGATTCACTAGACCCCTTCCTGTCAGAGTTAAGTAATAAAAGCTAAGAGTCCCTCTAAGAGGAAGTGAAGCCCAGCTGCAAAGATGACTCTGAGACCAGACCAGCTGCCTGGAAGAAGCAGAAACCAGCTGAGCTGCCTGGAAGAGGTTTAGACCAACTGAGGCACCTGGAAAGGACACTCTCCAACCTGTTGCACTGCCTCTAGGCTGTGTAGTATTCTCCAGATCCCCAGCTCTATGAACTGTCACACACGCTGGGGTTGGCCTTGGAGATGCTGCTGTCTTTGAATCATAAAAGTGGCCATAACCTCTCACCCATATTCCTGTAAGTAACCCCAATAAAACTCATGGTTCAAAGTTGGACTTTGGTGATATCCATACTTTGGTCTGGGGTGAGTAAACATGTGTGTTGTGTCTCCCCAGGAATAGCTCTGCCATACAACAGGTATCTAAGAAAGAATGTATGGATTCCAGGATGTTAGAAGGTGTTTTTCTGGATTTGAGGGTTCATGTACAAATGGTTTCTTCAAAGGCCCTGGGAAAGACACCTGCTGGGGATTCTCTAAAGTGGTAAGAAAAGCAGTTGTATCCACTACATCCTCAGTACACATCCCTTGATGACCATCCTTGTGCTTGAAATATGTGAACTGGTGGTACCTTGCCAAGGAGCCTTTGCTGATATCCGCATGAAAAGAAGCCCAGTCCCCTTAACTTCTCCCCTTCGCACCTACCACTTTCCACTGCAACTGTCTGATCTCTGTCTACTTTCTGCTCACCATCAAACACAAGCTTCAAGAGAATAGGGACTGTGCCCATTTCTCACTGCTGAATCTTCAGGACCAAGAACCCCTGACAGTGATAAGGCTTTGGACCTGAAAGGTCCTCAACAGGCTCAGATTTAAATGCTCTGTCCCCAACCTTGGGCACTACTTTGAAGGTGATTAGAACCTTTACGAAGTGAGTCAATAGTGGGCCTTTGACAGGTGAAGTGACTTCCGGTCCTGGCCTACATCCTGCCTGCCATCATGTGACCGACTACGGTGTAAGCTTCCCCAGCTGGAGCTACTCCAGCTGACACACCTGCTCCCTGGGGCTGGACTGAGAACATTCTAAAACTGTGAGCCAATGGTAACCTGGGTTTCCTCAGTTCAGGTGTGGGGATTTGGACCCCAGTGACCAAACTGGAACTGACCCAGGTAGGCGTTAGATGCTCGGTAAGTCATTTTTGGATGACTGACTGTAACACCTCAGTGGGACAGCTCCTTTCCCAGCAGATCCTGACTCAGGAATCCAGGCTGGAACCTTAGCTCTGCCACTCAAAACTGATGGCCTTGGGCTATTGTCTTATGGAAGGTTTCTCCTGCTGTGATAAAACACCATGACCCAAAGCAACTTGGGAAGGAAAGGGTTTATTTTCCCAATGCTTCTACAACACAGTCCATCACTGAGGGAAGCCAGGGCAGGAACTCAAACAGCACAGGAACCTGGAGGCAGGAGCTGATGCAGAAACTATGGAGGGATGCTGCTGACTGGCTTGCTCCTCCTGGTTTGCTCAGCCTGCTTTCTCATAGAACTGAGGGCCACCAGCTCAGGGATGGCACCACCCACAATGAACTGAGCCCTCCCACATCAATCACTAATTAAGAAAATGCCCTACAGGCTTGCCTACAGGCTAATCTTCTGGAGGTAATTCTAAATTGAGAAGCCTTCTTCCCAAATAACTAGCTTGTGTTGGCTTAAAATTAGCCAGGGCTGCAAGAGAATACCTTTGAGAACCTCAGATTCCTCAGTCTTGAAAGGCAAGCAGTAACAGTTCCTGCCGCAGAAAGGTGTTGCCATGATAGTAAAAGGTACTAAAAAGGATGTGCTTAGCACCTATTGCATGGTTTCCAGGACATTGTAGGCATGCAAAAACTGTTGGCCGCTGTTCCTGCTGTTGTCTTTATTCCAGAAAGACAAACCAACACAGAGTATATTCCAGAGCTACAGCAGAATTCTGCACTTACATACTTCATCTCCCATCTGTTCCAAGCTCACTGACACAGGCCCAGGGAGAAAGTGATGAGTGAGGTCACCACCTACCTTTGGCTTCTGTTTTGTGGAACCCTTGCTTTGGGTTCAGAAAGGAGGAGACCCTATTAGATGTGAATCCAAGGAGTTCATGCACAGTGGCTGACTGGGCAATCATTAGGTTTTCTGTATCACGGTATATGTAGTAGAGAACACCAACCTAATTTAAAAGGGAGGCTCAAAAATTCTTGTCAGATGTGCCAATAAAGGCAGAGTGTTTAAAAATGAACTTTCAGAATAAGATCGAAATTGACTTAGCTTTTAAAAATAAATAAGACACCTAACGCCTTTTTGTTTGTTAATTATTATCTCATAAGGATATTAACAACGTGTGGAATTTTCTAAGAATCAGGTGTAGTTGCTCTACAGTAACATGAAGAAACCCATGCGTTGTTCTTCCTCTTTCTAAGGGTGTTTTGTTTGTTTGTGTTTTATTTTGTTTATGCTTGGGCTATGGTTTTGGTTAGTTGGTTGGTTTTGATCGTGCTTTTTGATTGCTTGTTTGATTTGGTTTCGTTGTTGTTGTTTTGAGATAGTGTCTCATTATGTAGCCCTGGCTGTCCTGGAACTTGTCATGTAGACCAGGCTGGCCTCGAACTCACAGAGATCTTCCTTCCTCTGCCTCCTGAGTGCTGGGATTAAAGGCACTGGCCCTACATTGGTCTCCTCTCTTTCTTTCTTCTAGTTCCTAGTGCTAAGAACTCTAAATAAAACACACTGGAAGCTCCAATGGAGTTCAGGGGTAAAGGTCTTCCCTAGCCTGTGCAAGGCCCTAGACTTGAGCCAGGCTCCCGCAAATAGACAGAAAATGAAAGACAAACACTGACATAGTTTGCTGGTCTTAGTGAAAATGCAGGTGCTGGTACTGTACTTTCCCATGGATGTGAATTTAGAGATTTTTCAGACTAAATTATTTTGGGACACAGCCTCTAATTCAAAGAAGAAACTCTGTGCATTCATGCTCCAGGGAAAGGAACCCTAGGGTTTCAGCTTTGTTTTCCTAAACAAAGTCGGGAGGTAAACCACAGCTTCTGACCACAGACCTAAACATTCAGGACCTAACTGAACCAATCTCACATGTAAACAGCAAGAGATTAATACCGCGCTTTGGAAACGGACTTGAATGGGTTCTGTGAGATTTCATCACACAAAATGCAGCAATGATGGTTCCCAGAAATATGTAAAAGAAAGCTAATGAGAAATTATCCTGATTCTACTTTCCATTCTCTTAGCCCAAACCTAAGTGGACATCGCAAACACGTACCAAGGAAGAAAGAATCCTAAAGGATGGGGGTGACTCAGGATAGACAGACATGACCTGGAGCAGAAAGAGATTCTATGCAAGAAATGGAAGTGAGTGCTGAATGAATACAGGAATACAGGGGATGCAGGGAGAAGCAGCGAAACACAGGCAGGAAGGGAACACAGCCAGAAGCCGTGAAACACAGGGCAGGAGGTGGGATGTGAACATGGTCCAATGAAGCTGCAAGCGACGGAGCAGCCGTCAAAGGCCACGGTAACCCACTCTGATTAAAACAAGTGCCCTCACTACCATTCACTTAATTGTATGTTCCTCTGCAAATATAGAAACAGCTGTTTCCTTCGGATGCAATTATCTTTGTCCAAACGCTTTCGAAATGTCCCTTTGTGGACCTCGCAAGACACCCAAATGTATTACACAATAGACCATTCAGATCGTAGGCAGAGGAGCGCAGTTTATCTAAGACTTTGATTCTCCTGCCAGAGAGTTTGGGCTGATGGAAGAAGGCACTGGTTCTCAGAATGAACACCAGTACTCGCTTGACCCTGGAAACTAACAGCTTGGCTGTGGCTTGTTAGCTGATGCTGAGTGTGAGCTCACTGGCTGGACAGCAACCAATCAGGCTGTCTTTAAAACACTTAATTTGAAGGTAGGGTTTTCAATCTGTCAAAGGATCAGCACAGAGCCAGTAGACTTAAAGAGTAGATATCAATCAATTGTCATTTCAACCAAGAGACAGGAGGAGGAAACCTAGGGAGTCCAATTGAGCAAAAATACTAAAAGAAAAAAGACCATGAAGAAAACAAATAAAATATAAATAAATGTAGACAGACAGACTTAATATGTGCCACAGAGAGAGAACAGTATTTTCCATGCCTCTCAACTCTCCATCTTCGTCTCTATGGAGACTCAATATCCTTTACGCAAATAGTGGCTGATGTTCGTGAACACACCCCCAAGGCACTGTGCATGTGCTGTTTTATTTCATTCTCAAACAACGCCACAAAGTGAGAATATTATCATTCCTGTTTTACAGATGGCGAAGTCAAGGCTGGAAAGCTCATAGCAAAAGCTGGGGAAGTGATAGGATTCCAATTCAGTTCTGTTTTAATCTGAAGTTTATATTCTAAAATGTAACTCTACACTGCCTGGGTTATTTCTAAATAAACTTCCTCTTTGGCTGAGCAATCTTGAGAGTATCTTTCTTTTATTTTATGAACCATCCACCTGTGATGAAAAGAAATAAGAATTTCAAGATGCTGCCTGAAAAAAGAATCTTTATGAAAGACTGAGGTCATGACATAGAGATGATTCTGGCTGGAAATCCTATTACATTTGGGTATAAGATTTAAATTTTTAATACATTTTTCTCTTTCCTTTCCCCTTCCCTAGATTGTTATCTTAAGTAAGTTGATTGGTGTAAAACATAATCCTTAGTAAACATAGTGTTCCCAATGTTCATAATTTGATACGTATTTTTTAAAAAACTAAGAAGAAGGTGGAAGCAAGCATGTCCTTCCAGTAATAAAGTAACTGAAGCTGAGGATGGTGGATGTTTATGTTTACCATGTCACTTTCAGAGGACCTTTGATTCACCAAATTCTTTGCATGTGTATCTTTAAAGCTGTCCAGCTGCCTTAGCTGGGCCCAGCCTGAGGATGGTCACACTTCCTGCACTGTGCTTACTTCTGCTCATTGGCTCAGCCAGATGTAAATGAAGGTCAGAACATCCACTTAGCAGCAATACAAGGTTCCACTTTTCAAATGAACTGTCTAAAGAAATATTCTTTTCCACATACTGTATTTTCTACCTCTATTCTGTGGCTATTTTGGTTTTATGTTTCAAGGAAGTAGTGAGAAATATGGAGGATTTTTGAGAGCCTTAGATTTTGGCTCAGATTGGCTACTGGCTGTCTACATGACCTTGAGCCAGGCACTTACCCAGTGACACTAAACACCATGGTATTTACATCACATGATAAAGGGGGCAGTAATAGGACTGCAACTGGAATAAAAGATCATCACAGGAGTGTGTGGGTACTTTTGGGATTTGTCAGACGATCATTATAAACAGTTTCAAGAAAGGGCTCCTTTAAGAATGATCTGTGACCTGGGGATGGTGTGGAGGGGTGATGGCTCCCTTGGGAAAGCACTTGCTTACAGGTTTAAAGACTCAAGCTCGATCCCAATCCCCAGAACCTACACAAAATTTCAGGTAGAGCTAGCACTTGTAATCTCAGCACTGGAGAGCTGGAGATGGGGGGAGGGGGATAGTGTCCCTGGGGCTAGCTTCCCTGCCAGCATGGCCTACTTGATTATCTCTAGCCAATGATACAGCCTGCACCGAAGGAGGTAGAAGGTATTCCTGTAGATGACACCAGGAGTTGTTCTCTCTTCTCCATACATATGCACATATACACATATACACATAGATATACACATACACACATATATATACAGAGAGAGAGAGAGAGAGAGAGAGAGAGAGGGAGGGAGGGAGGGAGGGAGGGAGGGAGGGAGGGAGGGGACATCTACCTGAGCAGCAAGAACAAAAGCCTGTGCACCAAGAGTCTGGTATATGTTTCCTATTAAACGACCTTCACCTCTTCGTTCAGCCCCTTAGTTTTGAGGCTTTGAGTCACACAATAGTAGGTTTGAACAAGACATCATGAGCCACAGCTGGCATCAAAACAGATGCCATCCGCACACTGTCTCCGAAACTTCAGCCTGGGGCTCCCTCCCAGACAGAGAAATAGTCTCACTCAGTGAGGGGAGGGACAACGAACAGGATGTTTCCTCCTGGCAGCTGATGCCAACAGACACAACCAGGTACTGCCTGGGAGCAAAAGGGAGGGACTTTTTGCTATAGGGCCATTGTCCTCCCAAACAAGGCTTGTCTCAATCTCATGGTCTTTAATTTTGTTTTTGACATCAGAGATAAGCGTTTTATAACCTCTTCAGGATAAAAGCGTATTTATATGGAAAAGTTGTGGAAGTCTGACTTCTAAACAAATGAGACTTTCAATAAAGAATATGTAGAGATAGGTTGAGTAACCCTTATCCAAAATACTTGGAACTAGAAGTATTTCAGAGTTTAGATTCTTTTCAGATTTTGAAACATTTACAGATATGTAATAAGATATCTTGGGGAAGGATAGGACCCAATATGAAATTAATTTATTTCATATAAACTTTGTACATATAGACCAAAGGTAATTTTATGCAATGTTTTAAAATAATTTTGTGCATGAAGCAAAGTCCTGCTTGTGGGGGCAATTTTATATGATTTTTTAATTAACTCTCTGCATGAAACAAAGTCTCAGGACATTGAATTATCCCCCTGGAGTGCATGGCAGCATGCATCAAATTTTGAATTTGGGAGTATTGCTGATACCAGACTTTCAGGTTAGGAATATTCAGGCTGTTTTCAATGTTCTTCTTCCTTTTGGATATGAAGAGGATATTTCTAGGGAAGGGCACCCAGTGTGACACTATTTGTCATGATTTATGATCCCTCTAAAGGAGATCTGTGTCTCACTAAAGGAAACATCACAAAGTAAAGATGTTTCCCACCAGACTAGGGAGTTTTCTAGACTAAGATGTCACATGCAAAGAGAGAGCTGAGATCCCCTTAAGCTAACACCACCATGTGAGTGGTGGGGATGTAGGCCAAGTATGATGGTTGGAAGAATGGAGAGCATCATAAAACACAGGGGTGCTCCATTATGTCCAAAAGACATTTGTGGCAATCTGACCTGAAAAGACGCAGACAGAGAGTATATAAGAAAGCTCAGAACAGCATCAGTATTGGATGCCTGAAGATGGCATAACAAATGTCTCAGTGAAAGATGGGGTATAAAAGCCACAGAATTTACCTTCCAAACAAGGCCAAAACAATCTACAGAATACAAGGGAATCCTAGTAGTAATTCTTTGCAGCATGGGTTGTTGCTCAGTGGTATAGCATGAGTTTAACATGCTCATTGACCTGAGTTTGATCCCAGCATCCAAACAATAATTAATATGACTCCGGTATGAGCTGGGTGATCCTGATTTGGGATAAATGGGTTTGCTATCAAATCAAGTAATGCATGTTGACCCTGAGCTCATTGAAATGTCAGCCCTGTGCTCCGGTCCCAACACTGTTGTTTACCGAATGTGAGATCTTGGATACATTGCTTAACATTTCTGCTGAGTGCTTTAGCACAACCCATTTTGGGGACAGTACTTAGGTCTACAGAGGGTCACTGTGTCACCACAGGTCACTGAGTTAGGAATCTTAAACTAAAACCTCAGCCTCCCAAGTCCCGTTGCAGCACTTGAGCTGTGAGATTTGCTGCAACGTGTCTATCACCAACCTACTCTGTGTGAGCATGGTGGACAGAGCTCCACCAGCTGTAACTGTTTTCATCTTTAGCCAGTATCTGTCCCCAGCTCTACACTACCTTCAAGCCATTCTCCCAGCAGATGCCTGGTTTGATCTCACTATGGAAGGTTTTACTTTAAAAAAAAAAAAAAAAAAAATGCTGTTCCTTTTTACCAATACTTTCCCCACTTTACAGAATGTTCTCTCGTTGGCCACAGAAAGAAAGTATCTGTTTGATTTTAATCACTCTCTTTAACATTTCCAGCTCAAGGGGATACAGGTAAAAACAAGAAAAGGAATCAGCTGAAAAGACAAAGTTTCTTGGCTGCAAATTAAAACCAATACCAAACGCTCAGTATCTGAAAAACATGCACGTGATTCCTGGGAGGGACTTGGAAAAGAACTGGCCTCCTACAGCCATCCATCAATTGTCAGACTTCACACATGGGCACTTTAAAGACACACACTGTTCTTGTTACACAGGACGTGTTCTTGGGCATACATTCACAGCTATTTATGGTTACAACGTGCTTCAAAATCAGTTGCAAGTTTCATCTATGATTGAAATCCAACATTCATATATGTTTCAGGAATGATATAAAAAAAATCTTCAGCAAGATAATACGTGTGAAAATTAAAAGCATCTTGTACATGCCCAGCATTGTCATTACTGGAAGAACATGAGTAGGGCATGGCCTGTCAGCTTCTCATTCAGGGGTGCCCTGGAGAAATGGGCTATGCCAGGGAGAGGGTTCCACTCAACCCACCTCACGTCGGATGCACCACAGACAGATGCTATTCCCTACCTCTTGCTTTCTCCTCCAGGGTGTTGACGTAGTTCACATAAGTAAGTGGTTTCATAAGGTCCCTGGGAAATACTATGGTCTCCTTATCCCAGAACCCCAGAACCATCTGTCTGTACTGCAGCTGCCAAGGACAGGAAGTGTGGGCCATAACTCTTAGCTGTCCGCATAATCGTTTTCACCCGGACTCCGCTTACTTGGACCTTTGGACTCATTCACCATGTCAGCACTGCTCAGCTTCGTTTCTGTGTCTCTAATGACACCAGTTGTTTTGCCAATAGAGCTATAGATAAGAATTCAGAAGAGAACATTAAAATGATTTAAAGAATCTTGTTGTTTGTGTGTGTAAGAGTGTTCTGCCTGCCTGTACGTCCTGTATACCACATGCATGCAATGCCAATGGAGACCCAAAGAGGGCACCAGATTCCTTTGAACTGGAGTTGCAGGTGGTTGTGGGCTGATATATGGGTGCTGGGAATTGAACCCAGGTCCTCTAGAATAGCAGCCAGTGGTCTTAACTGATAAGTCATCTCTCCAGACCTTATTTAACTTTAAAAAATATATATATTCTCATGAAAAGTATAAGAAATGTGACAATTGTAGAGGACCTCAAATTTATATCCCCCCTCCTCTCTCTCTCTCTCTCTCTCTCTCTCTCTCTCTCTCTCTCTCTTTCCCTCCCTCCCTCTCTCCTCTCTCTCTTTCTTGCTTTCTCTCTCTGGGGAAGGTGCACGGCACATGTGTGTATTTGTGTGGAGGCCAGAGACCACTCTCAGGCATTGGTCCTCAGAAGCCACTCACCTTGCTTTTTGAGGCAGGGTCTCTCACTGGGACCTGGAGTTATCAATAGGCCAGTGGCTGGCCAGCAAGCCCCAGGGATTCATCTGTCTCCATCTCACCAGTGCTGACATTTACAAACAGGGACTGCCAGGCCAGTCTTTCTACATGGGCACTGGGGATCTGAACCCAGGTCCTCATGTCTGCGAGCTCTTTAGTGACAGCTCTATCACTAGCCCAGTTGTTATGCCTTTTGAAAAGAATTTTGACAATGCTCTAGAGTATATAATATACATCTTTAATTAGCCAATCTACTTCCAAATACAGCATTGTTCCCCAAACATGTAAGAAGGCATTTAAATTGTGTAGCATGAATCTTAAAGAGTCTTTATTAATAAAAACAAGCCTGGAGCCAGGTACTGGGGTCAACACTGGAAGATCAGAGAGACAGAACAAGCCACAGCTAACCTCACCTGGCCAACTTCTCAGCTGATCTTGTCTCCTCAGACTGGAAGCCTCTGTGTCCTCATATCCAAATGGCTCTCAGCTGAACTGTGCTGCTCAAAGCCGAAAAGCTTAACCAGCCAAATGCTTCTAGTTCCTGGTCTTCATGCCTTATATACCTTTCTGCTATCTGCCATCACTCCCTGGGATTAAAGGCTCATTTCTTGGGATTAAAGGCATGAGTCACCATGCTTGACTGTATCCTTGAACAGATGGATTTCTGCCTCTGGAACGCTAGGATTAAAGGCGTGTGCTACCACTGCCTAACCTTTATGTTTAATATTGTGACTGTTCTGTCTCTGACCCCAGATAAGTTTATTAGAGTGCACAATATTTTGGGGAACACAGTACCACCACAAAACTGTTTTTCTCACACAAAAGATAAGAGCAAAAATGCAAGTTGAGCTGTAATTCTCTATGTTGTGATCTACTTTCATTATGCCAGACTATTCAGTCTCCCTCACTCAATTTGCTTATAGATGCTAGACGTATTTTCATCTTGATTGTTCTCTGCAGAACCTGTAGAAATTCCACAAGCAAAATACACATGCAAAATGTCATGGTGTTCTTTATGCTATGTAGATGTTAGTTTAGGAAATGTGGTTCAGAGTCTAAACCTGTGTTTGATCCTCACTGTTCCCCACAAACACACACTTGGAACACTTTGGCTGGTAGTGCTGTTTGGGGAGACTATAGAACTGTTACCAAGTGGGGGTTGGGTGGTGGAAGCAGGTCACTAGGACTGGGCTTTTGAAGGTTATAGCCTGGCTCTTGGCTCTGGACCTGTTCTCTCTGCCTCTGGTCCACCACCACCACCACATGAACAGCCACCATTTCACACGCCTGCCTACATAAATAGACCTGCTCTGCATGTCTCCCCTGTTAGCATTTAGGCATCTATACTGGCCTCCCTTAGGGCTCTGACAGGATACATCCTCATCTGCAGCCACTAAGAGCATCCACCGTTTGCATTTGTGTGTTTCCTTATAAAAAGTGGGCAAGGCCCACCTCCCTTCTCTTTCTCTTCCTTCACTCCTGTCCCTAGGGGCCAGTCTCTGCCCGCTTCTCTGCCCCTTCTCTCCCCTCCCCTCAATAAACCTCCCCCGTGAGCCCTGTTGTATGGTGTGACTCCTTCCCACCATTTTTAAATTATAACATTCCCCACTACGATACACAGGAATTCATTAAAACCCATGAGACAAAAGGACTGTTTCTTCCCTAAGACGTTTATGAGCAGTACTCTGGCCCTAGTTATACAAAAATAACCAGTATAGCCGTCATTGCTCCTCTCCCATAAAGAGACATTACACACATAACAGATTGGGGCCTATTTGGAAGTGTGTGGATTGCATCTTGTGAGAAGCTCTGTTGCATCCAGAGCTCAGGAAGATCCTCACTCTAATCCTACTCTCTCTCCATCTCAGCCAGCCAGCTTACAGCACTCTCCCTAGCCAATGAAAGTCAGGATTACATCAAAGAAAATATTTATCAACCAAGAAAATAATCATTCATATCTCACATGCAACTGGTGGGTAATGGATGTTTTTGTGTTCCCATCAATTATGAAAAATGGTGTTTTATCAACACTGGGAAACACTGACAAGTCAAAAATCACCCCAACTCATTTATTCATCTAGCATTTATTGCATGCTTGTTAGCTGCCAGACTGATCTCTCTCTCTCTCTCTCTCTCTCTCTCTCTCTCTCTCTCTCTCTCTCTCTCTCTCTCTCTCTCTTTCTCTCTGTCTCCCTCTCTCTGTCTCTGTCAAGTGCGTGCGTGCGCACAGTCTCTTCTTAGGAGCACACTACAACTGCAGCTGAGCAATGTAGCAGCACAAAAGCTTAGCACAGAAGAAACTCTAGGGCACCACTAGGAGCATCCTGACTCCCCCTCCAGCTGGAGAGAGACAAGGGCAACTGGACAGGAGGGTCTTTTGGAAAGACATGAAACGTTATCATTGGAAATAGCCTATCACAGCACCAGATTTTTTTTTAGTCCCATTCACTCTTCCTCAATATATTTCTCTCCTGATGGAGGCACCCTAAGAGTTTTCAGTACCACTCAGTTTGTTAGAGTAGAAAGAATCTAAAAGTCAACAAAGGGGTGCAAATATTGTTTAAGATTGGTCAAAGAACAAATATCCTATATTTCTGTGCTCTGGCAGTAAATTCATAGATACACACACACACACACACACACACACACACACACACACACACACACGCACACTTGAAAAGCATAATTTAATCACTACTTGATTTAAAATCCTCTTTGTCCTTGATTAATCATTCTCCTCCATCTGAAAGTCATATGCAAATGTGTCTATTCAACATCTAAATATTATCCTAATCCATCTACTGTCTCCATCTCAGCTGCCATTATTTCTATCCAACTCACCACATGTGGCCACTAAAGTAGCCTCCTGACTCACTTCTACATCTGATCTTCCTCCTTGTGCCTTTTTGACACCAGGACTCCATTACACTCTTAAAAATTACTGGGGATTTCTGTATTTGTTACTCTCTTATTACCATGACAAAATACCTTACCACAGCAACTTAGGAAGGGAGGGAGCCCACAGTGTAAGGCTGCATCCCTTATGAGGGGACACCTGGCAGTAAGACTGAGGCAGTTGGTCATGCTGCTTCCATAATCAAGAAGCAGATGTGAATGCTGATACAAGCTCACATTTTCCCCATCCCCTTTGTGTTCAGTCCAGGAGCAGACTCTGTGGAATAGTGTTACCCACTTTTGGGGTAGGTCTCACCTTCTCAGCTAAACTTCCCTGGAAGTCCTTCAAGACACACCCAGAAGTGTGTCTCCTAAGTGATTCCAAATCCTGTCAAGTTGACAATAAAGACGAACTGTCAGAAGTACCAAGATCCAGGTAGTACCTATTGGTGTTTACTATATTAAAAATTAAAGCTGAGATATTTTTATATTTCTCTTAAAATAATTTGTAGTAACTCTAGAGTTCATAATATATTTAATTAATCATTCTACTTACACATAATATATAATACTTCACAAAGCATGCAAGGAACTTAAAACACTATTCCAGTTCCCCCTGTTCATCCTTTCAATGTTACTTTATATGTTTATTTATGCTTATGTTAAATAGACAATACACTTTCTTGTAGAACAATTTAAAGTGAGAAGAAAGTATTTTTATATTTAGACTCATTGAAATTCCGGATCTCTTCATTTTTTCATATAGATCTGTTTTTTATTTTGTATTTTCTTCTTTCTATAAAACTTACTTCAGTGTTTCTTTCTCTTTTTATGTAGGATGCTAATGAATTCTGTCATTTTTGTTTGTCTGGAAAAAACGTCTTTAAGTCTTCCTTTTTCATTTTTGCTGTCTACAGACTTGGCAAGTAATGGGGTTTTTGTTTGTCTGTTTCTTTAAGATTTGGTAATTTACTTATGTGAGTCTGTGTCATGACCTGTGTTGTAATCATGAGAGCTTTCTTGTCTTGGTTCATCTTCACGTGGTGTTTCCTTTCTCTTTCACTATGGTCACAATTTCCTTTTTCTTCAAGATTTTAAATATTATGATCATAAGGTTTAAGTCTTAAATCGTTCTTGGTACTCTCGAAGCCGCTTAGATTTGTAATTTGACATCCGTCAGTAATTTTAGAAAAATCTCAGACATATATTTAAAATATTGCTTGTTCTTCTTTCTAGAAGAAATAAAGGGAGAGATGGCTCAGTGGTTAAGAGCACTGGCTGCTCTTCCAGAGGTCCTGAGTTCAATTTCCAGCAACCACTTGATGGCTCACAGCCATTTGTAATGAGATCTGGTGCCCTCTTCTGGCATGTAAGCAGAGCACTGTATACATAATAAATAAATAGCAACAAAAAAGAAAGAAAGGAAAGGAAGGAAGGAAGGAAGGAAGGAAGGAAGGAAGGAAGGAAGGAAGGAAGGAAGAAAAGAAATCCTGCTATGTGGTATTAGTAATCATTTAATATTGTTCCATAATTTTTGGATACTATTTGTTTATTTATTTTTTGTTTGTTATTTGTTTAATTTTTTCCTCTTTATTGTAGTATTTCAGATAGGGTCATTTCTATTGGCCTCTCTTCAATTTCTCCAATTCTTTTTTCAGTTTACTGATAATTTTGTCAAAGACTTTTTAAAAATGTTTTTTACTTTTAGCATCTCCATTTGTTCCCTATAATCCCCATTTTTATACTGAAGTTCATCATCTGATATTGCATGCTGTCAGTTTCCCATTAACCCCAGATATATTGTCCAAGTGTCTTTGTCTCCTAGTCCCCCAAAGAAAGACTTCCTGGTTGTGCTTTATGCTTTCTCAGGAGTTATTGTTTCCCCCCTCACCACGGTCATTTACTGTACACTCAGCTGTCCCATCTCTTTCTCATGAGTACCTGGGGAGGTTGTAGGGGAAAACCTGAGGGTTATTATAGAGTCCACCCCAGACTTGCAGCTTCTAGGCACTCTTCATGTGCATATTAGTCACCCTCTGCCTTGAGATTGTTCATTACAATTTTAACTGAAATTTCTGGCAGCTTGAATTGGCTCAGGGACCATGTCCTCTGGCAGGTCCGTGTCTTTCCTCAGATTTCAGATTAACAGGTTGCCCTGAGACCTCAGCAATTTGAGAGAGTCAATTAAAATGTATGGAATTTCTGGAGAGCTCCAATATGTGCCCATCAGAGAATGAGTTTTAAACAAGAAAAAAATAATTTAGTATTGTTATAAAAAATCATTTAAAATGGCTAACTGGTTGGAAGGTTTTGATGACTTGAGAAATGGTCTCTGGGACTCTACATTTTGCAAGAGCCAAGCTCCCTGCATAATTCTAACATTACCTCCAAACCCCAGCCCACTTTCCTCACAACACTGGCCATGTTGGTTGCCCAGTTCTGCCCATACACTAATCTATGCAATGTTTTAGATTTGGGGCTCCATTTCCTCACTGGATGCTCTTCCTAGGTCTTTGAAAGACTGTCTCCTTGTTCTTCTCCACATCTCTACCTGAATGAACCTCCCTGCAAAGCTTGTCCATGACCACCTTAATCTAAAGATTCCCACACTCTTTCTAAAACATACGGTATTATTTTCCATCATAATTCCTGCACCTAAAGCACAGGTGTCAATGCAGGAGAGGAGGCCAAAGGACTGTAAGAGCCAGAGGAACAGGGAGTTTGCTGAGAGATTGTGTCTCCCAGAAACATCAATGGAGCTAGACTCATGAAGTATCGCCAACATGGCTCCCTCAGCATTTCTGGAACAAGGATATACCAATAGGCATGCTAATATGGAAGGGAGAACTCTCCCAGGAGCCTCAACCTTAGACAATGAACAATGACACTTAAATGCCGAGAACAGGAGAATTAGTATTCTCTAAGGAAGAACACACCAATTGGTTATCAAATATCAAATGGTCATCCCTGACAATATACAAGTAACCTTAGACAGACTGACCAGGTTGTGTTTAAATAATTAAGAATATATATATATATATATATATATATATATATATATATATATACTTATATATATGTATATATAAAATCTTAATATATTTAAAGAAAAAGATCTGTATATATTAAAAGAAGACAATGCCATGATTTTGAAAGAGAGCAAGGTAGATGCAAGAAGGGATTAGGGGAAGAAAGGGAAGGAGGAAATGATATAGTATAACCTCAAAAATAAAAATTATAATTAAAAGGTATTTGTATTTTAATGTATTTACTTGCTTGTTTTCTACCTCCTGCCCACCCATCCACTGGTGGGCTGCAGCAGATGAGGTGTCCAGAAGAGCTCGTGTGGTGTGCTGCAGCAGATGAGGTGTCCAGAAGAGCTCGTGTGGTGTGCTGCAGCAGATGAGGTGTCCAGAAGAGCTCGTGTGGTGTGCTGCAGCAGCTCCTCAAGATGTTTATGACCCAAATGTCACAGATAATTTCAAAGAGCAAAGCATATCAGTAATTATTCAGCTACCATGTCTCTTCAACTCTCTCTCTCTCTCTCTCTCTCTCTCTCACCACCGTTGGGGTTCTTTCATTGGACAGGTATAGCTACTATGTTCAAGCACTCTTTGTACTGAATTGGCTTTTAATCTGAGCCCAGTTGAATGCACTTCAGACACAGATGCAGGCATCACAGACATTGAAGCAAGTCTTGGAATCCACAATATGATTTCAACACATGATAACGCAAAGCTGTTTCAACAGTGTGGGAGGCGCAATTCCCTGAACAAGGAACACCGTCTTCCCATATCATAAGGTCTGGAAAATCATTGTTTTCTTTTTAATAATTTGTTCCTCACCATCCTTAGGCAATCTGAAAAAACTAAAAGGAGTTTGAAGTATCAAGCTGTTGGAAATCCCCTAGTGTTCAGTTTTGGGTGACTTGGATCCTTCAAGTGATACTATAACATAGAAAGTTGTGAGGAATTAACACAGACTGGAGAACTGGGCCAGAACTCGCAAATCAGTGCTGACTTAATATTATGGTGGTTTTTTTCTTCCTTATCAAAACTATGAGACATGAAAGTAAGAATTACATTTCTTTCTAAATTTTGGATTGGGGGCATTAAATTAAATGCTTGTAATTTGTGGGGATTTTTATTTTTGTTTTTTAAAAACACATTGAACCGTTTTTTTTCTTATAAATATATTTACTTAACCCTTCTAATATACTTGATGACTTTTCCCCCCATATGATTTTAAATGTATGTTACTAAGTAGTTGAACTTTTACAGAAGAAAAAAAAAAACACAAACATGGGCAGTGATCCATACCCATCATCACTGATCTAAAATGTGCCTGACTCCAGCAGAGAGAAATGACACACTATGATGGAAACAAAATTCTGTGGGGCTCAAATCCAGGTCACATCTATGTGACGTATACACGTATGGGTGGGTGTGCACTTACTCATCCATTGAGCACTATTGAACCCATGCCATGTGACGAATACTATGCCGTGTGACCAATGAGGAACAAAACAAACACAATTACTTCCTTAATAGAACTCAGACTGCAAGAAGAAAATAAAGATATGAGTTGATCTACAACAAAGTGTATTATATGAGCTGAAAAAAATGTTAATAGAAAAGTGAATAATTTCTAAGTAAATCCCAGAGGAAGGATTAATAATGATAGAGATAAAAAAAAAAAAAAAAACCTTAGGAAGTATCAATGGACATGCTTTCCTTAGGACACAGCAATCAGCTTATTGACAATGAATACAACAGGGAGCCAGGTTTATAGTGTGGCTCAGAAGAAGCCAGCCAGGTAGTGGAGCGAGTTGGTGGAGGTAGGAGAAATGACGGAGTCACAGTGCAGAAACAAAGACACTGGTTTCTAAGAAAAGTGAGCATTGGTGTCGGAGGGTGTCTAGAGGGTCAGTGAAATGACTGCCTAAAACAGTGGACAGCTAGACACCAAAGAGGCCGCAGGGTCCCATGTGATCATTTTCTTTGGTGTGATAGAAACAGATCCCAGATCAAAGCAAACTGGAGAACAGTGGGATTGTTTGAGTCAGAATGATAGGCTGACCACATATGCTATTCACCTTCCCAAAATTTCATAAGGAGAAAATTAGGATTAGTTTTAAAATCTATAAGCATATAAAAATGAGAAAACAAGAAAAGACAGTAATATGTTTTGGTAGTTTGAAAGCAGATGACTGAAGAGAAGCTGCCTTAACAAACTCAGAGAAGCTGTGACTAGACAGGTTCCAGGCTGAGGGGAAGGACGTACTACTATTCTGACTAATGGACATGGTATTAAACTGACTTCAGATGGTTTGTTGCTAAGCCCATAGATTAATGCATCTTTCACCACTTACCAGAAGAGAAGCCCCTATTTGCCGTAGATGGGGATTAACAAAGAAACTCACAAGTGGTCAAGGTATGGAGAGTAAGAAATCATGGGCTGTGCCATCTTAAATGTGGCATCTAGTTCATAGCTCCTCCTACCAAGACTCAGGCATCATCATGGAAAAGGAGGGCAAAAAGAGAGTGAGAGACAGTGGTAGTGGATGACTTCAAGGAAATGGTGTCTTCTGGACAAAACAGGGCAACTGCACGTAGGAACTCACAGTCTGTGACAACGTGCTCATGACCTGTGCACTCACAAAGCTAGACCAAACCCCAGCATGGAGGAGGGTACAAAGTTCAACCTCTAGCTGAGTAGGTATTGTAACTGCTAGCTGCTGGGAGGAGAGCTCAGTTTTCTTTAAGAGTATCACCCCTGGTAAATCAAACATGCTTCCCTGGGAGGACACAGATCCAGGATTATATTGGCAGTGAAAATTGGACTTGGTAGGTGTGAAAACGAAAATAAAAGAGAACACAAATTGGATGGGTAGATCTGGGAGGGTGGGGAAGAGGATAATCCGATCAAAATATATTGTATTTCAAAAAAACTAATTTAAATTAAAAAATACAACCTTGGGGGACAAAGGTAAGAGTCTACAAGTTTTCAGACAAGAAATAAAAAAGCATACAGGTCAAATATCAACTATGGGAAATCAGAACAATGTGTGACTTTTCAGCATCACGCTGAAGGCAAGGGAGACTTTCAGCCTAGAATTTCATGTCCAGCTAAACAATCTGGTCAAGTTAGAGGGATCACATTCAGATAATGTGCGTTGTCAGAAAAAAAAAAAGCACCTGTTCTTCAAAAGCCAAGGAAGAGAAGAACATTCGATGAAAGATCAACAGTCTTGGGAGAGAGAAAAAGGACAAAGAACAGAGTCCCAGGGTAGCAGTGAAGATCTCACGGTGATAGGCAAGCATACCAGATAGAGCTATTCCAGATCTGTTCAGCATCCGGAAGATGTAAATTTTGAGGCTCTTGTCCCCAGGACATCTGATGATGGTAGAATGGGTAGAATGGCCAGGTGTACTTGGCTACTGAGAGCATCATGCTCACAAGCCCCTTCTCTCTGTTTCCCCTTTGTTGTCTGGAAGACATTTTTTCACATAGAACAATTGTGAATTAACGTACTCCTCCTAGGAAGCCACAGCTGACTTAGAAGAAATGCAGAGAAGCCCACATCTTTTGCCCCTGTATCAGCTGATGTTAGACGGGGTCCAACTGTCCCGACTGTGGGAAACCCTGTTTACTTGGCTCTCTTTTGACCTTGCCCTTTGATTATTCAAATGGGATTCTTGTAAATTTTCTGAAAATATGAAGCCAGACCATGACCTAGAAATACTGTTCAGTTTTTTGTTTCTTGAGACTTTCTTCTAACATAGCCAAACTTGTTTTCTCTTGTTTTTCCAAAATCAAGCTATTAGTTAATATTGGTGGAAGTATTAAGGCAACTCCACGTAGTTAAAAGGGAGGTTTATTTTGTGGGGTAACTTACAAGTAAAGAGATAGGTTACAGGGTCCGGGAGAGGTGAGGAGCAATCCAGCAGTGTTCTCTGGAGAACTCTGCTCAGTCTGCCTCCAGCATCCAGGATCTAGGAACCAAGAGAGCTGGCACATCCGGATCTCAGGTCTTAAGGGTTCCTGTCTCGGGCCCGCCTTGTAGGCGTGGCATTACTAGAAGCCTCAATGCGAGTAGTACTTCCAGGTCAAAGCTGGAACAGCTACCCACTACAAGTTAATACATAAGAAGATGGAAAATATGGGCAGAGTGATTAGTAAAAAAAAATACTGTGTTTATTTTAGGAGTAGCAAAGAGCAAGAAAAAGCTTTGTTTGGGAAAAAGGTGGATATTGAGACCTTAGAATTGTGTTTCCGGTAGCTGTATTATTTTGACTCCTTAAATTGTACAAATACCTTTTATACATTCTCATGCATATGGGATATGAGGGGTTAAGTGGCTTGTATTATTTTGTTTTTGATACAGGGTCTCCTTGTATATCCTGGGGTGGTCTCTAATTCATTAGGTAGCCCAGGATAGCCTTGAATTCACAAGGATCCTCCTACTTCAATCTCCTGAGTGATTGGATTACAGGGGTAAAACACTCCACTCAGTGTGTGTTCTCTTTTATGCAAGACACATTTGAAACATTGTCAAATTATTTTTTAATCTCAATAAAAGAAAACAAAAAAGTAAGAAATAAAGTAATTACATTTTTTTTTCCTGAAGAGAGGCAAATAGATGAGCATCAGTAAGAGACACTGATTAGAGAGGAGAAGATGATGAGGTAATGTTCCTGTGTGGGTGACAGTTATACTGAAGGAAGACTAGAAGATATTGGGGAGAACAGAAGCATGAATGACTAAAAGTCCGTTTTTAACCTCTGTGCCCACTGTACCCCCCAAACCCTCAGCTACCACCACTTATTCCACCATGCATAATTAGCACGAAAATGTCTCAGTAGATAGTGTAACAGACAGCTCTACATATCTAAATTAAGTCTAATCTGTACTCTAGAATCAGGTGGTTACATGGGAAAAATGCTAATCAGATTAGCGTCTGAAAGGTTTTAATCAGGAGTTTCTCGTCAAATATCTCCACAGCCAGGCATTTCAAACACCCTGAAAGCTACACCAGAGGATTCACAAATGAGTGCAATAGATGTTGGAAATGACTCATTCATTGGTGAAGTGGATGATAGTTAAGCTATTAAAGTGGAAGGAAAGAGCTTTTACCTTTACAGAGACGAGGCATGAGATGCTAGTGATGTGGGTAGCCGAAAATGCCACTGCAGAGAGGGCGTTCTTTCAGATACAGACCCACATCAGGGATGCTCTGCTCCCTGGTGCTAGGAGACAGCTAATGCTTGCTACCTCATGTGGTACCCCATGCCTGTCTCTGAGTATCCTTGCCATAGAGTCAGGTGGAGAACCCAAAGAACAGAAGGCAGGGTTGTCATGGGGAGGGTCTCAGGAGAGACCTATTAGCAAATGCTTCTAAGTGTAGCAGAGGTTGGTTTGGGCCCTGCTCTCTTTAACAAAGTACCTCTGGATTTATAGGGAACCTGACATACACTTCCTACCTGTTGTAGAATATTGGTTAGAGATGTGTTCCAATTGTTTATGTTATGGAACATTTGCTTAATGATGCAAAGATGTGTTGCATTCTTTTATCTGCATTTGTTTAATTCTGTGAAGCTGTGTTACTTTGCCTGTCTAAAATACCTGATGGGTCTAATAAAGATCTAAATGACTGATAGCAGGGCAGAGAAAGGATAGACAGGGCTGGCAGGCAGAGGGAATAAATAGAAGGAGAAATCTGGGGAAAAAAGATCAAGGAGAGAGAAAGAGGAGGAAGAGGAGACTCCAGGGGCCAGCCACCCAGCAACATAGCAAGTCATGGACAAAGAAGTAAAGAAAGGCATACAGAAATAGAGAAAGATAAAAGCTCAAAGGCAAAAGGTAGATGGGATAATTTAAAAAAAAACACTGCCTATGGGGCTGGAGAGATGGCTCATCAGTTAAGGGTACTGGCTGAGGTTCAATTCTCAGCACCCACATGGCAGCTCATAATTGTCTGTAGTTCCAGGAGATCTGACACCTTCATACCAATGCACATAAAATAAAGTTAAATAAAAATAAATTTAAAAAAAGAAAGAAAGAAAAGCTGGCCAGAAACAAGCCAAGACAAGGTTGGACATTTATAAGTAAGAATAAGTCTCAGTGCATGTATTTATTTGGGAGCTGGGTGGTGGGCCCCCAAAAGAGTCAAAGAATAAAAGACAACCAACTACACCTACCCAAGGCTCCTTGTCAGGTACTACAATCATTAATCAATCTTGACAAGTGTGAATAAATAAACTGGTTTAAGTCCATTTGCAACCCTTACTCAACCTGCTTGCTGGATGACCCACACTTGGATTCAACTTTCAGATTCAAACCTTCCTTGTGTTATGCCCTGCTCAAAATTTCCTGCCCTGTCTTGTTTATGAATCTCACTTATCATTTCATTAAAGCTATTAAAATATTTAGAGAATGCATAATGTAAGCTCTGCTTAACAAGTAAAAATGTAAGCTCCCAAATGAGACTCCTGCTGCTCAATATTTTTATAGTAATAGTTGCTCATTATAAGGACCTCAAATCAATAATTCAATCTCTCTCTCCCCCATCCTACCCATACACTTAAAATGTGCCAGATACTATCCTATATGTTTAATATGAATTAACCTGTATAATTTTCACAACAAACTTGTAGCAGGTATTACTGATACCCACATTTGGCAGAAAAGGCAACTGAGTCAGACAAATGTAGAATAAGTTGTCCAGAGTGGCACAGCTGTCATTCAGCCTGAACCGATTGGGCTCTAGAAAGAAGACTTTCAACTTTCAGAAAATCAATAGAAGAAAAATATTAGTTTACACCACTGAGTTTATCATTGTTTTAATAACAATAGGAATCTAGCTTAGCTCCATGTACTCAAACATCTTTCTGGTGTGAAATGGACATTGACAAGAAAAGATGTGGATGGATATATGCTTATTGAAATTATTACAGTGATTGAAAAGGAACTAGGGGTACAGAAACACAAAAATACAGTTATCGTGCACAAAATGACTAGTTATGAGTTTGAAGGGAGATAAAGGACACTGTCTCAGAGTACAGGTCTTTATTCTGAGTTAGGATTGCTTAGAACTTCCCGTGGGATTTGAGCAGGTCTTTCAATTCTTCTGGACCTCCACACCTTCTAATCACTCACAACCTTAAAGCATCATGAAAGATGACAGATTCGCCTAACCTCACAGAGTAGAACTATTATTAACTGTGTTAAAGAAGAAAGACTCTGAGACAGGTCATCTAAGACTTTCGTTATAAGAATGGCATTCTAAGTATGTTTTTTCCTTATTTTCATTTATTTGGAACAATAACAATGTGTCCCAAGATTTTCTATGACACAGCCAAAATATATCATTGTGAGTAGTATTAATAAGCAGATTCATGAAGATGTGCTCAAGGCTGACTTTAAGGACCACCATGTAATATAGCCCTGAGGTTTTCTCCCCACTCTTTGATGGATTCTTTTAGTAGCTTGTCATTCATCACACAAACTGAGCACACAAACCACAATGGCATCAATCATATGTCTGGAAACTGTGCATTTGTATAACCTCATTTTGTCTATGAAGTATACAGAGTAAGAATTTCTGACACTATATTCTTGGCTGAAAACTAATAGACATGTGTATAATACCATGGATATGGGCAGATCAGAGTTTTATAGTCAGCAGTAGAGTGTGTTTATGTGTATTGTTTCTTTAACAATACTGTTACTGTAATAACAGGAGAGTGCCCTGCAGGGACTGGAGAGGGTGAGGACAGGACAAGAGACAGGAAGTAAAGGACACAGCTGTGGAGACTGGGAGACTCTTGACATTATTTGTCCTTGTGCCCACAGTTGACAAAACCACTTGATGTTTTGGGGACTGTGTACCTCCAGCTAGAATTCGTTGGGATGGTGACAAAAGATATGAAAATTAGTATCCAGAAAGTGACCAAACCAACTGAAATGAACAGGTTATTAGAGCCCCCACCAAAGCCTGCATTTTAAATCTTTTGACAGATGACAGAGTTTGGGCACAACACATTCTCAGAGTCAAACCCAGTAGGGCATCAGGTGAAGAAGCACAACGAACTCTAGGTAATTCTCTTCTCATCAAAAAGGGAATTACATTGTTGGCTGTGGAAAAGACAGCAAGGACATTTTCCTTCCACTGAGAATCTTATCATAATGAGCTGGTAAGGATGTGAGAGGAAACAATGAGATGGAATAAACCTTATTAGATACAGCGGCCTCGTTGATGACAGTCCAAAGAGACAGGATAACAGCTTTCCTAACAAGGATCTCATTGACACTTGAAGGGAAAGAAGTATAGCATAGGAAGGAAAAGGAAAAGGAAGAGAAAAGGAAGGTGGGAAGACAGAGTGAGCAAGCCACTTTTGTAGAGATATAAGGAGGAAAGTAGAGAACACAAGGAAAAAGCAAGAAGAAAGGAAATATAAAGGCACAAAGCAAGGGTTGCTTCCTGCCCACCACTGGTGTCTGTCAGCACACTGTCTTCACGTCTGACTCCTTGCAGCCTCCGCCTTCTCGTCCCTTTTCTGACCCCAGGATGGAACTGACAGAAAGAAGGTGCTTCTTGGCTCCTCTGTGCTTTTATGAAGTCAGGGCTGTGCAGCTCTATATCCCGTCTCTCCCAGACAGAACGAAACGCTGCCATGTGACCGCATAAAATTCATCTCCCCAGAGAAAGGCAGGGTGCTTGTGAGGACTGACAAGAATGATATATCAGGTGACCCAAAATACAGCCAATACCCACAGGTTCTCTTTCAGTGTTATCTCAAACCGAGTTCCAATTACCCACAACCTAATGAAGATGCTTAAAACAAAGCATCCTAAAAGACGACAGATTTCCCTAACCTCACAGAGCAGAACTGCAAAGATGGTCCGATGTGTATTCCTGTGAGTTTGCTCCAACAATAAAACCCCTAGATAACTGAACTCTAACCTCTTAGAGCTTCCACTAAAAATATAAAAACATTACCATTTGTTGGAATTTAGGTAGATAGATAGCTATATATATTATAGATCTATATCTATATAAGTATAGATATATAAGTATACATATAACTATATGTATAGATATATAAATATATATGACTATACATATATAGTCATTTCTGTAGCATTATTTATTGTGACTTATCTGCCCTGGTTTTCAATCATTAGCTGTACCAAAGATGCCCTGTAGAAACAGATATGTGACTTTCTGTGGTGTTCTGAAGGACAGAAACCTCCACTCCAAAATAACAAAAAAAAAAATAGTTATTTTATTATTCTTCGCATTTTAAAACTTTGACTAATTTTTTAATTATGAATTTTTTTCAGCATGAGAATGTGCTATGGCTTAACTCTGGAATGTCTTCAAAAGGCTCACTCTTTAAAAACTTGATCCCTAGCTTGTTTGGCCTTTAGGAGGGAGGGTCTGGCTGACAGAATTAGGTCATGAGGAGTGGTACTTTAAAGGTTATATATGCCCATGATTCTGGCCTATGCTCTCAGCTTCCCGGTCTGCTACCGTGAACCTCTGCCATGGGCTCCTCCCACCGTGCCCTCCCCTCAATGATGACTGACTCTCTCTAAAACGTTGAAGCAGCATCAACCTGTCCTCGCTTAAGTTGTGTCGATCGGGTATTTTGTTCCTGCAACAAGGGAAATATAACTAATTCATAATGCTATTAAGCCTCCTCTCCAGAGTATCTCTGCTGTGCTTGGGATCTTGAATCTTTCCAAAGCTTATTGCTTAAAAATAATTGTTAAAATAGGGGGTGGAGAGTTAGTTCAGTGGTTAAGAGCACTTGTTGTTTTTGCAGAGGATTGGGGTTCAGTTCCCAGCACCCTAGTGGTAGCTCACAACCATCCATAACTCCAGTTCCAGGTGACCCAACACTCTCTTTTGACCTCTGTAGGCACCAGGGATGCTCACATGCAGTACACACACATGCAGACAAAACCCTTAGACACATAAAGTAAATACATCTAAAAAATGTAAGATAATAATTCTAATGGAGCATGGCTAGAGAGGTGGCTCAGTGGATAAGAGCCCATGCTTTTCATCCAGAGTGTCAAAATCTAATTCCCAGCACTCACATCAAGCAGTTCATATCAGCTGCAACTCCAGTTCCGGGGAGATCGGATGCCTCAGGCCTCTTCAGGCACCTGGACTCATGAAGACACCTGCTACCACCATGATATGCTACCTTTCCCAAGACAAAGGATCCAATAAATGATGGACCCGAGTCTCTAAAACTGCAAGACAAAATTAGCCTTTTCTCATCTTTGCTAGCTACATATCTGACAGAGCATTAATATCTAGAATATACAAAGAATTTAAAAAACTATATATCCACAACTATAAAAGCCATGAAACAACACAGTCGATATAATGGGCTAATGAAATGAGCAAACAGTTATGCAAAAATAAAGTACAAATGGCCAATAAACATGAAAAATGGTCAGCATCCCTAGCCATCACAGAAATGCAAATTAGAAACTAAACTGAGCCTCTATTTCACCCCAGTCAGAATGGCAGCCATCAACAAAAGACAACTGAAGCTAGGAGGGTGTGGACAAAAGGAAATTAAGACTGTTGATCTTGATTGTCAACTCAGCAACATCTGGAATCAACTAAAACCCCAAGGAGTTAGGCACACGTGTGAGGAATTTTCTTGATTGGGTCATTCGAGGTGAGGAGACCCACCCCTAACCTGGGCCACACCCTCTGGTGGCAGCCCACAGAAAAGGACATGGGGGAAGGAAGCCTTTGCTTTCTGCCTTCATTCTCACTGGCAAGTTCATCTCTCCTGGTGCTGAGGCATCTCTTTGCTGATTTTACAACCTACTTCTTCTGGCCTCCCACATAGACTGAAGACAAGCAACTCTTTAGGACTTCCCTGGGATGCCAGCACCAGATTGGAACTGCTGAGACCATCCAGTCTCAGGAAATGGATAACTACCTTGCCCTTTCCTTTGAGAGACAACCATTGTTGGGCACTCAGATTATAGCCTGTAATCCACTCTAATAAATCATACACACACACATATGTATGCATATGTATTCATACTACACACACACACACACACACACACACACACACACACACACACATTGTATCAGTTCTGTTCTTTAAGAAAATCCTAGCACAGAAACTCTTATACACTGATGGTAATAATGTAAATTTAGTATTGTCACTATGGAAATGAGTATGCTGGTTCCTCAAAATCCTCAGAATAGACCTACTACATGATTCAATTGTACCACTCCTGTTTTTTGTTTGTTTGTTTGTTTCTTGAAAGATCCAAAGTTAACATCACAGAGATGCTTGCCCACCAGTGTTCACTGAAGCTATGTTCACAGGGATGCTTGTCCACCAGTGTTCACTGAGGCTATGTTCACAGGGATGCTTGTCCACCAGTGTTCAATGAAGCACTGTTCACAGAGATGCTTGCCCACCAGTGTTCACTGAAGCTATGTTCACAGGGATGCTTGTCCACCAGTGTTCACTGAGGCTATGTTCACAGGGATGTTTGTCCACCAGTGTTCACTGAGGCTATGTTCACAGGGATGCTTGTCCACCAGTGTTCACTGAGGCTATGTTCACAGGGATGCTTGTCCACCAGTGTTCACTGAGGCTATGTTCACAGGGATGCTTATCCACCAGTGTTCACTACAATACTGTCCACAATTCTAAGTTACGTAGCAACCCTACAAGTCTCTAATAAAAGAAACAAAGAAAGAACATGTGGTTTATAAGCACAATGGGTTGGGTTTTTTTGTTTTTTTTTTTTTTTTTTTTTTTTTTTGGCAATGAAGAAAGAAGTTATATTATCTGTGTGGAAACTGGAGATGATCATATAAAATTAATTCAATCTCAGCAAGACAAACACCACATTGCCTTTCATTTGTGAATCCTAAATTTTATATTTTTATAAAATCATGTATGCATAAATGACACAAAAGTAAAATTAAAACTGTCTAGTGAAACACGGGATGAGTGGATCGGGGAAGGGGGAGAAAAGAGGAGGTACTAGGTTATGGGTGTGATATGCTCAAGAATATTATGTGTTTATATGACATGGCTATATGTAACCCTGTAAAATAAAATTGAAGAATCTAAAAAAGTAAAAAATAAGCTTTTTCTCTTTATAACCAGTTTATCTCAGGTGTTTGTTATAGTAATGGGTGTCTACCAGCAGCTTTATCTTATAATATTACATGTCTAAACTTGTAGATAACTATTGTGAATACATATGAACATAAGAACACTTACAGACACACACATAAATTTTGTCAGAATATGTTAAATAGCTGATTATAAACATGTGGAATTCTAGTTCTAAGATACAACTTCCTAACTTTAATTGTTAAATATTAACAAGGGAACAAAGATTAATATCTAGAAACACGAAGTAAAAAAAGTAGCCTCAGTTCTTAAACATCATAATTATAGATGTAGGCACTAAGTTACAGTTTAAATGTTTGCTTTCAAAACTAATCACATGAAACATGTTAGTAAATAAACACAATGAAGATATGCTTTGTTCATGGCTTATATATTTTATGCATACAGTAAACATAACAAAGGTATGTTTTGTTCATGGCTTATATGTTTTATGCATATGGTAAACACAATGAAGGTATGCTTTGCTCCTGGATTATATACTGTATGCATATAGTAAACACAATGAAGGTACATTTTGCTCATGGCTTATATATTTTATACATACAATAAACATAATGAAGGTATGTTTTGCTCCTGGCTTATATACTGCATGCATATAGTAAACACAATGAAGGAATGTTTTGTTCATGGCTTATATATTTTATACATATCGTAAACACAATGGAGGTATGTTTTACTCCTGGCTTATATACTGTATGCATATAGAGCCCTTATTACATTTCTGCTGCTATGATGATATACCCCAACAAAAATCACCTTAGGAGAGAAAGGGCTTATCTAACTTAAACTCTCAGGTTACAGACCATCACCCCAGGGAGTTGAGGCAGGAACTTGAAGCAGCTGGTTACATCCACAGTCGTGGGCAAAGAGACAATGCATGCCGACTTGCTCTCCTCACCTTTTCAGTCTTAGACAGTGCAGGGCACAAACCCAGGGATGGTGCTGCCTAGAGAGTCCATTCCCACGTGATGCTAGGTTTCATCCAGTCCACGATTAGAATTAATTATCACTATAGGTAGGCAGACGGATGGATGAACTCTAACTCACACTGTCGTTTAAAGGTCCCGGATGGCAGAGTTCCCATCAATATCATTTGGATGATGGCAGCCCATTGGGATTTTTTAACAAAGGGAGGAAGCTCACAGAGAACTTGTTCTCAACATTTGCATCATCCCAGTAATAATAATGTTCCTATTGTCTATAGTGTATGAGTGTCAGCTGGTGTCAGCACTCATTCAATGCGCAAGGAAACCAGGATTGGGAAAAGAACATGGGTACACAATGGGCAGTTAATGTGTCTGACACAATTTATATGAAGTGTAAATAAAAATATTTTTAGTGGGTACCTTTGAAGAGGATAGTGAAATTAAAGGGAAAATGAATCATTTCCACTTTTCATATTATAGGCCTCCAGACATTTACATTTTAAAATAAAAGAGAGGTGTTACAATTATCAAAAAAAACAATGTTATTCTGAAGTAACTCAGTTTAAATAACATTGGTAAATAAGTCTTTTCAAAAGGAACAAAAAAATGGTTTCCCATAGATAGGTCAATGTCAAGAGTGGGCATTATTTCCCGGGATCAGCCAGGGCTCTGTATGATTTAGTGGCTGTCGTTTGATCAATGGCCGCGGGGATGGAGTGGCGAGCTTGCCGATTAAGTTCACGGATGAAGCTGTGTTAACTAAAGCTTTAGGAGCTGTGATTAAGATCCAAACTGGCCTGTCAGAAGTGAGTTATAGCCAAATGTGGGGGAGGATGTACTTGGGAGTGAAGAATGGATCTCTGAAGATGGTAAGGGTCAGACTAAAGCTCTCAGATGCCTCTGGTTTCACATAAATCACATGCCAGATGCATGCACATCTGGAATAAATGGGGCTATTTTCAGAAATATGGCACCTCAAACATTTCAAGTGTTGAGAGAAGACAGCAATGGAGAGAAAGGACGCATCGTTAGACCTTGCTGTATTTGATATCATCAAGGCAAATATCATAGAGTGGACTGCATACCAAGGCAGGTTAAAGAGAAAGAAAGTAAAGAAACGGGCTTCGTCACAATGTTCAGGAGTGTGTCTACCTTTGTTTTGACAACATGCCTTATCTCTGAGTCTTCACTGTGGTTGTGCTAAGCCCAGATCTTCTCTGTGTGGTCCAGGGATCTGCAGTAACAGACTTTGCTGGGAGCCTCAGAGTAACCCACTGCCCAGGCTGCAGCCCAAGCTGAACTAAAATCTGCATGTTAAAAGGCCCCCTGACGGGGGTCCACACACATGTCCAAGCATGGGAAGTGCCTCCCCAACCTCCTCACACTCGGAAGGAGAAGGGTCCTTATTTGCAGTCTTCTTGCTTTTGATTTAGCCTAGCAATGGCTGGGCAGGAGACCTGGCAGTAATGTGAGAGGCTAAACCAGCAGACTGAAAAGGTTAGTCGGGAGAAAATACACAAAGAGAAAGTGTCAGCCCTGGGACATCGTAGGTGAAGTTCAAGAAAATGAAGACAGAAGGAGAGACGACAGGACAAATAACTACAGAGAGACACTGTCCTATGTCTCCATCACTATTCTTCCAGAGACCTCAGAAAAGATTGAAATGTCCTGGTAGCTCTCTTTGAGGATTACCACTGATAATTCTATTAATGTGAAATCAGATGTGATGGAGCTTTATACTGGCCACACATTTGCAGGCTTTCCTTACTCTCTTTCGGGGAGCAGAGTGGGGAAGGCATTAAAATTCTAACACAATTCCCATCATCTCAGAATAAGCAGTTAACCTTTCTGCATCATTTCCAAATGAGAAGAATTTTTCATTATCTCACCATTTTGTTTTCACAAGTCTCTCTGCTTAATTACTTAACGATAATATCCACAGTGAGAGCCACACACCACATTAGCTTAATTCCACAGAAAAGGATGTGCTGGGCATTTTCGAAGCTGTGTATTTCCAGGACAATGGTGAAGAAGTGAAATGAAAATAATTTCCAGGACGGTGGATCTAGACTAGCAGTCAGAATATTTCAGCACTTGCATTGAGTTAAATGAATTACTTAAATATCATCTAGCACCGTTCTATGTTCATAGCATTTTCCATCATCTCACAAGAACACTTGCTCAGCTATGTTCATAGCAGCATTATTCATAATAGAGTCTGCAAACAACCTGGATGCCCCCCAACCAAAGAATGGATAAAGAAAATGTGGTAGTACATACACACAATGGAGTACTACTCAGCTGTTAAAAACAAGAACACCAGGAAATTTGAAGGCAAATGGATGGTACTAGAAAAAATATCAACCTGAGGGAGGTAAACCAAACCCAGAAAGAGAAACATGGTATGTACTCACTCGTAAGTGGTTATTAACTATAGAGTAAAGGATAACCATGCTACAATCCAAGACCCAGAGTGGCTAGGTCACAAGGAAGGTCCAAGGGGGGACACATGGATCTCCCTGGGAAGAGGAAATAGAAGAGATCTCCTGGGTGGACTGGAGTGGGTAGGGATGTGAACTTGAGGGATAGGTTGGAGGTGGATGGAGGGGGAGAGTACTGAAAGAGATGACTAGAAAGGGGGCTTTTCAGGGTCAGGTAGAAACCTGATGCAAGGAAAACTCTCACGAATCTACAAGGATGACCCCAGCTAAGACTCCTAGCAAAGGTGGATATGTAGCCTGAACTGGATCTCTCCAGTAATCAGATTGGTGACTACCCTAATCGTCATCAGAGAGCCTTCATCCAGTAACTGATGGAAACACATGCAGAAAACCACAGCTAAACATGAGGCTGAGCTCAGGGAATCCTACTGAAGAGAGGGAGGAAAGGTTGTATGACCAGAGGGGTCAAGAATATCACAAGAAAACCCCCAGAATCAACTCATAGGGTCTCACAGAGACTGAACCAACAACCAGGGAGCCTGCATGGGACCTACCTAGGCACTCTACATATATGTGACAGTTGTGTAGCTTGGTCTACATGTGGGACTCCTAACAATGGAAGCAGGGGCTGTCCCTAATGCTTTGGCTGGCCCTTGGGAACCTATTCCTCATACTGGATTGCCTTGTTCAGCATAAGTACAAGGGGAGGTGCTTAGTCTTACTGCAACTTGATACTATGCTTTTTGGATACCTATGGGAGACCTGCTCCTTTCTGAACAGAAAGAAACAGAGGACTGGATTGAGCGTGTGTTGGGGGTGAGGTGTGGAGGAGAGCAGAAAGGGAATGAGAGGAGAAACTGTGGGTGGGATGTAAAATAAATAAATAAATAAAATTTAAAAATAGTAGAAAAGGGAATCATAAAGCACTTGGTAGAATACACTAACTCCAGAACTTCAGGCTTCTCTGTACAATCTATACACATCAAGAAGTTACAAGACAGCCAGGCAGTGTCAGCACATGCCTTTAATCCCAGCACTCGGGAGACAGAGGCAGGTGGATCTCTGTGAGTTCAAGGCCAGCCTGGGCTACAGAGTAGGTTCCATGACAGGCTCCAAAGCTACACAGAAACCCTGTCTCAAAAAAAAAAAGTTACAAGACAAAAACATGAGTCATGAAAAGAACGGATGGTAGAACTAAAGTAATGTTGACACATGGAAACAACTCTCATAACATTTATTTTTAAAATAGTTTTCAGGTCAGGAAAATGGCAACTTTTTGAAATAAGCCCTTCTTGCCTCCTTTGCTCTTTGGTGTATGTTTGATTTGAACTCCAAGTTAGGAGTCTACAGACAAAAATTTATTTTGATTTAACTTAACCACAGCCTTTGGTGTCCTATTGACTGGATGCCTCCCTGTTTGACTTGGACGTTATTACTATGTGGCTAATTTTAGAGCAATTTCAGAAAATGCCTTTCCTCTCAAAATAGTATTTAATTAGACCATGGTAAGAGAATTTTAAAACATACACACACACACACACACACACACACACACACACACACACACTGACAAGAAATGTGCTGAACTTGGTCAAAACTCTGTGTGTGTGTGTGTGTGTGTGTGTGTGTGTGTGTGTGTGTGTGTGTGCTGAATTTTTAAAAGAAGTATCTGTAATTGCTGGTGGGTTATCACAGAAGTCTTCTACACAAGAGATGGGTGGGGAACTCACTGATCTGAATATGCTTTTGAAATACTTTGTCAAAGCTGCCCCACTTCAAGAGTTCCATGAGCTACAGTAGGACAGTGAAGGCGGGAAGTCGTGTAGGCTGATGGCTGCTGTCACAGTCCCCCCAGGTGAGCTACCCCAGACCTGGGCATTGCATCCTTCTGTCCATTCTGGAGGCTCAGTCCATGCTCTACTGTCAGCGTGTTTTTCTGGCTTGGAGTGTCAGCATCTACACTCTAATTACAGTTAATACGCTAATCCCAAGCACTGATCTCCACTCTGTCAGCTGCCAAATCTACTGCGGAAATTGGCCAAACACCAGGACCAGGGAGTCTTAAGGGAAAAATAAAATGCTGAGAGGTGCAAGATGCTGTCCACTTTCTACTTAAATGGTTTTGTCCTGACTCTGGGGATTAAGGTCAAAATTCTTACAGCAAATTTCATAGTCCCTTACCAACCTGGTCCCCTTGCTTCCGCTCCTTGCTGGCATTACTGTCCCGTCAATCTATCTTTCCTGACTATGGGAATTTGCCTACTGCCCTTGTAACTCTCCATGATCCAAGTCCTAGTGTCAATGGTCTTGCCTCCAAGAAGATCACCCCAAACAATGCAACTAGAGAGTTTGTTCCCTCCATTACATGATCCCATGGAAGTCCAAACTCTTCCACAAACACATACCTCACAATTTCAGTTACATGGCTATTTCATTTTTACTACTGCTTCTCCTTGGCCCTGAGTACCATATTTCAAGTTCTGTGTGTCTGGCACACACAGACTAGTAAGTGTGTATTAGCCAAATGAATAAATAAGATGGAGAAGAGATGGGAGTACATAAGCTACCTTAATACTTTGCATGTTCGAATCTCCTCTACCAATATTGCTAACTCTTGCTTCTGAACTGGTGTGCCCCCATTTAATTATGTCATCTCCAAGTGGGAAATTCATATCAGGCGTATGAAGTTTCTCAAAACCAATGGCTTAGAGAGGAAGAGGAAGATGGAGAAACAGAAGATGATAACAAAGGAAAGATGCAGTAGAGAGGTAAAGGAAAGAGGGGACGGGGCAGTGATGTGGGAGAAAAGGAAGAGAGACGTAGAAGAGCTGTGCTCTCTAACGCTGGAAAGACAACTTTGATCTAGACAATTTGGGGGACATCCTTAAGTTAAAATGATGAAACACAAGAGAAAATCCCTGATTAAAACCTTCCTTTGGAAGAAGAAAAGGCTTATATAACCTTTCTGGAATGAATATCAAAAAACGTGGCATGCTAACAGCATGTTATAAATAGTGCGGATTATAAATTGTTTTTATGAAGATGAACAAAGCACAAGAATTCTGGCTGGCAATCTTCAAACTAGTAATAATTTTGATTTCCAGTTAATTATCTTCGGGGTAAGAACAGAGTGCTTTGGAGGACATTTAAAATCATTAGAAACCAGTGTACTACCATCGCCCTAACAATCCTGGTGACGTCACTCGCTTTGAACAATATGAAGACCAGCTGTAAGCAATAGAGAGGGAAGACTAAGGACTAACTGTTCACATGCAAAACTCCAGCCTGTTGAGGAGGACTTCTTGGGCAGCACCAGATTGTTAAGCTAAATTATTAGCTTATTTTAATTGCAAGTGTGAAAAGACTGTATTATGCCGAATGGCACTTAGCCAGGGCTTTATAGCTGAGAGAACTTCAAATCAGAAAACTGCACAGTGCCAAAGCTTTGAAGTATACTTTGCAGATAAGTGACGGTGAATCCTCTGTAGTTTCAGGAGCAATGTTCAAAATCTACTCAGCTATATTCAGAAAGTGTCTGAATTAGAAACATTTGAATTACTCTTAGCCCTTTTTACTTATACTTCCATTATTGAAGACAATGTATTTTTCAATGTCCCTTTCTAGAAGGAAATGAGTATCATTAATGTCTCAGCTCCCTGACTTCACTGTTGTTTTTAATTCCTGGTTTTGTCCTACATTGACAATCTTAAAATGTGAATCCTCTCCTTAGCAGATGCTTCATTCACTTTCGAGAGAAGATGTTGGAATAGTCTGGCGAGACAGAGTCTCTAAGTCAAGTTTCTGACATAATTAAGATGTTTTGCCAAAACGGGCAAAAGTCAAAGTCTTTGTGAAACAGCAGACAATTTCAATGAACTGGAGGCAGGCAGGATTCTGCAAGTAACCACATTGAACCCTGGTTCTCTCTCTCTCTCTCTCTCTCTCTCTCTCTCTCTCTCTCTCTCTCTCTCTCTCTCTCTCTCACACACACACACACACACACACACACAAACACAAACAAACAACAAACCCACCACAAATAAAAACAAAACAAAACAAAAAACAAACCCAATACCTCAAAGAGGAGCGGCTCATCAATCAGCCAAGGCTCTCCCCTCCTCTGACTCTATCTCCTCTTCAACCTGACACCTAATCCCATTAGTTTTATTCTAAGATACACTTTGGGCCAGCACATTTCTAAGATTCAAATTCCTACAGTGATTTCCACCCTGATTTCTTCAATTCCATCTTACAAGCCCTCTTGCAACATGCTCACCAGTCACTCATAGCTTAGGGTACAGAACAGAAATGCAAGTAGGTGATGCCCACAGGTGAGGCCTTACCTCCTTCACCCTGACGGTTCTTTAAAACCCTGCATTGGAAGTAAAAAGAGAACAGTACTTAAGTGTCCAGTAAACATGTGAACAATGAAAATTAATAAACAACATAACCAAGGAATTGGCCAAAACCAAGAGTGAATTAAAGCTGCTGGTGGTGACTCACAACCTGCTCACATGACTCTTCAGTAGGAAGGAAGGACCACTAACCACTCCTGCTCTGAATTCCAGCCAGCTCTGTGCTCACATTTCAGCAAAGTGCATTTCATGATTAATCTTAGTCCTCCCACTTTCTGTGAAATAAATGAATCTAAGTGTTTTCTAGGGAAAGAGAAATGGTAAATAAGTCTCTCCAATTTCTTTCAATGAAAAGTTTCTAAATCCAAAAAGTAGAAACTGAACGGCAGTTCACACTCTACCTTTACTAGGAGGAATTACGTTGTAACCTCAACAAGTTCCCTATGCTCCTATTAGCCTACCTAGTCGCCCCATCAAGATCTGAGATGCCTGCGGTTGCCTCCACCTGGGTTCTCACCAGCCTTTCTGTTTTGGCCTTGCCTTTCACTTTGACATGGATATCTCTCTCTCTGATCTGCAAATCTCCTTCCAGGAGTCTAACAGGAAGTCTGTTTTGATCTACAGCCCAGTGGAAGGTGAGATCTGGATTTCGGCATCCAGTGCAGGCTGCCTCCCTGTTGACATTAATCTTCTGACTTGGCCAGGTCTAGACAATAGAAGTTGGAGAGTGTTAATCTTCACATTCGCCAGACACCAAGTCATCAATCTGCCTGGGGGGCAGAGAGACTCATGGTGTTTTCTATTTGCTCCTGAGAAGACACTGGGCTGTTTGATCCTCCATTGCCTTTTCTCTAAAAGATTGAATTACCCTCAACAGTGACATGTCCTTCCGCCAGAGCATCTCATACCCCACAAGGCTGAAGAGGAGAACAAAAGCACCTTCGTCTGCTCCAGGAACCACATCAGAACAATGTCGAATTGGTTTAGGATGCTTTCTCAGCAGAATAAAGCAAGAAAGATGCTGCCCATTTTGGGGGTTCATACTCCCTGATACATATCCCCGAGGGGTTTCCTAATTGCAGTATTTATGGGCACCTCAAAAAATGAAGTTTAGAATGAAAGTTCTTAAATGCTGCTCCAAACTGTAAGTTACTAACAAGAGAATACAGTCAATGAGCTGGGTAGCTATCACACATTTTCTTAGATGCAAATATTAACAAATCTGAAAATTCTCCTATACATAAAGTGGTATTTGGGCATTTTTTTTCCTGCTTAATCAAGGCATCAGTATATCTACCTACTGCTGATGAATGACTTCCTTTGAAAAATGACCTAGGATTTTTGTTTTGACTTTTGTTTTCCTTATATTAACTGAGATGTCACTGTGTGTAGCTAGAGACTAAAAGATCATCCTCTGTGTGTCTTTCTGTATGTCTGTCTTGCTGTCCTCCTCTCTGCCTGTCTCTCTCCTTCTCTGTCTTTGATTCTGCTCCCACTCCTGTGTTTCAGAAGTTACAGTCATAGTAATACATCTCTCAACCATTTCCAGTTGCTCTGGCTTTAGGCACGCCGATCTCAGGAAGGCTGAACTAACTCCTTGGCTAACTCCGTTATGACAGCTTCACTAGCAGTATAGGATCCTCTGAAAGGAGTCTCTCTTCCACATATCTAGCTTGAGTCAGCACTCATATACTAAAATCACTTAAAATGAATACCTTAATGGGAGCAGAAGCTAAGGTTCATGCCATAGGTCAAGAGTAAGATGGCAGTGGCTTGCTGCAGCTTTGAGATCAGGTGCTGTGTCTGTGTCTAAGCTACTTTTTCACAATCCGACACTTCCCATTGCCTATTTCATCTAGAACTGCCTCCTCGGAGCCATCATTTTTTAGACCCCACTCCTTTAAGTAAATGTTTTGCTCCCCATTTATTTTCAGCATGTTGCTGAATTAGGAAACAGATTCTGGGACACCCCTTCAGCTTACCTGCGCTTTAACTCAACATGGTGTTCTGTATTCTAGGTTTATTTGTAAGTAATTCATTTTATGGTAAGCCAAACAAGGATAGTCATAACGACTTAAAGTACCATGTTTACATTGTAACTTAATTTTTGGAATTTACAAGCCATGAAGAATAAACTTTACCAAACACATATGTACCCAGTGTTTGGTAGCTTGCTGGATCATATCAAAAGGCTAGTTCCATCTTAACATTATATTGGCTCAGAAACGGTACAGGTACACTAACTTTCTTTGTGCCTAAAAGCAGTGCTCAACAAAGCCAAGAAAATCAGGATTAAAGTCCTATAAAAAGTGAGGTATAACCTATACACATAGTAGAATTTTGTACATATGCAGGAAGTATTTGGGTTTCAATTTTTATCATGGTGTGATTTTTTCCACTGAAAACAGGCTTGCTGTTCCAACTTAAATACTCATGCAACTTTCAGATCTCCTAAAGACTGGTAACCTAGAAACACAGTTTAGGAAATAAACCTCCTACACAAAAGCAGCATGGAAGGAGGAGTTGTCGAGTGTGGCTAGCACACATGTGTGGTCAGTTCTGCAGGAATCATCAAGCAGATGAGGTAACGCCCAGAAGCCTATACATCTGTCTTCTCGGTGGTTCTCTGAACGCACTAGCCCTCATCATTACATTTGCCAGTGAATAAATTTTCTTTCTTTCAAGCGCTTTTTGAGCCAGGAGGTGTTGGCCCTGACGAACACTCTGAAAAGAGAAGGTTAAATCCACACAACCTGGAGTCAACTGGTGAGAAAACCGAAGAATTCTCTTCGACCACAAAGTTATTTTCTCTTTGAGAAAGCTAAATATGATCAGCCATTTATTTTGCAAGGCTTTCTTTACCACACTGGGTAAAACTTACAGATCAAATAGTCGAACACCATGGAACATCCATAGGGGATGAACAAACACCTTAGATAAAATAAGAAAAAGAAGAAAGTGACTTATCATGAAGTGCTGGGCATTTAAACTTTGCGTGGTGGAGCACTAGACTAGACAGAGGAAGCAAGGAGAAGCTTTCCCTGGAGGAAGAAGCCCAAGGCTACAAATAATTCAGATTTTTGGAATATCCCAATTAGCACCCACATACTTCCTCCCCATGCTGTAGAGAGAATGGCTTCCATGGAGACCTGCAGCTTCCACAACACCAAATGGCTATTTTTGAAGTTCCTTTTGTATTATTTTTTAAATTTTATGTGTATAGATGTTCTGCTGGCATGTACGTTTATGTGTCAAATGTGTGACTTGTACCTTCAGAGGCCAAACCAGGGTGTCAGATCCCCTGGAACTGGAGTTACAGCCTCCACATGTGTTCTAATAATCAAACGGGTTCTCAAAGAGCAGCCAAAACTCTTAACTGTTGACTTAACGCTCCAGTCCTGGAAGTCCTTTCTGGATACAGTCATATTATTTTCCATCCTGTTTCATTATTGAACAGGCTTGTACCACCACTATTAATGAGACTCTGAAATGTCAAATCCTAAATTTCTTTTTCTCTGTTTTGTTTTTTAAGTAGGAGTTTCTGAAAATCCAGTTCTAATGGTCACACTTCAAAACCCTGCCAATCTCATGGCTGACCAAAGAATGGTACCACCCAGAAAAATAGTAAAAGCCCAACACAAACAGGAAAACAGCCTGCCCCACTCCAACAGAAACTCTAAGGCTTCTCTTTCAGACATCTTAAAGGGTTTTCTTTACTCCCTTTGAAGTGAGTTTCAGACTCTAAAAGATGTCATCCCTCTGATATTTGGTCTGGAGACCAGCTTTCCAACTCCTCACATGGTCACAGTCCTTCCTATATTTATACTTTGAATTCTATCTCCCACCAGGGATACAAGTATTTGAACTTCCCCATATTGTACCTATGCAATAGAAACCATAGAAAGTTCTGGAATGGCTCATACATTGTTCTGAGAGAATTTGATTGGTTAAATTCCTTTTACTGAGTTTTGCTTGGCTTAGTATTCCAAGAAAAAGAGGATAAATCACCTCTCAGAGTTGTCCTTTTTATGTTACCCTGGAATGGGAACCAGTTTTAATTTCTCCTCTGGAGAATCAGAGATTTAGGGGGGAAAAAACAAAACCAAACAGTCAAAGCACTCCAAAATGTCAGCAGCAAGCCCCCTTCTTTCGGTGGACTTGAGACGGGATGGCGTAATTGAGAACGGTGTCACTGATGTTTTGCATTCCTGTAGCATTTCAGAAGTGTCACTGTACATCCTGTACACGCTAGCTTACTTGATCTTTGCTGCAAGGGGAGGGGGAATTCACTGTTATTAACAGCAGTTTAAAGATGATGTGTCAGAGGCTGAGAGAAAAGTAATTTGTCTAAAGCTCACAGATACCAAGTCTCAGATCAAAGACAAGGATCCAGGCATTCGCTCTGTGAAAGCCTCATTTCATTTTACCACACATATTTGAGAAGAGACACCCTCTATTCTTTGGAAACTTTTTTTTCTTGGAGAAAATGCTTTGTATGATTAGCTCACAAGTATACAATGACTAAAAATAATAAATAGCAAAAACCTAACTACTATACTTTTCAGGGTTGAAACAGTAATTGAGGATACCTGTGAGTATCACTTGAAGACAACTGTAGAAGGCTCATTGGGAGTTTAAGATTGTCTTGTGTGTCAAAAGGTCCTGTGTCAGGTGTTTGGACTCCATCAAATCTCAGCACAGAAGCTGTGTATCACATTAACTTTCCATAATCATAAGATGGCGCCATGCAGTGCCAGGCTCGTTTGTAGAACAAACAAGCTCTCACAGGAAACGGACCATCTCCTTCTGAATTCAAGAGTGAACTAGAACCTTCTGGGAAAATTCTAAGAAGTCCCACAGACAATGTTATTATTTTTCATTAGCAGAACTGAATAACATGCCTGTTATGGTTTGAATTGTCAATGTTTCCCATGGGCCCATGTTCTGAGCACATGTGCCCCAGGTTGTGATGTTCTTTTGAGGACTGTGGAAACTTAAGAGGTGGAGCTAGCTGTCTGAAGTAGGTCAGAAGACCTGGGTCTTTGAAGATTCTACCTGTCCTTGTACTTTCTGCTTTATCTCTGACACCATCTCATACTCCCATTGCCATATTTTTCGTATCATGATGGTCTGAAACTATGAACCAAAATTATCCTCCTCCCTATTCAGTCCTTTCTATGAAGTACTTCAATCACAGTGATACAGATCCAATCAATACAATGCTGGCAGAAAACTACATGGCTCTTAAATTAACCTAATCAGGATTACTAGAAATGAAGGAATGACAGACCCACATACAGGAAAGCTGGGATAGGGTGGATCACGCACTCTGATGGAGACAGACCAGCAGCCCAGATAAGCAGTGCGTTTATTATAAACTACTGAATGAGAGAGTGGGCTAACTAATCTTGGTTGGGGGATAGGCAGTCTCTGTAGGGGAATAGTCTCAGGTTGCAGTCATCCAGGAGGAGGAAGTTATAGTTGTCTGCACACAATGTCAACATCCATGCTCAGTCCAGAAGAAGGTCTTGCTATTCCCAAGGATCTGAGACACTGGGGTCTTTGACATGGCTATGTTCATGTCATGAATGCTCACTCACACAGGGGTACGCTTACTACCACACAATGCCTAGTCACAAAATAATATATTAGAAACGGAAATTCTTTATTAGCTCAAAGAAATCAGGACACATTCTTTGAGTGTAGAGGAGGACCCCTTTTGTGAAGGGCGATATCCAGGAGAAAATGGAGTTCTATTGAAAAAGAACAGGATGTAGACATTTACCCATGATACCCTAGATGGAAGGTGCAGAATGCAAACAACACTGTCTGCTACATAATCCCCTAAACGCTAATAAGAAGTCCTTCTGAAGATCTGTAAGTGCTTCTTCTATACTTCATGCCTTCCAGATGGCGCATCTCTCCTGAAAGATATTCTATTACATCTTTGTTGATTTTACAAAACTTTGATTCAGATTCCCTTTCTCGGAGGCAGTCAAACCAAGACATCTAGTATGTGCAGACTGCTACTATGGCAAAGCATCATCAGTAATAAACTTGCAAGCTGCATCTTAATGTTTACTAGGTGTTAGGTATTAGGCTAAATGCACCCCATGCATGGAGTTACTTAACTGTCACAGTACCCTTGCTTTCCTTTGGCAGATGGAGAAGCTGAACTACAAAGAAATTAAGGGACTTTCCTAAGGCTACATAGCTAACAGTGGCAGAGCATGCTCTTGATGCCTTGTTTTTCACTCCATCCCCCATCCCCCTAAGCCCTGTTTTATACCTTCTTTAAGTTTAAGTGCATGACTGATCAGCTTCCACATTCCTAAGTGTTGTGTGACACTATTCCTAGGGAGACACAAACACTCATCTACTCGCCTCAGACTGGAAACTGACAACAGATCAGAGTATCGATAGCAATGGAATTCAACTTGGTGAACCAATCAATGCCTTTTGTTGGAGCTGCTTACAAGAATATGGGTGAGGAGTTACTTATAGGAGTAGAAATTATTCAAAGGCAGCTATATCACCAGCATAAGTTATAACTCACAAAATCCGGAAACCTGAAACACACTTTGGTTCAGATGGTCTGAGCCTCTTCCAGGCAATTCCACTGGTCTCTGCTTCTTCCAGTTGCTGGACTTGTCTTAGAATGTCGCTCAGCGGACTTCTGTCTTTATGTACATGGAGGTGGGAGGTGCTAGTGAATTTGGTTAGCTTCAGGGACTTCCTGAAGCTATTTTGAGTTGTTTACTTCTTGTCTTGATGATCTTTCCTGCAGGGTGGAATGTTTCAGTCTCCTTGACAACTGCTGTACAACAGTAACTACCCATGCCTCTCTCCTTCTTAGTAGATCATTTTGATTTTCTAGGCACACAGAGTTCCTGAGGACTGGTGCTGGGACCATCGCCACTACAGCTGCTGTTTACCAGATGAGCAAATTGAAGAATTAACTTAGAACTAAAGGAAGACTCTTCTGACTCTTGGTGCTTCTCACAGGAAACCTCTTATCTAGTTTATGAAGCATTCTTCCAAGAAGTTATAATGTTCTTAAAATCATGGTCTCAGTCATCTCCTCGAGGCTCCCTAGTAAAAATTAATTACGATGTAGCTTGATAAGAAGATTAAAATTCAGTAAGAGACAAGTGTAGCACAGGGCAACAAGTCAGAAGTGATGGACAGGCTTCATGGATCTAACAAGTGTTCAAATGAGCTCAAGTCTGGAGTCTTTCTTTTTGACACAGGGTCTTACTGTGTTGCCTAGGCTGACCTCAAACTCAAGATCTTCCTGCCTCAGTCTCATCAGTGGAAGTATTGCAGATGGGTATTGCCATACCCGCCTCAGGAGTTTTTGATATAATTTTAGCCTACTCAAAATCAAGTATCTTATTCATTGTATTGATTGAACAGAATTTCTTAGGCCTTTCTTGGTTCCCCAACCATTAAAAGAGCAGCTTTGCCTATCAGTAGGACTGAATCAAAGTCCTACTTATCACTGAAGAAGACTGGCACTTCCTGCCCCAGAAACCATCAACCACCAATAGCTCCTCAAGAAGGAGTGAAGCCTGGTGAGCCCCTCCCCATCCATGCTGGAGCTTTGATGACCTTGACCTTATACAGATCTGATGTATGTAGTCACAGCCACCATGAGTTAAAATGCACAATATGGTTAACACAAATTGAAATTTATTTTTTTCTGTTCTTCTTTTCCTTGGGGGAGGTCACAAGGCAGGGGGTGGACCTAGAAGGACTGGAAAGTGAATGTGATTAGGGTGCATTATGTGGAACTCCCAAATAATCAATAAAAATATTATGTTGGGAAAAATGTACAAAAGACCTCTCATGTCCAGACAATGCTGTTTTATAGCAGTCCTCTACAACTTCTGGCTCTTAATTTTTTTTTTTGCATGTTGCTACAGTGGATAGCCCACATACTTATATTCATACTAACAACCCAAGTTGGTTTTAGTGGCTAAAAATAATGAGCTCAAGAAATTGGAAGGGAGATAGGAAGGTGGGACTAAGAGAGGTTGGAGGGGAAAGGACTTGGGGGTAGATTGGATCAAATCACATTGTGTGTATATATATACAATATACATATATATATGTATATTGTATATATATATATATATATATATATATATATATATATATATATATATAGTGTGTGTGTGTGTGTGTGTGTGTGTGTGTGTGTGTGTGTGTGTGTGTGAAATCCTCAAAGATTAAATAAAGTTTTTAAAAAGTCATACTCAGGGAAGGAAAAAAACAAAGTCAAGAAACATGGCCTATACATACCAAAGACTCTCACTGTGTCCTCTAGCCCCATAATTTCAGAATACTAAGAAAAAGAAGCATAATTCCTCTGTGGGAAAGGCCCCAAGTAAATCATTGCCTTCTCATCCTAAACATCTATTAAATGCTTTTCAAGGGTTAATCAGCTCTAGCGGGATAATGCCACTGTGCTAGCCTCCAATCTGTGATTTGCAAATGGAGGTTGGCTAGATGACTACAAAGTCTGTCATTAAACAAAACACAAACACATTCACCTCTGGCCCCCGGGTCAAAGGCAGGGCAGCTTCCACTGTGGCTAAAGGGAAAACTGTGGGTGTGATGAGCGTGAAGAAGCAAGCTTAAGTAGTTGATGTCCCCAGCATTTCTATGAGATTATTCTCCTGGTATTTGTATGTTAGATGTTTTGTGCCATTATATCCGCACACACAAAGACCACTTTCCTCACAGTGCTGATTTCCAATTATCTTTCTCTTTCTTTTTTGTTACCTATTTTCCACAGCAGAATATAACTCCAGGAGAACTGAGACCTTATCAACTACACCAGGTAAGATGAGCTTCTCCATTGGTTACAAACTAACACTGATGTCAACGAGATTAAGGGCCTGCTTTGCTCTCATGTAAGGGTAGTCCAGAAGTAAATGGTCCTAGACTGATAGGATGGCTTCCAGATTTCCAAGAGGCTGTGTCTCTATCTAACTTCTCTGCTATCTTTAAGGCTTTTATGTCTAGACATAGTTATAACTTCTCTTTGCAAAATAACAAGGAAAAAGGTTATGCAAAAACAAACAAACAAAGCAAACAAACCAACAACCAAAAAGGGCCCTATCCTTTAAATATGTTAGCTTATATCTCACCAGCCAAACCTGCCACACATGATCGTCTGCTGCAAGGAAGGCTGAAAATGTAGTCTTAAGTTTTGCATAGACCCAACCGACAACCTAGGGTTTCATTATTAAAGAAAAGGAAACTGATGGCAAAGTCTAATTAGTCCAGGAAGCATCTGTCATATTGGCTACTCACTGCCTAGTCAAAGCTTGGCACATAATAAAGCCCCCAAATATCTGATAAGTGAAAATGAATGAAGGCATGGCCTTCCTTATCTTAAACTTCAAAAGCCTCTCAGTGCCTACGGAATGAAGACTCATTTTCTTAGTCTGATGGCAAAACTTCTCGTGCCTTAAATCTACCCTGCTTCTCCAGCTTTGCTCTGTACTCACTCCTCTTGCATCCTCTTCTTCCGGCTATCGACACACTAATTACCTTCAGTTCCTTGGATGTTCCTGAACTCCAGAAAGTCCTCTCCAGGACAGTATAAATGCTATTTTATTTGACGGAGATGTTCTTCCCTGTACTTTTGATGTAGGAATTTGCTACTCTTCCTTTGCCTCTTTTCTGTCCACAATTCCTGTAAAAAGTACCCAGGAGTTAGAAGATATTCAATAAGGGCCAGGGAGCGGGAGATCTCAGTCATTAAGACCCAAGTTTGATACCCCAGAACCCACAAAAAAATGTCAAGTGTGATTTTACATGCTTATAATCTTATTCAAGAGATAGAGAAATGTGGATCCTAAGGTTTTATTGGGTTTGGTTTTTGTTTGTTTGTTTGTTTGTTTTGTTTTGTTCCAGCAAATTTAGCTTTAACTCACTGAGCTCCATACCAATGAGAGACCCTGTATCAAAAAAGTAAAGGTAACCACTTTTAATTCCAGCACCCAGGAAGCACAGGCAAATAGATCTCTATGAGTTAAAGGCTAACCTGATTTACACAACAAGTTCTAGGCCATCCTGGTCTACATAATAAGACCCTGTCTCAAAAGAAAAAAGGTCAGTAGTACCTAAGGAATTATAGCTGATGTTTCTGGCCTCCCCATTTTTTCCCACCTGCATGTATGTACACACACACATACACACACAGGCACACATACATGAACACAAACATATACACAAAAACTAAAATAAAAGGATGATCAATAATTACTTCTTGACTGGCTAAATTCAAACATGAATTTTCTTGGGGAGAGTTCCATGAATTTCCCAAGCAAGTTAGGTTTCATATTAAATACTGCCATTACTTCTTAGACCTTTCCCTTCAAGGTATACTGTACTTTCTAAATAACTTACTTATTTGGATGCAATTATTGGATATCTGTCACCCTCACTAGATGAAGGTTCTAGAAGGAAAGGATTTGATTAGCCTCATTCTTTGCCATAAGCTCAGATCCTAGCAAAGTATGGGGAACATGGTGAACATTTCATAAGCATTAATTGACCATGACTGAATGCATACTTGGTATAGGTTATAATATGAATCTTTAGGTGAAACGATGCACAGAACTATATTGTGGAACTAATATTTGAAGGGAGACTTATGCACGTAAATGCACATTCAGGTAAAGTCTATTTGATAATATTTGGTTGTGTTAAGCAGATAGTTAAGGAGTACCTGCTTTGTGCTGAAGGAGTAAAACTGTTGATGCTCAGGGAGTTCACAGTATAATGAAGATTATGAATTACTAATACCCTTGCAGTGTCTTCTCCTTTTTATCTTTGATGATAGAAACTCTACAATCAGCTCCAGAGTTAACATATAGCTGCCTTCTAGAGACTAGTTTTTCTAGCCTTATTCTTATTTACTGCAGACATGTGACCAAATTTGACCAATGGGAAGTGAGCATTAGTAATGAAAATGACTTCTAGATTTATAAAAGTTGCTCCCCTTCCCTACATTTCTTTTCTCTCTTTGTAACAGGTATAAGACAGCAATAGCTCTAATCACTTCCTTGTCCACTTCAGAGATGGACATGCCACAGTTTGGATGTCATCATTAGCTGGGACTGTTCTGCAGGAGAGAAATAAAATATCCCATCTAATTTAAGCCACTATACTTCAGGGACTATCTCTCTTATTACAACTTAATCAATTTAAATCAAGTGGGTGAACAAATTCGATATAGTAGTTGGGCATACCAACAACAGACGTATAAAAGAGTCTCCTCTCACCAAGAGATTAGGTCTAAAGACGAAAACTGGGCGTGGTAAGTTACTTGTCAGTCATCTGAAAACATAGTTTAAGTCACCGTTTCTCAGACCTTTAAATTACTCTCCAGTTCACTCCTCCAGAACGCTGAGTTTTAACCACTTCCTAAACAAGATGTCAGATGCCTCTATTGCTGAAGTTATTTATTTACTCTGTTTCCATGCTTTGTCTCCTTGCCTGGATTAATTTTACTCACTGGCTGTTCATGAAGGAATGGTGACTGAGAGCAAGTGTCTAAATTAGTGTGTTTGTTTAAATTCATTTATGTCATATGAGCAAATAATAGCCTTCCATGGAGATGGTCTTGAGGATTAAAGTTCTGTTCTGATCCTGGGTAGAAGGCATGAAAACCTTTGGAAAGAAGTTTTTCAGAATTTCACATGAAAGAAAGGAGAAATTTCTCATATCTGTAACATTACATAGAATTCATGATGTTTAGCTGACCAGATTTGCTGAGGTGACTTTCTGATTCTGTCTTTCTTGGATCATGGTATACACCACATTAATCATGGGATTCTCTTCAGGGTTCATGATCAATCTCAGAAACCAAGGGCATGGATATATATAATGTCCCCTTATTTATGGCATATGGGATACAGGAATGTCCAAATACACTGTGCAACATCCATTCCAGGCTGTCTATGATAACTACTTTATGAATTCCTACAAGTAGCTCTTATTTAAAATTACAAATTTATTCCTGCAATAATCTTTTCAAGTGTTTGACTTTGAAGTAAAGATCATACCTAACCAGTAGATGCATTTAATTTCTTACTTTTATAAATCTACTTGACTTATAATGAGCATCATGACATTAAATTTATACCATGCTCCAAATACTCACTGGTATGTACTTTGTCTCACAGAGAATCCCAGAGCCTGTAACTTGTTAAATTTTCCTCTAGATGGCTCATTACATTTTTGTTAGAAATAAGAAATTCCATCATGTGAACAGCCTACATCAACCACACAATTAGGAAGGATCATTTACCCTCCTTGAAGTAGACTGTCTTCAAATAATACCCTCCCACAACCATACCCGCCTGTGGTAGTTTGACAGAAAATGGCCCCCAAAAGGAGTGGCACTATCAGGAGGTGTGGCCTTGTTGGAAGAAGTGCCACTGGGGAGGCAGTCTTTGAGGTCTCTTTTGCTCAAACTTCCCTCAGTGTGGCTCCTAGTCAACTTCCTGTTGCCTGCAAGATGTAGCACTCTTAACTCCAGTGCCATGTTTGCCTGCACACTGCCATGCTCCCCATCATGAAGATAATGGACTCAACCTCTGAAATTGTAAGTGAGCCACCCCATTAAATATTTTCTAAAAGTTGCCATGGTCATGGTGCCTCTTCACAGTAATAGAAACCCTAACTAAGACACCTCCCTTGTCCCATGTGCCATTTCTCTCATCAGAAGGAGCCTATTTCTGCCCCTTAAACTTAGTATGGTTGTCTCTCTTTAACAAAGAAACAAAGTAAGGCAAACAAGGAAACATATCATTAGGTGGCTTTGCCTTCTGTGCATTGCAGGGTTTTGCTTTTACTGTCTTGAGACCCAGCTGAGAAGCCTAGGTTTTGAATGATAAGAGGTCATGTGAAGAGGCAATGTAGGATCAACCATCTAGATCATCTGGATCCATCTAGCCCAGCTGAGTTCCAGGTTGTAAAGGAAGCCATCTTGGATCCTCACGTAGCTCCAATCAAGCCTTCCCACCTGTCCCCTTTATGTTCCCTCCCCCAACAGCCCAATGAACAATACATAGAACAGAGAGGAGACACACATCAAACCTCCACATGCTAAGCTCTGGCTGAGTTTTAGAGCTATGAGCAACTAAACGATTATGGTCATTTTAAGCTACAAAGTTGTGAGCTAGTTTAATTTGTCACCATAGATAAAACTAAACTGAGAGGGAACCGAAGCACCAAAAATTCCACAGCAGTTAACCTCCTAGGAAAACCAGGGTTTGAACCTAAGCAGCCCAGCATAAAACACCATACCTTTAACTACTGTTCTGTGTTTTCTGCCTGGATGTAAACAAGGAGCAAAGCGAATGAAAAGGCGTATCAAAACCACATTCTAAGAGGTAGGTACACGTAAAGGAAGGGAAAAGAGAATAAACAAAAACAAAGGACGGGTCCGAGACTCTGAGGTCATGAAATCAAGAAAGTGTGTAGGAAACGACATAGTTGTCAACCTTTATTTTTGCCCTCTAATTACTGCCTGAGACAGTAGGACATACCTCTACTTATACCTATGAAAATAGGTCTCTATACTACCTCTCAGGCAAGGTGGCAGCTTAGTCTGAACTCTCAGTCATGTGTTTTAAATCTCAACCAACCCATTTCAGCTTAACTGTATTTTTAATCACACTGTTCAACTATTCTGTGCCGCAGTCCATCTATTAGGATCAATGTGGGAGGAAGAACAGATTTCTGGCAGCTGACTAGCACATGGGCACAAGTTTGCATCTATCTCATATTTTAATATATGAGTCACCCAAATAATATACTCCTTTTTTTTTTTTAGGCAGGGTCTTATGCAGCCTAATCTGGTCTCTAACTCATTATACACCTGAAGATGACATTGAACCTCTGACCCTGCTAACTCTACCTCCCGAGTGCCAGGACTACAGGTTACACCTATGCACCTGAGTTATGAGGTGTTGGGGACTGACCCCGGGATTTTATCCATGCTACCTACTGAGCTACATCTCCAGCCCTCAAATACATTTGGTTAAATCTCAGTGAATAGAAGCTGTTATCTTGAAAAAAATAAAACTTCCCAGCATCTTCTGTCGGTCTGGTTCCATGTCTTTCACAGTCTCCTTCTAAATCATCATGTCTGTCCTTTAGCCACCACATGTCTGTCCTTCCTCCCATGTGACTCCAGACTCCGCATGTTCATACTGCTCAACTGTCAGACCAGTTGAGCCAACAGGTTCGGGGAAACTGTCTTAAGTCCCCAACAGACTGCCATATCTAAACCCTCCCCCACCCACTTTACAACCCAGGAAACTCATTTTATACCTCTTGCCATGTGAAACAGTAAATAAATCACCTCTTGATCAAGGCAAAAGCACTTTCAAAGGGCCTTTTCCTTTCCTTTCTTCTCTGCCATCAATCTCTGTTGCCATCCAGATTATTTTTTTTCTAATGACATCTAAGCTCTCCACTCCCACGGGTGTTGATACAATCTGCACGCTGTACCTTCTTATATCCCAGTCTTCTCTTTCTTTTCCCATTAACTCGAACTCCTAGGCCAATAGAGTGTGATACCAACAAGCCAACAGCTTGATGGCTGCCAGACACTTCCTCCGGGCATTCATTACTTCAACTGAGTCTGGAGTAAGGAGCCCGCCCCCACCTGCAGATGCACGTCCTGTTCCTTGCCTTTTACTTTCCAAGCAATGTACCTGCTCCTTGCAGTGGCCATGATGGATTAGCTTTTACCTTAATTTATTCCAGCACACACACAGAAAGCTCAAAGACCCAAATGCCCTTGATTAATGGACCACTCCATTCTACCAGAGCCTCCATTTGTCACTCCTCATCAGTCTTACAAAGACTGCTCCATGATGTGCATATATCAGCAGCTTCCTGGACCACCAGAGGTTGCTGCCCTTTCCCAGCATTCTTTGGGACTCAGCTTGGAACTTCACTATTTCAGCCGAGGTGTCTTCAAAATGATGCTTAACTCAAAGGTCTGACACATTGTGAATTTCTGCCTCCTTTTTAAGATATCATGAGAAAATTGACTTTTAGGAGATCCTCTAAGCAAACCTGGTCCAAGGGCAATGCCTCCACTCCTTGTAGGGAGAAGTTATTTTTAAAGCATAAAGAATCAGTGGCTTCCACCAAGAAATACTAATAGCATATCTGCAGATCTCCACATACACAGAAAGGGCATTCTCTGGAAGGGAGAGAGGGATGAAATCCAATGACATTTGTTCACTCTCTGAAAACACAGGAAACAGATGAAAGTACAAATAAAAACTCTCTTTATAATCCATTTTCTGATCAGAAAGAGAGAGAGAGAGAGAGAGAGAGAGAGAGAGAGAGAGAGAGAGAGAGAGAGAGACCTGCCATGCTATGAGAGTGTAATGGGGAGACTCAGTCAATGAAAACATCTGAAAAATACGGAGATAAGTTTTTTTTCTTTTATTTCAAAGCCATTTTCCCATCCATTTTCACAACTTGCCCAAAAATGACAAAGTGGGGCTTGTAGTTGGGAGTGTGGGGGTGTGGGGGGGCATTCCATGCCACCTGACTGTAGAAGAAGAGTGCACAGAAGGCGGCAGGAGCAAAGAGGGAAAGCCAGGTGGCCTGCAGGCCCAGCGACACAGGGAATGAAGCTCTAGTGTGGCAGTGACGGCCAAGCCAGCCACTCAGTATTTGAGAGCTCCCTCGTGAAGGGGACCTCTGTGAGAATGCTTGGACCTGCTTCTGTCTTTTTATCCTAGCCTACCGTTCTTCACAAGTCCCACCTTGTGCCTTGGGACCATCGTTCATGTTAGTTCTTTATTTTATTTCATTTGGTGTATGGGGGTGTTTGCCTGAATGTGTCTGTGCAGCGCATAAACACCCACAGAGTTATTAGTGCAGTATGGTCTACTCAAACTAATATATACTAAGACACAGGAACTCTTCGTACTCACATTTCTAAGTGTAGATTGACATAATATGAATGAAGTTATTTGCATAAAGTAGATACAAAATGCATTCCTTCATTTGCATGATCAGATCAAAATGAAGCCAAAATAACCAATTAGAAACACTGTGGATGGAGCTAACCAATAAAAAAACTGATTCCCGAAAGAAAAACAACCATTTTCACCAATTTGTAGACTGAATTTACAATTAAGCTAAATCTAAATGATAAAAGGAAAATCATGATAGAAGAGAAAATAGAATATTTCATAGAAGCACATCCATTCACTAGGTTGATTCAATTTTTTTTCTTTAAATATTCAGCCATCTGCATGTACTCCAAACATGCACCATATAATTCTCTATAATGTATCACTTCAAATTATCAAATATTTTATATTGAAGCAGTGGAGAACTGATGTACTTATTCACTCAGTGCACATTTATTGAAGATTCATCATCTTCCCAATGCTGATAGGCACAGTGAGTTTGGCTATGAAAGATGTAGGCACACTCTCTACCATCAAGGAACTTACAGCCTAGTAGAGAAACAAGAAAGCCATCATGTAGAAACACAGATGGGTATTACAGTGGTTTGGATGAGAATGCCCCTCCCATCGGCTCAGATGTATGAATACTTGGTTCCCTGTAGCTGAAATTTTCTCCAATCCTGCCTGGCCCAGGGTCAGGACCAATCTCTCTCACCTGCCAGTCCCTCAGCTGCTCAGACCCAACCTAGTAAACACACAGAGACTTATATTGCTTACAAACTGTATGGCTGTGGCAAGCTTCTTGTTATCTAGTTCTTCTATCTCATATTAACCCATTTCTATAAATCTATACCTTGTCACAAGGCTCGTGGCTTACCAGTATCTTACATGTTGGTACTCATGGTGGCGGCTGGCAGCGTCTCCTGACTCAGCCTTCCTGTTCCCAGAATTCTCTTCTCTGCTTGTCCTGTCTATAGTTCCTGCCTGGCTACTGGCCAATCAGCATTTTATTTATACAGAGCGATATCCACAGCAGTTCCCAGTTGGTGGTGCTGTTTGGGTAGGTTCAGGAGGTGTGTGGCCTTGTTGGAGGAAGTACAGGAACAGGCTCTGAGGTTGAAAAGCCATGTGCCATCCCCAGTGTGCTCCCTCTCTCCTTTGTGCTTATGGTTTGAAGAAATGAGACCTCATTTTCTCCTCCAGCTATGATACCTGCTACTCCCTCCATACTTCCCTGCCGTGACAGACTTTTATGCCCCAGGAACCAGGAGCCAAATAAATCCTTCCTTCTTGTAAGTTGCCTTGGTCATGGTGTTTTATCATAGCAATGGAAAAGTAACTAATATAGGTATATAACTAAAACAATAGTCATCATTGATGAAAGAGAACGTGGCTGTACAAGAGTAGGTGATCACAGGGCCTTCCAGACCCCAAGGCTAGTGAAGATACCTGGTACATGTTGAACTCAAGCTAAGAGCCAGAAGATAGGCTAGACTGGGTCAACAGTGTAATGCTTTGGATACGAAGTTTCCATAGAAGAGACTCCCCAATACCAGCAGTACTCAGAGGCCAGGCCTCTGGCCGGCAAGAAGATAACAAAGGCTTGCCTTCAGGAGTGCATTAACCCACTCGTGGATTCAGTTTTTAATAGATTCTTTGGAAGTGGTAGAACTGTGCATGCTATGGGTACCGCTTGGAGCAAGTAGGCCACTGGGGGCATGTTCTGGAAAGATGTATCTTGTACCTGACCTCTGTCTCTGTATCACTCTCAACTGTTTATCACCTGGTTGCCTTGAGCTGACGAGCTTTTCTCCACCTGCACACTGCAATGCCTTAGTTATCTCAGACCCGATGGCCATAAATCAGGCAAACCATGAAAAAAAAAATCTCCTAAACCAAGAGTCAACATAGGCCCTTCCTTTCTGAAGTTGTTTCTATCGGGTTTCTTTGTCATAGATAGCAATGAAATGTGTCACATAAACAGGAAGTGTGTGGAAGATAAAGAGGAGAGCATTCTAAGCTGGAGAAACGGGAGGTGTCTGTAATGGTGCTGGAAAAGAACAGTTTGAGGAACTGAAAGATGCAGTGTATCGGAGAGAGACTAGGATACTTTTGCAGAGATTACTACAAACCGAGGTTCTAAAGGCAAGGAGAGGTCAGAGAGCAGAGGGCGTGTGCAGGAAGTCCAGGCCAGTCCTGGCTTGTCCAGCATCTTAGCTGGACAGGAAGATGATGCTTAAGCAGAGGCTACCAACATCTCCCTTTTACATTTCCTCTGATTAAAGGGACACTTCATTATTGGCTGTGCATACATAGTCTAAAATGATATCTACGTTTCGCAGCCCCCCTTCTAACTAGCCACAACCTTGGCACTAAGTACTTAATTGATATCAGCAAAAATTATACAACTTTTAGAAAACTTCATCAAAGCAAGACAGAGTTCCTGTTGCAACTTTTTTCTTTGTGCTGCTTAGAAGGCAGGCAGAATAGTCAGAAGTGAGTGACCATCTTGAGCTACCAAATGTGCCCAGGAAAAAAAATGCAGGAGGCAACAAGGTGAAAGACACGCAGACTGCCATGCCTCCCCTGCCTGCATGGCAAGCTGAAGAGGAACACACAGCCAGTCACAGCTGGAATACCAAGCATGCACTGGTCAGAATGAGCAGCAGCAGATTCCAAGACCAGCAGGACCCGACACTTGAGAATCGTGACTTCTCATCTCAGGTTAGGTTAACTGCTTTTACAAGCACCTGGCTCCCTGCCTTCTGAGCAGGGATTCATGTCAAGCTACGGGCATGGATGTGCCCAAAGGTAGAACTTCTCTTCAATGTTTCCAAAGCAATATTCAAGTCTGAAAAGAGTGGGAATCATTGAGGGCCGATGTCTTTTTCTAACATCTCACTGGTCTTTGGTTTAACTCTGTGCTCATCACTAGGCAGAGGAAGGGCTGGGAGAACGTTAAGGCAGAATGTGGCTCAGAGAAAACAGACTCTCACTCCCCATTGCCAACAGTGAATCTATCAGGCCCCAGACCAGCTCTGGTCTACCTGACTCCAACACAGCACTAGACCTTGGAAAGAGCAAGTTGAACCTCTCTTCATAGTTCACTGTCCTTACGTTGCCCTTCTTTCCACAAGAGCACCCATTCTGCCATACTAGTCTGTCCTCAAAAGGACTGAGGAACAGTGAAGAGGCAAGTCAAGTGACTTCGGCCGCCTGCCACCTCCACGTCTTCTGAACTTGCAGGAAGGACTGTAGCCGGCACCTGCTGTGGGGTCAAGGGTTGTGTGAGAGCAGAGCGAGTCCTGGAAGTAATCAGTGGGCTCAGCCTGTGGAGGGAAGGCTTTGCACAGGCCGTGCCCTGCATTTCTGATTGCTTAGTGAGGCCCACCGGAACGGAGAAGAGAAAGGGGACACCAGACCCAGCTTTTGGCATTCTCAGCTTCACAGTCGGGCAAACGAAAGAGTCATATACCGAGGACACCACCCAGCCCTTCTGGTTCTCAGTCTAGTTTTCCTCTGCTTCCAGAAAAATCTCAGTGTAAAATTCCTTGAGAATGCAGAAACAGGTCCCCAAACCTAACAAAACAGGCTCCCGGTTTGAGCTAAATTGTGTCCTCCTAAAAACAGCACGCTGGGGTTCGAATCCCAGACTTGGAAATGTAAAGCATTCTAAATGAAGTCAGTTAAACTCACACAAGAGGAGGGTGGCTCTTGTCCAGTGTGACATGGTGTGCCACGTGAAGCTGGCACCCATGGGAGAAGCTATGGGATGACATAAGAGGGGGTAGTCAGCACACCAAGGAAGCCAAGCAAGTCAGAGGAGAGAGGCGAGGAAGGATTCCCTCCTCTACCTCTACGGTGTGTGTTGGGGCAAAGGGGAGATGCCGCCTTGGAGATGTCCTGATCTTAGACCTCTATGAGCCTTGATGTGAGGCCATAACTTTCAGTGTCCTAAGCTTCTCAGCTTGTACTAGTTTGTGGCAGTCTCTTCAGGGAAATATATGTGGGTCCCATGCAGGCCATTAAAAAAAAAAGGTATAACAACTCACTAGAAAAATTCAACCACCCATAAGGGGCCTGAGACCTCAGGCTGCAACTCCAACTCCCTTTGTGACCTTCTGTTTGGGTCCATTTTAGCAGCAGTAAAGGGGAGATGGGAATCACTACTCCTTTGCAGTTGGAGATGAGACTAAAGGAGACCATGCATCTTAAAGCACATCATAGAGAAAGAAATGTTAATTTTTCCAAGTAGATTTAAACACGAGGAGAAATAACAAGAAAATAACGCACAAACTTTAACAGAACTCTTCATAATCAACTTTCTACGACTTGCAAATATTACTTGTTGCCACATGGAATGACTTAAATGAAATCAAGTGAAGTTTGAGTTTCTCGGACACACAGGCTGCATTTCAATTAGCCAAGAGCACATGTGGCCGGGGGCTGCAATGTCGGACGGTGCAGAATGGGGTATTTCTTGAGTATATTTCCACCCTCGCTGCTTTGAGCCTTTGATAGAGACTTTCCAAGACTCCAAGTGTGTGCTCTTTTCTTTTCAGCTCACAAAGGATTTCCACCACCACATCCACAAATGGACAGCTGAAAAGTCCCTTTATCAGCAGTAAACATAAAAGTCAGTTCTTATCACAATTCCAAACAAAACGCCTAGCTACCAAGAGCTTTTCAACCACAGTGAAGACACTCGAAGTCATGACTTGGAGGACATACTACATGGCTACCAGGGAAGGGATGACCTCTTTAGCAGTGTTCATAAACATGGGAAAGGCTCTCAACTGAAGAAACAAGAGCTGATGCAAACACATGTCAACCAAGCCCTCAATTCACTGAAGATTAAGAGATGCCATTCTAATATAGCATGTTGGCTTCACAAATAACATTTATGAGGTTCAGCACCTGGGATGGACTAGAAACCACGTGGGAGAGTAGAGCCAAGGCAAGTAAAACACAGCAGTGAGGGACGGAACAGAACCAAAGTGGCGATGGGGTTTACAGGTGTCCAGTGGGATGTCACTGAAAATGCTTTGCTCACCATAAGTGACCCATTGAGAAGACATTGTGTAATAAACAGTTCAAGGGACAAGCATGATGCCTCCAGTGTTGATACACTTTCTACAAAGGGAAGAATATAATGTTTCAGTCAAGAAGCAGAAATCACAATTTAAGAAAAAGCAAATCAAAATTGAAAAACACAGTAACATTTCCTATTCATCTGAGAGAGAAAAAATAAATCAGGCCAAGAGAACCCCCCCCCAAAAAAATGCTTTCACCTCAGCAAGAAGTTCCAGCAGACAGAAAATACATACCTTAATGTGGTGCAAGCATGCACGCACGTACACATACACGGCCACTCTAATTCAAACCACCAATATACATGTGTGTGTGTGCATGTGCATGTGGGGGGGAGGGGTAGGGGGAGTGGCGGCAGTGGCGGCAGTTTGAATGAGAGTGGTCCCATATGCACATATGTTTGAATACTAGGTCTCCGGTTGGTGAACTTGTTTGGGAAGGTTAAGAGGTGAGGCCTTGTTGGTGGAGGCAGGTCACTGGGGGGAGGCTTCAAGTTTCTAAAGACTTGTGCTGTACATACCCAGTGTGCTCTTTCTGCTTCATGTTTGTGGATCAAGATGTGAGCTCTCAGCTACTGCTCCAGCACCATGCCTACTGCCACGCTCCTTGCCATGGTAGTCATGGGCTCTATCCCTCTGAAACTGTAAGCCCCAAATTAACACTTTGTAGTTAATTAATTACTTTCTCCTGTAATTTGCCTTGGTCATGGTGTTTTACCACATCAATAAATAAGAAACCAAGTAACCAGGTAATTAGACACACACCTATACACCAAAATATAAACCAAGAAAAACTAAATTCAGGGAAGAAAATTGAAGAATGAATCTAAAGATATTAAAATATCTTAATAGAAGTTCTAGGGATATTAAATAGCCTAATAACTCATCAATTATAGCAGCAGAAGTTGCTATTTTCAATGGCATCTTGGAGATAAGAGTGAAAGTACACAACACTCTGACATGAGCGAAGTTCTAATTTTAAATAAACCTGGACCACTCTGAGAATTTCAAATATCATCTTACTCAGGTCAGAACCACCAAATTCATTCCCTTCTTCTTTATTAACTTCTGTGTGAACTGCTGGCCTCCTGCTCACAACAAAATAATAGCCACATAAGAATACCTAGGGATGGGACCTTCATCTGCTTCCATGTTCTATAGGGTGATGCCCCAGATCTTTCTCCAGCTATCATTCATGAAGGTTACAAGCCATTGGAGATACAAAGATATATATAATTCACTAAAAATACTTCAAAATAACCTAAACACAAGCAAAAATCATTAGTCTTACTGGGGTTCCAGTACATTCTCAATCCATTTATTCACAACTCAGCTAATCCTTGCAATGACACTATGGAGTAGACATTGTGCCTCTCCAGCCACCAGCTTGTCCAAAGTTGGAAAGTTTACAGAAATTCTTCTTGATCACTAACCCTGCTGTTGCAAAGAGACAAAAATATAACTGGGTTATGCTTTCTGCTCGCAATACCACACAGCCACTTGCAAATGGTTAAGACGGGCACTGAAGTGAATGCATAACATTTATTCAATTCTAAATTAAAATATAAGTACACAATTTACCCCCTTGTCTCCCCAACTCCTCCCATATCTCCCCTCACTCCCTGAAGATCTCTTCTTTATTATTATTGTAATATATGTGCATAAATACAACCTGTTGAATCCACTTAGTATTACTTGTGTACATATGATTTGGAGGCTGACCATTTGGTATTAGAAAAATCAATTAGGGGGGACAACTTTGGAAAAGACTAATTCTCTCTCTCTCTCTCTCTCTCTCTCTCTCTCTCTCTCTCTCTCTCTCTCAACAATTATTTGTTGCCTGGAATTCTTTGTCTAGAGGTAGGACTCCCATGAGATTTCCTCCATTCCCCATTAGCATGTCTTTTTGATGCTGTCATCCTTTTTTTTTTTTTTTTTTGGTTTTTCGAGACAGGGTTTCTCTGTGTAGCTTTGCGCCTTTCCTGGAACTCACTTGGTAGACCAGGCTGGCCTCGAACTCACAGAGATCCGCCTGCCTCTGCCTCCCGAGTGCTGGGATTAAAGGCGTGCGCCACCACCGCCCGGCATGATGCTGTCATTCTTTAGGTCTTGTTTGGGTGGCCATATTGTTGAAGTATCACAAATGAGAGTGTGTCTTCTAGAAATGAGAGGGAAGTTACACCCAATAACTTTTTTAAAAAAAATTATTCCCAGAAATCGGTATGGAATGAACCATTCATGTCAAATGACCCAGTACACCGTGTAGCCCAGCCCTGTGGTTAAATTCAGTGGGAGGCCCATCCGTTACTTTATTCATTGCTGTGTCAAAATACCTGACAGGACATCTTAAAGGAGGAAAAGTTTATATTGGCTCACAGTTTGGTGAAGTTTAGTTCATCATAGCAAGCAAGAGACAGTTGAGTTCACAGGAGCTACAGCCCCTCACATCCAACAGGATCAGGAAGTGCAGTACACTCTCTTTTCCCTAGCAACTTTTCTAATTTGTTTACTGAGCTGACCCCATAAAAGATTTGTCTATGTGGGCCCTGATGTGGAAAGGAGAAGTTAGATGAAAAGATTCTCAACCAAGTGGAAAACACGGGATTCCAGTTCCAGATGTGGGACCTATAGTGCTCATCGCTATCCCTATGCTCGCTTTTGAAGCATGAGGCCAGTCTGGATTCTGCCTGGGAATGCCCCAAATTCAAAACCAAGGCAATACTACGCAGATTTACAAGCAGCAGATGTGATGACACAGCAGTGAAAATTAGCTTGTCACTGCTTCAAAGGCCACCAGGACAAGCTCTCCTTATGCAGCAACTGCATGATCAAGAGGAGAGCAGGCTCAGTCAGGTTATGTGGGACATAGACCCAGCCTTGAGCATGAGAAGGAGCTCCTGATAAAGCGTCTCACTAACAGACAAAGTCTTTACTCTTCCAGGTTCTAAGATTCTCCATTCCATGTTGGTATTCATAAGTAAATAGTTTCTTGCTTTCTGTTTACTTATGCAATATGCACACATATACATGCACACATATAGATGTGATGAGGGACTGGAGCCTTAACAGTGGGTCAGGCACTAAGATGTGAATCTGTGGGGGTAAATTAACAGGCAAGTAGGCATATACAGCATGCTTTCCTAGATGGCTGCTACTGTAGAGGTAGTCACATCATGTGTAGTATCTGAAGGTCATGTGTCCTGAGCTGTGAATGAGTTGCACACCCCTTCCCTGGAAGCATCTCAGCTTTTCCAGAAAAGTATCTCCTTCAAAATATTGAAGGTGGTGGCCTTTCTGCAAAAGTTAAGAATTGGAATGTTGTCTTAGAATCCTATAGAAGAAAAGCCCTTGAAAGCTAAGCAACCCGAGACAGAGGGCAAACAATGACAGGACTGGGGAAGTCACAAAGGCTTCAAGTTTCTCTGAGCTATAGGCTATTCAGTTTAACACGATCTTACCAAGACTATGCACATGGAGCTTTCAAATGCTTAAAGTGGATGCCAGTCTCCCCATGGATGTCCTGACTTGATCGCTGACACTTTTATTCCAACCTCACTTCCCAAACTGTCCAGAGCAAAGCCTTTACCCTAGACACAGTGACAGAAGCCTATAAGCCAAGCATTCATAGACAAGGCAAGAGGATCATGAGTGTAGACTAATCTGAACTAGCTAGTGAGTTCAAGGCCAGTCTGGGCTACATAATGAAACCCCATCTCAAATAACAAAACCAAAATATCATCAACAAAAATAAGGCAAGACCTTTTGTCCAAGTGTGAATAAGAGATACATCCGCCCCATACCTGGGCTCCTGCTATATACAGAAAGGAAATACATCCCTCCAGCTTCAATAACTTACTTTCCACTTGCTCTGAGAGAGGAGGAACACACAAGTCATTGGAGCCAGAAAAGGCCCGTGGCTTGGGTCAGGCATTGCCCCTGCTAGGGTCTGAGGAGTGTCCTTATGTGCAAAGTAGAGGATCTCTTGGTTACAGTGCTTGGTGAATGCCATGCCCAGTTCCTCCTCTTATAGGAAAATGAACATATTGATGCATATGCCAATGTAGTGTTGCTTTTCAGGGCCGATCTCCAAGTACATTCTTAACAGAGCCTCATCCCCATATCCCCTTCTTCCCAGGGCAATGGGATTTGGGCTCTTTCCTCTGCAATTCTTTTCACACCATTCCACACCCTGCTATGTAGCGTGAATCTTAAAAAGGTCTTATTAATAAAAACAAACCTGGAGCCGGGTATTGCGGTGAACGCTGAATGATCAGAGAAATAGAACAAGCCACATCCAACCTCACCTCGCCAATTCCTCAGGTGATCTTGTTTCCTCAGACTGAAAGCCTCTGAATCCTCATCTGAATGGATCTCAGCTGAACTGCTGCTAAAAGCTAAAAGCTTTAAAAAGCCTAGTTCCTGATCCTCATGCCTTATATACCTTTCTGCTTTCTGCCATCACTTCCTGAGATTAAAGGTGTGTGTCACCATGCCTGGCCGTTTCCAGTGTGGCCTTGAACTCACAGAGATCTGGATGGATCTCTGCCTCCCAAGTGATAGGATTAAAGGTGTGTGTGCCACCATTTTCTGGCCTCTATGTCTGTCTAGTGGCTGTTCTGCTCTCTGACCCCAGATAAGTTTATTAGGGTGCACAATATTTTGGGGGACACAATATCACCACACTGCTATCCAGAGTTAACTATAGCTTTAACCACAAATCTAAAAGCTTCTTTTTGCAGCAGATGAAGACCATCACAAAGATCCACAAAAGGTTATCAGGAAGAGAAGAAAATGTAGCTCCAGATGATTGCTCCACAACACTACAGGACACTTAAGGAGCAGAGAACATTGTGGAAGAGGACGGAGAAAACTGTAAGAGTCAGAGACCCAGGATGTATGCTGTGAGACAGTATCTTCTCTGTCTGATAGGGAATTGTACCCGTGAAACCTTAACAACATGGGTACCTAGATAAGACCTGCACAGTGACAACAGCACCTGACATCTTAATGTGGGCGGAGGAAATCTCACAAGGTCCCACCCCCGAGTGAAGAATTATAATGAATTAATAATGGCTGCTAAGAAAAAAAAAATCTGTCTTCTCCAGTGATTAGCCCCTGATAGGTTATCCAGATGGTTAGCCCTAAACACGTATACATATGAGCAAGACTAAATGAACTCAGCAGGTTGTATTTATGTACACCTATGTGTGTTTTACTATTACAATAGTAATTAAGAAGAACTTGTGAAGTTAAGAGGGAGTGAAAAGGATACAGGAGGATTGGAGGGGAGATTATGGGATGGAAATGATGTAAATATTTTATACATGTGTGACAGTCAAAAAATAATAAAAAAAAATGCAAGAGGGTAAAATAAATGGTGTTTGTTTGTTTGTTTGTTTGCTTATTTATTTATTTATTTATTTAACTCAGAGACATTAGCTCTGGAAAGAATTCATACCAGTTCCTGGGTCAGTTCAGAGCAGAAACAAAAAGTATTTGTTTCCATTCTGGTTTACTCACACATGCCTCCATTAGTGGTCAAAATCAGGGTGCTCAAGTCTAAGATCTAGAGTGATAGAGGAAGACAGGTCTTCATGGACGTATCAATGTCACTTTCCAGCACCCTACCACATCTACAGGAACTCTGCTCTGCCAAGGGCCCTCCCAGCAGTTTATATCTGTTCCAGTTCCAACTCCCAGAGCTTAAACAATAACCACAGAGGTGTCTTACTGACTCATGTAATAAGGCAAGTTCAGTTGTTCCTGGCATGGCTTGATCTAAAAAGGAGTGTCTCTCATCATCTCTGGCTAGACTTAGCTTTCCCAAGGTATGTTCTCTCCATTTGGTGCCAAAAGTAGCCATTGACAACTCTAAGCGTATTTATTGACATTTGAAATCTTGAGGGCAGATACAGGTCCTGCCTGGTGATTCCAGCAGAAGTCTTTAGGAAGGTTTGACTTCCTAAATGGACATTTAAGTCAATGTACATTCCTAGGTCAGTCATTAAGATGAGGAGAACTGTGAGCCTGAACTCATCCCACCTCAGTCTCAAGGCCACTTCTAGAGCCTGCCTAAAAGTAGCAGTGGGGTGGACTAAGAAGTGCAGGTGTTCTCCAAAGAAAGGAAAAGAGGTGCATTTGATGAGCAGATGCAGGACGTATCCTGATGGGTCATTTGCGGAATGACTTGTAATTGATGGAAGTGGGACTATTTCTGCCAAAGGGCATCCTCAAAAACATGGCACTGATGTTCCCTGCTGTGAGGGCTCAGTATCACTCTCAGTCTGAGCTAAATCCAGCCCTGAGGAAACTGGGCTGTGTCAGTCAGGACTGAGTGAGATCTGCTGGTTAGTTCTCTTTTGCAGATGGCAGATGCATGCTGAACCACTTCCAAAACTAAATCTTAAGCTGGTAAATGAGAAACAGAAAACCTAAGCATGTATCCTTCATCTCTAGTTCCAGAAACATCAGGATGGAGTAGCATTAAGATGTATAGCACCTGACAATGAGACCCTCCTTTAGGACAAATGAACACATTCAAGAGTTTCAAACATGATAGGAATTGTAAGTGGACTCTTGTGGTTCTGTGATTAAAATGATAAGACTTTCTTAACATCAAAAGTGAAGGACCTTTTACAGCTGGAGTGGCGAATGTTATGGATATTCATAGTTGTATCAGAATTAATTGTTAGTTTTTAAAGAGCAATACTACACTTTCAGAGCACAAGAAAAAAAGAAAGAAAGAAAGAAAAATCACATCTGCCTTTGCCTTCCCTGGCCCTGGCCCGTGGGCACAGGGGATAAGGTCAAAGGCATATTTCAGAACTGCAGACATCTCCCTCTTGCTTGAGTTTCCAAAATAGCTCTCAAGTTTCTTCAAAGGTCTGTTTCACAAACCACAGCTAAACTGTAATGAGAAAAGGCTGAAAGAAAAGCCCTAACCCAGGGACTTCAGGTGGCTCTGAAGAAGTATGTTAATGACAAAGTTGACATCAACATCTGTTAGCACCTTTCATAATGCCCCCTGGAAAATCCACTTAACTCTTGCCATCTGACAGAAAAGGATTCTCCAGGTCCAGCAACTGATAGATGCCCTCCATCTAAGCCGCAGAGTCCTCTGACGGAGTAAAACCCAAGCAAAATACGCCCGAGTGAAGCTCTTCACTTTGCCTTGTCCTGCCCTGAGGGAAATGATGACTTAATCTACACTGGCTAAATCTTCAGTAGACTGAAGCATGGATAAGGGCCTCGGGTCAATCCAGGACAAGAAAAGTGACATCTGTTAGTGTTCGGGAATGGTGCATTCCTGGGCACTTTTACAAACAATGCCACCATTGAAATAGGGCTGCTGCCTTTTTCCCTCCAGATATAAACATTATGCTTCAAACCTTAATAATAGGAACCAAAGCTCCTGCCGCACTTCACACGGCCGCGTGTCCACTCCATTTGTTTGCTATGGAGAGTTCAGTTGAGGCACGCGTGTCCTTACAGAGACAGTGTCCTATGAGGGATTACAAGATACATGTGTTAACTTGCGGATAGGATAGCTGGTGGGTGAACATTATGTATTTGTAAACCCAGTGAGCCTGGCTGGACCATTATTTTCACTTGGCTGACTCCTTCTACACAGTGAAATCCAAGCAATCCAACAGTATGTAAATATTTTTCTTTTACCCATAGTAAAAGATATATCTGTGAGTATCTCTGTAAAAAAAAAAAAAAAAAGCTACACAGAGGATATCATGGAAGATTACAGAGGCGGTGTGTGTTTCTTCACACCCCTCGGCTTGCTCCCACAGCTCACATGCATGGAGTGTTGATATATGCTAGAGTATATACTAGGACTCAGAATATATAAAGGAAGTTCAAGATGAGAAAAAGTGCATGAGCAGAAGATAAACAGACAGGTATCCCCCTAACAATTGAAAGGAGGGGGATTAGAAAAGAAAGGGAGGCAAAATTCACCGGGCAAAGGGCGGCTTCTTAGGGAAGGGTCACTGGGTAGGTAACCTTTGGCCTCTGAGAGTCAAGTAGGAAGGCACCAGGTGGAAAGCGGTGTTGAGTGGAGAGACAGAACAAAGAACGGGGAGCACATTCCAGGCTGAAGAGGGCGAGTGGGCTTCATCTCAAATCCCGGCTCTAATTGATTGGGAGTGGTGCTCTAAGTGTGGCGACGACAAGGGCTGTGAATGCAGCCGAGAGCTTCAGCATCCCACGCCATCAGCTGGGCTGGGATTCATTCGGTCCACCTTGATCTGGCTCCGGCCTCGGTGCGTAGGTCATCTTCATGCTGGCAGCGCCCCGTTTCATGCCCATGCAGCTTTCTGCCTCTCGACAGAGATTTGGGTTCTGTAGAAACCCAAGGGCAAGGCGGCCAGCACGTATAGATGATTCCAGGACACCACAGAAATTCAATCAATGACAAGTGGGAGACAGTGAGCCAAGACACAGTTTCCCCTTCCCATGATAAGATGGTCCTCATGTTCATACTAAGCAAACCCCAAGGCATTGCCAGGGGAATGGGCCCAGTTCTCCGCAGCACAGCTGACTCCCTAGCATGCCCTTTACTGAGCTCTCCGGTCCCTGACTCTTGCACCTCCCTCCCTCCCTCCCTCTCTCCCTCCTTCCCTCCCTCCCTCTCTCCCTCCCTGAAGGCTCCTTGGATCACCTTTCAAATATTTCACAACAGTCACGTATTGCTACATAATTATCCAAAGGTACCTTTAAAAAAGCACATACTGCCTCCTGTAGTCCCTAAAGTCAGGAAACACACAAATGCTGCATTCCAAGGTCTGTCAGAGCCTCTCAGAATGTCAGAAGGTTCTGGTCAACCGAAGGCACGCTGGACTTGGTGGCTCCAAGATGGCTCCCTCCGATGACTACCAAGCTGGAGCTGTTACTGTCAGCAGGCCCTACCATGTGGGATTCTCTTTGAGACTGTGCGGGAGTCCTCATGACGACATGGCCTTCGCTTCTTCTAGAGGAAGTAACCCAAGACCACAAAGCAATAGTCAAAATGGATATTAAGACAGCTTCAGAAGCATACCTTTTCCAAGTTTTCAAAAAGCTAGCCTCACGCAAAGTAAGGAGAAATAACAGCAGGCTGGGGGGACACATGGGAGGCTGGGATCCCTGGAGAACATCTTAGAGGAAGGCTAGCACACTTTACCTGTGGGTTTCGCAGGAATCTTAGTCCTGTCCCATTATTGATTGACATGACAGTACTCAGAGGTCTCCATGCAGTCTGCGTATCTCGCACCCAGATAAACCAGTGTTTAGCCTCCTAAACTCCCTGAGGTCAAGTAGATTCTGATCCGGATCTCAAACTGTATTTCCATTTCAGGGTTAATTCTCCTAAGATGGAGACAAACTCAATTTCCCAGCCATTTGGTTTCCTTCTGAGGACTCTCCCATTGGGCAGAAATGGGACAGTATCTTTTCATCTTATTTGGAAATGTCTTCAGATCTTTTCTTTGTTTCTGACAGTGCTCAGTTACCTCGGTCACCAACATATGTACAAAACTCTAAAACTATGGTTCCTTTTCACTGGTAATGTATATATATTCTTTAGCAAAAGCTTAGTCACTGGGAGACATCTGGAGACAACCAGATGTTGTTACTCTTCAAGATTACTATGTTCATATCCACACAGGAATTTTACTTTTTAAATCAGATATAAGCAAAGAAGTCCTAGCCCCAGATTCTTTAAGATGTAAGAATGATACCAGATAATTCAGTTTGCAGATGACTGTTCAAAGCCTCCCTCTTTGTCCTGTTGAGATAAATCAAAGATAAATATAATATATTCAATGTCTGTATATCTTATATAGCCCAAAGAGATTCACCAGGGAAGAAGACTTATGGTTGATTTATTGCTCAGCTTCCTCCTGAAATGACTTGTCAGTCTATCAATGAGCAATATACATCATTTGTTCTCAGGGAACATTTAAATTACAATCCACTTTTACAATTACACTTTATCATGTGTGCCACATTGCTTATATCCCCTTCATATAAGAATGTAATACTTAAGTCAGTAAGCAAATAGTAAAATATAAATGTGCATATGAATACGTAAATTAGAAGTTCAAACTTAAGACTTCATACGTATTCTCTTCCTTTTAATGCATCTTGTTATTTCTAACAGCAATGGAAATCAGCTCATCTGGACTGTCTTCCGTAATATATTCCCCTCAAGTCAAAGGTATGGAAATATGTTAACATTACTAGCAAAATCAAATGTAAACATTAAGTAAAGATGTTTGCCTGAAAAGAAATAGACCAAGCCAGCTGCAACAAAAATATGTGGCTGGCCACTTGGACCTAAAACATTTCAGTTGCCAAAAGGCTCAATCCTCGAGTTGCTCAGCATCTTTTATTGACACTAAGCTAGGAGTTTGATGTTCTTTTTCCAGGAGTTACTAACTCCCTTTTAAGACGCTCTCCAAAGTAAGTAAGGGATTGCTTAGACTCTAGGTGTTTTATTTAGGATGCCAGGGAGACAGATTTTAATTAATTTAATCACAGTGAGATTTCACAATCTAAAATAATTAGCAGTACTTGGCAGACGAGCCCTTATCTGTTGCAGGTAATCAGTAGAGAGTGCCAGACTGGACAGTTAAGGATCTGAGGAGGGCCTTTTACTGCTGTGATGAAGTACAAAGTGTGCAGGCCTGTGTTGATCTGCTATACTTTTCTGCAGCTCTGTCTCTGCCAGGCCACGTTCTGCATATAATACCAAAACATTGTGGCTGTACTTAGGAGGGAATCCTATCTCCAGATGGTGTTTGGGAAGAAACCTGTTTGGCTGATGCAGCCTGTTCCAGTGCTGTGCAGTGATTATGTCTTATGTAATATGTTTGCTGGATCACAAAATGGCTTGGCTCTTTTTAAAATGTAAGTTAGAAAAATATTGATTTTTGTTGAGTCATCCTTCCACAACAATCCTGAGAGCATTGCTTGGGAACAAGTGGGAAATGCTTTTATCTTTTCCCATTGAAGAATCTTTTTAGAGCATACAATTCAGCGACTTAGTGCATTCACACTAAGTGTGTGTATGTGTGTGTGTTGTGTATCTCTCTCTCTCTCTCTCTCTCTCTCTCTCTCTCTCTCTCTCTCTGTGTGTGTGTGTGTGTGTGTGTGTGTGTGTACATGGGTGAGCATGCCTATACATATGTGTACAGTACAGAGGCCAGAAAGGACACTCTCCATCTTAATTCTCTTGAGACAAGATGTCTCACTAAGTTCAAAGGTAGGCTGGTAGCCAGCAAGTCCGGATGGTTCACCAGCTTCCACCCTCACAGCATTGGAGTTGCATTGTGCATGCAGCCAAGTCCAGCTTTTTTCAGGTCCTCATGCTTGCATAAATGCTCTTACTCAATAGTCCGTCCTTCTGACTCAGTCTAGAACTTTTAAATCACCTCTAAAAGAATCCCCATATCCATTAACCCACCTCATCTTCTACCTCGTCCCTGGCAACAATTAGCTTCTCTCCATTTCTACATTCACCTATCTTGGATAATTCATACATATACTCACTACAATTCCCTGAAAGACTTCTTTCACTTAGCATACTTTTTCTTTCTTATTTTTCTTCTTAATTTTTTCTTTTCTTTTTTTTTTTTTTTTTTTTTTTTTTTTTAGGTTTTTCGAGACAGGATTTCTCTGTGTAGCTTTGTGCCTTTCCTGGATCTCGCTCTGTAACCAGGCTGGCCTCGAACTCACGGAGATCCGCCTACCTCTGCCTCCCGAGTGCTGGGATTAAAGGCGTGTGCCACCACTGCCCAGCAATTAGCCTACTATTTCAAGATCATTTTATAAGATAGGGTACCACTTGACCATCTTATGGTCTTATGGCCAAATACTATTCCTTTGTATACAAGCAGTTCATTGTGTTTCTCCATCCATTTAATGATGGATATTGAGTCATGCTCACTTTTTAGTTACCATGAACATTCACTTAAAAAATTTTGGGGTGTGAATATATATTTTCAATTTCCAGAGTACATGCATTAGGATTTCTGGGCCATATGAGACCTCTATCTTGAAGAACTATCAAAACTCTCTCCTAAGGGTCTTCATCAGTGGTTCTCAACCTTCTTAGTGCTGGGGCCCTTTAATACAGTTCTCATGTTGTGGTGACCCCAATCATAAAATTATTTCGCTGCTACTTCATAATTGTAATTTCACTACTGTTGTGAATTATAGTGTAAATATCTGATATTCAATCCCAAGGGGTTGTGACCCACAGGTTGAGAACCACAAGTCTACTTGGTTTGTTTGTTTTTTTAATGCTGCCAGTGATGTGTGAGAGTCTTTTTTCATTACATCCTTCCAAATACTTGTTCCTGCCTTTTTTTATTCTAACAATCCTGGTGGGATTCAAATGATAGCTTAGGTAGTTTCAACTTATGCTTCCCTGATGACCACCTGTGTTCAGCATGCTTTCATGTGCTTTTTGGATATTTGTGTGACCTCTTTGGAGGAAAAATCTATAAAAACTCTTTGTCAAGTTTTCTTTTAATAGTTGACTTATAAAAATTATTTAATAATTTTGTTATTATATCTTTATTAAATATATTGTTTGAAAATATAGTCTCCCATTACTTGTTCTTTAACTTTATTGATGGTATCCTCCAAATGTTTTTCATTTTGATGGTGGCCAATTTATATGTATCCTGCTATTTATGCTTTTAGCACCATTTCTAAGAAAGTACATCATATCTGAGCTCCTAAGAGTGAATGTTAGTTCTTATTCTGACATCCAGGCTCTTATGTGAGTTCATCCTATGAGTGACATGAGATCAGGGCACGACATCTTTCTCTTCTACGCATCCATTCATCTCCACATGTGTAGTGGGTAGCCATTCCAGTTTTGATCTGGAAGTTCCAACCCCCATTGAGGCTTCAGTAATGGTCACGCCTACAAGGCGGGGCCGAGAAAGGACCCTGAAGACCCGAGATCTGGATGGGCTGGCTTTCTTGATTCCTGGACCGTGGATGCTGGAGGTAGACCGAGCAGAGTTCTCCAGAGAACACTGCTGGACTGTACTACACCTTTCCCAGACCCTGTTACCTATCCCTTCACTTGTGAGTTACCCCACAAAATAAACCTCCCTTTTAACTATGTGGCATTGCCTTAATAATTTCACCAATACACATGATTTTCTAAAAACTATCTGCTGCCCCTGAAATGTCTGGGCACTATTGTACAAAATCAATTAACCAAAAATGTCAAGCTTTATCTGGAGACCCTCAGTTCTCCTCCATCAATCTACATTTGTGTATCTTCATGACAGAACTGTGCTGTCTGGATTACTATAGATTTGCAGAAGATATCAAATGAGAAAGCATGAATTCTCCAGCTTTGTTCTTCTTTTCAAGACTCTTTTAGTTTCTCTGGGTTCCTTGTGTTTTCATCTGAATTTTAGGATCAGCTTTTTCATTTCTTCAAAGGAAGGTACCTTAGATTTGAACAGGATTTCCTTGAACTTGTAGAGCAACTTGAGGAGTAATCGTTGGGTTAAAGTTAATTCCTCTAATTCAATAGGCATGGAATATATTTCCACTTCCTAAGGTTCTCCTTAACTATGATTTTAGCTTTCAAAAGCAAGGCTCTTTTCTTTTTTCTTTTTCTTTCTTCCCTTCTCCCCACATTGAGTTCATTTTGGGTTGGCCATCAACTCCTGAACATGGGGCCTGCCCTTAGGAATGGTTTGTATGCCCAGTGATACTCCCTTGGAGAAAACTATCTATTTCATTTGCAAGTGGCTATCAATTGGAGATAGCTTCTGGGTTAAGAATGTGAGCTTGTGTCTACTTCTTCTCTCAGCACTGGGACCCCATCTAGTGCAGACCCATGCAGGTCCTGTGTATGCTGCTTCAGTCTCTGAATGCATGCACACTCCAGTAGTGCTGTGTTTAGAAGGCCTTGTTTCCATGGTGTTCTCTATCCCCTCTAGGTCTTACAGTCTTTCTGCCTCCTTTTCCATAAGGTTACCTGAGCCCTGAGGGAAGGATTTGATGAAGACCTCCCATTCAGAACTAAGTGTCCCAAAGTTTTTCACTCTGTGTACATTGTCTGGCTATGGGTCTCTGTATTTCCATGTATTGCAGGAAGAAGCTTCTCTGATGATGGCTAAGCAAGGCACTGATTTACGAGCGTAGCAGAATGTGATTAGGGGTCATTTTATTGCTCTGTTCCTTGAGGAAAGCAATAGTGCTGTGGGACGGTCTATATGTCAAATTGCTCTGATTGGTCAATAAATAAAACACTGATTGGCCAGTGGCCAGGCAGGAAGTAGGTGGGACAAGGAGAGAGGAGAATTCTGGGAAGCGGAAGGCTGAGGCAGGGAGACACTGCCAGCCGCTGCCGCCATGACCAGCAGCATGTGAAGTCGCCGGTAAGCCACCAGCCACGTGGCGAGGTATAGATTTATGGAAATGGATTAATTTAAGCTATAAGAACAGTTAGCAAGAAGCCTGCCACGGCCATACAGTTTGTAAGCAATGTAAGTCTCTGTGTTTACTTGGTTGGGTCTGAGCGGCTGTGGGACTGGCGGGTGACAAAGATTTGTCCTGATTGTGGGCAAGGCAGGAAAACTCTAGCTACAAATGGCGCCCAACGAGAGGGCAAGAGTTTCCACCTAAAACCTGAGAAAAGATTCTAAAACAGAGCTAAAAACAGCTTCCTAATTGTCTCTCTCAAATGAGCAGCAGCTGCCGGTTTGAGTTACTGGCGGGTTCCTGGCGTGTGTGCTCGGTCTGCAGTATGGCGGGAATGAGGCCTCTGCAAGTGGCACATTAAGCTGCATGGTGGATTTAGCCTTTGCTAGTACAAAACAAAAAGAGGTTTCTGGGCTACATGCTGCTTGGATAAAAGCATAGACCCACGATGGCTCCCAGAGCTGGCGGAAAACGTACCACCGCCATGTTGGGAAGCTGAAGTGGGCGGAGCCAGCAGCCACAGCACCATTTCAGCTTAAAAGGCTGCAGTTTAAAGCAATAGGCTCAATGTAATATAAAAAAATAAGCCACATAAAGATGGCTACCACACAGAGAATCTGGATTATGTTCTCTTTGATATTTGTAACTGAAGAAAAACATTTGATTGTAAAAGCTGTTGAGTTATGCCAAAATGTATATTTTAAAGGTAACTTGACTTCAAAATTTGGATGTAAGGATATGTTGCTTTGGAAAGGAGGCTCTGCTTTTGTTTCTACAGAAAGCCAGAGGCTATGGATTTGTTCCAGATTAAGATACATCAGGTTTGACCAGCCAAGACCACCTGAAAGGTCTCCGATGACACCATGGCCCAGATGATCCAACATCCAGAATCGTTTCAAGGCAACTGGCTCAGATGATACAGCCTCATGGACTATTCCATGATCCTAAAATTGTCTTTGTGTCCCCATAAGATACAGCGCCCCCCTCCAGCAGGAAGTAGTTAAGAGAAGCTACGCCCAAATTCCCAAATATACCAAGCTGACTTTGGAGATGTGTAAAAGTTAAAACCTTCCTTTTAAAAAAAAGAAAGGGGAAGTGCTGTGGGATGGTCTATATGTCAAATTGCTCTGATTGGTCAATAAATAAAACACTGATTGGCCAGTGGCCAGGCAGGAAGTAGGTGGGACAAGGAGAGAGGAGAATTCTGGGAAGCGGAAGGCTGAGGCAGGGAGACACTGCCAGCCGCTGCCGCCATGACCAGCAGCATGTGAAGTCGCCGGTAAGCCACCAGCCACGTGGCGAGGTATAGATTTATGGAAATGGATTAATTTAAGCTATAAGAACAGTTAGCAAGAAGCCTGCCACGGTCATACAGTTTGTATGCAATATAAGTCTCTGTGTTTACTTGGTTGGGTCTGAGCGGCTGTGGGACTGGCGGGTGACAAAGATTTGTCCTGACTGTGGGCAAGGCAGGAAAACTCTAGCTACACAATAGTGTTTAGTTTTCCCCCTAGGTCCCTAGCTTATCTAGTCTCGTTGTTGGCCACCTGGGCAGTGTTGGGAATGGATTCCAACTCGTGGAATAGGCCTTAAATCAAATTAGACATCCACTGGTTACTCCCCTAAGCTTTACACCATTATGGTACTAGTGCATCTTGCAGGCAGGTCATCCCTGTTGATTGAAGGATTTGTAACTGGGTTGGTGTTTACCTTTCTCCCTTGGTAGAGAACAGAATACCTTCTAGTACTACAAACACTAGTCTGTGGGAGTAAAGGCCCTAGGTAGGCACCAGCTCGACTTCTCTGTGTTCCATGAGTTGTGTAGGTGCTATCTCCTGCAATAGGACCTTACTGTCAATTTGTAGAGAGCAACCAAAAGCCCCAGCAATTGCCCGAGTTGTCTGGGGGGTCCCCATAAGACCCCTTTAGCCAACCACTCAATTAGATTTAACCCATTCCCAGTATTGGACACTTCATTTCATGGTTAGAGATATCCAGCTGGCTCTCCATCTCCCTGTTACTTAGCAACTTCATTTAGATAGTCTTCATGTATGTATAGATTTTAAGCAGTAGATCTACTGTATTAGATTTCCATATGACCTCTCAAATGGCCCTTCATTTTACTTGTCCCTCCTTGCGTTCCCTCCCCTGCCTTCCTCTTCTTCTCCCATCCAGACCCCCCATACACACAATTTTTATGTTAAATTTGTGTCTAAAAATTGTATTCTCCTTGGTATTTTTTCTACATTTAATGGCTTTCTTAGTTTCATTTTCAATGCATGTACAACAATTGAGTATGTATATTGATCTTCTCTCCTACAACATAGTTGAACTTATTTATTAACTGTATTACTTACTTTCATACCACTGTGACCACAAAGCCTGACAGAAACAAGAAAGAAAAGATTTCTTTGGACTCACCCTTTCAAATATCCTCAGTGAATGACAAAGCAGATCAGTTCATGGCTGTGGCATGTATTGTATACAGTGATCACAGATTGACAACAGGTGTCCTCCTGGATACTCTCCACTGAGTCTCACTGAGCCTAGAGCTGGCTGGTTTTCTGCAGTCTAGCTAACCCATGATACCAGGGATCTATTGTCTCTGCTTCCAAGCCTACCTGGCTTTTACATGAGTTCTGGGCATATGTACTCTGGACATCATACTCATATGCCAAACATCTCACCCTCTGGCCAACTCCCCAGCCCCACAAAAGGTGACTTTTGTTTTGGTCATTCTCATTTCTTCTCTAGAAGACTGAATTCTTAGAAATCTTTAGTTTGACATTAGAGGGACTGGTCCAGGGCCTTCTTTCTGACATTTCCTACTCCAGAATTCTGAATCATCAGGGTCAAAGATGAGACAGGAAGCAGAAGAAAATGCACTTTACAGGAAATGGGCAGGTGAAAACATTCTCAATTCCAAAAGAATTTCTGGTTGAAATCACAACTTGGTGCTGTCATTGTCCTTTTCCTTGGCTCGCTGGTATGCACCGGATGGGTTTGGAAGTGGGAATTCCACTGTTTTACACATGTGACTTCAAATCTATGTATGTCTTCATGTTGTGCATGGCAAGAGTGAACAGGGGAGATCCCCCTATGTTTGTTAGTTTTCCATGTCCAAAGAATGTATCAGTAGATATGCTACCAAAGGGAGGCATATGGTGGCAGCTTCCATAGAGGAAGCAAAGCAATGAGAAAAACCAAACTCCTTCAGACTCATCCAAAAATCCCCACCCCTTTGGAATGATACTGCCATCATACACACACATTTTATATATTTATACTTAACACAACTATAAAATTACAGTCTGGACTTTTTTTTATAGACATCAAGGTTTTTTTGTCATTGTTAGTATAGACCTCAATGCACAACTTTCAACGTTATGTGGAACATAAACATTTATGGAAAGTGCTGTATGAAATAACAACATTTCAACATAATTATGTTTCACCATGCACTACACAGCAGCTGATCACCCCTGAGAAAATCCATCCTTATAATTTCCAAATCTGATTGCTAATATTAGTAGAAAATTTCAGAAAATACTCCTTCTGGGTATGACCAAAGAATAGCACTTGATCCTTCTGTATCAGAGATCGAGTGCTGGTACACTGTGTGCCTTTGTTTTTGATTCAGCTAATGGCTGGATATTATTTGAATGGCCTACCTAAGTCAGGACAATCTTACTACTTATACTGAAATTAACCTGGAGCTTTGAAAATGACTGTTTACTATAAAATATAACAAAAGTACATACCCAGATAGCAAAGTCTGACAAAATGAAACCATAATAATCCCTACATAGTATCAATATCCATAACCAAGAGGCATGAAAACTTTCTCTCCAGTAGCATGCGGTAATTCTCAAGATTTGAGCAAAGAAAGTTTCTCTACATGCTGTTAAAATTCTAATTATCCATTTCAGTGTGAAGAGTCTGGCAGGTCTCTGCTGTCCTTTTGTCTGAACTAACATTTCAGACACTTAGGTTGTGATCTCACAGCAATCCTGCTTCAAGTTTATCCCTTTCATCTTTCAGATGGCTTTCGGCATCTTTCTCTGTGTCAGGAGCACAGCCATCCATTTCACAAATGAGGCCAAATGATGACATTACTTGGCCTTCCTTTCACAAGCATCTTTCCTATCCATGCCAAAGCAGGGGAGGTTTCAATGGCATCTAAGGCTGACAAATTGTGTCTGTAAATCTTCTCACACAACAAAATCAATACATGCTTTCAAAAAAGCCAAAGGGTCCCCTGTAAACTAATAAGCTGTATATACTGAGGGAAAGGCTTGTTGGGAGAATTCACTCTGTGACCACCCCTTATTATACCGTAACAGTCTGTTTTCCTGCCCAGATACTGAATCCTAACAGTAGGCTATTTTCTTCAGAAACAAGGAAGGTAATTCTTAGTGTGACCTTGAATAAATTTCTTAAGCCTTATTGCCTTAAGTCTTCATATATGCAAATGAGAATAACAGCACCACCCCAGCAGGTTGTAAAATAAAATACTAAACCCACCTCAGGACCTGGCTCCTGGCTCCTAGTCAATGTCTGTATTACTTAATTTCTTTGTTGCTTTGACAAAGAAGCAACCCGACAAGCAGAAAGTTCAAAGGCAAAGAGCTTTTCGTCTTACAGTTCCAGGGGATACAGTCCATCATGGCAGGGAATGTATGGCGGCAGGAAGTGGTGGTCATAAGTATCCACCACGAGGAAACATGAAAGTGATGAATACTGATACTCAGTTCACTGTCTCCTTTTCACTCAGTTCCAGACCCACCCTGTGAAATTGTTCTGCCTTCATTTAGGGTGAGTCTTCCCACATCACCTAGTCTAATAACCAGATAATCCCTCGCAGATAGACCCAGAGACTTGTTTCCAGGGTGACTCTAAATCTCATGAAGTAAACAATCAAGACTGACCATGGAAATGCCAAATAACTGATAGTTTTGAAGGCATTCTCATGTGTTTCCTGTCTCTGTGATAAATACTGTGCATGACCAAAAGCAACTTGGAGAGAAAAGAATGTATTTGGCTTACATTGCCAGGTCACAACCCATCTAGCTTCTGCTCAGCTATCTTTCAAACACAGCCCAGGACTCTCTGCTTAAGGACAGCAGCACCCACAGTGGTTAGGCTCTTCCACATAAAGTAGCAATCAAGAAAATGTCCTACAGATGTGTCCACAGGTCAATCCTGTGGCTGCAATTCTTCGGTTGGGGTTCTCTTTCCCCAAGTGTGTCGGGCTGACCACCAAGATGAGCCATCACAGAAGATAACCCCAGAGACAGTGATAACTGTGACTGTAGAGAAAAGGGCATCACCAGTTACCTCAAAATCAACTGCCTCTCTGACACTCTCCTTTCTGTCTTGCATTATTTAGTCCCTTTCACTCAAGGTTACATCCCTCCCAGCTGGAAAGAAAGTGTTTGCTTAGTAAATATGACTGTATGCCATGTGAAAAGAATACAGTGGGTGAGCTACTCACCAGCAAGGCCAGGGATGATCACGTGCCTGTGTCCTATCCAGGTCATCGTGAGTGGACAGAAAGAAAGGAAAGATTGAGGTCAAGTAAAACAGTAGAATAGCTGGTCATCTGGTTCATGCCTCTAATTCCAGCACTCTGAAGCCTAAGGCAGGGACATTGCAAGCTTGAAGCCAATCTGGGATACATAGTATGACCCTGTCTCCAAAAGAAAATGAAAATGGAAACAATAGGTAGGGGTGTAGCTCTGCAGAAGAGCAGTTACCTAGGATGAAGAGGTTCTGGGTTCTGATCCTCAGCAATGCAAACAGTAATAATAAAAAGATACAGAACAGTAGAACTAACAGAATGCAGTTCCCAGTCTGCTTGAAGAAATGGTCTTGTGGACGTGAGCCATGGAAACACCACAGTGAGCACCCTGTAGTACCAGCTGAGCCAGGTGGGCTTCTCCGGGGTCTAGGTGGTCAGACTACTAGATACACAGCATGACTAGCTTTGCCCTCCATCCACTTCTTAATTTAGTAGATCGAGAGTATTGGACTACCCATCAGTTAATTGCTTCTTCACTAGAGTTATCCTGCTTATTATACAACAAAACCCACTTGAAAACCAAACCTAAGTATTGGATTTCCACTCGTTGGGGGGCGGGGGAGAGTGTGTGTTGAAGACAAGCAAAATCTAAACTTCTAAAATTTAAGTTCCAAGTTCTCTGTGAGAGAGGCATGGTTTTTACTTACGTATTATTTATATTTTTACTTTTATTGATTCTTTGTGGTTTTCACATCATGCATTCCGACCCCACTTATCTCCCCATCTCTTCAAATCTGCCCCTTTACCCTTGCAACATCTCCCCCAAATAAAAACCAAGTTAAAAAAAAAAAACCTCAAAACCTAACAAAATAAAGAAAAAACAAAACAAAAATGAAGAAGAAGGTGCTTGTCATGGAAGCTGTAGACATGGGTACTGATGATTTTGCATGGCTTTCTGTCTGAGCAGTTAATATAGGGACCAGCCTGGGTGAGAAAACACCATACAAGATTATCTCATGGAAGTCACGGCACAGATCCACACCCCCTCTCATTCTAGAGAGCTGTGTTAATTGTGAAAGTTTCTTCATTTCCCCAGGAGGGGTTTCATGAAAATGAGAATTGTAAAATTAAAGAACTTTATCATGTATTATTTTGTCCATGCACATCTTAAACTCTTTATACAAAACTCTCATATTTTTTAAATGTCGGCATATACCCAGGTAGCTGGAAAAGCCTCCCACCAATTACCCTCAAGTCCTGCAGCTAGGTAACTACTTGTTAGAGTCTGTATGTATTTATATGGATGTGCCCAGGACATGAATGTCAGTAAAAACACGAGTCTACTAGAACAGAACTAGTGCAATTGGCTTGGTTACTTCTAAAACTGTTTCCTGAATAAATAAGCCTATTTCATCCTTCTTCAATACTATATAAGAGCACACTATACGGTGGTTCTCAACCTGTGGGTCCCAAACCCATTGGAACTGAACCGTTTCTCCATTTTGTATAATTCATTTGAGAGTTGTGCTGAACTTATGTCAACCTGCCTGAGGATACACGTATATTGTCCATAGTGATAATCGCTGGTAGTAAATATTTAATGAACGCAATTCTGAAGTCCGTTAGAGTAGGTCAAATTTTGTAAATCTGTGTGAGAAAGAGAGAGTTAAGTGAGAAGAGAAAAATGGAAATAAAGGAGGGCAGGACGAGGAAAGGTAAACCGAGCAGTGGATGTGCTTGTGGGAATATATAGTTTGCTGAACATTTGAGCATCTTTATTCTTTAGATGGGCACAAGTGACATGAACCATTAGGAAGCTCTCACCAGACAGAGACGTGGCAGAACGTGCCGAATCGCCCTCACAGCGGCCACAGAGCACTTTGTACTGTCAGCAAGGGCGTTGAGGTGGGTGAGTAGAAGTGGCTGGGAAAAATGATACTTTTTATTACAGATACACAGGTCATTCATGAGATGTAAAGTGTTCCTGGGGAATGTTCTGCTCACTCCAAGAGTTTTCTTTTTAATCGATTCAGTGTAAAAAGTCAATTTCTACTTTCATACTTGTGAACTCCTGTTGAGGCCCGTGGTGGTCTGGATGAGAACAGCCCTCCTAAGTCGTATGTTTGAATGCATATGGCTCAGGATGTAAAGCTCTCAGCTACGACTTCAGGGCCTTGCTTCTCTGTTTCCCATCATAATGGTCATGGACTAACCCTCTAACACTGGAAGCAAGCCCCAAATTAAATTAAATGCTTTCTTTTGTAAGGAAAAAAAAAATGTACACTATACCAGTGGTTCTCAATCTGTGGGTTGTGACCCCTTTAATCAAATGACCCTTTCACAGGGGTTGCCTAAGACCATCAGAAAACAAAGATATTTACATTATGATTCATAACAACAGCAAAACCACAGTTACAAAGTAGCAACGAAAATAGTTTTATGGTTGAGGGGGTCACCAGCACATGAGGAACTGGATTAAAGGATCACAGCATCAGGAAGGTTGAGAACCGCTGCTCCATAGCATGGTTTCTTGTAACTTTCCATGTATAGTTAGATAGTTTCAAATTTTGATTTTTGTCAGCTCACAAAAAAATAGGGCAGTAGTGAGGGTTCTTTGACAAATACATTGCATGTTTAGATTCAAATGCCTCTTGATAGTGTATATAAGAGAATGCTTTGAAGAAATTAACTCCCCCCCCCAGATTATATTTTTCCCACCTAAATGATTCTAAACTAGATTTTTCTGTGTGTCTCTCTCTCTGCTGTTTCTCTCTCTGCTGTTTCTCTCTCTGCTGTCTCTCTCTCTCTCTCTCTCTCTCTCTCTCTCTCTCTCTCTCTCTCTCACACACACACACACACACACACACACACACACACACATTCTCACTCTCACTCTTTTTATCGCCTGCTCAAAATAGTAAAGAGGCAAAATTAATACTGGCATTTTCCTCCAGATCTGATGGAAAGCCACACCGGATCCTGCAGAGTGGCTTCACAAGGTGTTATTTAATATCGTCAATAACTGGTTACAGTTTAACCCGTGAGGCCTCAGAGTTTTAGAAGAAAACACTCAGAAGTTGATGAATGTGAATAACAACAAAGACATGACACTCAGAGACAGGGGCAAGGTGTTGATTGCCTAAAAAGAAATGTGCAAGCCCAGATGAGAAGAAAAGTCTCCTTTCTGATGGACATGACGGAGAAAAGAGACCAATCCAGCTTCAAAGACGAAACAGCAAATGCTAACCACTCATCTGTATTTATAACATAAAACTGACAGTTTGCTGTGAAAGTTGATCTCCCAGTGCAGCTTCAAGCCACTGACTTGAGAGCTTGCTTTATTTACAGTAATGTCTGTGGGTTCATGAAATTTGCTACAAGACAGTTTATAACTCCCAGCATTTAGGAGCAAAGTTCCCTAAAAAATTAAGATGTAATTGAAATTGTCCATGCTTCTTTTAACTCGAACACTGCATATCATGTCAACAAAACATGGTAATAAAAACCAGTAGGATTCACTACAAAGGAAATGGTGAGCACGGTAGATGGTGTGTTCACCTGTCTCTAAAGGTGAACTATGAAACTGAGGAATGGAACGTTGGATCGCAAGGACAGCCGTTTTACTGTCTTCCAGAGCTCCATTTATCCAGCAGTGGCTATTTGTCTACCACATGCTTTATTCTTATTGCATGCATCCATCTTTATAATGAAACAAACTTCCCAGGTGTGAAAGATTTAAATTGCATATGCATGTATATGGTATGTGTGGTGATGGGGGGCATGGAGGTATGTGGGGGGGTATGTGATGGTGTGGAGGGGTGTAGGTAAGAGGGTGTGAGTGTACATACTTGTGTGTTTGTAAATGTAACTATACAATTTACCACAGAATACATGTGGAGGTCAGAGGGCAGCCTTTGATCCTGGCTGTTGTCTCCCACCTTGCTTGAGGCAGGGTCTCTTATTGTTTTCCACTGTGTCCCTCATGGGCCTGTGAGCCTCCAGAGGTCCTCCTGTCTCTCTCTTTCATCTCTCACTTGGCATCCTGAGAGTACCGCTGCACACCATTCCATCAGCTCTGCATGTGTTCTGGGGATCCAAACGCCTGTCCTCATGTTTATCCAGCAAGTATGTTATTCACTCAGCCATCTCCCCAAGCCAGAGAGATTTTAAAATTAATAAATCCTATCAATGTCAAATCTTCCCAAAAGGAATACAGAAAGTGTGGTGAGGGTTGAGGTTTAAAAGCTCAGTGGTAGAGCACTTGTTTAGATTACTTGAAGTCCATGGGTTGATTTCTAGCATAGAAAATAGGAGAGGGAGGGAGAGACAGAAAGAGAGAGTGTGTGGAAGGAATATCATCACACCATCTAGCACAGTCTTTGAAACAACACAGTATACAGTTTTCATTTTCAAAGGGACACTTCTTTCCATGGGACAAAGTAATCTGAGTACTGTTCTGGGAAGTCAGGCCATTAGCTGCCCTGAGCAATGTGTCCTTTTTCTGTAGCCAGACTGCTGACAAAGTTCTACAGAATGATCCAGTCGCACAGTTTAGGGCACATGGACTTACAAAAACTAATGCTGAAATTTTGTTGGATTTTAGACCTCTGAAATCATTTGTGCTAATTAATGCATTCTGCAGGGACTCCACAGTAAGGTCATATAACACAAACATAAAATGAAGTCTTCATGATTTCATAATATTTAATATTTATTTTTTCGTTATTGTAAGCCATAAATAGTCTCTAAGACTTTCCAGTGTTTTACTACTCTACCCATGTATATGCAGTCTCTATCACAGAGAAAGGATGTGTTTTGTACAAATAAAACAAAATTCTTATTTAAACAACAACAAGAATGCTTAGAAAATACATCATTAAAGAATTCTACACAGTGTCTATTTGATATAGTTTGGACATGTTTGACTTCCAAACATTATATATCAGGAGCTTGGTTCTCATGGTGACATGCTGTGGGAACTTTATGAGGTGGCACTTGATAGAGGATCTTAACTCAATTAGATGTGTGTCATTTGAAGAGAGGAGTGCACCTGTCTATCTCTGGGCTCCAACTTCAGCACTGTGACCTTTGCTCTTGTGACATCAACATGATGTGACACAGCTAAGAGGCTCCTTACTAGAGCTGAGCCTGTGGCAACACCATGTCCCTGAATGTGCAAAATTTTGAATTAAGTAATCTTTATTTATAAAGTTTATATTTAGGTAATTTATTACTGTAGTAAGAATAGACTAATATACAACGTTGCAGAAAAACTTTAGCCTAGATGTTTTCTGGTACTTGCCTGGCTTCCATTCATTAATTTTTATATCTTGACTTTTTTGTGGAAATGTCTGTTCCATAAACTTCTCCATTGCTCTGCAAATGACATTGGTCAAGATAACTACTCACACCTCCAAATCTTTGGATCCAGACTGACTAGTTCACAGATAAACAAAGGAACTTGAGTCAGGATAGTTTCAGAGCCAGTGAATTCCAGTGCCAGAATTCTAATTCAGAAGAGAGACACTGTCACTGTGGGCACAGGTTTTAATTAATTTGAATCTTAATTGGGAGCACACAGCCTCCTAAGCAAGCCCTTCTTAATTGTGCCTTTCTCAATTTGTAGAATCTTTTGGAAAATAAAATCAGCCTCAAATGTGATCTTTCACTTCTTTCCCCTGCTTTAGTCCTGTCAATCTATTTCTGGTTGCTAGACTCTTATTTCCTATAGACATGTGTCATGCCTCATTCTTTTATAAGCACAAGATCCAAGGACCACTCAGAGAATAGAAAAGAAGAGCATGGAAGATCAGAATCAAGGCACCACGAAGAATTCAGCTGGAGAGTTTCTGACATGTTCCTCATCAACCAACCAACCAACCAACCAACCAACCAATAGTAAAATAAATAAAACAACCATTCTTCAAAGGCAGCTGATCCAGCAGTTCTCTTCTGTCCTGAAAACAGGCTGGGTGACTTAGGCAAAGCAGTCTACTGTTGGTGTAAAGTCTGTGTGTCTTTCACAGGAATGAATACTTACCTCGAATTGACAAGTTAGAGAGAAATGTGGACATGGTACAGGACATGGAGAGAGAGAGATGCTGATCTATTAGCCCTTGCATTGGAAATGCTCAAGGTAGAAACTGGCTTATGAAGCCAATAGACTGTATATCCACATGACATCACCAGGGCCCATTTTTTTCTCCCTGTCTCCACTCTGCCTTCCACTCTGTTCATGTTATGATCAGGACCACAAAAATCAAGGCTGCAATATAACCAGGTGAAGAGAAAGCATATGCAAAGTGTCATTGTACTTCATTGAATTGCACTGGAACATTCATTCATTATTTCATCCATCCTGCTTCTTTCAAAGAGTTGCTTTCTGATTGTAATCACTGATCATAGCACCCTGGGTTGGTGACTTCGTTTCACAAACATATATGGCTTTATAACCTGTCTCTCCAAAAGCAACTAATTAAATCATGATTACTAATTCCAAGTAGCATGAAGAAACCATCTTGAGCCTTCCTCTAGTCCAACAAGAGAGGCCATGAACTGCCTCTCCTCAGCTATAAAGGAAAGTCTCCAGGAAAGCAAAGGGAACAGCAGCCTCTCAAGATGCTGCAGCTTCCACTGCAAAGCACACATATCCAATGTCCTTTGGGATCCTTGTTTCATTTTGATCTTTCTTACCTGTGTGTAAAAACAGGGACAATTTTTGGACAAGCCTCTCCATTGAGGCTGGGCAAACATTAAAACATCCAAATTTCCAAATGCCGGGTTCATCCCAACCCAGTGAAATAGGATCAGCACATTGCAGAATAGCACAAATGCAGACTGAGAAGTCTGAAACTCTGGGCCAACACTACCTTCATTTTGAACAAATACCAGGTATCCAGACACAACAGGGTTCATAATTGGGTATGACTCTTGATGACTTTATTCTCCCAATAGCCTGCATAGCACTTTCCAGTATTATGAAAACTGACCAGCAGGGAAGAAGTTTCCTGGTCAGTACCAACTTGCTATTTCCGTGTTCTGTGACCAATGTTTGTGGTGTCTTCAGAAATAGGGTCTTCCTTTCAAGTTCTGATGGAAAATCATCTTAGGTAGGGCCTCTACTGCTGTGAAGAGACACCATGACCTCAGCAAGTCCTATAAAGAAAAATATTTAATGGGGGGCAGCTTATAGTTCAGAAATGCAGTCCACTATTGTCATGGCAAGAAGCAAGGCAGCATGCAGGCAGACATGGTGCTGGAGAGGTAACTGAGTGTTCTATGTCTGCATCTAAAGACAGCAGGAAGAGTTGTTTTGATTTGCATTTCCCTGATGATTAGGGATGTTGAGCAATTCCTTAAATGTCTTTCAGCCATTTGAGTTTCCTCTGTTGAGAATTCTCTATTTAGTTCTATAGCCCATTTCTTAATTGGACTGTTGGTCTTTTTGATGTCTAATTTCTTGAGTTCCTTATATATTCTGGATATCAGTCCTCTGTCAGATGTGGGGTTGGTGAAGATCTTTTCCCATTCTGAGATACCACCTTACGCCTGTCAGAATGGCTAAGATCAAAAACACTGAGGACACTTTATGCTGGAGAGGATGGGGAACTCGGGGAACTCTCCTCCACTGCTGGTGGGAATGCAAGCTTGTACAACCACTTTGGAAATCAATATGGCGCTTTCTTAGAAAATTGGGAATCAATCTCCCCCAAGATCCAGCTATACCACTCTTGGGCATATACCCAAGAAATGCTCAATCTTACCACAAGAGCACTTGCTCAGCTATGTTTATATCAGCATTGTTTGTAATAGCCAAAACCTGGAAACAACCTAGATGCCCTCAACTGAAGAATGGATAAATAAATTGTGGCACATATACGGGGATCACCCAATGACGGAGAAATGGCTGAGATCTACATGAACAGCCTGGACATGAGTGGGAGCAATGAACGGGCGAGGGTCGAGGGAAAGAGAGCAGGACTGATCCCACCTGGATCAAGAATAGAGAGGGAGAACAAGGAATAGGAGACCATGGTAAATGAAGACCACATGAGAAAAGGAAGAAACAAAGTGCTAAAGAGGCCCACAGAAATCCACAAAGATACCCCCACAATAGACTGCTGGCAATGGCCGAGAGACAGCAGGGACTGACCTACTCTGGTGATGGGATGGCCAAACACCCTAATAGTTGTGCCAGAAACCCAATCCAAGGACTGAGGAATCTGGATGCAGACATCTACGGCTAGGCCCCAGGTGGAGCGCTGGGAGTCTAGTTAGTGAGAAAGAGGAGGGTTTATATGAGCGAGAATTGTCGAAACCAAGGTTGGATAAAGCACAGGGACAAATAGCCAAACAAGTGGAAACACATGAACTATGAACCAAAGGCTGAGGGTCCCCCAACTGGATCAGGCCCTCTGAATAGGTGAGACAGTTGATTGGCTTGATCTGTTTGGGAGGCATCTAGGCAGTGGTACCAGGTCCTGGGCTCGCTGCATGAGATAGCTGTTTGAAACCTGGGACTTATACAGGGATGCTTGGCTCAAACTGGGAGGAGGGGACTGGACCTGCCTGGACTGAGTCTATCAGGTCAATCTCAGTGCTCGGGGGTAGCCTTGATCTGGAGGTGGTGAGAATGGGGGGTGGGCTGGGGGGAAGGGGAGGGGGCAGGAAGTGGGAGAACAAGGAAATCTGTGGCTGTTATGTAGAACTGAATAGTATTGTAAAATAAAAGAAAAAAAATAAAAATAAAAATAAAAATAAAAAAAGACAGCAGGAAGAGAGATTAAGCCACTGGGCCTGGCTTGAGTTTCTGACTCCTCAAAGTCCCACTCCTACCCACCCTACCCAGTGACACACTTCCTCAAACAAGATCATAACTACTCTAACAAGGCCACACCTCCTAATAGTACCACTCCCTATGAGCCTAGGGGGACCATTTTCATTTAAACCAGCACAGCAAACAAGAGCAATGTCAGTAGCCTGTGTTGTCTATGGGATCTCGAGGGTACCCCAGCCAACAGCTCAGTGGGAAGCATCCCACACCTGGAACTGGGCTATTTATTTGGTAATCTATGGCTTCGGGAAGGAGCATCTTCCTCTGTGGAGGGTAACTCCAGTTAAATTCACATTAAGCTTATAAACTGCTAGGTTTCCATGTGACTTTTTCAAGTATCTTTAGTGATAGTTATCCCTCCCCTGATGCCCTCCTCCCCTCTACCTTCCCAGCCACTCTTGTATACTCATGAATACAACAGGCATGGATGTTATGGGATAACCAACCACTTTCTGATTGGATTTAAGGCCTGATCCACAGGAGGAAACAGGTGGCCTGCGCTGTAAATCTAACCAAGAACTCATGACAAGAGGTGCTGAGGCTCCAGGAGTGGATCTACTACTATTATTTTTGTTGTTGTTGTTTCTTATTTTGCAAAAGATATCATTACTTTTATTTACATTACTTTTTTTAATTTTACAATACAATTCAGTTCTACATATCAGCCACGGATTCCCTTGTTCTCCCCCCTCCCGCCCCTCCCCTTCCCCCCATATTATTTTTCTAAATAATAAACTGTCCTCTAGATATGTTCTACACCTGAAGATCAGTGCAGCCCTCAGACGTTATCTGAGAAACTTGGTTGTGCAGTAGATGGTGATTAATGCAGAAACTCACAACTGGTCTAGTGTAGGGAATAAGTGTCTGTAGGGTGCATAGCCACAAATGGGACATCTATACACATCCCCCCCACCCCCTGCTGAAGACTCAGGGACCATCATGGAAAGGGGACAGGATGATTGTAAGAGTCAGAGATCGGAGAGCCCTGAAGCAAAACAGTGTTCTCTGGACATCACAGGACCACTGTGCTCCAAACCCACAGAGCTGCTGGCTGCTTACACAAGACTTTCACAAGATCAAACCAGAGTTCTGGCATTGGCTGGGGGTGGGCTCATGAACCCTCTTTGGATGAGGAGGTATTAATAGTTGGTGGCTTCTAGGGGAAGCAGAGTTGGTTTTCTTAAGGGTGTGGCCTCTCGTAAGTTGCCCACACTTCAGTGATGGCCCCCTACCCCTATGAATATATGACCAGCAGAAATTGGACTTTGTGGGGTATTTTTTAAAGAGTTATGAATCTGGAAGGGGATTAGATAGTGGATCTGAGAGCAGTTACGGGAGGAGAGTTGAGTGAATGTATGCAAAATACATTGTATGAAGATGTTAAATTAGCAAAGAATTAATACAAATATTAATTTTTATTAATTTTTTAAAAAAGAAAATACCAAACAGAAGTTCTCCAGACAGCCGAGAACCTAGTCACTGTGTTACCCTGGGCAGGCAGTGTCATACGTGATCACCTGGTCACCCATCTGATGAGGGAACTGGAGTAATCGTCCCCAAGTTTCCCTCCAGTTTTATTCTAAGAATACTCCAAATATGACAAGTATTTTAACACTGGACTTAAAGTAACTTAAATGCTACCGTCATGGAAAAACCAAGAGTCCTTTCTTAAGTAAAGGAACTGCCAGGATAGTATCAAATACGATCCACTTGTATAAATGTGACTGCAGAGAAAAATTAAGAGACCCCCTTAGAAAGGCTTTAGAAAAACTTGGAGGTAATATCCTGAGAGGATATAGCGCCTCGTTGTGAGCCTTCAGTCCAAAGAGCTGAAGATGAGAAGTAAAATGTTCTCCGTCCTTGGGAGTCCCTCCTTCCCCTCTGCCTTCTGTTCGTGTATTGGTTAACTAGTAACAGTTTTCTTGGCCTTCCAGTCAGCCCCACTTGTGATTTAAAAAACAGATTCCAAAGCAATCTTGGCTTTGCTGGATGCTTAGAGATAGGTTTTCTGTACCTCATAGCATTCTGCGGGAGTCTGAACCTGAGCAGAAGACTAGGTTTGTATCAGGCAGAGCAGTCCCCAGCCTGCCACAGATGCAGGCAGATCCTTGACATGCCAGGAAATAGATGCTTTTGTTCCAGAAGCTTTACAAATCACTGCCCAGACCCCACCACAGAAGCAAATGTCACCTGGTCATTGCCTTCTCCCTGACCTGTGCTCAGGCACAAATACATGTCCCAGCAGTATGAAGCACTGTTCTGTGGAAGCTCCATCTTGCAGCCACCCATCAGTGACAGGAATGAGGGAGGGGACCCCCAGCACCACCATGGAGTATGTGCCCTCTTTTATGAACCTAATTGTCTGTGTAAAAAACAAGGAGGTAATTACTGGGGCAAAATCCACACAGGAATGTAAGTGGGTATAAGATCTCGTAGTCTAAAGAAATAGGGGGGAGTGGAAACAGCTTTCGAGCACGTACAAGTCGTGAGTTTGCAGGTGTCAAGTTAAATCCAAATAAGAGCTGCGGAGAACACAGGCTTCTGTTACCATGTTATGAGGCCATCGCCCAATGCCTCCTCCGGCCCATTGGTTAGCTTTTCATCACTGTATTCAAAAGAACTCACATAAAAACTCAGGGAAGGAGAATTTACTTGACTCGGTTTCACGGGGATCAGAGGACAGTCATTTGGACCCACACACTTAGCAGCACATCGTGGTGGTGGGAACATGTATTAGAGGGTTGCTTTGCCTCATTGTAGACAGGAAACAGACAGAGAGACAGGAAAGGGCTGGGGGGACAAAACACCCAAGAACCTGCACCTTTGATAAACTTCCTCCGACTAGGCCTGCTATCTAGGATTCCAGAACGTCCCCCAATATCTCCACTAACTGCAGATTAAATGTTCAACAACTAAGCCCTCATGGTTCCATACTCAAATCTTACAGTTACCAGCTCCCAGCTGAGCCAGAATCCAAGTGCAGATTTGCTTAGCTTTCAAGCCTGTCTGTCTTTCCTTACCCCTAATATACCCATTGACTGGTATAACTAACGACATGGGCATCATTTCCCTAGGTTATACACCAGTGAGCAGTGTGTGGTTTCCAACATGATGGGCAGAGAGCTGTCCCCAGAAGAATTTCATAAGCAATTTTTTTCTTTAAGAGAAACTTGGAATTTTAATAACATCTTGCTTGCTTGAAAAGACAGATCTCAGCCACATTACAAACAAAATAGCTCCCCCTAGAGTTTTCACTGGATGAACATCTCGGCTTCAGGAAGTCAGGGTTGGAAGCGAAGTTCCAGGTCAGATGTTGGAAGGAAGAGCTAGTGGTTGTGTTGCCCCTTACTGGGGAATGATTGTTAGTCCATCTGCTAAGAGAGGTTCTGTGACGGACCTTCAGCGCTTAGCTTTCCTTAGTGTCCACAACAACTACGGGGGTGTGACGGTGGGAACCCCTGTGTTGTCTTTGCTGAATTTGACCTGCTTTAGACGGACTTTCGGGCAGCAGAATTCCCTTCAGACTTCCAGCGCGTATCTGGCAGACGCAGACACAGACGCTGTCAGCTGTCCAAGCGCTGAGATTCCTAGGTGACATCATGAGGCCCTGCGCCTATTGCCTCCCCTCGCAAGGCTGTGCGTCAGCATCGCCTCAGGGACACTGGGCCAACGTGTGCTCCCATGGGTCTGCAGTAAGGGAACACAGTTCATGATGCAAAAGCTGGCGGGAACTTCTCTGTAGTGATGGATGACCAGTGTGCCTGGGATGTCAAGAATGTAAACAATCTAATGTCCTTTGCTTTCATTATCCCTTCCAACAGCAAGCTCTCTACACTTCTCTCACTCAGATTTTTTTTCTCTCCAGAAGTATTTTCCAAGGAATCTGAGGGATGGAAAACTTTTCATATAGTCCATACTAAAACTACTCTTCAGTGGGTAAAGGAAGTGACATGGGTAATAATTAGACCTTCCCGGTTAATAATGGTATGGATGGAAGGATGAGAAGATGTGGCAACTTTTAAAGCAAACAAAAGCATTAAAATCATAAGGACATTTTCGTAGAATGGACTTTGGACATATTCCCTCTCAAACCCCATGTCATCCCTTATCACCCCTCCCCCTCCATTAGTCCTCTTTTCTCTGTAAACACTTTGTCTTTCATGCCATGTATGTACATATACATGATTTTATCTATCTACATAAAATCTAGGAACCACACATGTGAGGCAGCAGGTGATACTTGCATTTCTGAAGCTGACTTAGTTATTTACAGTTGCACATCCATATTCCTCCAAGTATGTAACTTCATTCTTCTTTATGGCTAACAGACATTGTAATAAGATTGTATATCCATATCACATTTTCATCATTCACTCCTCTGTTGTTTGTGTAGGCTGATTCTATAACTGAAACAATATAAACAGAGCTACAGTGAATGCTGATGTGTGTACATCTGTGATAGGTTGACGTGGCATCTGTCTTAATTAGGGTTTCTAATTGCTGTGAAGAGATACAATGACTTTGGTGACTCTTATAAAGGAAAACATTTAATTGGGGCTGACTTACAGTTCAGAGGTTTAGTCCATTGTCATCATGGCAGGAAGCATGGTGGCACACAGGCAGACATGGTGCTGGAGGTAGCTGAGAGTTCTACATCTGGATTGGCAGGCAGCAGGAAGAGAGTGAAACACTGGGCCTGACTTGAGCATTTGAAACCTCAAAGCCCATCCCTAGTGACACACTTCCTCCAAAAAGGCCACGCCTACTCAAACAAGCCCACACTTCACAATAACACCTCTCCTTGTGAGCCTATGGGGGCCATTTTCATTCAGACCACCACAACATCCTTCAGGTAAATACCTGGAGTGGTATAGCTAGGTTATATTCTGGATCTAGCTTTCATTTTCTGTGAGGAGCCATACTGATTTCCACAGTGGCTGGATGAGTTTATATTCACACCAGCAGTGTAGAAATACTCACTTCTGTCTACATCCTCACTGGCATTTGTTGTTACTTGTTTTCCGAGTCACTGTCATTCTGACTAGGGTGAGGAAGATTCTCAGTATAGCATTTATTGGTCTTTCTCTGATGGCTAGTGAAGTTGAGCATTTTTTTCTATGTTCTTTGGTCATTGTGCTTCATCTTTTAACACCTGTCTATTTCTTTGGCTCACCTGTTAAGTGGGTTGTTTGTTTCTTGTTATTTACTTTGGTTGAGCTCATTACATATTCTTGATATTAATATCTATAAGCTTCATAGCCAGAAAATATTTTTTTCTATTCCCTTAGACTGTCTCTTTACTCTGTCATTCCCTTTGCTATAAGAGTTTTCAATTTCAGGAGGCTGCATTTGTCAATGACTGACTTTACATCCTGTGCAACTGGAGTCCTGTTCAGAGAGCTATTATCTTGGTCTATACTTTGAAGTGCTTTCCCAAACTTCTCCTCTAGTAGTTTCACTGTTTCGGGTCCTATGATAAACTTTTAGCTCCCTTGGGAGATGTTTTGTGCAAGACAAGACAGTGATCTAGGTTCTTTCTTAAACAACTGGACATCCAGATTTCCTAGTACCACTGGGTGAAGAGGCTGTTTTCTCCAGGGTGTGCTTTTGGCATCTTTGTCAAAAAATCAGGTGGATATAGCTGCACTGGTTTCTATCTGAGTCTTTTGTTCTATTCCATTGATCTACATCCTTATCTCTGTACCAGTACCATGCTGGTTTTGTTTCTCTGTTCTATAGAGTAACCAAGTCAGATGAGACAATACCTAGCCCACATTATTCTTTTTGTTCTGAATTTCTTTGCCTATTCAGGGTATCTTGTGCTTTTATATAAATTTTGGGATTCTTTTTTCTATTTTTATAGAGATGGCATTGGACTTTGAATAGGATTGTATTGAGCCTATAGGTTTCTTTAGGTAGTAAAAAGCATTTCTAAAACATTGACTAACTGAGCATGAGAGGGCTGTCTTCTTTAATTTTTTCTTCAGTGTTTTAGTTTTTACCTTAGAATTTGGTTTATTTCCTTGGTTAGGTTTGTTTCAGGCTTTTTTGTTTATTAGTTCAATATAGTTGGTTGTTTTGTTGCTATTGTTGTTTGTTTGTTTTGACATTGTGAATGAGGTTATTTTTGTGATTTCCTTATCAGCATGGTTCTTGTTTGTACATAACAAGACTACTGACTTTAGTATACTAGTTTTGTATTCTGTCACTTTGCTAAGGTAGTTATATGAAATCAGGGCTTTTGGTTGGGTATTTAGAGTCCCATATATAGAATCATATCATTGACAAATAAGGATACTTTGAATTATTCCTGTCCTTTCTGTATCTCTTTTATTTCCTCTTCTTGTTTTATTGCTCTGGCTAACACTTCAAGCATTGTATAGAATAAGGGTGGAGAAAGTATTCTATTATTCTCCTTTATCCTTTTATACTGTGGCCCATCTCCCCTCCTTTGACAGCTTCTCCCCTCCCCACAAAGGCCCCTTACTAAATTTCTGACATCTATGATATTGCAAATGGAACACACACATCAGAGGATTCAGAGCCAACGTCCAGAAATGAGGGAAAACATGCAACATTTGTCTTTCAGTGTATCAAATGAAATAAGCCAGATTTAGAAAGACAAATACTGCATTTTTACATGGTGTGTGTGTGTGTGTGTGTGTGTGTGTGTGTGTGTGTGTGTGTGTGTGTGTTCAGGTCATGAAACTAGATAGGGAATCATAAGAAAGAGGAACAATTCCTAAGGAAGATGGACAATAGGGTAACAGATTACATGTCATCTGAAAACAGAGCAGAATTAACTGAGGGACAAAAGATAACCCGTCAGAGGGGGGAAAGAATGGGAGAAAGAACAGGGAGGAGAATTAATGAGAACCATGTCTGACAATTCATTGAAACCCATTAGTTTGCATGATAGCCTAAAACATTAATAAAACAAAGTAGGGGGAAACAAAAAATAGATGTATGAAGCACATGGCACTTTCACAGAGCAGATGAACATGTTGATGAAGAAATCTTCACTGGCAGACAAGCAGGAAGCTTGAACTCTAAATGAGGGTGCAACTCTTGGGAGTAATTAGCAGACTTCTCCCCCCATTCAAACTGTGAGAGCAGGATCCTGTCCACAGGCAGCTTACTTACACTGAGGATGCGAGCAAAGGGAACACAGTCACTCTAATCTCTGCTGTGGGAAAGCAGGCACAGGGCTATCCTCTGCCTTCTGACTTCAAAGCCGACAGTGGCAGACAGAATAATTTGGAGTCTGGAAGGTGCCTTTCTCTTAATAACTCTTTCTCTTGTAATTAAAGCCTTTCATCATGGTCGTACAGATGTCAACTGCAATGGAGAGAATGAAATCTATAACCACATCACTTCAAAGTTCATGTTCGCAGCAGCTGACAGCACACTCTCCCCCAAACAGTAACCTAAGTTGCCAAGTGGCTTTTGACGGTGGAAGGTAATCAACCCTTAACAGTGATACTCAGAGTCCTGAGAAGGGGGATGTGTTAAAATGTGCACAAGGTCCCCAGGAAAGTTACTTTTTTGATCCACAAACTGTCTCTCAGCTCAAAGGCTGAACATGATAATTAACATCTACAGAATTATTTGTGGCTTTTTAAAACATTTCACCGTATTTTTTATTGAATGCTCTCTCTAATCCCATGAGCAACATAGGACAGGGATTATTATCTCGGCTTTCTAGACAAAGGGACTGAGGAGGGGAAGTGATGTGCACAAAGCAGGTGGCTTCAAAGGTCTCCTGGTTCTCCATCTGCTGCTATTCCTACTCCCTTAGGATGGCTGACTTCAGAACAGATGGTACCTTTATTCCCTTTCACATCTATCTACAGCCAAGCCAGTCCTTCAGTCTGCCCTCTTCATCTTCACTCAAGGTTTAATGCCCTTTAACTCAGATGCCTATATACACCCAGGCACAAGTTTAAGTCACCTGTTTACACTATTACTCCCTAAGGCCCAGGCGTCTTCAGAAAACACCCCAAGTTTCTTTGACCAGCTAGCTGAAAATAAAGAGCCGTGGAGGGAATTATAATGAATGAGAAGTGCAGAGGAAGTTTGGCAGATTGAACATTTGGGACAAGAGTACCTAACTAGCTTAGGTCAATCAAATAGTTTAGCTCACATCATTAGCTCTCTTGTTAATTGTATCAATGAAATGACCTTTTAAAAGGTCCTGCCACACCCAACCTCACCATTTGGTATAATTTATTTTATTTTTTTTTACTAGTTTTCTTAGAATTTCATACATTGTATTTTATCATATTCACCCTCCCCTCAACTTCTCCCACGTCTAAGCCCACCCAATATTGTGTCCTCCTTTTTAAAGTTCTTCTTCTGTACGCTTGAGTGTGTAGATAGCCAATGGCAAGTGGTCAACCTCCCAGGAGCCACACAATTAAGCAACAACTCGCTCACCCTCTCTTGGCAGTTATCACTTACCAGTAGATGTGGGCAGTGTCCTCCAGTAGATGTGGGCCTTCGTGTCCACCTCTGCCCTCCATGCTGAGTCTTCCCATTGCTTGAGCTTTCCCAGATGTTGTGTGTGCTGTCACAAACAGCTGTGAGCTTGTCCATGCAACTGCCCTGTGGTGTCTGAAAAACACTATTTGCTTTGAGTCAGTCACCGTCTCTGCCTCTTAGAATCTTTGTCCCCCCGTCTCCCATGGAGATCGCTGAGCCTCAGGGGAAGAAGTGATAAAGACTTTTCATGTAGGACTCATCCTTCCACAGTATCTTATTCTTAATGAGTTGTGGGTCTCGCTTTGATCACTATGTACTGCAAAAAAAGAAAGGAAGGAAGGAAGGAAGGAAGGAAGGAAGGAAGGAAGGAAGGAAGGAAGAAGAGAAGAGAAGAGAAGAGAAGAGAAGAGAAGAGAAGAGAAGAGAAGAGAAGAGAAGAGAAGAGAAGAGAAGAGAAGAGAAGAGAAAAAAGAAAAACTTCCCTGATATGGATGGAGACACGCACTGATCTATGGGTATAACGGTAAGTCATTAGGAACTGGTTTACCACTATGTCCCTTTAGCAGAGTAATATTAATAGTTCTCCCAAAGGGTCTATGACCTGCCTGTCACAGGAGGAACAAGCCTTAAATCCTATGAGAAAGAGCTGGTTAGCCCCAAGACATCTGTGTTGCACCAGGGGGTGTGTCTTGCCATCCTGATAATTGTTGTAGTTTGCAGGTTTCACAACTGGATAAGACTGATGACTACTTTTATCCCCCAGTAGTAATCACAGCACCTTCCAATATCAGGAAACCTAGCCGGTAAGGATGATGCTTCCACAATACCAGCTTGATTTCTCAATGTTCTTTAACTCAAGTATGTAGAGTCTTCAGCGATAGTCTTACTGTCATACTCTGGAATGTGACCAAGGGCAATGGCAAATCACCTGTGATATTTGAGAATCTACGGGTCCTCACTGGCCAACAACCTCCTTGGCTAACCCTGTAACACTGAGAATTTTGTTGTTAGCCCATGGTTTCTATTAGGGAAAACCGTTGCCATGTTGCAGGGTAACTCCACTCAAACCCTTGATAAATGTCTATGTTATATTTTAGGAAGATTCTTAAGTAGTAGCTCTTCATAAGATCTTTAGTATTAATTATCCCTCCCTGTATTCATCCCTCTTCCCTGCCCTCCAGCTCCCTTTTAACCCTTCCTGTTCCATTATTTCCCTTTTCCTTTTATATCACTGTGTTTCATCTCTCTACTTTGAAAGCCCACCTCATGACCCCTTATTAATGGCCTAGTCTCTGCAGCTATTCCAAATGAAAAAATGTATCTAAAAATCCAAAGCTAACACATAACAAATGAAACCATGCAACGCTTGACTTTCAGGGCCTGGGTTACCTCATTCAGTCTGTTTTTTTTCCAGCTCCATCTGTTTACCTGAGAATTTCATAAGCTCATTTTTCTTAACAGCTGAATAATATTCCGTTGTGTAGAGGTACCACATATTCACTATCCACTCACCCACTGATAGGTATCGAGGTTGTTTCCATTTCTTGTGTATTGTGAGAAAAGCAGCAATGGCATGGAGGAACAAGCATCTCTACAGTAGGTTTCAGAGTTCTTAGGCTAGATGCTCAACAGAGGTATAGCTGGATCACGTGGTAGATATCTTCATAGCATGTTGAGGACCCTCCTCACTGATTTTCACAGTAGAAGGAACATAGGCATTCCTACCAGCAGGGAATAAGTATTCCCCCTTCCCAACATCCATGCCAGTATTTGTCATCATTTCAAATCATACTACATACTAAAAAAATAAAAATGCATGGCCAGTGGAATAGAATTGAAGCCTCACATTCCTAAAACTTGGGAATTTCAGCAAAATGGCAGGATACAAAATCACCTTACAGACATCAGTAGCCTTTCTATGCACCATGATGAGATAAATAAAGATCATGGAAGCAGTCCCATTTACTAGAGCCTCAAAGAAAATAAAATATCTTAGGACAAACCTAACTAAGGATGCAAAAGACTTCTATAGTGGAAACTTAAAATTTCTGAAAAAAAAAAATAAGGAAGTCATCAGAGAATGGAAAGACCTCTGTGTTCACGGATTGGCAGAATTAATATTGTGAAAATGACCACCTGATTTTTGACAAAGAAGCCAACAATATACATTGGATAAAAGAATCTTCAGCAAATGGTGCCTGTCAAATGGGATAGATACATGGAGAAGAATGAAACTAGGTCCTTATCTCTCAACCTGAACAAGACTCAACCCCATATGGATCAATGAACTCAACATAAGACTTGATGCCCTGAATCTGGGAAAGGAAAATGGATGGAATAGGCTTAAACTTACAGGCACAAGAAGGAATTTTCTAAACTGGATCATAGTAACACAGGCATTAAGGCCAAATATTGTCAAATGGGGCCAGGACGCCATCTTCTAAGTGAACAAGAAGCCTGTAGAATAGAAACCTGTGTAGCCACTTCACATCTGACAGAGTAAGTACCTAGAATGCACTAAGTACCCAAAAAACTAAACATCAAGAGAGTAAAGCATCTCGCTGGACAAGCAAGTTCCATTCATTTGGTTCCACATATTCTGTGTCACATAAACTAAATAGTGTTCCTGGCCATGTGTGCTTGTAATCCCAGTGAGTCAGAGACAGGTGGATCCCAGGAATTCACTAGCCAGCCAGTCTAGCAAGAAAATTAGATCAGCCAAGATTTTTCAAGTCCCATTAAGACATATGGCACTCCCAGACTGTTTACTAACTCAGTGGTTAGGATAATGAATGATCTGATGTAGCACATGGAATTTTGCTCTGGAAGACCAAGAGAGAGGACATTTACTGAGCATGCAAATGTCCAGAATTAAGGTTAGTGATTCACAGTCCTGTTGCTGAGGTATAGAAAATTTTATGACCAGGAATCAGTCAGCTGTCACATCCTGCCCCAGCCTCCTGGCTAATCTATGCACACACCTTACATACCTATGAATAACCCAAACAGTAAGTACATTTCTAATCAATATGGAAACTACCATTACATCACTCTTGTAAGAGTGTGGAGGATAGGAAAAGTGGGGCACAATAATCCATGACCTGAAACAACTAAGCAAGCACTGTATTTTAACAGGAGAGAGGGAATAATTAACAAGGAGCCACAATTGGTAAAGTGTTTCTTACTTGGGTTTCAGTTTTCCAGTCCATCCTTCAAAAAATAAAGTTTCTGGTTTTTTTTTTTCTCTCAAGAATGCAAATCCACCCTACTTCAAAGCATGCCATCTAAGTCCCTGCCTTTCATAAAGACGTAAATGAAGCACTGATATGTGCACGTTGAACTGACTGAATTTCTCAAAGAAAACTATTGGGGAGAGTCTTTGAAGAGAAACTATAAATACCAATGTAGTCCAATGTGCCTTCCTGTCCCTGCCCCCACAGTGTGAGGAGTTGTGCTGGGCTGAGTGTGGGTAGACTCTACACCACCCGCCATGGTGAGACCCACAGTCTATATACCACGCCAGAGGACCAGGAAAAAGCATTGGCTTTTCTTTGAATGTACAGCCTTTTATAACTTGAGAAAGTGCTTAAAACAAGTAGATAATTTTTTAAGCAGCGCAGTTAACCTGTATTATTTTACCCAAATGAAGTACAGTGTGTGTGTGTGTGTCTGTGTGTGTGTGTGTGTGTGTGTGTGTGTGTGTGTGTGTGTGTGTGTAATAAACTAAGTATTCAGAGTCCAATCACATCCTCTGAGCTCACCTCCTGTTTCATCAGTAGGAGCATGCAGCCCACGAAAAGAAAGAAGCCAATTTGATTATCCTCACTGAAGGCCTCGCACTCTTCCTCTCACACTATTGGGTCTCCCAGCAGGCTCTGCTCTAAGCGAGTAGAATTCATGGGAAAGTTTATTCCATTGCTGAAGCCTTTCTCCATCTGGGCATCTTTGTGTCTGCCAAGCAACCAGAATGCATTGATTTAACAGGTCTTTTTGGTTACAAGTCCAAGAAACTAAATTTTAAATAAGTTGAACCAAACTGGTGTGGTGGGTTAATTCAAGAACAAGAAAAGCCAGAGGAAAGTTGGCCTCAGAAGGTCCCAAAACTTAAAGAATACGATAACGTTGCACAATCCCTCCACCCCTCTCCAAACTCATATTCTTCCTAGTCTTTTTTTTTCCCCTATGGCCTAGGTTCTTCCTTTGGCCAGGTTGAAGAATATTGTGGGAATCCTTGCCCACGTTTATTTGATGATGAAGCTAGTCTTATTTTGTAGCATCTCATGGGAATGTGGTCTAGGCTCTGAGTAACTGTCAGTGGCTAGGAATGAACTTAGAAAAAAAAACGGCTGTTGCCAAGTCTCTGGACTCAGTGAATGGAGCATGGCTGGGAACAGATTCCCTTGAGCACTGCCGAGGGAAGGCCTGATTATCTGCTTGGTTCCACCACCTTTCATTGCATAAGGTAGATTTCCGTCTCCGTCACCAACAGCTGAACTTTTGTTGTACACCATTGGGAGAGGTGAAGGGTGGAGATGTTAACCACTTAGTCTAGAAAGGTCAGTGAGTACATGTGGGAGATAAAGAATACACGTATCAAGAGGGAAGTGGGAAGTGGGACAGATCTCGTGACCAGCTGTCAGTGTCTGAGCAGAGCAGGGGACTGGCCTTGAAAGCAGCCTTGATACACCTTTGAACTTGATAGTGGTAGAATGAGCTGCCATATAATACTTCGCTGAGTACTACAGTAGTGAATAATTAATTCTTAACTTGGCTTTTTTCTTATCAAACTTTGATAAATGTTTAAAGCACTTTCTACTTACTTATGATCCCTGGTTTCTTTAAATATGAAAATGAGAGGAGGAAGAGCTCCAGGGTGCTATCTATGATGTTTGTGTTGATGAGTTATTGTAGGGAATGTTCAATGGGAAGCAGAGATCATGGGGCTAGGTGAAATAGCAACAGGGATTATATATCCTGTAGATGAACATAGGCTGACATAATAAAAATCTGCTGATTGCCATACCTCTCATGATGGTTAATGTTGTCAATTTGGCAGGATCAAAAATCACCTAGGAGACAAGCCTCTAGGCATGTCTATGAAGGAGTTGATAAATTGGGTTGAGGGGATAAAACCTACCCTAAGTGTGGCCACCATTCTGTGGGATGGACTTCTGAACTAGCAGCATGCAGTGATTGGCAGACCATAGGTTAATCTATGTATGGGGCATGTCTATGGGATACTATCTTGATTACACTAATTCAAATAGGAAGCTATGTCCACTGTGGGTGGCACCATTCTCTGGGCAGGGGAGTTTGGATTGTATAAGCATGGAGAGATTGAGTTGAGCACTGGCATGCATTCATTAAATTCATTGCTCTCTGTTCTTGATTGTGGATGTCATGTGGCCAGCTTCCTCAGGTGCCTCTCACTGTGACTTTCTCACCACTCTGGACTACAACTTGGGATTGTGAGCTGGAATAAGTTCTTTTTTCTTTAGGTTGCTTTTGCCAGAGCATTTTCTCACAGCAACAGGAAGACAAACTAACACATGGTCCTGCTGGAACTCTTGGAATCCATCAAGCCGGTCTAGCATGGAATTCATGAACAGTTTTCTCTCCAAAGGTACCAGGTATGCTTACCAGTGTTTCTGAAGCCTTCTCCATGCTCTGTCATTTCTGGTCCTCTTGCATCCTTCTGGCTACTTCTTTCTAAGGACCTTTGACTTTGGATTCAGTCAATCTCCTATCTGGCCACATCTGGTCTGATGTTGTGTTCCAAGACATCTGGTTGCAATTCCCAATATATTCTCACACCACAGGTCAACCTCACCCTCTTTAATTCAACTCTGAGAACCCAAGCTCAAAGTTCAACTTTAGAACCCACTTACTTGGGGCTTAGATGGTGGCTAAATGGGAGAACCCTTGTTCCTTCGCATCATGTCATAAAATTCTAACTCTGTCTCCTCCTAAAGCTAATCCTTCCCAAAATGCATTATACTTGCCTGTATGTGTATGTATGCTCTATGTCCAAACTTCATGCCCTCTAGCACCATAAGTAACAAAAATCTATATCTGTTTTTCTCAGTATCTTCCATACTGTATTGTTAAATAAGTTTGCATATAGTGAGCATTCAATAAATGAACAGAAAAGTGAATGGTCTTGTATAGCATATGGGATTTTGCTATAGGGGGCCAAGAGAAAAGATAACAAATATATAAGTGTATTTTACTTACTCCTCCAGTGTAGAGAAGTAAGATAGGACTAGGGAGATGGATCCGCAGATAAAACACTGCTTTGAAATCACGAGGACCTGAGTTTGGATGCACCAGCTCCTGTGTAAAAAGTGGGGTGTGGCATATGCCTATAATCCAGTGCTGGGGAAATAGAGACTGGGGGATTCCTGGGGCTAGTTAGCTGTGGTAATTTGGATGTAATTGGCCCTCATAAGCTCATAGGGAGTGGCACTATTGGAAAGCATGACTTTGTTGGACTAGGTATGGCCTTGTTGGAGGAAATGTGTCAATGTAGGGGTGGGCTTTGTAGTCTCATATATTCTCAAGCCATGCCCAGTGACTCAAACCACTTCTTGTTGCCCGTGGGTCAAGACGTAGAACTCTCAGCTCTTTCTCCAGCACCATGGCTGCCTGCATACCACTGTGTTCTACCATGATGATAATGGACTAAAGCTCTGAAAACATAAGCCACCTCAATTAAATGTTTTCCTTTATAGGAGTTGCCATGGTCATGGTGTCTCTTCACAGCAATAGAAACCCTAACTAAGACATTGTTCATCCACTCTAACTGAATCAGTGACCTCAGATTCAGTGACAGACCCTGTCTCAAATAGTAAGGTAGAAAGCAATAGAGGAAAACACCTAACATACCTTTCACATGCACAGTTACACACATATGAAAGTATACACACAGATGTATATGCAAACACTACACACAACATAAGATACTATTCCATCTTCTTAATTCAGATTTCTCTGATTCAAATGCTAATTTGGATCCTATTGTGTGCTGATCGTTTTCCTATCCTAGTCCTCTTGATGCTATCTGAAACACTTTAGTTGTCCAAACTGGTTTTCACATTGGAGGAGGCAGAGCTACTACATGGAAAGAGTTGACATCAGGAATGCTGCCCCTGCTCCACAACACACATTCCCAACAAAAAATTCTGTAACCCAAAATTTCAATAGGGGCCCCATAAAGAAACCTTGCCACAGAGGCCAAGTGAGAGTGCCCCTTTCCAGAGCTCTGTCACAGGAGTCTGCTAGAGAACTGAGCAGCCTAAAACGATTACATGCAGAATTCAGGTTTTGCAAATGCCCAGAGTCCCCTGATTTGCTTTCACCAAGGAGTGGTCTTCATTATTGCTATTATTCTCCTCTGTAATCACCCAGAATGCCTTGCTCATGTGATGAGTTCAGCCAGTTGGTGAACTCAATTGCTCAAATGCTTTCCCTTCTTAGTGATGCTTTTGTCTATATTACAGGGTAGGAACCAAATCTAATTCCCTAGTCATAGGACAAATATTTACCACAAACAATAGCATTCCAACAGCTTGAATTCCTGACTGCCAAGGTGGCTGCTGTAAAAGAATTGTAAGTACAAACGCTCAGCTAGCATTTAAAGAGCCAATTGCTCATAAACCAGACAGCGTATGCACAAATTACCGTTTTCTTCACTTGACAACTGCTGTTTTTATCTTGACACAACCACTTAAAAATTATTTCTGACAAGAGTCTTAACAGCTTTAAATGAGTCTAATTAAAGGTAATACATTTTTGCTAGAAAAGTGTTTGAAATTATACAGTATTGCGCAGTTCGCTTCTCAAATCAAGTTACTGAGTGCATTAGTAAATGCCAAAAACACCTCCACTGACATATGGCCTCCTCTCAAAGGAAAGCACTTCTAATATTCCTCTGGAACTTTCTAACTGCAAAGTTATAGGTAACAATAAATACTTCAGTTTGTCTGTAGCATATGAGCACCAGGTCCTCAAATATGACTTGAAGTGTACGTGGCTAGGCATTTTGTCAGGGCTCACAGTGACTCCCCATGTGCCCCAGCCCTGTACATAAGCTCCTTCTTTTGAATGATCCAGGGCTAATGACGATCATTGTCAGCAAAGCACATAACACAGGTTGATATAAAGCTTTGTCCATGAGGAATCTCTGAGAGTCTAGATTCCACCTTGTTAGCTTCTCTTCTGTTGCTGGCATTCTCTCTTGCCCTCTACCATGGTGCGTCCATGTTGTCATTCACGTGGTGGAGATGTCAACCTTGCAAGGATCCAAAGGGCTCATAAAAAGCTAAATCTCCCTCTTACAAGGCACAAGGATTGGAAGCCTGCCAATAAGCACACAGAAGAGCCTATAAGAGAACTCTTCCCAGACTAACACGGAGATGAGGGCAGCCCTGTGAAAAACCCAAAGCTGGAGGACCAGGCTTACAGAGTCTGTGAAATTGTAAGTGCATAGTAATTTTGAAATGCTACATTTGGGAGCAACTTATCGTGAACAATAAATAATATACAATGGCATCTACCTCCAAATGCAACCCTCTTCATTACATAAAAGACCCATGACCTCCACTCTCAATGGACCTTTTTCTCATCCCACTATACTCTTAAACCAGTTCCGCATCTGCTTCCCCACACACTAGCATTTCCCCCTAACATCTATATTTTTCAAAAGCATGCTTCTTTACACACTTTTCATCTTTCCCCAAACCCAAGCAAATGAAACGAGAAACGTAATCCCAGCCATCTGGATCCAGAGCACTGGTGTCAAAATTCTCTTCTTCGTAGCCTTCATTGACAGTCCCGCACATGGCCACGTTTCCCTTACCCTAGACTTCGTTCTCCCACAAAGCCTCTCACATTCCTTCCTTCTTATTGCTTCCTTATGCCAGTACTATTGGAATTGTCTTTAAAATTTCGCCTCTCCAGTTCCCTTTGTACATACAAAAACTGATTATACCTCCCAGAACAGCACTTTTCTCATTTTACATGAATTTTTTTTCCTAAAGACCTGGAGAATGTTCATTCATATTTAGAGAAATCCCCTTTGACCGTGACATTCAATCTGACATTGCACCTGGCCTGCCAGTTTCTATCCCTTTTGTGATCGGGGCCTTATGAGAACTTGACTTCTAAGGTTGAGAGTTTCCAATTCTTAGAGGAAAAAAAATAAAACAGAAGAGCCAATTTGACAAAAATAAATCCACTGCGGCTGTTGTTGCAGCTCAGGTCCAGGAAATAGGCTGGGAGATGGAGATTATTAGCCTGGGAGAAGATTCTTGCAGAGTCCTTCAAGATTGGCTGTGGTGGGGGTTGGCAGGGCAGAGGGGGATGTTAAAAGAAGACGCACTGACAAGAAAGGCCTCAGCCTTAGTCAAAAATAGCATATTTATTCAAAAGAGCCTAAAACTGGAAATTTTCCAAACATCCATCAGCAAAATAAATTGTGGTGTATTCAGGCAAGGAATACTATGAAGGCATACACATGGTTTAAAAAAAAAGAAAGAACAAACTACTGTTAAGACTAACAATTTGGTGAGTTTCATAGATATGAACTATGTTTCAAGAATGAACAAAAGAAGTCAGATAGCAAAAAATAATCAGTGCATAAATCTACCTGAAGTTTGGGAACTGCAAAACTAAGGTATGGTCTGAGGAGTCAGCACGGTGGTTTCTTGATCTTCCAGTCAATAGAGGCTATTGAATAGGAAAAAAAATGTATCTTTAGAGGGACATTTAAACTATTACACATCTTTATTTTGGTGGGGACTATATATATACCTGTATATAAGTAAACACCAGACTCTACATCGAATATTATGCACCATCATATGTATGCATATTGGAACTTCATAAGTGAAAAAAAATCACTGCTCTCCTAAACAAAGCAACACCTTCAAATTGAAGTGTCTTTATGCCTTGGCCATCCATATCAAACGGAAACCAACTTTACGAAATTATTTTCAGAACTGCATAGCTATCCATACCTTTAGCTGTAAATTACAGGCTGTGTGTCCATGCCACGAGAAGACACCAGCATGTTGACACTAATGATCTCTCGCCACTTGGACTGCATGTAATTTTCCTTTTCTTTCTTTCTTTCTTTTTTTTTTCAAGTGACTTTCTAAAATGAGCATTGATTGCCTTTGTGCAAGGACAGGAGTGATTGTTTTATTTAAATGTGTTGTAATTCACTGAAAAATGGGCTATAAGAGGAAGGCATAGTGAAAGTAGAGCCATAAATGCTGTGATCACTTAGATCATGCCAAACAGCTGTGGAGAAGAACCTGTCTTTTCCAGAACCAACATGAAGGAGATGAATATAAAAAGTCTATGGGGAAAAGATGCCACTTTAAAATTAAGCTGAAAATGGCCCAAGCTGGAGTGCTGATACGTTCAAAATGAGCATACCCAATTTGAAAGAATGCAGCCTCACTGTTGACAACCTGTCAGAGATTTCTGGCAAGCAGCAGGCAGCAGCAGAGGGCCTCTGCCTGCAATGTGGCTCTGACTTTAGACAAGGTCAAATGAAAGCACACTCAGCTCACACGGATCGGTTCTTCCCAGGGTGACGCCGTGGACGATGCCCAGGGAACAGGCTGGGGGGAGGCACAGCAAGAAAGTCTCTCGATAGCTTTCAAGTGCCAGAGGAACCCAAATGTCAGCTGTGTTTTCTGGGAATACACAGGGTAAGCTGCAGTGACAGATAAATGGGAACAGGTGTGTATGTGTCAGGTTCTGCAGGCTTCTGGATGTTCCAGCGTGGTGTCTACTGAAATAAATGGAGGTGATGAGGCTCCTCCCAGGGTCCCTGTGGAGGAACATCACCTTCTTTGCCAGCACAACTCAAAGCTACAACCCCCAGGGGAAGCAGACGGTGTTCCACACTTACTCATGTCTCTGAACACAGAGGAAGTCAAGAGATTTTTTTTGTTGTTTTCATTTTTGTTTTTAAAATTTACTTATTTATATTTTATGTATGACTGTTCTGCATGTATACCTGCATGCCAAAGGAGGGTGTCAGATCACATCATAGATGGTTGTGAGCACCATGCAGTTGCTGGGAATTGAACTCAGGATCTCTGAAAGAGAAGCCAATGTACTTTTTTTTGGTTTTTCGAGACAGGGTTTCTCTGTGTAGCTTTGCACCTTTCCTGAAACTCACTTGGTAGCCCAGGCTGGCCTCGAACTCATAGAGATCCGCCTGCCTCTGCCTCCTGAGTGCTGAGATTAAAGGCGTGCACCGCCGCCACCGCCGCCGCTGCCGCCGCCACCACCACCCGGCTGAAGCCAATGTTCTTAACCTCTGAGCCATCTCTCCAGCTTGTCAAGAGGTTTTTTAATAGGAGGAAGAAGATTGCATTCTCACAAAGAACATCAGAGGTACACATAAGGAAATGTGCTTAAAGGCTAGAAAAATAGCTCAGTGATAGGGCGCTTGCCAAGCTCGAGCAAAGTCCTAGGTTCAAAGTCCAAAATCATTTGAGATAGGGTGTTTAACTTAGTTATCATGGAGCACAAGAAAAATAATAATAAAACAATAACAAGGGGAAGAAACAGAAGCATGGTGTTGGCTAAGAAAGATGCCATCAGCAATTATGAAAGAAAAAAAATTACCTGTGATTAAACTACTAATCCCAACTGCAGGATCATGGGCAATCTCTTCCTCTGCACAGCAGCCTCTTCTGTATAAAGAAGGGAAATGGAATGTCTGTCTTGTAGACCAGCGGTTCTCATCCCTCCTAATGCTGCAACCCTTAATGCAGTTCTTCATGTTATGGTGACTCCAACCATAAAATTATTTTTGTTGCTACTTCATAACTGTATTTTGCTACTGTTATGAATCATAAGTATCTGATATATGGTATATCTGTTATGCAACCCCTATGAAAGGGTCTTTCACCTCCAAAGGGTTGCAGCCCATATGCTGAGAACCATTGTTGTAGGCCTTTGTGAGAAGTAAATGTGAACACATTGCACGTAGTGCAATGCCTAGCAATAAGCATAGTGTTACATGTCATGTGCTATATTCTCCTGCCACCGCTACCCTCATTTGACACTCTTCATGTCTGTACTGTTTTCTTAATTCAAACACAGAGTCAATCTTTATTTTTAAGAAACATACATGACAAGAGTTAGGCCAAAACCACTGGAACAAGAAAGTTAAAGCAAGTAGAGCTGATTGAGTACACAGGAAACTCAGAAGCAAGGACACAAAGCTAAGACAAAATTATAAGATCGGCTTACCTGACTTTTCCCATTGTATAGCCATCAAAATCCTAACTGGGGTAAAATCTGGTACAGTCTAGTTGTCTAAGTACTAACATAGGAGAAGACGTGGGTGTGTCCTTTAGTCATAAAATGTCATAGAAAATGACAGGGCCTATAATCTATAAGGTCATCCGTAATGTAGGAAATTGGTAATAAAAGACACAGCCACTTGCCATTCCTCACTTAGAAGCTGGTAATGACTTCACAGCAATAAATCTGTGTGGGGTTCTCATGTGTCTGGTAACAGGCTTGCTATTTTTTGCTTAGGCATTTGCTAGAAATTCAGACTGTGGCATCAGACTATCCACTCCAGATCCAGTGCCAGGATTTGCTACATGCATGCATGCATGTCAGATGCCTCCTTCTGCACTCTTCGTCTGTTTTCTTTTTCTTTAATTACAAGTATTTGACACCTTTATACGTGTGTGCTGTATTTTCATCCTTTCTATCTCTCCTTCACCTTACACCTCCTCCCAGCTCCTTCTCAAATCCATGACCTCTTCTTTAGTCATTATTGGTGTGTGTGTGTGTGTGTGTGTGTGTGTGTGTGTGTGTGTGTGTGTGTGTACACCACCTACTGCATCCATTTAGTGATGCTCCTTTATGTGTTTAGGGCTGAACACTTAGGACCGAGTAACATATCAGCGGGCTTATTGCTGGAGAAGATTGATCACGTTTTTCCTCTTAATTGCCTGTGGCTCTTCATCTAAGGTTGGAGTCTTGTAATTTTCCGCCTTCCACTTTGGGGTGTCAGCTAGTGCTGTCACTGTGGAGGTGTGGTTTATGTGACAATATTTCTGAGACTTCGTGGGTGCAGCTTCCCTGTCGCATATGGAAGACACTATCTGATAACAGGTGCCGTGGTACTCTGGTTCTGCCTGGCCCTATTCTGCAATTTTCCCTGAGCCGTAGATATACAGGTTGTATTGTAGATGTAGCAAATGAGGCCGTACAGGCCAGGGCCAGTTGTTCTCTGTATTTTGATTGCCTGTGGCTTTTATAATGGTCTCCTGCTGCTGTGAAAAGAAGCTCCTTTGATAAAGGGTAAGAACTACACATATCTGTGCATCTAAGGATAACTATTCAGAATGCAATTAGAAATTATACTGGGGGTGAGTAGGGCCTTGTTGGAGGAAGTGTGTCACTGTGGCAGCAGGCTTTGAGGTTTCCTATGCTCAGGGTACCATCCAATGTCTCAGTCAACTTCCTGTTGCCTGCAAGTTGTAGGACTCTCAGTTCCAGCACCACATCTAGTCTGCTTGCATGCCGCCATGCTTCCCACCATGATGGTAATTGACTATGAACCTTTGAAGCTTAAGTGAGCCACTCCCATTGAAATGTTTTCCTTTGTAAGAGTTGCTGTCAGTCACAATGTCTCTTCACAACAATAAAATCCCTAAGACAAGAAGAAGGAGAGAGGAGGAGGAGGAGGAAGGAGGAGGAGGAGGAAGAAGAAGAAGAAGAAGAAGAAGAAGAAGAAGAAGAAGAAGAAGAAGAAGAAGAAAAGGAAGGAAGGAAGGAAGGAAGAAAGAAAGAGAAAGAAAAAAAGAAAGAAAGAATGAGAAAGAAAGAAAGGAAGAAAGAAAGAGAGAGAGAGAGAAAGGAAGGAAGGAAGGAAGGAAGAAAGAAAGAAAGAAAGAAAGAAAGAAAGAAAGAAAGAAAGAAAGAAAGAAAGAAAGAAAGAAAGAAAGAAAGAAAGTAAGTTAGTTATACCGGCTTAAAAAAGGGGTAATGCCAGATTCTCCTCTAGGAACCGTTCGTGACCTCACTAGCTATAGGTAGTTGCTAAGCTTATAATACCACACAGGAATTTCCTCTGTTAAGGGAGGAGCCCTTAAGTCAAATTAGGTGTACCCTTGTGACTATCCTGCCTTGATTGTCTTTCTTTTTGGGGTTCACAAGATTTACAACTAGGTATACATATTGGATGCTTTCTTCCCTTGGCAGATGCCATACCCAATGCTGTAAGAGCTAGTCCTCAGAAAGGGGACTTCCAGGTCAGTTCCAGGTTGAGTCTTCTGGGTTCTGGGTCATAAGTATGTGATGTCCTTAGCACAGGGTCTTACTTTCAAGTATGGTAGGCAACCAAGGCAACAGCAATAATAATCTATGTTATTTGGGGTGTCTCTTTGACTCCACTGCCCAACAACTCAAGGGGAGGTTTCCCATGCCTGGCACTGGGGTTTGGGTAGATATAGTCTATGGCTCTTGAGGGAGGGAATTAGCAGCCCAAATGACATAACATCATTCAAACTCTATATTTTTCCTATATAGAGAGATGATAGATGATAGATAGGTAGATAGATAGATAGATAGATAGATAGATAGATACATACATACATAGATACATACATACATAGATATATAGATACATAGATAGATACATACATAGATAGATGATAGGTGATAGATAGATAGATAGATAGATAGATAGATAGATAGATAGATAGATACAAAGTGATCCTGTAAAATAATGTTTCCCTATGAGTTTTTTCAAATATATTTAGTGTGATTCATCCCTCCTCTCTCCCACTCCCTCAGTATACTCTCCCCTCTCCCCATTCCTCAGGAAAGTCCCCTCCTTTTCCCTTCCACAGCGCTTGTCTCCAGCTCTCCTTCTCTACGCTTCTGTGGTACCGTCTTGCTTTCCTGGTTTCTGTGGTTGCTCCAGGTTATATACTCACATCTACACAGTCAGAGATAGGATCCACAGATAAAGAAGAACACGTGACATGTCTTTCAAGGTCTGAGTCACCTCACTCAGCACAATATTTTCCAGTCCCATCCATTTACCTATAAATATCATGATTTCATTTTTCTTTGCAGGTAAATAGAATTCTATTGCACATGTGTATCACATTTCTGTTATGTGTGAACAGTTGAGGAAGGGTTTCTCAGCAAACTTGGGGCTTACTAATTGGCCAGACTGACTGATCAGAGAACATCCCAAGGATCCTCCTGTCTCTGCCTCCCTGCACTGGAATGACAGGTAAATGTAACTATGCCCAGCTTTTTACATGTGCACTGGGAATCCAACCCCAGGTATTCATGCTTAAGCAGTAAGAAATTTACCTATTGAGCCAATCTCTAAAGCCCAAGTTATTTTTCATTGTTTGTGAGTATGTTTACATATATGTACATGTGTGTGCAGGTCCTCATTCATATGTGTGCAGGTACACATTCATGTCTGTGCTCATGCTTGTGAAAAACAGAGGAAACTCTTTCAATCATCGTTCATGCATAGTCCATCTTGGCTTTTGAGACAAGATCCCTCACAGCCCTAGAACTTTCCAAGTAGGGTGAGTTGGCTGGCCAGCAAGCCCCAAGCATTTACCAGCCTCCATCTCCCCAGTTCTGGAATTACAAGATCTATCACCATGCCCAGACTTGACATGGTGGTCAAACTTGGGTCTTCATGCCCTCACAGCAAGCACTTTACATACCAAGCTATCTCCACAGCCTGAACTTGTTTTTTATAAATTAACTGTTGGTGTATTGATTTAATTTTCATTTATATTCACTTTGGGAATTTTAAAAGATAAATGAAAAATGAGAAATACAAATAAGAATGAAAAGAAAAAAATCTGTACTCCAATCTCTTTCAAAGTCATCAACTGTTAACATTCACAGCTTGTTCAGATTTCTTTTTATATATGCAATTTCAGATTAATGTCAAAGTATACACAATATTTTATAACTTCTTCCACCTAACCATTAACTTTGGAAGGAAGCTGTCCTATTTTTCTTCCTAACCATTTTTCATGGGAAAAAAAATTTGTCATTGGACATTCTTTTAAGACATGATTGTACATAATGCCAACTATTACCCTGCCCTGAAGTATTTAAGCATTCCAAAATACTAGTTATTTAGAAAGATTTCAGATTTTACTGTTTTCCAAACAGTTGACCATCTTTGTGTTGTTCTACAAGTTTTTCCTTAAGATAAATTTTACTAGCAGACTATCTGAAATTCAAAAAGAAATAATATTATCAAATGTTTTATTCTGTTCAATAGAGTTTAACTGAAATTACATAGTTTCTTCCCAAACCTCCTCTAAGATTCTGGCTGGGATGTGTGATGAGATGCTTCTCTGATTCTCTGAAAATAGGGTTTCCATCAATCCCATTAGGAGGCATACACTCTTTTTTGGGAAGAAACAAGAAATCTCTGACATACATCCTGATTAAGAAAAAAAAAAAAAGAATCTGTTCTGTTTGCTGATAAGCTGGAATTTGAGTATGAGCATGCAGAAACAAAGGCCACAAAACTGATGTGCAATGGCTGGCGGTGGCATCCTTAGATCATGCCTTCCCCTTTGAAACTCAGTGCTGAGTATGTTTAGTATGTCGATGTTCAGCTAGAGTGAAGAGCCTTCAGCTCACCTTTTATCACTCTCTACTTTCCCTTCTGGCTTTTTGGACTATATTAGTTTCTTTATTGTCAAAATATAGAGAAAAGAAAATAGCAACCCTTGAAATTCCCAATTACAAACCATTTCACACTAGAGCATGAGTCAAATTGCTTCCAGTGCCTCCCGCTTGCAATCCAACGAACCTCAAGGCTGTGTAGTAATGGGCCAGCCTCGGAAGACAGAGTCGCTGCCTGCTCTTGGCCTGCGCATGCGCTTCTTCTTCCTGTACCTCTCGAATTGCAGCCACACTAGACACTAAGCCACTGAACTCTCCAGGCACCTTCTGACGGAGTACATGCGTGAACTCTTCCCTCTGCAGGGAAAGCTTTTGGGTTCTTCCAGCCATTCAGAGCATGATTTAGATACAATTTGTTCATAGGTTTTTCCCTGCCCACCTTGTATATTCCCTGTCACTCATCCTTGCATCATCTAATTTAAGTCTCTGCAGGGTTCTTGCTATTCTCTAATCTTATATAACATCAAAATCTATAGATTATTTCACTCCTTGTTATATATACCTGGAGTCCAAGGCTCAGCACACAGTAGGTATTCAAAATTTGCTTGCTACATCCTGCTGAAAGTTGTCAGCAAAACTGAAGTCCCACAAAGAGAGAGGGGAACATGGTAATGAAAAATCGTATGGACCTCTGCTGGAGTCGTGCATGTCACACAGTTGACCTAAACAGCAAGTGTGAAGAGATTTAGAGAGACCGGCTGGGAGAGAGAAATCTAGGGACCTTTTCTTTTGGTTGTCAAACAGAGATGGGAAAAGAAAGAAATAGAAGCTGGAAAGAAAAGGGGAAAGGAAAGGAAGAGGGTGGAAGGAAGGGAGGCGGAGTAGAGGGAAGGATGAGAAGAGAATTCAGGGTGGTTCTTTGAGATACATGTGAAGATCTTGCAGGAACAGAAGGCACGGTGCTAGATCAAACAAGGCATGAGCCATGTATTGCAGGGTCAGGCAGCTGAGCCCCAAGGAGGAGTGGACACTGAGCTTGTAGAGTTAGTGAATTCTTCTGCAGATAAAAAGAGAAGGAAAAGAGGGATAGTGCAGGGCCTGGGTGGCAGCAGGGAGCAATGAAAGCATAAAGCTATTTCAACAAAATGGCAAGTCGATCTGTGGCTGCTGCGAAGAAACAGAGAGAGCTACAGAGGCATCCGGATGGTCAGGACTCATGTGTCCATCCGGATGGTCAGGACTCATGTGTCCAACACACATGTTCCTCACAAGTGCCAGGGCAGTCAGGGGAACGCAAAATAAAACTACTTTGAGATTTCATCTTTCCCCAGCCAGGAAGGCCAAGATCAAGGAAACAACTGACAGGAAATGCTGGTAGGGGTGTGGGGGAAAGGAGCCCTCATTCGCTGTTGGTAGGATTACAAGCTGGTGCAGCCACCGTGAAAATCAGTGTATAGAACTCCCAAAGGAAAAAAAATGTAAAAGTGCTATGTGATCCAAATGTACTCCTTGACATATGCCAGAAGGACTCAACATCCTACTCCACAGATACTTGCTCAGCTGTTGCCATGTCTACTCTGTCCACAAAAGCTAGGAAATGGAAACAATCTAAATGTCCTTCGACTGATGAGTGAGTATTGAAAAATGTGCTACTTATGTGCAATGGAATTCTACTCAGCTGTAAAGAAACAATTAAATCATGAAATTTGCAGGTAAATGGTTAAAAGCAGAAAACGTTACACTGAGTGAAGTAATGCAGACCCGGAAAAATCAAATGTCAAGGCTTCTCTCATTTGTGGATTGTAGCTCTGAGTCTTTGCGTGTGAGTTTATAACATGGAGTAACCACAGAAACCAGGATCAAATGGGATGGTGGGGGTAGTGAAAGGTAGCTGTGGAAAGGGAGATAGGAGGGCACAGGTGCTATGAAGGGGAAAATAGGAAATTGTGGAGATATAATACCCACACCACCAAGTTCACTCATTTTGGTGTGTGCCTCAGTTTTGAATATATTCACAAAGTCTTGTAATCATCACCAGTATCCAATTCCAAAACCTTTTCTTGTTTTTCTCCAAAGAAAACTCAAGTTCATTAGTATTCATGCCTCATCTCCACCCCAAGACCATGACAAATTCCAAACTACCTTTTGTCTGCAGGGAGTTGCCTATCTGGGTATTTCCTATAAAAGGAGTCCTACTGTATGTTTGTAGTGGGTTGCTATTCCAGCTTTGACCTGAAAGTACTACCCCTAGTGAGGCTTCTGGTAATGTTACACCTACCTATAACCTGCCCCTAGGGTAGGGCCAAGACAGGAGCCCTTAAGCCCTGAGATCCAGACATGCCAGGCCTCTTGGTTCCTGGTGATCCTGGATGCTGGAAGACAGTCTAAGTCAGAGTTCTCCAGAGAACACCACTGGACTGCACCTCACCTCTCCTGGATCCTGTAACCAACCCCTTTACTGGCTGTAAGTTACCACATTATATGTTGTCATTTCTAGCTGGTTTTCTTCATTCATGATTTCATTCTTTCACTAATGTCTTCAAGGTTCATCTAACTTGTGGCATGTGATAGGATGTCTTCCTCCTTTTATGACTAGATAGTATCCCATCGTGGTGGTTGTTTCATGTATAACATTCCACTTCTCGACTGCCGACCAATGGTCATTTAGTTTACATCTATTTACTTGTGATGAGTAACACTGCTATTAACATTCGTGTACAATTACCTCATTCTCCCAGATATGTGTCTGGGAGAATTGCTGGGACTTGAGATAAACTTAATGGCGTGAGAGCCTGTCTGTTTCCAAAGCAGCTCCTCAATTTTACAATCTTAGCAGCAAGTGCTTCACATCCTTGTTCACACTTATTATTCCTATCATTTTGTCACAGCCTCCCTAGTAAATGGGAAGTGATAGCTCCCTGTGATCGCTCACTGTAGCTTTGATTTGCATTCTCTAATGACTAATCATGTTAAGTGTATTTGAGTAGGCCTATTAGCTGTCCTATTCTACAATCTCGTCTTAACTCACTAGCAAAATCAAAATTTCCAACCTATAGTATTGTCTCAATAATTCCTTCAAAGGCTTTATAAATGTCATCTCTTTGCACTGAAATTGAAATCCAAATCCCCTTCAATATACAGTGCCTCACATGTTACAACTTACATCTATTTGACTAATTTGCATGCATGTCAGCTTGTGTCTTAGTTACTTGTTTATTGCTATGATAAAACACCCTTGGCCAAAGTAACTTACAAAAGAAAGTGTTTAATTGAGCTTACAGTTTCAGAGGGTTAAGGTCCATGATGGTGGAACAAAGACATGGCAACAGAAACAGCTGATGTCTCACATCTTAATCCCTCATCAGGAGGCAGAGGGGACACACTGGAATAGGGTGTGTCTTTGGAGATCCCAAACCCCGTGACATGCCTGCTCCAACAAGGCCACACCTCCTAATCCCTCTGAAATAGTTCCACCAACTGGGGATTGAATATGCAAACATATGGATCTATGGGGGTCATTGTCATTCAGATCACTAGTGATCTGCATTCATAACAGTCTAGTAATACCTGTTTGCCCTCTAGGAATCCTGGTGCTTTACACAATGCTGTGAAGCAAACCAGTAAGCAGCACTCCTCCATGGCCTCTGCTTCAGGTCCTGTCTCTATTTTCCTGCCTTGAGTTCCTGCCCTGCCCTCCTTCAATGATGGACTATGACACAGAAATGTAAGCAACTTAACCCTTTCTTCCCCAACTTGCCTATAGTCACAGTGTTTTAACACAGCAATAGTAACTCTAAGTCCCTAGCGAGCCTAGAGATGAGGATGTAACAAAAGCCAGAGTCTTTCTTATTGTTAGTTCAACTCAGTCCCCATCTCAAAACTGTGCTCTCTATTGCTGGGATGTCTCAGCCAGCATAACTCACATCTGTGTGCTGTAAATTCATCACTCAGTAATAGTGAATGTTAGAATCAATAAACCAAGGTGGGCAGCAGACCTGTTATCATCATACAGATGCACGGTGCAGGCTGCATTACAGCTGTTGGCACTGAAGAATTTGTCTTGACTCGTTCATCATTGTGTGTGTTCCAGTCAGATGAAAATATGGTGATATTTTATTTGTACTGAAATGTGATTTTATTTGTATGTTAATAAATAAAGCTGCCTGGGGGTCAGAGCTAATAACAAACCATAGTAGAAGTCTGGCAGTGGTAGCACACGCCTTTAATCCTGATCACATTACAGGCAGATCTCTGTGTGTTCAAGGATACCACCAGCATGGAGACACATGCCTTTAATGTCAATACCAACCATAGAAGACCTGGAGGTCTGTATAGATGGGCAGTGAAGAGGAGGTCATGTGGTTGAGTTTACAACCAATGAGAAGGCAGAACAGAAAGTCTATAAAAAGACAGAGACACAGGAAGGAGGTCTCTTGCGGAGGGAAGGACAGGAGCGGCAGTGAAGGGTTAGATTTTTAGTGCTTAGCTATTACTCTGACCTCTTGGGCTTTCATCTTGGCATTGACTCTGTGTTTCTTATTTAACAAGACGGTTACATCTACATTTGGTGCCCAGCGTGGCAAGAATTCATTAAAAACTTCTTGGCTTGGCTTGGCAGCAGGTCCAGTTTCCCGCCTAGGCAGCCGGGCTCCCTAGCTCGGGCCTAGCTCAGCTTAGGTCTCAGCCCCAACTGACAGTAGCTACAAGCGGTTACCCGCAGCTGGAGCTACTTGCTTAAAGCCGGTGCTACAAACAACTTAGGCCTGCCGGAGCTACCAGTCAGCTGCACTCAACTGTAATTGCAACAGCTACATGGAAACGCCAATGAATGTGGTCGGAGCTTAAGGAAACTGGAGCCCAGGCTCCACTTGGCTCAAGCAGAGTATTGTAGTGCAATTTTTGACTGTATATATTGTATATAGTTATTGGATAGTTTTTCTTGTATTAGCTATAAGCTTTTTTAAATTTTAGACAAAATAAGGGGAAATGTGGTGGTATTGTGTTCCCCAAAATATTGTGCACCCTAATAAACTTATCTGAGGTCAGAGACAGAACAGCCACTAGAAACAAAGGCTAGAAAATGGTGGCACTCACACCTTTAATCCTAGCACTCCAGAGGTAGAAATCCTTCTGGATCTCTGTGAGTTCAAGGCCACATTGGAAACAGCCAGGCAATGGTGACACATGCCTTTAATCCCAGAAAGTGAGCCTTTAATCCCAGGGAGTATTGGCAAAAACAGAAAGATATATAAGCGTGGAGACCAGAAGCTAGAAGCATTTTGGCTGGTTAAGTTTTCAGGCTTTCGAGCAGCACAGTTCAGCTGAGATTCATTCTGGATGAGGACTCAGAGGCTTCCAGTCTGAGGAAACAGGGTCAGCTGAGGAACTGGCAAGGTGAGGTGGCTGTGACTTGTTCTGCTTCTCTGATCTTCCAGCATTCACCCCAATACCTGACTCAGGTTTGTTTTTATTAATAAGAAATTTTAAGATTCATGCTACATGAAAGCACAAGGAAATCAGGTCAGTGTCTCTACAATAGCGTTGATAGTGACTCTTGCCCATAGCAGCCTTCTGTTTAAAAGAACAAAACCACAACAACAACAAAAGCCAGACAGTGGTGATACCTTTAAAGTAGGCAGATCTTTGAGTTGGAGGCCAACCTGGTCCACAGAGTGAGTTTCAGGACAGCCAGGGCTACACAGAGAAACCCCTTCTCAGGATACACATACATACATACATACATACATACATACACACACATACATACACACACATACATACACACATACATACACACATACATACATACACACATATACATATGCACCCATACTAGATACACATACACACATACATGCATACACACATACATACACACATACACACATACATACATACACGCACATACATACATATACACACACATACATATATACACACATACATACATACACACATACATACATACATGCACACACATACATACACAACATACATACGCACATATATATGCACACATACTACATACACATACACACATACATACATACACACATACATACATACATACACACATATACACATACATAAAGTCCCTTTGAATTGTGCTGTAGAGTCAGCAGTTCTATGGAGTCTGAGCTTACCATTACCACATTCAAAGAAGTTTGTTCAAATCAGTTAGAAGTGAATGAATAAGTAAATTCTCCATGTTATGCTATTGGAAATGGAAAATCATCCACAACATTCTTCCTGCTTGTTTTCTTTTTTTATTATTTGTGAGTATGTAAGGGTTGGTGGTATGTGCACTTAAGTGCCAGTGCCTATAAACAGGGCCTCTTATCCCACAGAGCTGAAGTTCCAGGTTGTGAGCCATCCAACACGGGTGCTGGGAACTGAACTCAGGTCCTCTGCGAGAACAGTATGTGCTCTTGAACGCTGAGCCATCTCTTCAGCCCTTCCCCTGTTTTCCCAAATGTATGATCATTAAAAAAAAAAAAAAAAAAAAAATAGCAGTTCTACAAAAGACTTACCCGTTTCTTCCCAAACTGCTCTATTTGTCTTCAAAGACTGCAGATTTGTCTTCAGTGGCTCAGCATAGTCCTTAGTTATTCAAAGACACTCAATGGAATGCTCAACCTTATCTAGAAGTCACCATTAGAGGATGGGAAGTCCTCTGTGCTGTGCCCCCACTTCTGCATGTGCTCCCCAGTAACTGACTCTCGCCCAGCAAGTCAGGCATGCCAGATCCCATGAGCAAACAGACAGAATATGAACCATGTAAGGAGCATGGGTTCAGAACAGAAGAATCTCCTCACAAGCATGAATGATGTGTTCATACTGTTAAACCAGAACTTCCACAAAATAGGACATTTCTGTCTCCCAAGTGAAGACACCAAGGCTAGGGCTGAGAAGTGATGTACACTACTATACAGGTAGTCTAGGTTAGCCATTCTGACTTTGGTGTTCCCAATTCCATGTACTGTGCTAGTGACATTGTACTGTGTTTCCTCTGCCTCGTCCTCACTCCCTCAACACACCAAACACAGACACACACACACACACACACACACACACACACACACTCATCTACACATATCCACATTCACCTACATGTGCACACACACTCACCTACACATATACACACACAAATACACTCATCTATACATGCATACATAGTAATTCATAAAACCAAATGCCTAAATTATATCAAAACAAATTTAAAAGCAACTTACGTTTTACCATCCTCAGACACAGAGAAGCAATTGCTTGGATATCTATGAGAGCAGAAATGAACAAGTGAGAGATTATTTCATCTCCAAGATGAGATGCAATATACCATACTGTCCCAGAGGCACCCAAGAGGGAGCTACCTATCTCAGGACATGCTCACAGATCAAATGACCCCAGAAGCCACTGGCATAAGAAATCAGTGATCTGATTCTAAGAAAGTACCTCAAATTAATATACACTCAAGGTATCTAGAAAACGGGGATAGTTTAAATGCTCCTTAACACTTCGGCCCTTCGGGTCATTAAATCAGACAGCTCTGTGTGGAGCATCTTTGCTTAGCCTGTAGAAGGAACATGCACCATGAAGAGAGAGCACTCTGATGAGGCAGAGCACAGGAGGGGGGCGGCTGGAAAGGAGCAGGAAGGAAATACAACAGAAAAACACAGGGAAGAGGTGGGGGGGAGGGAGCGGGGAGGGAAAGGAGGGAGAGGAGGAGGACAAAGAACAGAAGAGAAGGAATCATAGAGGCTCTTCAAAATAAAATAATTGCTAGAACAGCAGTTGGGAAAGGTACACGATCACAGAGTGTGTCCCATGGTGGCATCCTATCTCTCCATCTCATCCGGAACAAGGGTGACAGCCATGTGCTCTGGAGACGGCAGGGACAGGAGCCAATAGCCTCACAGCCAGCTTGGGAAAGCTGTTCTCATGTGGTCCTCTTTCTGGCAGCCTTGTCGCAGAGTAGGTTCAGGGCCAAAGGGGAGCCAGGGGCTGGTCTGGGAAAGCTAGCTCAGATGTGGAGTCAAGCACAAAGCGAAAGGTGAAGCAGGACTTGACTCAGATGATGAAGAGGGAGTTCTTCCTGAAGTCAACCCTCCTCACTTCCCTGGCCTGCAGCTCCCTTTCCCTCTGTGATGATACAGCACAGAAGGCCTGGGCTGGCCAGGCCAAGGTGTCCCATGGGTCTTGAGAAGTCAGTACCCTCATCCCCCCACCCCCACCCCACACTTACTATCAACACTTAACTTTTTATAATAATCAAAATGGAGGAATGTTAGTGTTCTGAACCTGCCCTTGGGGCCACTCTGCATCTGATGTAAAAGCCTCCTTTTTTTTTTTTTTTTTTTTTTTTAAGGAAAAATCCTTCCCTTCTTCTCTCTCTTCTGCCCTTTCTCCCTTCCCTGCCAGGAGGTGTGCACCCTCGAACCCCTCCTCTACCCTTCTCCCTCTCCCTCTCCCTCTCCCTCTCCCTCTCCCTCTCTCTCTCTCCTTTCTCCTCCCCTCCCCCCAAGTCCCACAATAAACTCACTTCCACGTGGATGCAGTGGCTGGGGTGTGAGTGACTGTCCACACGTGCAGCCCGCCCCACGTCACATCTGCCCAGCTTCCCTCACCTGTGGGACACTTTGGCCTGCATTACACCCTCTTCCCCCCAAGCAGCCTGCAGCTCCTCCTGCCTTCCCCGGACAATCTCCCTTCCTTGCACCATGCCTCTTCTAATTGTTTCTCTTGTCTCCATTGAGCTCTGAGGAATGGAGATCTGGGCTAAAAACATCTTTTAAATGTCTTTTAAAAGAAGCCACAAGCACGTATTCGCCAGGACTTGTCCTCACCTGAGTGTCCTGCCAGCCCCTGACAGTCATAAAGCAGAAAAAGAACTCTTAGACCCCTCATATTTTCCATGCCTTGGGACCTTTAAAAGGTTAAAGTCCTTCACCTGGAACATTTTTATTTCTCATTGCTAAGTAATAATTAGTATTGACTTAAATCATCATTCCAAAGAAAACCCTACCTTAGGGTACCACCTTAACCCTGTGCCCAGAGCTTTGTTGTATTCTCAAAATACTTACAAAACCAAAATAATAAAGTAGTTACAATCCATCAGCACCTTCTCGCCTCTACTTCCTCACTGGGTAGTGATAGGGTCTAATGTTCTCTACCATTGGAAGTCTGGCACTCAGCTCAGTGCCTGGGAGAATGGGATTGCTCCTTTCACCTGTCACTTTTGAAAACATTCGCACTGCATCATGTTTCTCAAGCTGTAATTCAGTGCAGACAGAGTTTGAAATGAAGCACAGTCAGACAGAGGGCAGTGTCACCCCTGATGACCAAGATGCAGTGGAGTTTCATCCTGTCTAATAATCCATCTCACAGACCTCCTCCTGTCACACCGCCGGAAGGAAATCAAGGGATCATTCTTGACATCTGCCCTGACTGCCCTCACCCTCAAGTTCAATCTATTACTAGGACTATCAATTTTATTCCTGGCCTCCTGGCTGTGCTAACTCGTTCTCCATGTCCCAAGCTCCATTTTGATCCAAAGCCACCATCTTCCTTCTCCTTGGCACACTGATCCCCTTACCTCCAGATATCCGTTTCCACTCAGCATCCAGAAATGTCCTTGTGAAACATCTGTCACAGCGCTGCGTTCTCAAACCTGACAATGCTTTCCCATGGCCCTTAGAATAAGAACAAAAGCCTTAATTGATCTCTGGTCTCTCAAAGAGATGTCCATATACACCTCATCTAAAATGTTATGCACACACACACCACACACACACATTTACATGCACACCATGTGCATGTGTGTGTGCCTCTGTGCGTGTGTGTGTGTGTGTGTGTGTGTGTGTGTGTGTGTGTGTGTGTGTGTCCAGCAGCTCCAACTGAGCATTGGTCATGAAAGGTCAGTGGTGTCCCATTCTCCCATAGCCTACCACTTGCTGGGCTCTCCATCTGTAGTACCTTCCTCCTCCCTGTCACCATTAACCCTGAAGTGCTTCAGATCCTACTGGGGAGACTCTTCTTGACTGTGTTCCTGCTTCTTGTCCAGAGCACTTCCTTCCTTTACAGGACTCAAATATGTTTGTGAGTGTTCCTAATCACACAGTCCTTCAGTAAGTTCAAATAATGTCTGTCTTTTGCACAAGAATCCAAAATCCCTGGCAGATACCAGAACTTTTTGTTGATATTACATCCTCAGCATGTAACATGGATCATAGGATATAGAAGGTAGAGATAAACTTTTGTTAATGGATGGATAGATGGATGGATGGATGGGTGGATGGATGGATGGGTGGATGGAATAGATAGATGGGTGGATGGCTAGGTGGGTGGATGCATAGATGGGTAGATAGATGGGGGTAGGTGGGTGGGTGGGTGGATGGGTGGATGGATGGATGGATGGATGGATGGATGGATGGATGGTTGGATGGATGGATGGATGGATAGTTGGATGGATGGATGGATGGATGGATGGATGGATGGATGGATAGATGGATGGATGGGTGGGTGTATGGGTAGGATGGATGCACAGGTGGATGCATGAATGGCCTGGGGTGTGTCCAGTTATTTTTCTTCTAAGTGAGACTCTACAAAGTTGCCATGGGAACCAAGCAGGTGATATAAGTGTGTGAACTATAGTGAAGTCTGTAGATTGGAGGATGGGGTCCCTAGAAATTAATTTTCTTGAATCTCTAGATTGATCAAGCTGCATGTGTGCCCATATTTTGACAGCTTTTAATTTCAGCTCTTGAGGAAACTATTTCCAGGGGCTCCAATCCTAAACTCCTTTGAAAGGCCACTCTCAGAAAGGAAGGTAGCTCTGGCAGCTGGCAGGTAGCCACATGTCTTTCTCCAGGGGTCTCTGCTTACAGACAATGAGTTCTGTTCACAGTGAGAAAACACAAGTCCAAAGCCATGGAAGAGAGACTTCCCAGAATGTGGGAACCAGGCATTGCAGATCCTCCTCCAGTTAGTCTGACTTACTTCATAGTTTAAATGAGGAAAAGAAGTTAAAACAAAAAAAAAAGAATGTAAGCATGTGGTGTGACTCTAGCAATTCATTTGTTCAGGCAAGAGAAAGAAGTTAAAAGTTCGTAACAAAGCTATGAACCTATGAACATTTCCCAGGAGCGAAGGAACTGCGGCTTTGAAACTCTGCCTTTTATCTTCATGGGAAAAGCAAGTGCTTACAAACTGAAATAAGTTAAGATTCTTTGCGGCAAACTCACAGATCTTGGCTACCGCTTCCTGGAACCTCAAGCTTGTTTGCTGATCCGACAAATGCTCAAACGAAAGGAGAGCCATTTGCTATCATTCCTAAGTATCGCTGTATATTTTGCCTTCCCCTGTGACCTGGGTACATTCCTGCCACTAAGAATCTGTTTTCCTGAACTGTAAGCCACCTGATTCTCATTTTCCTTTTTCATAAATCTAAATTTTCGCCGCGTTTTATCTGAGATGCACAACAGATGGGCAATGAACCAAGAAGAACAAAACGGGAGAGAAGAGAATGCCAAAAGTGTTGGGCGACAACTATGTAAAAAGTGAAATAACTCAGAGATGGGGGGGTGCACTGAGGGGGGGTGCCCCCAATGAAACTGAAAAGATCTGACAACCAACTTGAAATGGAGGTGACATTTTCTTACAAAAACAGTGGCATTTACCTTTAGTGTTTTCACTTGGCATTTTATCAATTGCGCTTCCTTGTTCTGCATTAGACATTTCTTTCTACTACCCTTCATATACTTTTTCATGAGAAAGGCAAGTGCATGCACCCGTGTGCATTCATGCATGGGTGCATGCATGTGCATGCACATGCGCATGCCTGTGTGCATGTGATATTCACACATGCTTATGGAGAGGTGCCCCCAAACCTGAGAGCTAAGGCCAGATGAGGAAGCCAGACAACCTTCTCTGTTACTCTTTGTATTATTCCCGTGAGACAGAATTTCTTACTGACCTGAAGCATGTCCTCTCAGCTAGATGAGGTGGCCAGCAAACCCTGGGAATCCATGTGCCTCTGTAACTGGGATTATAGATGCATGAGTGCAGCAGGGTTTTCACTGGGGTTCTGGGATCCTCATACCTGCCCAGTAATCACTGTACAACAGAACCACCTCCTCAGCCCCAAAGAAACGCATTTCAGTAGTGTTCCACCACACAAACTCCTGTGTTTTTGACCCAACACTGCATTTTACTCCAGAACTCAGTGAGACATTCTTTTTTATGTTTATTTATTTGTTTAATTGTTTTGCAGCCTTGCTGTAGTTTCCCCTCCCACCTCTCCTCCCAGTCCCTTTTCCCCCGCCCCCCCCCCCCCCCGTTCCCATCTGCCCAATCCACTCCTCCTCCACTTCTGTTTAGGAAAGGGCATGTCTCCCATGAGTATCAATACAACATGGCATATCAAGTTGCAGTAAGACTAAGCACTTCCCCATGTATTGAGGCTCGGCAAGGCGACCCAGTATGAGGAGCAGGGTCCCAAAAGCAAGTAAAAGAATTGGAGACAGCCTCTGTTCTCGCTGTTAGGAATTCCACAAGAGGACCAAGCTATTTTGAAACTAGCCTTATGAAACGACAGTATGAAAAACCCATGATACCCTACTCCGAATGTGCACCATTCAAACACAGGGACAGGCACTCAAGTGAAGAGTTGATTGACAGGAGAGTAGTATAAAGTAATATAGAAGACACTTAAATAGAACAGTGGTGGTTGTTCTTATGCCTACATGATGCCAGCCAGACTCTTTGAAAGTCACACAGTGATAGAATTGTCTTCATACAAGCTGGATATTATTTAATGTCTTTTTATGGGTAGTGGTGTCTGTCACATACATGAGAAGAGTCTCATCTCTCATGAGGAAAGCAATGAATAACAATTGGTTTTCAGTCAAAATAAAAATAATTGCCTCAAAACAATTTCTAAGACATAAGTTGCATTAAAACTTCCAAGAACATTCAGATCATGTTTGGGTCTGTGGTATTGATTTTTAGGAGGAGTCGCTGCTTTTATGTTAAAAGGATTTTTTGATCACAGCTAAAAGAAATTCACTACATCTTGATTTGGGGTGTGGCTACATAAGAATATCTTGTAGAATTAATAGCAAGAAATAAGTCAGTAAAATGGAACTCAAACCCTAGGATGAAGGAATCAGGACAGCTAGTCCATGTCTGTCTCTCAGGGGAGACTATAGTCTCTTCCCTTGGGTTGTGTGAGATGCTTTTCTCGTTGCTTCTACGAAACAGCTGACAGAAGTCACTTAACGGAAGGAGACTGTATGTTGGCTCACGGTTCCAGACCTGCTGTGCATCCCGGTGGAGAAGGCACAGTAACTGGAGACGGCTCAGTCTATGACAGTGGGGGTGTGAGGTGACAGCTGAGAGAACGGGAAGCAAGCAAGGCTGGAGCATAACCCTAGTGACTCACTGCCACCAACCAGGCTGCACAATCTCCCAAAATAGTGCCACCGCCTTTGAACCAAGTGCTTAAAATGCGAACTCTGGGGGCCATTTCACATTCAAGCCATGACAGAGCCCCACTCTCTCTGCTGCTCTAAGCATAGATAATAGAAACGGGCCACCGGTAGAGCTCTTACAACTTCAGCTCCCATGTCAGGTGGTTGGATGAGCTCTCTTTCCAGATGGAGCCAAATTTGTTCAGCATGAATCACCTGATCCATCCCAGGTCACTCAGCTTCAGGTAGGGAGGCAAATTTTCATAGAACAGTCAGAAACAATGCAGGCAAATTACGTATATGTATTGTTTCCCCATGACATAACAATTTGACTTCATAACAGCTCCTAAGGGACAAGTGGATAGATGCTCATTGTACAGTTTGTGGTGGAAAAACACTGGATGTTCACTGATGAGAAAGGAAAATCAGTACCTACTAGATGCCCATTGCTAACTATTATGTGGAGTTAGACATGTATTGCTTCATGCAATTCTGTGGACCATAGTGGTTTTGCCAAACTGGCTTTACCACATACTAACAAGTTCAAATGGTTAGGCTATAAGTCCTAAGGTGAAGGACCTCAACTGTATGTTGGATACTCAACTGTTCTTTATTGTAGTAACATGTGAAGAGGTGCCCTAGATCCAAGGTATAGCTGGATGCAATTAAGACGTGGTTCCAAGAAGGTTCCACATCTTTTCCAGGATTAGTGAGAGTCCTTGAAAGCAAGGGCCAAAACACTTGTGCTAGGGTGCTAGTTACTCAGGCCAGTTGCGTGCTCATTCTGGTCAGACCTATAAAATGTTGGGAGAAACTGGGACTCAGTGAACTCCATCAGGCAGAGGAGGAGGAACCCTAAAGTTCAATCATCCTATTTCTAGCTATTTAGAAAAGAAAAGCAGGCATGAAGCTGGCATTCTGTTGGTCAACGGGGATCTTAAATGCACAGTACTTAGTGAGGTGGGGCGGGGGGACACATTAAAGAATAAAGAATCTATAAAACAAAACCCAGAGCCATTTGCATAAGTGAGTGTGAACAATATGCAAAAATAAAGAGTCAATGATGTTAAAATTGTACAAAAGAGAAACATTTCCCGCAGCAAAGATGATGTGTCAACAATTTAAGAGAAAAACATAACGGAAACAATTCTGGCACTGACCCAGGACCAACAATAGTTGTGTGTATGAATGTGTGTTCATGTGTGTGTCAGTGTACACTTGTATACAGATGTGTGAAGGTCAAAAGACAACCTCAGGTGTCATTCCTCGGGTGCCATGCACTGTTTTTTTTTTTTTTTCTGTTTTAGGTAGAATCTCTTAATAGACTGGAGCTCACCAATAGGCTGGGCTGGCTCCAGGGATCTGCCTGTCACTGCCTCCCGACAGATGGAATCGCAAGAGTGTTTTTTAAACATAAAACAGGGAGCTAACTCTGGTCTTGCATACAAGGCAAGCACTTTCACCAACTGGGGGCGCTCTCTCTCTCTCTCTCTCTCTCTCTCTCTCTCTCTCTCTCTCTCTCTCTCTCTCTCTCTCCAGCCCACAATAATATTTAAGTAAGTAAATAAAGGATTAAGGAGGGTGCAGTTTTGGAAGGGCTAGGAAGACAGTTTCAAAGATGAATATGAAGCCCCATCGGTAATCATTTGTGTAAGCACTAAATTACGTTTCTGAAGCAGGAAGGAAGGCTGTCCAGAGGAAAGCCCAGGTGACCTTTCACTGAGAGCCCTCCTTTGCCACAGGTATATTTTCATTCACCACAGGCTCTTCTTCCCTTTGAAGGTGATAATGATGCTCAAATACCTTCTTGACATCAAAACTATAAATTACAGCTTGGCGATGCAATATTTCATCATTTTCAAAAAAAAATCTATCGATGAGAATTAAGTATTTTCAGAGAAAGTATGTGGGAGAGTAAATGACAAATATTTTCATAAATCAGAGGAGCTTGAAAATGTATCTAAAGGTACATGTCACTCATGGGTCTTTAGATTTCTTAAAGCACTGAACATGATCTGTATCCAATTCAATTCTCATCTGCTTTCTTTTGCTTTTTTTCAGATATTTGTGAAATTAGTCAAAGGTGGATTAACACAAAGAGGCATCTTTGACTAATGTGGAACAAGGCCAGCTTTTCATGTTAGAGTACAATTATATACAAATTTTGAAGGATGAATTTTTGGTTATATACCATCTTATATTTTCAGCTTTCAACTAGCATAAACAGACCAGGATTGCCAGAAGGCAATTTTCTGGGAGAAAAATGCTAGTTGGAAGAACAGCTGAAACAGGGTCATTCTTAGCCCTGGAACTCTGTGGGCTCTCAGGAACAGAGGAGATTGGATGTGGCTGGAGTTAGGCACCCAGCTTCCAAGAGACATGCAGAAGGTCATCAGTTTAATGATATACAATGTCATAGTGACCCCATTTTGTGTTTCAAGATCCACAGTTTGCAGTTTGGCTGTTGCTTGACCCATGGGAAGGCATTGAGAACCGTTAGTTCACAATGAATGCTTTAATGTTTTCGTTCTAAGGGTTTTACAGTTCATCTAGAGAGCTCTTGCAAAGGCCATTCTGTTAATGGAATAGCTCCGTACTCAAGAACATGGCTGAACACAGACAACCCTGGGGAGTGAGTAACATCTGGTTTGTTTGTTTGTTTGTACTTTAAGTCCAGACCTGTGCGTCTTTCCTATCCATGCTGTATTATTAACCTTCCAGTCACTAGTGAGATAGTCACACATCCAGCACCCATCATCACCAACTCCTCCATGCCTCTTTTCCTCCCCCGACTGGGGCCGTTATTAGGAGAATGTTGACAATAGCATGAACACACAGGAGGAAACCAGCAGAGAATGTCACCGTGTTCAGACGGCAATTCGCAGTGCCCCTGCAGCACAGGCCTTTGAACCATCAGTATTACTCTAGGTGTGGAATCTACACAAGTAACAGATGCTCTTCTCTGCTGTCTCTCTGTTCCTTCACCCGAACTCAAGATTCTGTCTCACGACTCCATGCCAAAGTGAGTCATAGTGAAGGATGGAGGTGCATGATAATCCACAAATATTTTGAAGCAGAAAAATTATACAAAGGCCAGGGCTTAAATTGTTATTGCAATGGTCCTGCACTCCAGTTGTAGAATAAACATTATGTGGAAGATATTTTTTCATATGATTTATCCTAAGCTAATTGAATTATGGTTTCTCAAAAAGCCAGATGCCTCCTCCAGACTTTACCCCATCAATTCCCACATCACATCCATCTCACAGACCCAATGTGACCAGTGTATCTTGTACTCTGGCCCAGCCCAGCCTGGTAAGTGTGAGCCTCTTAACCCTACCCTGCCAGCACTCACCCCAATCCTCAAATGGGCTTAAAGACAAAAATTACATGGTCATTTCAATAGATGTGGGAAAAGCCTTTGACAAAATCCAACATGAGTTTACAATTGAAGTCCTAAGAGAGCAGGACATACCTCAACATAATAAAAGCTATATAAGACAAACCTACAGCCAACAGCATCTTAAATGGGGAGAAACCCAAAGAAAACCCATTAAAATCAGGAATGAGTAAAGACTATCCACTGTCTTCATTCCTTCTCAGCATAGTGCTTGAAGCACTGGGTGGGACAATATGGCAAGAGAAGGATATTAAAGGGATACAAATAGGAAAAGAAGTTAAATTCCTATTTGAAGATTATATGATATTTTATGTAAGAGATCTCAAAAATTCCACCAGAAAAATTTCTCAGAAAGATCAATAATTTCAGAAATGTGCTAGGATACAAAGTCAGTGTACAAAACCCAATAGACTTTTGTACACCAACAAGAAACACTGAGAATGAGATCATAAACACACCCTCATTCACAATAGCCCCACAGAAAGAAAATTTTTAGGATTAAAAATAAGGAAGGAGGCAAAAGACCTCTACCATGAAAACTTTTAATCTCTGAAGAAGGAAGTTGAGAAAGACTTTAAAAAATGGAAAGACCTCCCATGCTCATGAATCAGTAGAATTAATATTGCAAAATGAGCATCCTACCGAAACAATTTACAGATGCAATGCAATTCCAATCAAAATTTCCACAATATTCTTCACAGAAATAGAAAAAGTTATCCTCAAATTCACACAGAAACCAGAAAGACCCCAGATAGCCAAAGCAATTCTGCGCAAACAAAACAATGCTGGCGGGATAAACATTCCAGATGTCATGATATATTATAAAACTATAGTAATAAAAAAACAGCGTGATACCGACACAAAGCAGATTTGTAGACTAATGGGAAAAAAGTAGAAGACCTCAACATGAGTACATGTACTTACAGCCTTCTGATACTTGACAAAGATGCCAAAAACATACATCAGAGAAAAACAGCATCTTCAACAAATGGTACTGGGAAAACTGGATGTCCACATGTAGAAGAATAGAATTAGATTTGTAGCTATCATCCTGCCCAAAAGTTAACTTCGTATGGTTTGAAGACTTCAGTGAAAGACCTGAAACACTAAAACTGTTAGAAGAAAACACAGGCAATATCCTGTAAGACATAGGTGTAAGAAAGAACTTTCTGGACCGGACTTCATTTGCCCAAGAATTAAAGGCAATAATTGACAAGTGGGACTTCGTAAAACTGAAAGCTTCTGTACAGTTAAGAAAACTCTTGGGGGAAGAGGAAAACCACAGGCTGGGAGGGAATCTTTGTCAAGTATACATCTGTTGGAGCACTAATATCTAGAATATAGAAAGAGCTCAAAAAAACCAAAAGATCAAGAAAACAAATAGCCAAGGTTAAAAATTAGTGATGGATCTAAACAGGAACTTCTCTAAATACAAAATAAAAAATGTCTAAGAAGTATCTCAAAAAGTATTCAACATCCTTACCAACTCTCTTACTCCAGGTAGAATGACTGAGAGAAATAAAAGTGATAATAAATGCTACTGGGGATATGGAGAAAGGAGAACACTCGTTCTCTGTTGGTCAGAGTACAAATTGATACAACCACTATGGAAAACAATGTCCAGAATCCTCAAAAGCCTAAAAATAGGTCTACCGTATGACTAATCAATACCACTGCTAAGCATATACCTGAAAGACACAGTCTCCTTCTACAGAGATACCCGCTCAGTCATGTTCATGTCACTCTATTCAGAATAGCTGGGATATGGAAGCAGCCCGGATATATATCAACTGATAAATGGATAATGAAAATGTGGTACATCTACACAATGGACTTCTACTAAGCTGTAAAGTAAAAAATATAATGTTCACTGGTATTTGGTTGGAATTGAGAAATATTACAAGGAATGAAATAATGCAGACCCAGAAAGATAAATGCTGAGTGTCCTTTCTGATGTGTAGATTCTAGATCCCAATATAGATCTTTAGATTTAAATGTATAACTAGAAGTAATTGCAAAATCCAGGAAAGCAGGAAGGGACCACTGGAGGAGGGAAAAGGGACCTCTGAAAAAGGGGATAGCAGGACCCAGGTGCTATGAATATGGAAGTGGAGTATATGGGGCTAGACTTAATTGGGGAGGGAGAAGGAAGAGTAAAGAGGAAGAAGAGGGGAGAGAAAAGTAACACTAAGGAGGGTTGAAATGGACACAGGGAAACCTAATATTCTATAAGCTTAATATTAAAACATGCATTATATATAATATATGCATTTTTATACATTTACCCCACACCAGGAGTCATAAACTAACAAAAAATTCAGTGCCAGGCAAGGGATACATCCCTTCAAGTTGTCGGTCATGAAGCCCCAAGAAAGCCCCCCAAATCATATAGGCTATTGCCATTGCTCTTGGTTGCTATCCAGAACATGAAGGTAAGACCCTATTGTGAAGACACTACACTCTTGTGTCACAAGATTTGGAGAAACCAAATGGGTACTTTCCTGGAAGCATCCTAGCTAAAGGTTAGCTTTCATAGTGTGAAGAGGCACTGTGCAAGCTGCCAATAATGCAAAGCTACGAATGGTCCTTCCCAACTATAAAGCCCGAGAACCACAGCATCTTCAATACCAGTAATACATCTCCAGGAGTGTAATAGTGACACATGTATCTGGGGGCAAACAACAGCTATCCAATTGGACTTAGTGATTGCTCTATTGGAGGAAACTCATGCCTGGTACTGTAAACCTACCCAAGAATGATGACTGGAGAGGACATAGACACTATAGGAGAACAAGAACCTATTGCTATTGTATCAATAAAGTAATATAGTTTCCAAATGCCTTTGAAAAATTATTTTTTAGCTTTTGAGATTATGATATAATTACATCATTTCTCCCTTCCCTTTCATCCCTCCAAACTCTCCTATGTATTTCTGCTTGCTCTCTTTCAAATCCATGGCTTCTTTTTTCATTAATTGTTACATACATATAAGTATAGATGTATGCATGTATTCCTAAATCCATAAATATAGGCTTCTCTGTCTTAGACCTACAGTGAAGTTCTCACATCTCAACAAAGGAGCTTCTTTTTGTGGTAGAGAGAAACTATTAAAGATATATACAACTGGCCAAAATGCAAAGGATAAGTGACCCTGGGTGTTTTGCCCCGTAAGTGACATCTTTAGCCTTGTATGGAAAGATGGTATGAGCCTGAGGACTGGGTTAGTTACTGCATGGTTGTGTCTTGTGCACAACAGGCAAGTTGTACCCATGAAGTTTCAACATTGTCGTTGCAGGCACAAGACCCACAAAGACCACGCCAGGCAATACACCGACATGGAAGCAGAAAAATCTCACAGGGTCTCACCCTTAGATGAAAAGCTACAGGCAGGCAATCCACAGCTGCTGAGGGACAGAGAACCAGGGTTTTGCTTTTTGTTTTTAGGGGCTAGACCTCAATCCCAAGTAGTCAGGCCTAAACATTCATAAATAAATACAACACTAATTGAACTCAATAGATTGTGTGTGTGTGTGTGTGTGTGTGTGTGTGTGTGTGTGTGTGTGTGTGTGTACCCAGAAATAATTATAGAAGAGGTTGTGAATTCTAGAGGGTGGTTGGGTGGTATGGGAGAAGTTGGAGGTAGGAGAGAGAGGAGGAGGAGAAATGATACAAATGTGGTGTACTCATGTATAAAATCCTCAAGTAAGTAAAAATAAGGTGAAAGCTAAATATGATGGTGTGAAACCATAATCCCAGCAATCCTATGGTGAGATGGGACACAGATATTAGAATCTGCAGAAGCTCAGTGGCCAGGGAGCCTGGAACACACAGCATGGAAGAAAACAAGAGACTCTGCCTTAGCAAGTGAGAGAGAGAAGCGGCTGCCAAAAGTTGTTCTCTTGGACTGAAGAGAGGGTTCAGCCATTAAAGTTAAGTTCTATAACCAAAGAAGCTGTCCTCTGACCTCCACGTGAGCACCTTGGTACACACACAGCTCCCCCTCCCCTAGCCTCTCTCTATCTCATACACACGTGCACAACAGGAAGAAAAACTGTGGTCCCTCATAGATTTGTTCAGCATCAATTTTTAATGCATTTCCAGCAGTGACTCTAAGATGCAATGAAGCTTAGAAATCACTGGGGCTGTCATTTCTAAATAAAATGCCATTATTGGAGCTTTCGATGGGGTCTACAGTGCTTCAACACAAAGGGATGCTCTAGGGAAGAAGTACGTGAACTGAGCTGGAGAAATGCTTTGGGATCTGTTTGGTGCCACATGATATGATAGGATCCTGGTTCCATGAAGGCATAGGATGCCAGCACTCTTTCTTAAATTATCTTTGTGTTGAACCAAAAGGAACTGACTGAAGAATGAAAGGGCTGCTCTACACCCTCTGTGTGTGTCTCATGAAAGCCTTTTCTTAGTGATTATGCTCTTGCATGGAATGGCCAACTCCATACCACTGGGCTATTGTGTCTAAAGCTAAAAGAAAAAAAAAACCTTGCAACCTTACAATGCCATACCTCTTCATGCTTGATTTACTCTTTAGGCTTGACCCGTGCTGCCACTACTATATTAAATGTTTTCTCTGCAGTCTTATATTTTTAAACCCTTTGAGAAATCTGACATGAAATTGGCCACACAATAGAAAAATTGGGAGGTGCAGACCCCCTACCCCACTCTTTTGTTAGCATGATTGCTTTTAATTAAGTCAAGTCCAAAATGAAAACCACAGGGGTCTTCTATCACAAGCATCTTTCAAAATCTCAAAATCACACAAAAACTTGCCTGGAGTCTCTGACACCAGCAACATTTCTGGAGAGTTGAGTTGGGAGTGAGTCATTAGCTCAAGATTAGAGGCATGTCTTCCCAAAATTCCTTCCCCTCCTTTTTTTCTTTTTTTTTAAATATTGTTTAGTTTTTTATTATTTGATAATTTCCCTCCCTAGTATCCTGTCTCCTCACCCCTCTTCTCCCACAGAAATACTTCTTTACTACCCCATGTCACTGTGTGTGTAACCAATAGAGTACAAACAGGGTTGTCTGCATGAGCAAGAGTGGGAGGTTATCTACTGGAGTGTGGGCAATTTGTCACTTAAGAAAGCGACACCCCTTCCTTGAGCCACCACTGATTAAGAGTCCCTTAGGGAGAGAGCTGGTCCTCATTACCTCTTCCTTTCCATCCTAATGTGTTGGCAATCACATTCTTTTTGAGGTCTTGTGCACGTAATCACAGCTGCTCTGAGTTCATGAGTGCATGTTATATCTAGGAGATGCTATTTCACAAAAGTCCTCCCCAACTCTGACTCTTACAATCTTTCCCCCTTTCTTCTGTGATTTCCTCGAGTCTTGAGATGGGTGTGTGATACAGATACTCCAATTAAGGCTGAGCATTCATTACACTTAGTCATTACACTTTGTCAGATTCTGTGTTAACCACTGCCCACTGCCAAGATTCTCTGACAAGGACTGGTATCTGCAGTGGTCTAGAAGTATAAAGACAAGTGTTTACACTGTATTTTGGTACCATGTTCATTTAGAAAAGCAATAGTATCAGGGGCTATATGAACTTTCTAGCCATGGATTCTTGGCCGGGTTTACAATATTATGCATGTATTCCTTCCTGTGGAATGAGTTTTAAATCCAATTTTTAAAAGTGGTTAGCTGATACTATAAAATTCATGCCAATATTGCACCAATTGACATATCTTGCCAAAGCTAGTTATTAATGTAGTTCATACTGTTCATAGTAGGGTAAGACTGTTGATGACTTTTAGTTCTGAGGATACTGTAGAGCACCTTTCAGTGCCATGAAAACTGCGATTTGAGAAGCAGCTTCTAAGTCTGTTCCAATTTTATTTCTGCATATCTTGTGAGCAAAGTATGTGGGGTCTTCTGCAATGGGGGTCTTCTCATCAAGTTATAGTGGGTAAGTAAGAGCAAGAGCAATAGCCTGTATTGTTTGTGTGTGTCTCTGGAACACGGAACCTACAAGCAAACTCTTTTTAAATGTACTAGTTTAAAATGTTAATAATAGTTAGCAGGTTTATATACAGCTTTTCAAACTTCCTGAATGTTAGTGTCCTTCCCCAATCCCTCCTCTGCACTTTCCCCATTCCACTCTCCACTTACACCTTCTCACTCCATTATTCCTCTTTCCAACTCCATGCCACTTGTATTCCTACCATCCACCCTCCCATAAAGTCCTCCTTACACCCTCCTCCCCAGTGGCCCCTTTTCTTGCGTCCTGCTTTTACAGATACTGAGTCAAACCATTAAATCTAAAGATTCAAAGCTAGTATTTACATATGAAAAACAACAAACAGCATTTTTTCTATCTAAGTCTGAGTTGCTTGTTTGGCATAATTTTTCCAGGTCCATCCATTTACTTGAAATTTTCATAATTTAATTTTTCTTTACAGTCGAATGAAATTCCATTGTATATTATGTGTCATATTTTCATTGACTATTAATCAATTGATAGGCATTTGGGTTGATTCCATTTTCTAGTTACTATGAATAGCTCAACAATAAACCTAGACAAACTATCTGTACATCATCTCTGTAGTAGGATATAAAGTCTTCTGGATATATGTCAGTGGTAATCTTGGTCACATGGTAGATCTATGTTTAGCATTTTTAGGCTTCTCCATCCTGATTTTCATTATGATCTCATAAATTTGCACTCTCATCAACAAGGAATAAGGTTCCACTTTTCCTACATCATAGTTATCACTTGTGTGTGTGTATGTGTCTGTGTGTGTGTCCCTGTCATTCTGCTGATTTTGTAGTGTTTGGAGATTCCTTAGTCCTCTTTTCTATAACAAGTGCTGTAGTGTCTTTGGTTTTTTTCCTCCTGTAGCCCCTTGGGTCCAAATAATCTTTCTCTTCCATCAAAAATATTCTCTCCAGTGTCTTCTGTAGAGCTGGCTTGGTAGTCATAAATTCCTTTAGCCTGCATTTACTATTTTAAGTTTTTCTTTCACCTTTAATTATGATGGATAGTTTTGCTGGGTATATTAAATTGGTTTGGCAATTATGGTCTTTCAGAATTTGAAATAGATCATTAGAAGACCATCTTACTTTAGAGGTTTTGACTGAGAATTCAGTAGTTATTCTGATAGGCCTGCCTTTAAATGTGACTTGGTCTTTCTCTCTTGCAGCTTTCAATATACTTTCTTTGTTCTGTATGTTCATTATTTTAACTACACTACGGCATGAACAGTTCCTTTTCTGATTCTATCAGTTGGATATTCTGCACAGCTCTTGTATCTGAATGGGCTTCAATTTTCTTGTCTTTGGAAAGTGTTTGTAGTATTCAAGAGGGACTAGATTGCCATACAGTTGTGGTGATAATTTCCTTGGTTAGACTAGTGTTACAAGTACCAGGCTCTATCTCTACTCCTCCTTGAGGATTGAGTACTGTCTTCAGAAACTGTCACTATTCAATGTTCAACTCACTCTGGTAATAAAGTAGCAGGTGACCACAGAAAAGACACTTGCTTTAAGAAGTAAATGGGCCATGTGTACCCCAAATATATTAGTTATTTGGGCACAGTACTACAGTGTAACTATGATTATTATCAGATTGCTATATGGGAAGAAGATGAGAGAAGCATATATAAGAGTAAGAATAACAAGGGCAAAGGAAAGATGAACGGGTTAAGAGTAGACTAAGAAAAAGAAGGTCAAATTATGGACTCAGACATCATAAACCAGCTCAGCTTCTGACTGCAATAGATGTAACAGCAACAGGAAGGAGTAAAGAAGCCAGTTGGCCTTTGTTGACTTGAAACAGCCTGTTCTGTGAGCTGAGGAAGGCTGAGACAAATGCTATGGCCCAACTTCAGCAGCTGTAACCTGCAGCCAGGAACCTCTGTTTAGAGCTGGGAGGCACTCTTTTCAAGCTTGCGCTTAGATCCTGCTGTTTCCAGTTTCCTCATTGGGCTGCTGATTGTGGTCCCAGCAGCAGTGGCTGGGGATCCCTCCTATAAAACCCTTACAACACGGCTTTTGTAGATTTCCTGGGAGGAGTCTTCCGCCCAGTTTGCAGGCAGCTGCTAGTCTCCCAGATTTTGCAGGTGCAGCAGCCCCTCTGCGGCTCTCAGTCTCAGCAGCAGCTCCAGATCCCAGTGGGACAGGAAGTTCATTTGGGTGTTGACCAAGTGGCTCATGGGCACTGAAGACACAGCAGAGAGTGATGTGGTATTTCTGTCCCCTTTATTGCCTGACTATAATCAGCCACTTGCTCTGACATGGCTCCTGGGTCACTGTCTTACCTGAAAGTCCCCCTACTCACTTCTTTCCTAATGAGAATTTTCCAAACTGCTATAGCCATAAAATTCACGTAATTGTTCAATTTGTATGAGTTAGGCATTTGCTCTGCCGCCAGTTGCGTTTCTGGGCAGTTGGGAGCTTCTATCTCATTTCCTTATGCTTCTGTACAGATGATCAAAACTCACACACACAGTACATGCTTTTCCGGGAGGGGGGATGGTGATTAGGGAGATCTTTATGTAATACAGGACCACCATATATTCTCCTAACTGCCAACAATAAAATTAATAAGTGCAGCAGTCACCCACTCTGTGTATGGCAGGCGCTTACTGGCGATGCCATTCCAAGGCGGATACCAGCAGTGTATCAAGTGCAGCTGTGGCCCAGAGACAGTCCTTTGTGCTTAAGTGTATTTGTTTAATCCTCACACGAATACACTCATCTCTTTTCACAAACGAAGAAACTGGCCTTACAGCAGCGGAGTTTCTCGATGAAAGACACACAGCTAGTGCTCAGGGGACCCAAAGAATAGAACCCACTTAATTCACTCCAAAGCCCACTAGCTCTCAGTATCTACTCTGAATCCCATACTGAAACAAAAACTATGTAAAATAAGCAAAAGTAAAGGCCAACTAGTGTTTGGGGTCCTAAATCCTCCCATTGCCCACACAAAGATACTGGAGTCCCGAGAGATGAGGAGTGGGAATCAAACATTTTGTTATGAAGCAGGGTTCCCTGTCTCCTGCTGTAATCATTTTGGATAGATCATTATTTGCTGACTCACACATGGTGGAATGTTTGACACCCTTGAGATGCCAGCATCCCTTCCTAAACTGTGGCAACTGAATCACTGTGAAGACTGTCAAATGTCCTTTTAGAAGTGAAAATCATCCCCAGTTGAGAAGCAGTAATGTAGACCAAAGTGAGATGGGAGCCTTGGCATTGAACAAGGGGTAGCACAGTTCTACCCTTCCATTGCCAGCAGCTTCCAGGGAGAAAGGAGATCCAGGACAAAAGAGCCAGATCAGACAGTGAACCCCTTGCAATATAAGCGTAAGGAGCCAAGTTTGATGCAGGACCCACATCAAAAGGCTGGAGGTGGCAGCACATGCTTGTAATCCCAGTACCAGGGAGACTGAGGTAGGAGGTTCCAGGGACTCACTGGCCAATCAATGAAGCCTAACTAGTCAGCTTCAGGCAAATATCAAAAAAGCAGTGGGGCTCAAAATATAGCTCAGAGGATAAAGATGATTGCCATGCAAGCCTGATCGATGACCTGAGTTCAATTCCAGAAGCACACTGTAAAGGTGGAAGGGACCACTAACTCCATAAAATGTCCTCTAACCCCTTCATGCACTTTATGGTGAACACACACACACACACACACACACACACACACACACACACAATTTCTTAAAAGAAAAAAGTGATTGAGATCCAAATAGAGCAAATCAAATAAAAAGTAAATGAGGAGCTGGGTATGTAGCTTGCTGATAGGCCCCTTATCTAACAGAGACCTTGAGTTCAATCTCAACCCCACTACCAAGACAAAACAAAACAAGGTGAATGCTAGTAGGTGAACTGACAGGTTTAAAAAGACTCTTCTAGTGGGTTTTGCTTACCTAGCATGGGCACTTGGGGCTGATTACCAGCACTTCCTAAGTCAAACATCCCAGCACTCAGGAGGTAGAGGCAGGAAAGTCTGGAGTTCAATGACATCTTCAGCTACATAGTAAGTCAGAGGCCAGCATGTGCTACATGGGACCCTTCAAACAAACAAACAAATAAACAAATAAATAAATAAATAAATAAATAAATAAATAAATAAGAAATAGATAAATAAGAGATAGATAGATAGATAGATAGATAGATAGATAGATAGATAGATAGATAGATAGATAGATATTCTCCTGCCATGTTTAAGCACACTGAGTGGATTCAAGTGCACACCACCTGGAATAGGTTCCAATATGATAGCTACTTTAGAGGTGGTGCCTGTCCACACACTTCTGAGAAGCAGTCCACTTGATACCCTCTCACAATAGCTTATATGGGCCTTGATCTAGACACTGTAAGATGAGTGTGGTAGTCCAAGCTTCATCTTTTGGAGAATAGAAATGGAGGTGCTACTAAAGTCAGCAGAGATGGAGCTTTTAGGTCAGTGGCCAGCATGTGAAGTCTTGCTACTTGTTAATGTCTTCCATTGTATAAAAGTCATTTCTGTCCTACAAAATGTCCCCTGTGCCATGTATTTTAAGGACTTTGACCTAACCTTAGGCAAACTGCTGGAACTCTTAAAAAATAAGCAAAGCCCTCCACAAATGACAGCTCTTGGGGTTTCAGAACGTGAGTGTGAGGGTTCCAGTGAAAACTGGGGAACTGGGAAGCTCTGTGGAGTGGGTCCATCTGCGCTTCAGCTGTGTTAGCAGGACAGAATAACCATGGTGCAGATGTAATGGACTTGTTGATCTTGACACACGGTCTTCTTTTCTCCTCTGGTGTTGATCCCAGTGGAATGAACTGTCACTTTCAATGCTAGTTCAAGGCAATACTTAGGATGAACATAAACCATTTCATTAACAGTTGATAACAAGTAAAGAAGGGGAAGGTGAACAGAAATGCTCTGAGATTCCTAAACCTTCTCTCTTTTTTTTTTTTTGTTCAACTCTCTTGGAAACACATGTACAATTCATTTCATTTCAAACAGGCTTCAGTGAATTCATCAGAATTATGCACAATGCTAAAAAGCTTCATATCTTGGTCTTTCCAAGGGTCTTTTGCCTTTTGCTATTACTGGGTATCACAAAGATGTGTGCTCCCTTGGTTGCCATGGTTACAGGATGCTATTGAGTTGGCTATAAGCCACAGAAAGCTTAAAAAGAATATTTACATCATGGGAATACTTCCCCTTTGACACTCTAGGGACCAAACTGAACATTGCGCCCCTACTAGGAAGAACTCCAAAGATTTCCTTCAAATGAACAACAGGCCAGATACAAGCTTGGATCTCTGACCTTTCTCTGCCATGGAGCTGAGAGGCAGAATAAGTTATTTCAAGCAGAAGTATCTCCTCTGAGCTCCGGACCCCTGTGCCCAAGCCAGATTACTCAAAGGATAACCATATCTTTCTTCAGATTTATTCAGAGTCCTTCTGATACTGAGGCCCTGTGTGTGTCCCCAAAATTTTAACAAATAGGTGGACAATGAAAAAAAAAAAAAAGACAGCTCACTCCTCCCCTCCAGCCCTGAGGAAATCTTGTATTAAATAAGCACTCTGGGACTAAGGGGCATTGCCTGAAGAGCATATCTGAAAACTCACTTCTGACAGGCCCATATCATCCTCAGGTTGTATCAATAGTGGTGCTGTGCCAAGTGCTTACCCCTTGCTTAGCACCGCGGCTGGTCCTCTGTGAACACTCAATGCACATGTAAACCAGGTAAACCCTGGGATTCACGATGGCCATCTTGACATTGTCAGAAAATGACAGTCTGTGAAATGCAGCTCAGAAACTCAAAAGGAATTTGAAGTAGAGTTTGGCTCTCTCTGTAGCCATGGTTTCCACATCCATGGATTCGCTCAACCTCACATCAAAAAAAAAATCCATCTGTACTCAACATGGACAGATGAGGGTTTTTTTCTTGGGTTTTTTTTTTTTTTTTTTTTTTTTTTTTTTTTTTTTGACATTATCCTCTCAACAGTTCCTCCTAACAACTATGTGCACAAGGGTTGCCTTTGGTATAAGTAAATGGAGGAGGTTTAATGTATTTTGAAGAATATATGTAACTTACATGCAAATACCACACCATTTTACATAAAGAAACAGAGTATCTGCAGAGTGTGATAGCTGAAGGAGGTTCAGAACAAGTCCCCTGTCAATCCCATGGGATGCCCAGTCATCCAAACAAAGTGCCAGTGGTGGTGCTTCCTTCATCCACCGTCTGCAGTCTGTTTCCCATAAAACAAGCAGTATGATCAAAGCCAGGCCACTTGTCTTAACATTCCACATAGAAAATTTCATTTTCCTCAGCAAAACCCAGAGTTTTATCTCTACTTCAGTACTCTGGACCGAGACCAACTTCTCACTGACTACATCTCCTCCAGTCTCCTCCCTCCCCTCACTGCAAACCCAGCCCTGCCCTCTGACTAGCTTGCTTTTCTTTGAAAGCAAAGAGCAAGCTCCCACCCTGCATCAGATGCCAACTTACAAGCGAGACCTTGCTGGCCAGCCGGGGTAGCCTTCTCCAGCCTGTCCTCAATTCCCTCTGTCACCTCATGCTCACTCTGGTCCCAGTCACATTAAACATTAACCTTCAGCCTGCTTATTCATTCTGCCAGCTCTGAAGAATCTATCAGAACCATGCCTTTTCAGCCCAGCTTTCAAGGAGGGCATGTCTGAGGGAGTAGTTGTTAAGCAGAGGGCACCACAGTCCTTGAAATGTACAAGGACTAGGCTGGGATGAGAGACATAGCATGGCAATTCTGAGAAACAACAAGGAAACTTGTTTTCCTATCATCTCAAATGCTGGCTTTTCTTCAACTCAGGAACAAAAAATCAAATTTTGCTTTCAATGGCTGTTTGCTATTTTTTGAAAGAGTTCAGTGAATTCTTTGTATTCTGTCCTTGAGCATAAACCTATCCTGTAGGAAGACAGAGTGGGGTACATTTCAAGAAAAACACTTTTCAAGACTAGAAAGCAAGCCGGTAAGCTGTCCTTGAGTAGCCATCTGCTCAGGTCTGGCCAGTTTATACCGAACTCAACTGGCCTGAAGTCAAGGGTTACACAAATGAAGCGCCATCATGACCAAGACCGAGTCTATAACTCACACAAGTGAAGACCTAACTCTGTATGAGGGGGAACATGGACACCCCAGCCTTTCCTGGGAAAGATCAGGTACAATTCACGGTCACACAACACACCTTCTCTGGATATTTTGCCAGTTGTAGGGAGAGATGGAATTGGCTGCGGTGACTGTTTAAAATATATAGGGGGTACCCAAACCCACCAAATCACAGCATAAGGATTACCTATTTAGAAAAACCCAGAAGAGGATGAGACAATTCAGCTTATTTGTTGCCAAATAACGTCTATAGATCAGGGTGGTTCACCTTGCTTAAGCAGCTTTGACTTCTCTATGTGCCTTTAAATTGGGAGACATGAGGGCCACTATTCACCCAGTTACGGGACAGGGCCTTATGAGCTGCTTCGCCCCCAGGTGATGGCAATTGCTGCCCCTCACACAGATGTTTGCGTTAGAACTTCATTTAGCCAAAAAGCTTATTGAGAATAAAGAACTAAGCTTTGTGTTCACTGGATAAACTTGCTTTAATCAGCGATTCTTAATAGAGTAAGGCTGTTAGAATTAGGTTAGGGGCTGGCGAGGTGGCTCAGTAAGTGAGAGCACTTCCTGTGAAAACAAGAAGACTTGAGCTCAAACCCCAGCACCCGCATAAAAGCTGGTGTATGCACACAACACATACACTCCCACAAAAGATTTGGGCTTGGTAGAAGTATTGGTAATTAGGAAAAACATGATTAACCTATTGTTTTCAAGATTTAAAAAAACTAATTAAAACTTAACCAAACTTTTTCTTCATTTATTTATTTTTTATAATTCGTTTTGAGATTACAATATATCATTTCCCTCTTTTTTTCCTCCCTCCAGCTCCTACCATGTGACACCTCCCCCACCCCACCCCCCGCTCTCTCTCTCATATTCATGGCCTTTTGTTTTTCTTTAATTATTGTTATATACAATAATTATATATAACAAATATTAAATTAAATATATATATATTCCTAAACATATAAATGTAACCTGCTCAGTCCACAACTCTGCATTTTTATCAGCTATGTCTTCCTATAGTGGTCTTCATCTGTTGCCAAGAGAAGTTTCCTTGATTAGGGACAATAACTACACTTACCTGTGCATATAAGGATAAATATTAGACTGCAGTTAGGGATTGTGTTATTAACCACACTCTCTTGACTAGTGGCTATGTGCCAGCTGACCTCAGATGCTGAGATCCAGTAATTCACCGTGTTACCAGTTACACAAATCTCATCCTTACATATTACCATTGTTAAATACAGAGAATGACTTCTTTCTTCCTTTCTTTTGTTTTGTTTTGGTTGGATCTTAGTTAATAAACCATAGGTAGCATTTTACCAGACTACAGGTAAAAGAGGCAGAGCGGAGAATCAAATTCAGTCCAATCTGAGTCCAGCAACCACACTGTATTCTGCTGCTCAGACAAATTAACTCAGTCAGCCCTACCTTTGGGGTTCCTTCATATGTAAGTTGGGTCCTGAAAGCAAAGGCTTGCTGATGACCAAGATCTCAGATGCGTCCCTAGATCGGAGCCAGTGTTTCCTGATAAAAGACATTAAGAGCATCCTCTTCCAAAATGTTCCTGATTTGTCCTCCTTCAGCGGCCTTTTACTGGAACATGGGGGAGAGGTGACTGGATACAGGAAGAGTCAGAGGGTACCTACACTCCACAGCTCCCACTTCCCTGATTTACAAAGCTATCTCGCTGGAACAAACTGAAGCATGCTCCTGTTGAGTTAAATCCCTGAGTCATGCCCACTTTCCACCTCACCACCTCCCTCCTACAGAGACGCTGTCAGAGAGCCTCGCTTGAGCCCTGCAAGGCAGTCATGAAGTTTGTTTTCTGCTCCCTTGCACTCATAGCAAGTAAGCCCAAGTGATTTCAGGAAATTCATCTTGTCACTTTGCTCTCTGTTTCCTTTTTCTCGTCAGTGGTGTAAAAAGGATCTCAGAAAAGCCACTGTGTGTGATCCACCTCTTTCTGTATCTTTGCACCAGGAGAAGATCGGAAGTACATGGCAGTGACTCAAAGGTGCCAAGGCAGTCTTGGAGACTGAGCACATCTACTTTAAGATCTGTAAACTAGAGAAATTGGGTGAGACACATAGTAGGCTTAATACCTCAAGCCTTAAGGTTTATAGGTTCATGCATGTTTCTGAATACATTAAATCCCATATCCAATGTAGCCCAATAAGGAAACTGAAGCATAAAGGTGCCACGACTTGGCTAAATTTACCATTCAAGTTTGTTGTAAATAAAATGATGACACCATCCATTAGTTTTCTCAGACATAAGAAGATAACTGCTTCCTTGCTTTTGTTAGTAAAACATTCTAAACCATTTAGGCACACAAGTATGAATGCACACACAATCATAACTTTAGAACCCCCGAGGCAAAGTACAAGAAATAGTAGCAGAGAAAAGGATCAGAAAAACTTACAGAACAGAAAGCAATCAATTGTTTAAAATATCTTTTCTCAATAATGAATACAACTTATTTACATAGGAAAACAGTTCTGTCTGTATAAGAAATTCAGTGGTTTGTGGCTTGCTGTCCCACACGAGGATCACTAGCATCAGTAGACAAACATTTCAAGTTCACGAATTGTCAGTTACATCCTGCCTTGCATTAGAAAGACTGACTGAGAGGATTAACCTATTTTTCTCTCTAGTCCCGAAGTTACAAACATCATTCTTTTTATCTAACGGCTTTATCATCTTCATTTGTCAAACACGCTTCGACCTGAGCCACATCTTGACCTTACCAGGGAATAATTCATAGTTAAGTGCTAGTTCAGAGGCAAGAAAAAGAAAGAGAACTCTTGAAATTTGCATGTGATGGTTTTTAAATGTGTCTGTAGATTCTCTGGTGTTCATCTCCTCACAGTGCAGTTTCAATGCACTCTCCTGGAATACAGCTCATTTCTATCAAAGAAAACACAGAAAGTGGTGCCATGTGATGTCTGAGCCTAGACACATAGTGACTGATGCTCTCTGCCTCATGGTCACAGACTCATGGAGTCCTGGTCTACTGTGTCAAAAGTCTGTCAATGTACTACAGCCATCATATCAGAACCACATATAGAATCCATACATAGAAGAAGAAGATGCACAAAGAATTGCAACCACTTGATCACCTGATCCCAGGCAATAAACACATGGTTGGTAGTGCTTTTGAGTCAGCTCCAGCTCAGTCATCATTTGACTGCAACTGTTTCAAGTTCCAAGTACAAACAATCTAACTGAGCCCGTTCAACCCCAAGACTTCATCACTGTTTTGTGTCATTAAGTTTGGGATGATCTGGTATATAGCAGTAACCCTACTGTGGCAGTTTAATCTCAATCTAAGTGGATTGAGAGTAGCCTAGTAAAGATATCTCTGGGTGTGTCTGCAAGGACATTTCTAGAAACAGTAAGATCATGAGGGCTCCAACCCAATGTGTGGATCAGTCTATTGATGGATTCATTATTGGGCAGTGGCCAAAGGTAGGGGCCAGAATCTAGTTGGAGGAAATAGTTCACTGGTGCTCGTCTCTGGGAGCTATATCTTGCCTGGCCCCTTCCTTTATTCCATTTTCTTTGCTTCCTGGCTTCCATGATGTTGACTGACCTGCTCTGTGATGTATATCACTACCACATAGACCTCTGAAATGCATGATTAACTACCTGCATCTGACCTGATCTACTGACCCCACATAGACCTCTGAAATGCATGATGTTAACTGACCTGCTCTGCCATGCATATCAACACCACATAGACCTCTAAAATGCAGAGAGAAAAAAACAAGTAATTCCTCTCTTTAGTTGTCCTGTTAGGTATTTGGTCACAGTGAAGCAAAAGTAACCAAATGTATATACTGTTCCAGGAAATAATCCTCGTGTACTGCTGGTGGGTTGGCTGCCTAGAAACTGTTCCCTTATGGGAACACTTGCCCCTCCCCAATCCACACTTTTCTAGAATTATCCACTAGGTAACTCAAGATTCTGCTGGCATATGGGGCAGATATGCAGTCCACTGTGGCCAATCAGAACACTCCACCCTGTATACAGTGGTCCAAGGAAAGAGATCCATTACTCAACGTAATATGAAAATCACAGCGTACACTGAGCAAAAGAGATGTAGCCCTTTTCTCCACATTCTTGTTTGTGGCCTCATTGCTAAGAGGAGGAACAATATGGTAAGAGAAAGATGGGCCCAGAGTCAGAGGTGTGGAAGGCTGTGGATGGAGGGAGGGGCTGAGAGACTGGATAAGGTGTGATGTCACCATTCGGGCATACTAAGCCATTGGTCTTTTCAGACACATGAATTATTAGTAAGACTTCTTTTATCTCTCTCTCTCTAAGCTAGCTTGAGTTTGTTTTCTTTCACTCGCAAAAAGAATTCTGTCTAATTCAATAAATCTTTAAAGGGGATACATGAAAATGCCAGAAATGGATATATAACCTTAGCTTAAAATAAAATGTAAAATTGCAAGTATTTACACAAATGCTACATTCAATGTAGAAAATATGTGCAAATCATGCTTTGATATACATAATTGATTTAAATAAAAACAAAGGAATAAAAAGTGCAAATCGTGGTGTCATGATAACTGAAATTTGATTCAATAGTTACATCACTTTGGGTTGTAAATATTTTCTTAGGTCCAAAACTTGGTAGTTTAAAGCATTTATTGTCTGAAAGTCTTCAGGCTGGATATCCAAGGGCAACTTGGATGTGTCTCTAAATTTCTTAGGTTACAATCAAGGACTCAGCAAGATGGGGAGTGGAGCCTAGTCTGGCAGGTGCATTGGGTGTAAGCCTTTGAATCTTACTCCACTGTTGGCAGGATTCACACCCCCAGTTCTGTAGAGAAGCTTTATTTCCAAACTTGGCATGGACAAAAGGATATACTTGTATTTTGTTTGTTCTCTTTTCCTAGTTTTTTTCTAGAATATTCTTTTTTATTGCTTGAGAATTTCTACATGCCTATATGTTTTGATTAAATCCACCCTCCATTCACTCCCCAACAATTACTTTCCTATTCCCCATCACTTTCCCTCCAACTTTCATGTGCTTAAAAATAATAATAACAATAATACACTGAGTCCTCTTAACACTGCCTGTATGTGCTTGGGTGTAGGACCATCTACTAGAGAAGAGGCAGACTCTCAGGAGCCATATCCCTAAAGAAAACTGGCTCTTCCTCCCCCAGCAGCCAGCAATAATCAGCAACTCCTCAGATGGAGCTGAGACTTCATGAGCCCCCTCCCGAATCCATGCTGGGATTTGGGCTAGCTTGATCTTGCATGGGTCTTGTGCATATAGTTCCAGGCACTGTGAGTTCACATGTGCCATGGTGCTGCCATGTCAGGCAAATACTCATTCTTGCAGACATCCATTCCCTAAAGTTCTTATAAATTTTCTGCACTTCCTTCCATGATGACCCTGGATCCTTGTCAATATGAAATGTGATACAGTTATTGCATTCAGAGATGAGCATTCCACAGTCTCTTATTCCCTACATGTTGGCTGACCAGTTTGGAGTTTTTGTATTAATTACAATATACTGTAAAAAGAATTCTCTCCAATGAGTGTTGAGAGGTACACTAATCTACAGGTATAAAGTTAAGAACTTAGTAGGTAGTTGGTTATTATGCTCATTTGGTGGAATAATCATACTAGGTTCTCCCTTAGGGTCCATGACCTACCCAGTCAGGAGTTTTTGTTCCAGTTTATGGTACAAATCATGAGTTCTGTTTTGTAGAACAGGCTATAAATCTAATCAGAAAGTTGTTTCACCAATGGGCATAACTTGACAGGTCAGTCATTACTGTAGCTCCCAGGGTTCACAGCTAATACCACTGAAGACTTTTCTATCCCAGTAGCATGCATAGACCATCCAGCTCTATGAAAGATAGTCAACAGAGGTGCAGCACCCATGTTGATACCAGCTCAGTGGTCTATGTTATCCTCAGTAATAGTGTCTTGCTATCAAGTTGGGGGATGGTAATAAAGAACAATATCAATAGCCTATAATTCTAGTGGACCACTATGAGACACCAACAACATTGACCAACAACTAGCAAAAAAAATGTAACTCATACCAGGCAATGGGTTTTTTATTCAATAGCTTATGGTTTCTGGGAGAGGCATTGCTTCCCACCACCACATTATATGCCGATTGTATTTAAATCCCTTTTTATATGTATATGTACACATTTCAAGAAACTTCTATAACAGTAGGATTACATGTGGCCTCTTTCAAGGCTCTTTAATGTAGTTATCCTTCCCCATATTGACTCCTTCACACTGCCCTCTCATCTTTCCCTCATCTCACCCTTCCTAGTTAGTTCCTTTCTCTCTTCCCACCACCAGCATTATTCCACCTTCCCTTGAAATCCACCCCATGGCCCTTTACTTGTTTCATGGTATCCATGGGCACTCCAGTTTAAGTACAGATATCCAATGATCCAAAGCTAGCATCCACACAGGAGCAAGAGAGTGTGCTACTCAGCATTTTGGTGCAAGACAAAGGGGAATCCTGAGAAACCAGGCAGACCTGTGCAATGGGAAGAGCAGACCTAGCTGGAGGGGCAGAGAAGGAAGTCTCAGAGGAGCTTGACGGGCCTATGGGATGGGAAGGAGGAGGTCTCCTTTTGGGTAAATGAAGGGGAAGCAGGACAGGTCAGGTAACCAGGGAAGGCGAGCTCCGTAGGAGCCAAGCTGCCTGGTGACAAGGTAATAGAGCCAAGCTGGGTTTTTTGTCACATAGGATTCTCTAAAAGGCAGTTCACAATATGTCTATAGCCACCTTTACAATGAGCAAATTAAAGAGAGAGAGAGAGAGAGAGAGAGAGAGAGAGAGAGAGAGAGAAGGTAAAACAGTCTTTTATAACCGAACCCCAGAAGTGACAACCCATCACTATACTAGTCTCTTCCTGAGAAAGAAGCCACTAGGTCCACCCCACAGTCAAAGGAAAGGGTCGCACCAGGGCTGGAGTACCAGGAGGCAGAGGCCACTGAGACCCGGTTCAGAAGCTGTCTAAGCAGCCTTCCACAGAGGGTTTCTGCTTGCTCAAAGATCAAATGTAAAGCCACATGTGTCTTACACAGAACAAAATTGATTCTGAAAGAAGATTCTTCTCTGGAAATCGGAGTATTGTTTCCCCAAACCCAAGCAGTACCAAAATGTTACCATAATAGGGAATTATAATGGCCAATCTTGTCAATTTTATCAGATCTGGAATCAACTAGGGAACATACCTCTGCTCCATAAAATCCCGTTTGGCTATTGGAAGCATATTTCTCTCAGTAAATGAGTGTATAATGCCAAATCTGTGAGGGCTTTTCGGGATTAACTGGAGACTCGGAGTGGGTGACACCCTCTGGGGGCAGCCCAGATGAAGGAAGGCCGGGGAGGAAAGCAGCGTCAGCTCGCCTGCACTCTCTCCTTGATGCTGAGTGAGCTGCCCTGTCGCTGCTGCTACTGCTCTCGCAGGAACCACGTCCTGCACGGCCACCAAAACCTTCTTTGGCTTTGCAGTGCAGCCTCAGGACCAGAGGCTCACCAACACCAGATTAGGACTACAGAGCCACCAGGCTTGGTGGATGGAGCAAATACTTGGGGCTTTGGAATGCAGGTGGCCATTATAAACCAATCTAATAAATACCCCTTTATAAGTCGTATTCTTTCTATTGATTCCATTCCTCTAGAGAACCCTGACTAATACAGAGGTTATAAACAGGGGAAGCTAGTCTAGTACTTTAAAGTTACATTTGCCTCGGCGGCACACTCTTTTGATTTATCCGATTGGTGAGTAGTTGAGGGGGTGTTAGCAGTGGACAGAGATTATGAAGGTGCTAGGCCTTCTGTAAGCCCCACATGCACCAGCATCAGAACATTTTGAATCATAACACAAAGGGTGCAACTTTCTTGGTTTCTTGGTTTGAAGGGCAAATGTCCTAGAACACAGGTCCCATTCATGTCAGGGAGACCATGCTCACCTGCATCTGCTAGGAGCATGAGCACACATAGGTGTGTAGGTGTGGCAGAGTGGGTGAAAATGTAGAGTTCAGAGTGGGTTAATATTGTGGAGAAAGCATGTGGAGTTATATATTTATCAGAAACACTTGGCCCTGTCTGTCTGAACGTTTGGACTTACCTCTTTCTAATCATTAATTGCTCCGTAAAATTGAATTTGGCTGTTGTAAGCATGTTCCTCTAAATAAATGAGTGCATAAAACAAAGCAGCATCATTAGGACAGCTCCTTATTAAGCTTTAAGACTGTTGATGTCTGCATTTGACACAAGGAAAAGAATGAAATTATTTGCATAAAAATTATTAAATGTAGAATTTTTAAAGGAGATTTACACCCCAGGGTGCTTCATTCTAAAAATAGTTTCACTTATTATAGAGATGTATCTGTACAAAGAGCAGATTTATGAACAGTTTAAGTTACTACTTCCCACGTGTAGAGGATGCGTTCCCAATTTTGCATATATTGCTATTCATTCTTGAATAAACACTTCCATTTTCCTATCTACATAAAAGCTAGTATTAGGTTTCCCCTGGAGAACAACAGCCACTAGCAACCAGCCAGAAGGTTTCTTCTGTGTGCAGCTTTTGATGTAGAAAAGCCAAGGTTGCAGCGGAGAACAGAAAAACAACAGGGAATGGTCCCGGCCGTAAGAAAATGCTCTCAGCTTGACTCAAGTTGCGTAGGTGCCAAGTCCACACAAGACAAAACAAATCACCACCGAATTACTAAGGCAAGATATGTGAACTAGAGAGAAACAGCATGTGTCAGCAAAGAGTTCTGTTACAAAACTGCTTCCCATCACCAAAATATCAGCATAAGAGCTGACACTGTGTGGTTGATTCCGACCTCCAGAATTGTGGTCAACTTTCCTTACTGCTGCTTCTGACATTCCCAAGCATCTGAGCCCACGGTATAAGGCTCTTACTTTCTTTAAGTAGTGACTTTAAAATCCATCTCTCCCTCTACTGCTTTCTCCACCAAAAATGAAAGCAAGGATGGAAGGGATGGATGTCTCCTCTCTGCTGTCTCATTCAGTCTTTTCTATGAAAGGCAAGTCATGGGGCTGGAAGACTGAACCTATGGTAAATAACACCTTCAATGCACAACGCCAAAAACCCTAAGGTGCAAACAGTCCTCGACGCCATTTTGAAGTAGTTTTCCTGGACATTTAATTAATGGCTGATAGCACTGTGACAGGGGATACGATTGTCAAAGCTTCCTACCCACCCATGAGAACCTCCACGTTGGCCTTTTCTGTGTCCTGCCCCCATGCTTTTGTGGCTGGTTAGGTATGACAGACTGATTAACTTCATGTGTGAACACAAATGTGCCTTACTGGTTTTATCCAAAATACTAGACACTGTAGTTAGTTAGGATCAAAGTCACACCCACTTTCCCTTCTTGGAGGCACACATAAGATTTGGAAAGAGGACTGACTCATCCCCCAAGACTCGACCAAGGTGTTTACAGCTATGGTCACCCCACCTTCCATTCATCAAGGGAAGTGGCCTGGTAGCCAACAACAAGGGTGTCAGAGCCCTAAACTGCAACCTTATCCCTGTCTCATACTGTAACCATCCTGCCAGAAACAAAATTATACTAAGAAGAGACCTGGGTGTGTCTCTCTTTGGCTAACTGGTCCAACAACAGTCCCCAAGAAACTGGGATTTCTTCAGGAATCTCACGCTGGAAGAAGAAAAAGGGTGAAGCCTGGTGCCAAGAGGGGAAGGAACTTGTCTCTCAGGAGGAGATTTCATGGAGTTCTGACAACGTCTCAGACTGCCTTGCAGGAGGGACTGGCACCAAGACAGTGACAGATGATTGCTGATCCACACCTTGACCAGCACTACTTACCACGCAGACCTTCTGCCTTCCATGTAGTGGGTAGCCATTCCAGCTTGGATCTGGAAGTTCCAACCCCCATTGAGACTCTGGCAACTGTCACGCCTATGAGGCGGGGCCAGGGGAGGCGCCTGGAGACCCGAGATCTGGATGGGCCAGCACTCCCTCTGTTCCAGGACCCTAGACAGTGGAGGTTGACTGAGCAGAGCTCCAGAGGACACCCTGGACTTCGATACACCTTCCCCAGACCCTACGACCTACCTTTCCCTTTTTTGTAAGTTACCCACTAAATAAATCTTCCTTTTAACTACGTGGAGTGGCCATAATAATTTCACTAATACTTCCATGCAAACCTGAATCTCACCTCAGGAACTCTGAAGATGTACTTAATGTCAAGATCCCAAAGAAACTTGGAACAAGTCTCACTCTACCTATGGCTCCTCCCAGCACTTCTCACCCCACCCCCACCCTAAACCTTTCCCTCCCGGGGCCTGGGCTTAGCTTCCCTTCCCTTCCCCAGCTTTTGATTCTTATATAACTTAGCCATTTGGACTATGTGCTGCTCTCTTGTCCTCTTGGCCTCCTCTCCCCTCTCTCTTCCCTTCCTCTATCTCCTCCCCGATTGCTCTACTCTCATGACCCACTTTGGTTCAGCCTGGATCCCTCTAGATATGCCTCATATCTACAATATAACCCTTCTCCTCATCCATACCATGGAGCAGTCATGACTTCATAAACCTGTTTTGTGAATTTATCTCTATCAGCATGAAGTCAGCCAGCAAGATAAACTGTCTATGCCTGCCTTTCTCAGCAGAAGACCTAATAGCTCCAGAAGAGAGGCCTGGGGCCTGATTTTACATATGAAATGAACTGACAAGTAACTGCAGCCTTGAAGAAGAAGTTGGCTTGCTTGCTCCTGTTAGCATAAAGCTACACCATCAGAGATCTGAGAAGGATAAATTATAACCAGAAGTATAATTCAAATGCCCTATGTGTCAATAATATGACAGAGACATACCACTACCATCACAATCCAGGTGGAGTTGACTGTGTTCCATCATCTTTTGGGGGGACCTTAGGGTCACCACTAGGAGCTAGCATTTCTGCCTATCACTTAAGAAGTCAGTAGACCTCTTTGCCTTTCTTCCCAATGTGGCTACACTGAATCATAATTGCCCTTTCTCTGCTCTTCAGTATCACTCATCTGTTTAATTGTCCTGTTGAAGAAGGGTGGCCAAGCCTAGCTTATTAGGACTGCCAGGGTCCAGGCTCTGACAACTCCACTAACAATGTCCTCCCTAGCCTTTCTTTTCTTTATCTCTGGGATGTGGGTCACAACAGTTACCTCTTTGATGGTGTGCTATGAGGATCAACAGAAGGTCTGTTTGGATGCTTCTAGCAGCATGTGCAGTAGGAGTTTAGGCACTACAGGCACAAAGTGGGACTCAATGCAATGCAGGAAATGCAATTCATGAATTGGTATTCAGAACACCATGGTACCAAGGTTATAGAAAGAAGGGGTCCTCAGATTCAGAAGCCAGAAGAGAATACAAGTGTGGAGCTCTGAGTGAGAACATATGGGAAGAGGATGCTTGAAGGGCTGTGGTGTAGTGTGGATTTACAATGTGGCACAAGACCTGTGGCACTATTAGGAAGGCATGGAGTCCTGAAGAGAAGAGGCCTGGTAAGAGGTCACTGGTACAAGCACTCAAAGGGGATTGTGGACCCTGGTTCATCCGCTTTCCATTGTTTGTTTGATGGCAAAAGGTGAGCACTTTGGCTCTGTTGTGTGCTCCACCCAGGAAGTACAGCTTCATCACAGGCCTAGAAACAGCAGCCAACCACTTGTTGATGGGACCCTCCAGAAATGTGAGCTGAGTTAAGCCTCTTCTCTCCACAAGATGATTGCCTGAAGGGCGTGTTATAACAATAGAAAGTCAACCAACACAGGCAAGTTACCAGACTTATGTGTGAGAAAAGGAAAGTATAAATGCATAGACCTATTGAGGTACTTGTTCCCAGTTCTAGGGGTCCAATGAGGCCATGACAAAAAGCCTAGTCTATGTCATAGAAATCTATAAGTACAGTCTTCCCTTTTCCAGATGGCAAAGTAGAGGTACCAATACAGCAAAATGACTTACCCAAGGACACACAACTGACTAATGGTAGAAGTAGTGACCTCATGAATATCTTCTGACAGTACTTTTGATTGTGTTTATTTATTTACTAACTTGTATGCGGGGAGGGCAAGGCATACAGCTGCCATGGGACAGTTATGAAGATCAGAGGGCAACTTGTAGGCATTGGTTCCCTTCTTCTACTGTGTGGGTTCTGGTAATTAAAGTTAGATCACTGGGCTTGGTGGCAAGTGCCTTTCCCTACTGAGCCATCTCACCTGACTCCTTTTAAACTCACCAATCAAGTACCTGTTTATCTTCCATTTTATTGTCAAAATCACATTCAAGGCATTGGGAATGCAAAACCACTGTGCACATAAGCCTCAGGTGAAGTTCGTACTACTAAGAAAGCAAGCATGTCATCAGTGAGGAGAAGGGGAGACAATTATGATTATGCTAAAATTCCCAATGCATTGAACCATCAAATAAAACAGACTATCACCTGGTCATCAACCTACACATAAAACAGAAGGCACCACAGAACACCAGCTGGCTGCAGGCCAGATAGGGAGGGTGCGATGCTGGTGGCGAGCAATTTTCCCATCTAAACTAGAACTACACGGCACTTTCACAGTCTCCGCTTTACTGTTTTGACCCTTACAGTCTTTGGGAGACCTAGGACACAAAGACCTGCATTTCAAATCTGTTCCACTTCCTAGCTTTGTGACCTGGGCAAGTTCCTTAAACTCTCAGAGCTGCAGAGTCTGCTTCTATAAACAAAAGATAATAGCATCTGACTCGCCTGGTTGTTTTCATGAGACATTAGAGAGAAATCGTTGATGATGTCCAGGAGCATCCCTGACCCATGTTACTTGGCACCTATTTTGCAAATCCAGGTAGGTCCAAAGATACTCATTTTCTGGAAAAGCCACAATTATCTGTTCCCCAGCAGGGCTGTCCTAATTGGGCTCTTGGTCTGTTTGGTTTTAATGATTTTTTTCCAAATTAAATAGAGAGCAAGAAGCTGGTTTAGATTACAGGGTCACTGCAAAAGAAGAGGGAAAGTAGATATGACCTATTTTTAAGCGGCCACAGCATAATTGGGAATGCATTCTTTGTCTTGGGAAAGAGCCAGAGCTGTAGGCCTTCCTTGCTCTGTGGGTCACATTAACTAAGGGAGCCTACTTTGACAACTGGAAACTCTGGCCTGCTCCTGGAGCTTCACTTTCTCTGACCTTCCTGGGGACCCTCACCAGGAGGCTTGTCTACCACACTTCCAAGAATTGTTGAAATTTCCTTTTATAAATCTGGCTCCAAATAAGATCAACATCCATGCCTTTATGACACTATTGACACAACCTCTAATGCCATCTGTTGGTAGGAGGATGAGTTGATCGGCTTCTAGCGGAGATGAATTCTGTAACAATTGTGGTAGATTGTCGCCAAAGACAATTAACCCATCATGCAAGAGGTACTAAGAGATTTTTTTTTCCAGCTGATAGAAAGTGATCTCAGGCAGTAAGTGAACTCCAGAAAAAAAAAAAAAGTATACCAGTAAAGTATTTGTGTTGTTATGAAAGACACTACACGGATGGAGAGATGACTCAGTCGGTAAGGTACTTGCCATGCACACATGAGGATCTGGGTTTGAATTCTCAGAGCCCACATAAAGCCAGATGTAACAGCCCACACCTGTCATCCCAGCCCTCCTCTAAGGAGACAGGAGGCTGAAATAGGAGACTCCTCAGATGCTCACAGACCATCAAGCCTGGCGTAAGATCCAGTCTCAAACAAGGTGGACAACAGGGACCAACATCCAAGTTTGACCCTGACTGCCACATATATGCCGTGGTATATGTGGGAAGGTACACAACACACACACACACACACACACACACACACACACACACAGAGAGAGAGAGAGAGAGAGGGGGGGGGGTTTAAAAAATTAATATTTTTTTTTAGAATTTAAAGATAGTATGAAGGCTTGTACTGTAGCTAGTCAGTAGAATAAACTAGTAAACAAGTAAACAATGGCCTGAATGCTTATTCACATTTCTGTCTCCTCTTAACTGATTTCAAAAGCCACTGTAGAAGACACGTGCATTTAACGTACTACTATGAGCCTAAGACATAGAGTATTTGACAGTGCTTGTAGATGTAACCAACCATCTTATTAAATAAGAAACACAGAACCAATACAAAAAAGAAAGCCAAGAGGTCAGAGATAAGAGCTAAAACCTTACCCTTCCTCCTGTGGTGGTCTTACCTCTCCGAACCAGAGCTACTTCCTGTGTTAAAAGTCTTTATATAGAGTTTCTGTTCTGCCTTCTCATTGGTTGTAAACCCAACCACATGACTGCCTCGTCACGGCCTGTCTGTATAGACCTCCAGGTTTGCTATGGTTGGTATTGAGATTAAAGGCATGTGTATCCAATACTGGCTATATCCCTGAACACACAGAGACTTACCTAGCTCTGCCTACAAAGTGCTGGGATTACAAGCATATAGCACCACTGCCCTGCTTTCCTATGGCTTGCTAAAGCTCTGACCCCTGGGCAACTTTATTTATTAACATACAAATAACATTTTAATACAAATAAAATATCACCATAAATGTTAGCACAAAATATTTGACAATTTAGGACAAAAGTCAGAGCAGAGTTGTATCAGAGGAAGGAAAAGACACTGACTAGTGACCCAAGCCCATAGAAACAAATGAAAAGGCAGAAGAGGCAAACTGGAATGTTAGTGATAGATAGATAGATAGATAGATAGATAGATAGATAGATAGATAGATAGATAAACTATAAACCTACACTTACTCTCCTCCCCAGTCAACAGGGCTTCTAATATAATAAACGTCGATTGAATCTCAATCTCATTCCTCTAAAATGATGAGTATAGAAATCGCTGGCCTGGCCCAGGGCTCTCTGCAGTCTAACATTAAAACTTAAATTTCAGGTAGAAGAGATGGCTCAACCAATGCCTACTATACCATCATGAAGACCTAAGTTCAATCCCCAGCACCCAAGTAAAATGCGGGGTCTGCTTGTAAGGGTATGGGGGCAGGGTGGACAGCCAATCAGCAAGCTTCAGGTTCAGTGAGAGACTGTGTCCCAAAAAATGAGGTGGAGAGCAATTGAGAAAGATACTCAACATTAACCTCCATCCTCTATGTGGACATGCACATATGTATATACATCTTGGAGAGAGAGAGAGAGAGAGAGAGAGAGAGAGAGAGAGAGAGAGAGAGAGAGAGAGAGAGAGAGAGAGAGAGAGAGAGAGAGAGAGAGAGAGAGAAAGCTATGTTTCTTTGGTAAAAAAGAAAATGGAGGTGGTAGTAGAGGGACAGCCAGAGCTTCACTTGTTTGGCAGTTATAATTACTTTTCCATAATCAAAGGATTCTTAAGACCATTAGAAGAGCCATAATTGACACAAATGCCATGAGTTGACATATAACTCACAGGCGAAGGGAAAGTCCTACTGTGCCCCCATAAAAAGTTATCAAAATCGTCTCTCTTGAATCTTACTCACTGCTTCATTCTGCCATGGAAACACTAACCAGACCCGACCCTGCTTAGCTTCTGAGATCAGATGCATCCAGGGTGATATGGCCAAAGACTTCACTACTCCATTCTCAGTGTCTGGCTTTTGTTTGGGAAATTTGGGGTGGAGGTTGTTCGTCTGGTTTTTCTGAAGACAGCTTCATTTTCTGCTTGTTTGGGGGCTGCTGCTTACTGAAACAGGCTACCTAGAGAAATGCCAGTTAATGTACAGACTTTGAACTCACACTACGAGTTGTAGGACTTTAACTAGGGGGTCCTTAATATGGCACCATTACCCCAGTGATCAGCCAGTCACCTGGTGAAAACTTGGCTACACTGAACCACTTCCACATGGAAGGTACAGCATTGGTTCTGAAATGGCCACTTGTTTGGAATGCTCCTTCTCCTTCCCTGTGTGCAATGCTTTCTAGCAAAACTTTGATTTAGGAACTTACAAAATGTTTATCCATCTTCATGGCATCTCATATAGTCCAAGTACAATTGTGAGTACCATAGAACTCATTGATTTGACTATATTCTTCACCATCCTGAAGCAAATATTTTTTATAAATATTGGTGAAATTATTAAGGCCACTCCATGTAGTTAAAAGGGAGGTTTATTTTGTTGGGTAACTCACAAGTGAAGGGATAGGTAACAGGGTCTGGATTAGCACAGTCCAGTGGTGTTCTCTGGAGAACTCTGCTCAGTCTACCTCCAGCGTCCAGGATCCAGGAACCAAGAGGGCCAGCACATCCAGATCTTGGGTCTTCAGGGTCCTCCCTTGGCCCCACCTTGTAGGCATGACAGTTACCAAAGCCTCAATGGGGGTTGGAACTTCCAGACCAAAGCTGGAATGGCTACCCACTACATATAAATGTATGTTAGTTTTAACAATTTTTATTTATTATTGAGAATTTCATGCATAGATCCAATGAAATATGATGATATTCTGTCCCTAGGTCCCCCTCCAAGTCCCCATGTCCATTCATCATGTCATCCTCCCAACTTTATGTCATCTTCTATCTTTATAACTCATTAAGTCCAAGTAGTACTCCCCATATGTCCATGGGTGTGAGGCCATCCACCAGAGCATGGGAAAGACATCAATGTCAGCACACCATCATTCTCCCTCTCCCCGCCACTTTCTCCTGGCAATAGCCCTTCAGTAAGGGCTGGGACTTGGACAATACCTACTCATTGTACACGGAACTGTTGGCTGGCTTGCTCTGTGCAGCTCTTATGCAGCTAACCATAGCTGCTGCAAGATCATGAATGTGATGGCTATGTCCTGTCCAGAAGACAGCATTTCCCAGTTCTCCTTATCCTCTGGCTCTTACAGTCTTTCCACAATGTTTCCTGGGCCTTGGATGTCAGATTTAGGGCCGAGCACGCAGTCTCTTATTCTTAGTACTTTGACCATTTACACATCTTGTTCAAATGAGGAAATGGATGGCCTGTGGAGATTCAGTGCAGCGCCAGCTATGGGAGGACATATTGCAGAACTGGAGTAAAGGACTCCAGAAATCTGAATGCCCTAAATCAAGATGGTGCTACTTCTCCCAGAACCAGGATCCATGGGTCCAGGAAATGAAGTGTGCCCATTAGCAAATGCATTTAGCACTCCACTGGCAAAATCCCAGCTTCCTGCCCTTGAGAACCTACTCTTAACTCATCTGGAGTTTCTGGGTTTAAAACCAGGACTGCTTCCATGGGGGTGGAGGAAGTCAAGACTGCCACCTGACTACTTGGGGCTTCCATAACTTTACAAGCACAAGGTAAAGAAGACAGCAACCATGCTGTCTAAGGGGGTTGATCAGGAGTCCCAAGGAGAAACTTATTCCACAAAGGAAGTACAGTAGAAGTTTGAGAAATCCCCTAGCGCATGGGTAAAGTCAAGTAAAAACACAGCAACTCAAGCCAGGCAAGATTAGTGTTCATGAAGGAAGGTTTGGGGCCCTTCCCCAAGTAAAGAAAGATGAGCCTGCCAAAGGAAACACAATATTGGGGAGGTAGTGGAAAGGATTGGCTTTATCTTATGGGGTTTAAGCATGACCAACAGCAGAGCATAGGGTTAAAGTCGAAGGCTCTCAAAGAGATAGGGGTAGAGATCATTCATGGACTTCGAGTCTCGGGGAAAACCTCTTGAGCTGTATGTAAGATTATTTTTGTCATTTTAGGCAGGATTATGACATGGTTATTATGTTTGAGTTTAAATATGGCTCAAATGGATCTACATTGTTACCACATCCTTAAAATCTCTCTCCCTCTTTCTCTTTCTCATAAATGCATATGTTTCTAATTGGGTGTATGCACACATATGTGAGCACACACATACTCAGATGCATACATTCTATTCATTTTGTGTCTGTGAAGGACCCTTCTACAAAACCTAACCTTAAACTTAAAAGGCTGCACTTACAGTGTTTTATGGACACTCATAAAAGTTCTTTAAAAAGAAATGCCATCTAATTTATGCTATTATTCTGATTCAGGCCATATTTTAGTTATTCTGACAGAAAATCACTTTTCTTTTAGAACATTCTATCAGTGCCTGTCCATGGAACTCTTCAAAACACTGTAGCTGGAGTTTTCTCTCCAGGTCCCGCCAAGCCCTGGCAGTCCGGCAGCCCACTTATAAAATAAACACACAGACACTTATATTATTTACAAACTGTATGGCTATGGCAGGCTTCTTGCTAACTGTTCTTATATCTTAAATTAACCCATTTCTATAAATCTATACCTTGCCATGTGGTTCGTGGTTTACTGGCATCTTCACGTGCTGCTTGTCATGGCGGTGGCTGGCAGTGTCTCCCCTCCTCAGCCTTCTGCTTCCCAAAATTCTCTTCTCTGCTTGTCCCGCCTATACTTCCTGCCTGGCCACTGACCAATCAGTGTTTTATTTATACAGAAAGATATCCACAACAAAACACATTATAGGAATCCATGTCTGTCTTCTAAAATGTAAAACCTTGAGGACACAATAGTGTTTGATTCATCTTTACAGGCCTGTAGCACAGATTAGGCTTACCCAATAGCAAATGTTCAATATTTTTAAACAAATAACTGAGTAAGTGAAAGAATCTGCCTCATGCCAAATACAGAAGACCACTGTCTCTAAGTCATATCACGTTAGTCTGGTCAAGTCTCAATTAGTGGACAGATACAGGCAATTCCAAAGGAGAAACAGAGAGAGTGAACATTTTCATAAGGAGTCCCTGACCGTAGAGTCAATAACTGCCATAGTATGCTTCTGCTGCCATTTGTTAGTTAAAACCTCAAAGGCAAGGTCTTAATCAGAACACTGAACACTGACTCAGGTTTACTACAGTGTGTCTTGCAGGGTACAGGTGTTGAAGAGCTGTGGAGGCCTGCTTTGAAGAAAATGAGCAGCCGTTATGATTGCATTGACCTATCAGAACCAGGAAGAGAGTAAGAAGCCAGAGCCTCCAAAGCCTTCTGTTGTCCTTTGTTAACTTGCAGGAATCTGACTGTCAACTGGGTTGCCTATTCTCGGTATTCCTCTGCCTGCCAATTTAGCCTGCTTGCTAAACTGGTAGAAACAGGAAGATGAGCAATGCATGTAAAATAATCAGCATTCTATTTCCCTTGGGCTAATTAGAGTCAATTTCTAGAGTTTCAACAGAAGTACTCTTTTAATTATCATTGTAATTAATAATAATAATGACAAGTAACTATCTAGCCAGCAAGGATGAAATCATGTCTTGCTTCATGACACACGTGCCCAGGATTACAGGCTTGACTTTTTAGCTACTTAAGTGTCTGGCAGTTCTATGAGGAAATGTGGAGATTAAGGATTTGAGAAATTAGGTTCATAATGAGCAGTACAGTCCTAGAATCTCAGAAGATCAAGGCCAAAGAAGTCATCTGCACTTAATCTCTTGAACCTGGAATTATATCCAAGATATAATATCTAGTTGAGATAACTGTAAGGTAGTATGTACATCTCTATAAACTTAGCCACAAAAAATTTTTTAAAAAGTTATATTTAAAAAGTGTGTATTCTAGAAAATAGATGGCATAGTATTCGAAGGAAATATTTCTGAAAGAATGTATTTCTATAATTACAAAGCAACCCCAATCATTCCCCTCTAGGGCTTATGTGTGATTCCCTTATTCTTCCCGTGAAGGTGTTGGATTTGATTCTCTTCTCCTTGAATGTGAACTGGTCTCCTGACTTCCTTTAGCCAACAGAAACAGCAGGGAGTGAATGTATAACAGTTGAAAAGCCAGGACTGAAAGATTTTCATCTTGTTCTTCTAGTGTCCTGCTCAACCATCATGAGAATAAACTTCAAGCTAATCTGTGTTGGATGATAACAGGAGTACATTATGGGCAACCTAACAGCCTGCTCAGTAGCCAGGCCTATCAGACTTGTATATGAGGCCAGCCTAGGCCAGTCAGAACTGAACTAACACACCAGCCTACTACAAACATATGAATAAGTTCAATGCAATTTGTTGAGCCTGAACAATACCACAGAACCACCCACCTGACATTTGGAATCATAAGAAATGAGGAACACTTGCTATTCAGTGGATTTCAGTGTGGTTTGTTCTATAGTGAGAGATAACTGATACATCTATATACAGAGAAAAAAATCTAATAATCCTTTTCTATTGTGCTACAATGTTAAAAGGAGCTTATACTGTTTTTTTTAAATCATAAATCAGAATAAACACATTAAAACATACTTAGCCCTTTACAGGAAATAAACCTGAGGCCTAGAAGGAGAATGCCCTAATTAGGGTTTCTATTGCTTTGATAGAACATCATGACTAAAAGCAACTTGGTCACATTCATCACCAGAAGTCAAGACAGGCACTCAAGTGAGGAACCTGGAGGCAGAAACTGAGGCAGAGGCCATGGAGGAATGCTGCTCACTGGCTTGCTGCTCATTGGCTTGCTCCTTATGCCTTGCTTAGCCTGCTTTCATATAATGCCAAGGGCCACCACCCCAGAGGTGACACCTCTTTCAGTGAGCTGGGTCCTCCCACACCAATCATCAGTCAATGCATCACAGACATGCCACAGGCCAATCTGGTGGGGGCATTTTCTCAATTGATGTTCCTTCTTCCCAAATGACTCTAGCTTGTGTCAAGTTGGCATAAAACTAGCCAGTACGGGGAATATTGCCTAACTGGTTTTCGACTCTATCTACAAGTAATAGAAACCTAATTCAAAGATTAATAAAGGAAAATTTACAATAGAATGAAATAAATAAAAATTGATATATGTCATGCAGATATAACCATTGTCTTAGTTACTTTTCCAATCACTGTGATAAAATACCCCGACAAAAGAAACTTAAGGGCAAAGAGGTTTATTTTGGCTCACTTCTAAGATATAGTCCATAATAGTGGGATAGTCATAGTAACAGGAGCTGAAGCAATTGGTTACAGTGTATCCATAACTAAGAATCAGAGGGAGATGGATGCCTTCATTCAGTTATTTTCTTTTATAGACTCCACCCAGTCTAGGGAATAGTATCACCCAGAGGGGGCAAGTCTTGCCACCTCAATTAACCTAATCAAGGTAACACCCTACAATTATGTGCAGAGGCCCATCTTCCAGGCAACTCTAGATCTCATGAAGTTGACAATTGAGATTAGCCATCATAAACACTAATAATATTTTCAAAATACTTCTAACAAGCCAATTCATTTTCTATATAATTTTTGATCCCAGAGTGTATTCATGCTAGCCTACATTTAATTGAGGTTTTTCCTGATTTAGCAGTACACCTTGAACATTACAAGTCATCATTCTTCCCCCCAAAAAACAACATTCTTTTAGGTAAATTTCCATGTTTTCATTTCAGTTGGAGGCTTTGTTTGTATTTCAGTATATTGATTTTGATTATTTGGATAACAGTTCATAAAGTTCTGAGTAACAGGAGGCTTTTTCTTGAATTGTTATATTAATGAAACATTTTTCAGAATCCTGCTGTCTCCATGCATAACACCCTGGATTCATCTCTAGTTAGTGAGCTATGCCTGTGTTAGTGAAGAAACAAAGGCTCATTTAAGAATAATAGAGTGTATGGGGGCGCCGGGCGTTGGTGGCGCACGCCTTTAATCCCAGCACTTGGGAGGCAGAGCCAGGCGGATCTCTGTGAGTTCGAGGCCAGCCTGGGCTACCAAGTGAGCTCCAGGAAAGGCGCAAAGCTACACAGAGAAACCCTGTCTCGAAAAACCAAAAAAAAAAAAAAAGAATAATAGAGTGTATGTATCTATTGGAATATGATCTGCAACTGAACTGTACCTTTTATTCCTTACCATACAAGTAATTTCTACTAACACCTTCTGGTTCTGCCTCCCTGCCCCCATTGCCTTTAATAACTCCATACCATTAGAGATAGGAAAGAGAAGAGTCATTACATTATCAACAGAGGACTCCCCAGGGATCTCAAGTGAAACTTTACACTTTGCAAGAGGACATCTTCCAAAAGCTGCCCAGGAGAGAAGAACAGCCAGCGAGAGCTGGAACAGTGTCTCTGTCACATAGGGACATCCCCTGTCTGTAGAAGAGCAGAGCATGCTGATCCCTCCTTGGTTTTGCTTAGGAAAAGAATTCTTAAATTTCATAGACTTTCAGACGACTTTTAAATTAATTAGTTGACTTATATTAGAAGTTGCCAAGTTTAACTGTGCATAACAACCCCTTGCATATTTATTAAAAATCTAGATGTCTAGGTCTTACTCTGGAAATATTAAATTGGAGTCCAGCAATGGAAAGATGAAAGAAGCGGCGAGCCTGCATTTGGTGAATCCAACACAACCTATGGGAAGGCAGTCATGAAGGAAGTGGAATTAAAACCCTCAAACAATAACTGGTATTTGATCTGCTTGATTCAATGTCAAGCAAATTGAATAAACTATCCTGCTAGATAAGGTATCTTCTCTTGAAGCCAACTTGCACATTATTACACATTAACGAAAAGACACAACCATGGTTACCATTTTCTTGTTTTAGTTCCAAGGAAAGCCAAAGAAATTGACATTTTAGCTGGATTAAATGGTTCTAGGGTTATAAATGAATGTCATTTTGAAAGTATAAATAGGTCAAGGATACTCGCCCACTTTTTACTCATCAAATTTCTACCTGGTTAGCTATCACTTTTCTAGAAAAGAAAAGCAGAAGGCACCGCTAATGTCCAGAGACTCATGATATAATCAGGAAAGCAGAACTTACTCTAAAGACCAAGAAGCAGAGGCTAAAAGATGCTGCACGCTCAAGGGCTGCTTGTGAATGGGGGGATTTGGTGAGATTTGGTCTATAAAATTGCATTAGCCTTGCAGATGGCAACTCGCCTGAAACTGTGTAATTTCTTGTCATCTCTCTTGTGGATGTCTGAGGGAACCTAGTTGAGTTAACCATACTGTAGATTAATATATTTGGGGAACTTTTTTGAAAGCCCGAATAGGCTATAAACCAATCATTTAGAACTCCCAACATAAAATCCATTTTAAAAAGCAATTACAATTCACCCTCTCCTTCTGCCTGTCCTAAGATAATGCTTCACCTCAGCAATCCAGTTTTGAATTGTCCCAAGGACATCACCTTCTGAATAGTTTGTCATACAAGACAGAAAGGCTCTGATGGGGCAGCATTTCATTATATAATTTTAGAAGAGATTTTTGTTTTAATGTAATGAAAAATTTAGTTTTTAGAAAATTAACTCTACCAAACACTGCTGTAAATATAAATATATTTTGGATGCAACTTTAGAATGTATGTATCACAAAAAAGGTATGAACTTACAACTTTTGTGCTATTGGGTAGAGAGAATTCCTGTTACCACCTGGGGATAAAAGTTCCAGATCGTTTCCCCAAGTTTATTATATGCACAGTCATACTACATATATACAAATTAAATGTAACTTTTGTTACACTAAACTAATACACAAGATCATGCTGTATATAACATGTGTAATCTGCTTTTTTTTCTTACTCTACATGTGAATATTTTTCCTATATAAAAATGTTCATCCATAGGATTACTTTAATAGGTAACTTGAATTCTTTTATGTAGGCCTATCATGATTTCTTCAACCAGTCTTCATTGTGAGACATGTAGTTTTTTTTTTTATTAGTTGCTCGCTGCTATATAAGAACATGATGGTAAATACCAAGACAAAATAGTTTCCCCAGTACTGGTTAAATTCACTGGGTAAATCTCTTGGTTTGGAATTTATGCCTAAGTGTATTCTTGGGACACATACAATACCAAGTGCTTCCTGGCGGGTCCCACGGCAAGCCAGAACCATCTGCCTGAGTTCTTTGAAGGAAAGAAATCTCCTCTAAACAATATGTCTCCTGAGATGCCATGAGTGAGAATGCTAAACTGATCATTAAGCCAAAGGCCTCCTCTACATCCCTAGGAGGGTAGGGAAGTTCAAAGACAGGAGCAAGGCAATAGACATGACGGGACTGTCTGTTCATTCACTCTATAAGCATACAGTGAGTACTTCCTACGGGCCAGGCATCATGTTAACAATCAACGTTCCCTGTCCAGTGTTTTGACCTTAGAGATGGTCTAGGGTGTGGCAGTTGCTGTATGAGAATCATGTTCAGGGTGCCCAAAAACACAGTGGACAAGGTGACAAGCTCCGTGTAAACTGCTGGAAGCCTGGATCACAGGGGAACTCATTCATGCTCACTCTAAGGAATAGAAATTGTCCAGGTAAACAAGCAGATAGGCATGAGATGCCACAGTGAGAGGGGGCAGATAGGTGAGGTCTCAGGAACTGGCTTGAGAGTGGTGTGTTCTGTGAAATGCCAAGGAAGTTGTGGCTGCAACAGAGAAAGCATAGACCCCACCTGCACACAGGACTCCTGGGTGGTCGTGTGGCCTGGTTAAACCTGAAAGACTCCTGTATGCCATGTTCAGGAATGTGGTTCTCATATTGCTGGGCAAGACACGATTTGGGAACTTTTTACTTCTGAGGACACACACTCATTTGCCCACACAGTGAAGATTAAACATAATCACAGGTTTGTTGAGACAATTAAGCTGACGTTCCTAGAGCATTCATCACAAGGCTTATGCTCTATCATGTCCTTAATAGAAAGGAGATGCTGAAGGAATAAAGTTATTCATAAAAGTTTATTTTTAAAAACCCTAAGTGACCTGCCATACTATTTCTAAGCCAGAATCTTAATGTCTTGTTATAGTTAGTTATTCTTCAAGTTTTTGCACAAGTGCATATCACATACTTGAACATGAGCCCATAATTCTCTCACCCCTCTTTTCCTGCCACTCGCCCTTCCATTGGGGCCCCTTTGTCCCCTGAGGTCATCTTATTTCTATTTTCATGTCATATATAACAAACTATTTTACATCGTATATATACATAGGGTGTGTGTGTGTGTGTGTGTGTGTGTGTGTGTGTGTGTGTGCGTGTGTAATCTAGAAACTGCAAATGAAAGGAAACCTGATATTTGTCTTTTTTGAGACTGGCTAAGCCCGTATTTTTTTTACCATCTCTGTAAGAATTCTTTCTAACCCCCACTGTCGCTATGGCAACGGCCCACAAACACAGGGAGCCCAGGCTTCAGTACTACAAACAACCCTGACAGATTCAATAAATATAAATGTACTACAGGAATTTATGAGAAATTAAAATTTCAACTTCGACAATAAACAACCCATTTCAGAATTTAAAAAAAAAAAAAAGAATTCTTTCTATACTATCAATAACAAAAGACAAATCATTATGTAACCTTATAGATCATCTAGAGCAGTGGTTGTCAACCTTCCTAATGCTGTTATTCCTAACCCTTTAATACAGTTCCTCATGTGGTGACCCTCAACCATAAAATTGGTTTTGTTGCTACTTCATAACTGTAATTTTGCCACTGTTATGAATCGTAGTGTAAATATCTGTGTTTTCTGATGGTCTAAGTGGATCCCTGTGATAGGGTTGTTCAACATCCCTCAAAGGAGTCACAGTCCACAGGTTGAGAATCGCCGATCTAAAGGATACATGAAAGAAAAACAAAGCTTAGAAGGGACTTGCCTAGATCCCAAAAGGCAACATGTGAGAAATCATAAATCCAAAAACATATTTTGTGACTTTAAAATGCATTGCTTTCTCCTCTATTCCCTATACCTGAGAGCCAGCCCAGGGCCTTGGACATGGCAAGGCAAATTCACTACTACAGAATTCTGTTCCTAGTCTTTACTGTTTTCTTTCATCATGGTTTGGCTATGTAAACCAGGCTGGCCTGGAACTTGAAATTTTGCTGCCTCTTCCTCTCTGGCACTGGGATTAGAGGTGTGCATGTCCAGGCCAAGACGTCCTTGGTGCTTCATTAACAAGACTATGTGTTGCCTGTGTGTCTCAGTCCATGTTGAGAAACTATAACAAAGCAGCCAAGCCTTTACAAATGGATCAAGATGGAAGCGGGTTGGCTTATAAGTTTGCAGGTTGGACAGGCCAGGATGTCAGCACCTAACATGTCAAAAGCTCACAAAACAAACAGAAGAGTAAGCTGGCCACACACAGGATGCAGCCTCTTTTAGGAAGGCCACAGTCCCTCACACATGAAGACCTGTGGGAGTCTCTTACCGCCCCATGCCCTTAACACAATCACAGCAGTATCCCCTGAAGTTGGAGGAGATCCGTTCAAACCATAGCTCTCTACAGCATCCTCTAACGATCTGTCCAGATGGAGAGACATGAAGCCCTTCAAAAAGATGGTCTCTTCAAGGTGGGGGATGGAGCAGTATGATAAAGTGCTTGCTTGGCAAGCAGTAGGACCTGAGTTTGGATCTTTAGAACCTATGAAGATTGGGCATAGTGATGTGAACCTGTTATCCTAGAGGGGAGACAAAAATAGGTGGACCCCCCAACCCCACCCCCACCCCCGGAAACTCTTAGTCCTGGACCATGTGGTGAAATTCTATGCCAATGAAAGACCCTGCATCAAACAAAGAGTAGATGGCACGTGAGGACAAACCTATTATACACATACATACACACATGCCCCATATATACCCACATTCCCACTGTGCACACACATGACCCCACACACATACACACATTCCCACTGGGCACACACACACATACACACACAGAAATAGTCCCTCCAAACCTCCAGAAAAGTCAAGTTAGGAGAAAAGACAGAGTTGGGTTAAGCACTAGCCTGGTGGTAAATAATACCAGTATTACTACCAGTACAGCAGTAATGTTAGCAAACGCTGACTTATACTGAACATTTTCTAGGGGCCCGTCCCTATAATAAGCATTTATATGAATCATAGCATTGGATAATCATTGGCTTTAGTGCTATTCTACAAATTAACAAACTGAGAACTCAGAAGTTACACAACCTGCCCAAGACCACAAGCACAGCATCATTCCAGGCATTACAGCAAACACCTGTAATCCATGCAGGCAGGAAGATCATGAGCTCTAAACCAAAGCAGGATAAATAAGACACTGTCTCAAAACAACAAACAAAAAAGCCAAGGGACAGAGTCAAGCATTCCTAAGACAGTATTTTTAACCTCTGTGAACACTTTGTTCATTCAATGCAGAGCAAAAGATAAACGCACATGCATCAAAAGCCGTCGCTGGGATGCTGAGATGCAAAGGCCCCTGCCACCAAGCCTGACAGCCTGAGTTTGATTCCTGAGATGCAGATAATGGAAGGTGAGAAGCCGCTCCCCCAAGGTGTCCTCTGACTTCTATACGAATGTCATGGCACGTGTGTCCACACACATAGTTGCACATGCATGCACACACCACACACACACACACACACACACACACACACACACACACACACATGAATACCTAACTGCAACTTTAAATTTTAAAGCATCAGCTTTAGCGCATACTTTTTAATTTCCCAGAAACAATGCCTTCGAACTGCTCCCAGGAATCATGAGCCAGCGAAGCCACCCAGTGACCCTGGCATGTTGCAATCTGTCTCCTGAAGGACCATCTTCCAACGAAAGGCTGCATGGGAAGAGGGCTTTTCACTAAGGTGATAGGCCGACGGGAATGTCTGCGACCTAGCGGTGTGCCTGCAGCTGGTGATGAATGGAAGGTGAGAGCGACTTGTGCTAAATCAGGCTGTCCGCTGCATGCAGAGGAGCGTGGCGCACACCAGCAAGTGAGGGTGATTCACTGAGCCTGCTTGGGCAATCTGTGAAGACTTTATTCCAGACTCACAGTGGGGGAAAAACCGACTTAAATCTTGCCTGGGGAGCTCTCCAGGAATGAAATCTATCACATCACTGTGGGGAGAGAAAGAGAGAAATCAGCTCTGCAATTGTGTGCTGTGCCCAGGGAGCAGCCACTGCCGTCAATATTCAGACTTCCTCGGGATACTTAATGAGCTGCTATCAGCCACAGCTGCACATGCAACTTGCTACTGGCTGTGGGTGGGAGAGATTCCATGGGCAGCTAGCAGCTTTGAAGGAACAGGAAAGACTGTTAGAGAACAGAAAATGAAAAGGGGGATTGGGAAGTCAGAAAAATGCCTGCCGAGAAAGTGTGGGTTTCGGAGGTAGGATCCAAGAACCCATATAAAAAACCAGATATGGAGGCATTTTCTTGTGCCCATGGTGCTAGAGCTGGGGGATGGGAAGGAGACAGCTGTGTCCCTGAAACTCATTGGCCGGCCAGGACAAATGGATAAGCTTGAGGTTCAGTGAGGATCCTTGTCCCAAAACGAAGTGGAGCTGTCCAAGTTTGCTTTCTGTTGCAACTCAGAGAAGGACGGGTTTGTTTCAACATAGAGCTCACAGTCCGTCATGAGGGGAAGTCAGGGCAGCAGCCTGGAGGTAGGAACTGAAGCCCAAAGCATGGAGGAATGCTGCTTACTGGCCTGCTCTCCATGGATCGCTCAGCTTGTTTTCTTATGCTGGATCGCCTGCTTAAGGATGGCACTGCCCCCAGTGGTCTGGAGCCTCCCACATCAATCATTAGTCAAAAAAAAAAAAAAAAAAAAAATGCTGGCAATCAGATAGAGGGATTTTTTTTCAGTTGAGGTTCCCTCTTCCCAGGTAACCCTTGTTTGTGTCAAGTTGACAGAAAACTAACCAGTACAAGAGGGTATAGAGGAAGACTTCAGATCTGGACCTCTGGCACACATACACATGCATATATCCATATGCACATACATGCATGTACACACATATATGAACATACACTCACATGCACTCATATGCACATACACACTAACAAATGCATAAATCACACATACACACAATACGTACCACAGACAAATAATTTTTTTTTTCAATTTAAACTATTTTTAAAGGAGATGCTGGCTTAAGGATTATATTTGATCAGGAGTTATAGGAACAGGATTCTAAAAGAGAGAACCCACTGCATCCACCCTCCCTGGGGCACTGTATTCCTACTCTGACTGTGAGCTCACTTTGGGGCTCCAGTAACTGGAGAAGTTGAAGGATGGAGAGCTAGTGACCCTTAGCAACCACCCACCACATCACCCTCTTCTTCAGCCTCTAATGATATTAGTCACTGGTCCATTATGTGTTAAGCATGCTGCAAAATCTTTGGAAAATCGAAAAGAAAGCCTTTAAATCTACTAACCAATAAAATTGGCAAAGCAGCTTTCCATGTCAAAAGTTATCATTCCTTCTTTATAGATGCAGTTTCAAATACTTCGGGGTTTCTAACAGCTAGTGGACCTAAGTCTGCTTCCACTCTCGAAAGTGACTGTAAAACTGCTATTCATACAGAAAGCCTCATACCTAACTGCAGTTGGCATCCCAGGTTTTACCCTTTGGAATATTTATCAAAAGCTACATCCATCTTAATGACTCCCTTTTCACTTATTATCATGCTTTTCCCATTAGACTCAAGCTTCCAGAGAGCAAGGATTTCATAGATCATATTCGCTCACGTCTCACCAGTGCTTAATGCCTTGCATGTGGAATGTTTTCATTACACACTACTGAGTCAACAAAATGTTTGCCTTAGTGTTCTTAGTCATGAGCTTCTCAGAGGCAAGGTCCATGGTCTAATCCTAACTTCTATGGTCTCATTCATGGTCTGGTCTATAGTGAACAAGCAGTTACTGGTTGGCAGTATCCAACATGCTTTGTTTTTTGTTTTGTTTTTGCCAGTAGGGGGAGAGAGACAGACAGACAGACAGAGAGACAGAGACAGAGACAGAGACAGAGGACAATATTAGGTTTTACACTCAAGAACACTATTAGCCTTCTTTGAGGCAGGGTTTCTCATTGGCCAGAAGCTCACCAATTAGGCTAGCCTGGCTGGCCACGAACCCCTGACACAGATGCCCCTGTCTCCACCACTTCCATATTGCTGTGATTATAGGCACATGCCACCTGACAACCATTTTTATGTGGCTTCTGGAAACAAACTGAGGTCCCCACGATGCTAAGGCAAATGACCTATCCCCCAGACCCTCACTTGGTAACTTACAAAGAAAGTTGTCTGCTTTGGGGAGCAGTCAGGCCTGAGCTCAATCGCTCATCACCTGTGTGACTGTGACAAAGTTACTTAAACTCCCTATGTAGCCACAGGTGATAGGATCACCAGATGTGACATGGCACACACCTTTAATCCCAGCTCTTGAGAAGCAGAGGCAGGCAAATCTCTGTGAGTTCAAGGTCAGCCTGGTCTACAGAGTGAGACCTTGTCTCAAAAAAAAAAAAAATTAAAATAGCACAGTTGTTGAGAGAATGAAATGATAAAAGTTTCAGCAATAGTTGTATCCTTACAACCGTTAAGGCCTTTTTTTCTGGCTTTGAAGTAAAGGGTAGCCTATAGCAGAAAGGCAAACAGTCCAGGCCTGTTGTGTACTTAGCCCAGTGTCCCTGTCCATATGAGTTAAACAAGGGTCACTCTTCTTCTGTATTCATGTTCACCCAGAAGCTCAGAATATAGGCTGTCTAGAAATGGAGTCTCCACAGTCAAGATGAGTTAAGGGTCTTAACATAATAAATATTTTGGATTTAGCATGTCCTTTATTTGCTGTGGAATAATCTTTTTTGTATACTGTGAAGATGTATCTTTGCCAAGGAACCTTATTATTAATAAAAAGCTAAGCAGCCATTAGCTAGGCAAGAGGTATAGGCAGGACAGCCAAACACAGAGGACTCTGAGAAGAAGAAAGGCGGGGGTCTCCAGGAGTTGCAGAGGGAGAAAGACGTGCTGGAGGACAGGGAAAGCCATGAGCCATGTGACAGCACATAGATGAATAGAAATGGGTTGATTTGAGTTGTAAGAGCAGTTAGAAACAAGCCTAAGCTGTCGACCAAGCTTTCATAATTAATAATAAGTCTCTGTGTGGTTATTTGGAAACTGACAGGTAGGACAGAAAAATCTACACCTATATTTGGAAGCAGAAGGGACACTAAGACACACAGAAGAGGAAAACCCAAAGGAAGACACAAGCAGAGACTGAAGTTAAACGGCCATAAGCCAAGGAAAACTGTCAAGTGTCAGAAAGAGAAGAGGCTACAGAACAGCTTTTAGGACATGGAGCATGGCCCTGCCAATCTCTTGCTTTCAGACTTGTGACCCCCAAGAGCCATGAAAGTATATTATTACTAAGCTATTATTTTAAGCTATTTATTGTGGCAGCCCCACAAAACTCATACAGTGGTGCCTGCAGATGCTATTTAAGAATGCAGGTTGAATTGATATTAACTAATTAATAACAGAGCAAAAGCAAATGACTCCTTTGTATGAGTTCAGGAACACCTTGCTAGAAGCAAACTTAATGAGTGAATGTCTTAATTCATAAACAAGATGAATTACAGAGCAAGGACCTTCTTGAAATGATTCATGGCATCATCACCTTGAATAACAAGGTTCCATTTAGTAAAATATGTTCATCCAGACATACTGTGCAAAAAAGGTACAAATCCAAAACCGTTGTCCTTGACTCTATCATGGCCCCTCCCCAATCCATGAAGAAATAGCCTTGTGCTTGTCAAACATCTCCCTCTGGGACCTTTGTTTTCAAAACAAGGTGCAGGGGCTAGAAAGAACTCCACAGTTAAGAACACTTACCACTCTTCCAGGGGACACAGGTTTGACTCCCCAGCACCTACATGGCTTCTTACAACAGTCCATAACTCTAGTTTCGTGAAATTCAATGCTCTCTTCCTGCTTTGGACAGCACCAGGCATGTGTGTGGTACTCATATGTAAAATAAAAGTTTAGTATTTGGGGGTTGTGCGAGCTTTAATCAGCACTCGGAGGCAGAGCAGGCGGATCTCTGTGAGTTCGAGCAGCTGGTACAAGTGAGCTCAGAAAGCGAAATAACAAGAAACTGTCTGAAAAAAAAAAAAAAAAAAAAAAAAAAAAAGTTTAGTATTTTGCTAAAGTATGGTAGACATGCACAAAAGCGTCCTGCTCACCTATGTACATGGATCAGTGGCTTTTTACAGACTGTTCTACCTATGTAATCTAGCAAGGAATAAAACACAATCAACATTCTAGAAGTTTCTCTCATCTGCGTTTCCTCTACCACCTGAAATAACATGCAGGTTCTTAACACCACTGACCAGATTTGTCTGTTTTTAACACTATAAACACTATAAACCATACCACAGAACAACATGGTGCTTGTGCTGTGGTGTTTAACATTACATCTCTGTAATGTCAACATTCTGTTATGTGGCATGGTAGTCTGTTCCTTTATATTGCTATGTAGTATTTCACTGCACAATTTATTTGCCCATTCTAAAGTTGCTAAAATTTTAGTCAATTCCAAGTTTGTGGCTATTAAAAGTTGTGCACCTAGTGGATCGTACTTAACATAAAACCCTCAAGTGGTCCAAGTGCAGAGGGTAAGTGTCTGTGGATTATTCCCTCCTCGGGGCTCGGGCACCATCTTGGAAGAAGAGGCAGACAGATTTTAAGAGCCAAAGGTTAGGGAGGACTGAATCAACCCAGAATCTTCTGGGCACAGCTAGACTGTTTCACTCATGACCTCACAGCAGCTGTGGTTGCCTGCACAATGCCTGCACAAGAGCAAGGCAGTCAATAGTCCAGCATGGAAGGGTGAAGGCTCACGAGCCCCCACCCCTATCTGAGGAGCTATTCATAGCTGACAGCTTCTAGGAGAGAGGGAGTCATTTTTTATTTAAGGATGTGACTCCCACCCCACGCCTATCAGAATACGGGCAGTACAAATTGGGTTCCATAAGCTAAAAGAGAGAGAGAAAAAAATTGGTATGTAATATGGCTAGAGGTAGATCTGAAAGGATTTAGGGAGAGGAGTAGGGATAAATATAATCAAAATACATTGTATAAATGTTTGAAGTTCTCAAAAAAATCAATAAAAAATATTACATACATATTTCTAAAAATAGTGTACCTATGATAATTCTTGAGTCTTTCAATAATCATAAGATATACTTCTATGGATGTATGTTATATAGATGAACACACATTCACTTGAAAAACACATAGTAAATTTAGCCATTTTGGTGGGTGTGCAGTAGTATTTCATCATTGTATTAATTTGCATTTTGTGGTAATTTCACGTATTTATCACCCATCTGGTGATTCCTTTTTGTAAAGTATCTGTAGAAGTATTTGTCCATTAAAAAAAAATGAGGCTGCCATCTCTAACATTGTTTTTTCAAAAACAAAACAACAACAACAAAAAAAAAAAAACATTTTTTTTTAATTCGAGACAGGGTTTCTCTGTGTAGACCAGGCTGGCCTTGTATCTGCTGCCTCTGCCTCCCAAGTGCTGGGATTAAAGGTGTGTGCCACAACCATCCAGGAAAAAAAATTGTTTTTCACAAAATGTATATGATAAACCTTTTGGCTGGTGGTGTACTATAAACAAAGTGTTGATGGCAAGAATTCTACTTGTGTGGTTCTGTTTTCTCCCTCTGCTGTTATTTTCATTGTTCACTCAAAAGCATTGGAAAAAAAAAAAAAAAAAAACACCAGGTAGCTGAGCCATGAAGCCAGAGCCATTGCCTTACTCAAACTGTGGGATTTCCTCAAGGATCTCTCTGGAGATGATTTCTCTCCTCACACACCACAGCAGCAGCTCTGTTTCTCTTCTCAAGCAGAATTTGAATGCAGCTCACAGGGTTCAAGGTCTTTAGAAGCCAAAGGGATTTGAAGTCTTCAAATGCTCATTTTCTGTCAGCTCATGAAGAATCTACCCATCAGTGCGCATGCTTTGGTGGGCAGAAGCAGGGTTCTCCAGCATCAGCCCTTGCCATGCTCCAATTTGTTCCTTCTATGCCTTCCCAAGTTCTAGAGAAAGTGGACCCATGCTTGGTGAGTGTGGTGCCGCTTCTTGTCGGAGCTGATGTCTTTAAGAACTGAATGACTGGTTGGCACTGGTTTTCTTCATTGATGGATAAAATGTCACATCTCTCAGAATTCATGCTATGCACCAAGCACCTGTATTCATAACTGGAGTTCTCTAGAATCTTTCCTACTCAATGGAGAGCTCGCGCCTCTGGTACTTCAGAACTGGAGGAGGCAGCTACTCAGGAATCTCCAGGGGAATGGGCAGAATTGAAGCTGCCTGGGGCGATTTTTTATTAGGTGGGTTTCTCAAATATCACTCTTCAGTGTCACCCCTGACATACCTCAGAGCAACCTTGGTCTCAGGAGAAGATCGATGTAAACTTGGAAAGACAAATGTTCACTGTTCATTAAGTCATTCCCCCAAAGAACACCCCGAAGCCCCTGAATCTAGTAGTGGGTTCACACCCAAGACTGGGGACAAACAGCTTTGCTAGTTCTGATTCAAAACTAGTGACAAAGAACACACACAAAAGTGAACAGGCAAAGATGTCCATATTCACAGGATGAATGGTGCTGCCATATCACCAGTTATCCAACTATTAAACAGCCAAGGATTGGAATCACCAATAGCTTTCCTTGTTTTTGCCTGTATGTACTTTTTTATTTTTCCCAAAAGAAGTATATTTCTCTTTTAAATGAAAATATATCTCAAAGCAAAGTAATATCAATCTCAAGCTAGATAACAAAAAAAAAAAGAACGCAGAAGAAGAATTGTAAAGAGGTGTTTTACAGCCTTTGCTGTAGAGTCGTGGGATGAGGTTGCCCAGAACCAGCCCTCCGTCTGAAGTAACTCAAAGATAATGGGTGCATGGGGCAGCTGCTTCCTGCAAAGGCTCTCACTTGATAAAAAGCAGTAACCACAATGTTGATAACAGTGATAGACTACCATTTGGTAAGAGCTGTGTCCAACAGAGGCCAAACACAATGCTGCTGCCTGCTGCCCCACAATAGGGCAAAATCACGGCACGTGGCTAGAATGTTTGTGATCAATCCCTTCATCTCCCCTGGAACCTACCCCTACCCTGCTGCTCCTCTCCTCAGGCCTCCATCCCTACCCCAGCCCTCTAAGTTAGGGGCTGAGTGCCACCAGAACACCTTCTGGATTTCCAGAATGGCTGCCTCATCTCGGCTGATCCTTAGGACCTTCTGAGCCTTCATTCCTGCCTCATGGTAACATTCTATGCAGCACAGTCAGTCATTCATTCACTCACTCATTCATTCATTTAAACATAAAGTGAGGACTCAAACCCATCACCACCACCATCAGGCCCTTTAATCTTTGCTTCCCTAGACTCGGCAGCACACACAGCTTTGATTAAACAGGCACGGGTTCATATCTCAAGCTTCCCATTTCTAGTGGCCTTTAGGAAGGACTCAGGGTTGCCCATCAATGCCCTCGGCAGACATGGGTTTATTGAAAAGTATCTACAGACTTAATGTGAGGGCTGGCTGAGTGTGACAGCGCAGCAAAGCTCATGCACAGAGCCCAGCAAAAAGACATTTGGTAAACAGTAACAAGTAAACCAAACTAATATCTGACCTATTAAATAGGGTTTCTAAGAGAAAGACGTACAAGTTAATTGCCTAATTTGGAAAGTACTTGAAAATGAATGACCTCAAGGGAGCCTCTTGCAAAGTATATAAATATGAAGTTTCTGTTAGCATCAATTTGTCCTCAGTCATGCCGAAACACCGTTTTATAAAGAGTTAATGAAGGGCCTTCTGTTGAGGAACCAAGCATATGCATTTCTTCTGGCCTGCCTGCCTCTCTGACTCTGAGGAATGATTTCCTGGCTTCCTTGACTCCTTCCAATAATAAGATCTGCAATGGGACATAATGCCACTACATGGTGTTCAAATATGTGACGTGATATTGATAAAAGAGAGACTCCTGGAGCCCACCCCACTTTATAGCTCTCAATTTTCTCTGTACACATGGGTCACCCAGAGTTCTTGCTCCAGAGTAGCTTCTGACCCAGAGTGATTCTGAGATTGAACCAGAAGCTCCACATCTAAGACTCTCCAGCATCATGGGATGCTCCTGGTGCATCATGGGATGCTCCTGGTGCATCAACACACTAGGACCCAGGTCTCAATGACGCCTGTAGATCCCAATTCACTGGGAACTTCAAGTTCCTGCCCTCACCCCACAGTCTGACTCCACTGAAGGAGAGAGCAGCCGGCACTGAGTGCTTACACTGTTAGCAGGCTACACTAAGGTGATGGTGGTGCTATTTTTATTCAAGTATTCATACATCATTACTATAGGACATGTGCTGTGACCCCAGAAACAAGAGTAAAGAGGTTAGTGGAAAACATACCTAAAATTGCTCTCAGGTGGACAAAATCCTCACTTTACAACCATCATCAACTTTGTGTTTATTGTGTTCTAAGGGTTTTCCTAGAGCTTATTAGGATAGCACTCTGGAGTAAGTATTTCCCACCATAGTACTCCACTCATGACACTCAAAATATTAAGTCGTTGTCCAAATGAATACTAGTAGTTCGAGGCAAAGCTATGATTTGAAATTTTGTCTGATGGGGAAGTTTGGCATGTGTACGTGTGTGTGTGTGTGTGTGTGTGTGTGTGTGTGTGTGTGTGTGTGTTACCACCATTACTTAGTACATTATGCACAGAATATATTTGAAGGTATGATTTTATCCATTTGGAAATATGCTGTATCTGTACAATCATTACCAACATGAAAAGGTCGCTGTCCACACCATCCAGAAGCTTCTTTGCCATTCTCTCCTCTCCAGTCTCCAACCCATGCCCAGGCAACCACGGATCTTTCTATCAAATACCTTAGTTGGCGTTTTCTGGAGTTTTATGTGAACAAAATCACATTTTGATGCCCATTCTTTCGTATTTGTCGGTGGTTCACTCCTTTTTATTGTTGAGTAATATTCTGTTGTGTGGCTAGATCTCACTTTTATCCACTTACTCACTGACAGACATTTTGATTCTTTCTCTTTGGAAACGGCAGAGAAGCTGCCGTGAGCATCCTTCTAATGTCTTTGTGGGGACATATGGTTCCACTCCTCCCGAATAAATATCTAGGAGCAGAATGGCTGAGTCATACAGTAACTATATTAAATTTAACTGCCAACTGTTTTCCAACGAGGCTGGACCATGATACACTCCCTCCAGAATCATGAGAGTTCCAGATGTTGCATGGCCTTGCCAGAACTTGGTAAGGGTCGGTCTTTTTAATTTAAGAATTTCAATGGATAGTGAGGTCTTGGAGTGGGTTTAATCTGCATTTCCTCATCACCTTAACACTGGCGAGGATCTTTTCATGTACTCATTTGAAATGCAAACTTTCGCATTGAACATTATTGTGTCTTAAACGAGCACAGTGTGATTTTTTTTTTCTTCACTAGAAACAAAAATGAAATAAAATCATGGCGTTCCCCAAACTTTTAAAGAGCAATGTCCATTTTGTTATACTATTAACCAAGTGGATTGCAAAACAAAAGCAGGCAAGCATTTTCAATTTGAAAGTTTTATATGGTCATAGAAAATTAAAAATGGTATGCCAAGACATCTAGAATTCCCAACTAGTAGAAAGAACACTAGGAGAGAGCGCGAAGCTGGCGGGACCTACTACATCGCTTGAAAATGTGTTTGCACACAGAGCTGCATGGTGTTCTGTGTATGTCCCATGGTAGGAATTCGATTTTCTTTTTTTTTTTTTTTTTTTTCGAGAGGTTTTTTTGTGCTTTGTTTTCTGAATCTTGGTAGACCAGCTGGCTCGAACTCAGAGATCCTGGCTCTGCCTTCCGAGTGCTGGGATTAAAGGCGTGCGCCACCACCGCACGGCTAGGAATTCGATTTTCATGTGTAAGGGCTGCACTCCCTCTTAGCCTTGGCAAATCCTTCTTGGCTGCATCATAGTCATAAACACCAGTGCAAATGTGGCCAGTGGCACTGCATGGCAACACTCAGGAGAACTGCCAGACCCCACTTACAATGTTCCCATTGGATTACCATCACTGAAAGCGTACAGTATTGAAATACCCTCAGAGCAGGTATTGGTTACTTTATCATTTCTGTGACAAAATACCTGACCCAATAGACGTAAAGAGGAAGGGTTTCTTTGGGTTCACGGTTTTGGGGAGACTTTGGTTCACTGGGGCAGGGAAAGCATGACCGCAGAGCGGCCCCATCCTTAGATAGGACCGGGAGGTAGTGTGTTAGACTAGCACCAGGATGGGCATCATCTTCAGAAGCCTACGTGCAATGCTTCTGCCAACCAGACCGCACCTCCTAAAGTCTCCGTAGGCTTTGAAGTAGCGCCATAAAGTGGGGACCAAGCGTTCAAAATATGAACCTGTAGAGTCATCCTGTAACAGAGCACACACGTTGTCCTCCAAAGACAGGCAGGGCTCCAGCCTGAACAAACATCCAAATTAAAAACCTCCGCTGGGCTACGATGTGACGGCCTGAGCTATGTTGACTTTACCACATGCTTGCCCTTCCCCTGCATCCAATACTTCTTGTACTGCCCCCATGGTCCTCACACTTTCCCAATAATTTCTATCCCAGATGCCACTTGACCCTGCACCCCTCCTAAGGCACAAACGTCAACCTAGATTGCACCTGAGGCAAGAGAGGCTGAAAACTTGAGGTGGCTTCTCTCCTTCACAGAGCTGTGCCTGACGGATTCAAGACTCAGGTCACCTCTCCCAAGTCCCAGTTGCATCTTTTTTATTTCCTACATCACGTGACTTCCTGGCATTATTACTAAGAATAACTATTCTGGAGAGCATGCAAACCTGGAACTTTTAAAATAGCTCTTCTCATGATCAAACAACCAAATGTTTTCCGCCCATTTCATTTCCACTAATCCAAAGCAGACCCAGTGCCCTTTTCCCTATAACTGGTGTTTATTTTCTTCTCGTTGAGTCCTTGCCCTCCTCAGTAGGAAACACCACGCTCTTGGTACATAAGTGGGGACAACACAATCCACTGCCACCCGCCATGTGGCTATTGTCCATCATGTCAAATCAAGGATCCCTGCCTCCTTCATCCTCAGAGACACTATGGTGGCCTCCACTTGTGCCAGTTTTTGTACCCTCAGTGCATCTGTGAGCATTATTAAAGATGCTGCATGGTCTTTCCAGGTGGAACGTTTCTTAGAAAGCTCTTAAAAAAAACAGCCCAACAAAATGGAGGCAGCCGCCAGGGACTGAGCCTTTGTTTCCCACCAGACATTCTGCTGAAGATCCAGATCCCGCCAGGTCTCTGTGGTGTGTACCTGCAGGGCAGAGACCATCTTCCCAATTTGGAGACAGCAGGATGAGTTTACAGAGTGATAATAACTTGCCTAATGCCACACAGCTAATAGCCAGGGGAGCTGGCATTCAAGCCCTGCTCTCTCAGGTGCCAGTAGCTCATCATTTAAGCATTATAGCAACATCACCTCTGAGAAACCATTCCTCATTTTCCGAGCTGTAGAAATAGCTCCTTCCTCTAAAAACTTTTACCCTTTTCCTGTTGTACCTCTCCCATCATACTTCGCACTTCTAACCTTATACTCTCTCTATCTGTGGGATAAATACAAGTGCTTATTTGTATGTTTACTTGTATTATAAACTAACGAGTCTTATGTGCTCCTTAATGGCAATATTTCTGCCCAACGACCCTTAGAACTCACACAGCCTAGTGTATTATCTCTGTTAGTAGGAGTCTTTGTGTGTTTGCTGGCTTTTGATCTGTCTATTTCTGATACGTGGATGGATGAGTCAATGGGTGAGTACAGATATCCTTTCACCTGCCCTGCTCCCTTGTTTTCTGGAACTTGTGCCTTTCTCCACAACCACCTATTATTCTCCAAGTGGCCAAGCATGCCACATCCATGCCAGTCCATGGTCACCTGGAAAAAATTAGTTCCTAATTACCTTGACATAACAATTGATCTGGAAGGGGTAGGAGAGCCAAGCAAATGCCTTCTCTCTAAAGGAGGACAGAAACTGAACCTTCTAGGGAAACCGGTAGAGGCAAGCAGTTCTTACTGCTAGAGCAGCCTAACTGGGACAACATGATTCTAGAATAACATAATTTAGTTTTTGCTTTGCATTTTGTTTGTTCTGGTTTTTTGTGTGTGGGAGGGGGGATGTTGTTGCTGTTGTTGTGTTTTATTTTGTTCTGTTGGCTGGTTGCTTTGCCTGATGGAGAAAGCCTGCATGCAAGATGAGAGAATTAACATTTGAATCCTTGCTCTAGTATAAGAGCCTCCCCAGACCTACCTGTCGCCAGGTCAGCTATACTTGGCTTGTATTCACTTGGGAATTGGACTCTCCCAACCTCAAGAATCTTAATAAATACAAAAAATAAAGGCTAGATAAGGATGGTGTCAGTACAGTGATAGTCACATGAATTCTTGGCGCCACTGTGATGCCTGAGAAAGACAGATAATATATATGAACTTTATGTAACCTGTCTCCACTCTCGGGTCAAATATAATTTACTATGCAAATGACTGTGTGGCATTTAGGTCCTTTCTGGTAGTCTTTCACTTACACTCTGAGGCATTTAAGAACTAATGCAAAGTGCAGTCTAAAAGAGAAAGGCTGCATTCGGCAGAGGTTCAAGCACACCTTCAAGAACCCGGCTCCCATCTGTCACTCCCATCTCACTCCTCCACTCTCACCTGTCCCCTCTGGTTTCCCACGGTGGCCCTGGGCGGCTCCAGGCTCTCTTCATGGGTGCAAATGGCGGCGGCAGCTCAAGCTTCACCTTAACAGACTACTCTATTTTTAAATTTTACTTATGACTATTGTAGAGAGAGCATTTGTACCAGGGTGTGTGTGTGTGTGTGTGTGTGTGTGTTGTTGTGTGTGTGTCAGTCAAAGGACAACTGTCACGAGCTGGCTCTCTCCTTCCAACCACAGGGTCCAGGGATTGAAGCCAGGGTGTCAGGCCTGTGTGGTAAATGCTTTCTCACACTGAGCCACCTCATTCACTCAAGGGAGAGCTTCTTTTGGCCACTGCTGCCATAAACATGTCAGGCCTGGTGTTGTGCACCTGTGGTCCCAGCACTCAGGAGAGGCAGGAGGATCAGGAGCTGATCGGCTATGTGGTCCATCCCAGGCCAGACTGGGCTACATGAGACCCTGTCCCCAAGACATGGCAGACACGAGGCTGCAAATCCCCCACAAGCGTGAAACTGAGGATGGGAATTCCACTTCCCATCAAGCAAAACCCATCAATTTTAACATGAATAGAGGGAAACACAGACAAAATCATTTTGAGCTTATGTATGGCCATTACATGTTACATGGACACTTGATATACTGGCTTTCAACCATATTCCCACTCCCCACCCCCAAGCCCACCCCCACCAGTGGTGTGTGTGAGTGTGTGTGTGTGTGTGTGTGTGTGTGTGTGTGTGTGTGTGTGTGTTTGATAAAGCCAGCATGGAAATCATTGACACTGTTTAACACATATACTCAACCCTCTGCCTTCAAGGCCCATGTTGAATTTGTACTTTCCAGCGTCTTTGGATTTACAGAGAAGCGATGTCGTATGAGATATAAGCAAGTGTTACTCTGGGGCCATCTTTGCAGGCCTGTTGGTGATTCCCCATGCTCCCTTCTCAGCACTGCAGGGACCAGAGAAGTGTTCACCAAGACCAAGCCTTTCCACCAGCATTTCTGGGAGGCTACCTGAGGACAGTCCGCAGACAAACCCAATGCTGACACACATCAGAGTGCATGTTGACCCTTTCGTGTTACATACCGCTAAGATCTGGGGCTTATTGATCACAACACCAAAACCGGATCATCCACAGAGCAGGTGGGGGAGGGCATAATTCAGTCTCTAGATGACCAGGTGCTATAAATAAGAACTTTAACTCTTAGACCATTCTCAAATACAACTCCAAAGCACACATGCAGAGCAAGCTAAAAATACTGATCTGTTGCTATTCCAAAGGATCAGTTAAAATGAGGCCCATCACCAAACACAATGTGCTTAAATATCTGTGCTGTTAAATAATATTGGGGAAATCATTCATCTGTTATAGTGCCTCCTTTCCTAATCACCAGAAATAGATCCTAGAATAGTGTCGGGGAAGAAGCAAAGACTTTGTAAAACCTTAGGATCTGTCTCGTTAGCTCTTTCCTATGATGGGGGTGGTAGGGGTGGAGAAAGATGCTAATACACTGCAGTCTATTACTGTCCATTATCTCTAACCAGGAAACAAGGAGACAAATAAAATGTCTGCTTTTCAGAAGTTCCCAGAGAAAGCCAGAAAGACCAGTGAATTCACTGTCAATGCCAACCAGAGAAGCCAATGGCTTAGAGGGACTCTTCTCATGCTACTCCACACCCTCTGTGCCAGCTCCACGAGTATTCTCTGGAGTGAGAAGAGGCTCTAATGGGCGATCCTCAAAATTCTTTGAAGTCGCAGAAGTGACCTCTCCAAGGGGATGTATCTTTTTTAAAATCTCTTAAAAGTGAAGTCTCATGGAGTCCCAACTCAACCTAAATGAAGATCCTGGAAGATCAAGGAAGAAGAGGAGGAGGGCAGGATGGATAGGGCTGTGGTGTTCAGAAGGACTCTTGATCAATGGAGACTGTATTACCGGAAGCAGAGTGGTACTCACCAGCCTTCCGCATCACATCACTGTGCTCTCAACACCTTCTTCAACAGCTCTGTGTGGCATTTTGGGGACTTCTAACTAAAGCAAATGCTTGCAATATCTGTGCCTCAGTTTCTCCATATACAAATCAGAAGAAAGACTGTTTAGAACTATTAGGTTAGATGCTACAACACTGCACTGTGCTTAGCCAGACCCTGCGCCTCATAAGAGTTCAACGACTGTTTTTTGTTGTTGTTGTGAGTTATAATTCTTCCTTGGAAGGCATATCTTTATAAGCACTGGTTGGCCTTTTCCTCCATAACTCATCATGATCTCAAGTTATCAATTTTTAGCTTCTTTAGTTCAAGGATATTCAACTCTACCCAGGCACTGTCCTCATTTGATAGTGACAGTAACACAGGAGACAGAGTCCTTGTCCTTTACAGATAATACACAAAATGCAATCAGTCAAAAGTAATTTTAGAGCTGTAATACTACAAAGAAGGGACATCTGTATTGGCTTGGGTTTGGGCAGCCCTAACTCAGGTGACATCTGAATGACATCCTTTCCCCAGACCCCAAATGAAACACAAACATCACTCCACTGATGTCAGGAGACTAAAGCAGCATTCCCCACCTGGGTTAAGTGCTTTGAGAACTGTCCTGAAGAAAAGAACACCAGGGGGAGGGGGGGAGTCCTGAAGACACAGTGGCCAGGGCTTGGCAGGAGGATATTTCCATGTACATTGGGGAGATGCTACAAGGATGGAGCTTCTGTTCTGAGTATCACTGATGCTTCCATAATAAAGTGTCATGTGTCCATCTCTCTGTCTTTCAAGTCTGTATTTATTGCTTTGGTAAACCCTGTACAGTGTCATAATGAATCTTGATTCAACTTGCACAGTCCAAGTTTGTGCCTGCTGCCCCAGGGTAATTATTATCAGCATTACCTTTCAATTGTAAAAGTGTCCTAGTTGGATAATTATACCTATAGGGTTACCAAAGTTTCAGTAAATTTTTCTGAATTTGTATTTAAGTGTATTTTGAGGGATAAAACACCTCAAAAGTGTAAAGAGCTTTGGGGGGAGAGCCAAGCAGTAGAGTGTTTGATGAAGACATGTAAGGCCTGGGTTCAACCCCCAGCACTGGAGAAAAGAGAGAGAAAGAGGAGATACCATTAAACCTATTTCCACACCATTCCTGTCATAGACTGAGTCATAGTGATAATGAAATTGTTCACTGTTTACTGTTTATCAAAATGTAATTATATACCAAACATTACAGCAGACCATTTTTTCATATATATAAACATTGTCGTTTTGCTTTTTGCCACTTCTAAAAAATGAATAAAGTCCACAGGAGCGACAGGTTGAGGATTCCTCAGGCAATAGTTGGAAATGTGATAAAAGCAGACAAAACAAAGCAGGGAAGTTTCTGGATTCAGAGCAATTCACGATCCTTGGAGTGTATGACGGTTGATCTTGATTGTCAGCCTGATAGGTGGGAATCAATAAGAGACATTCCTCTGGGAAGGTCTGTGAGGGCATTTCCAGGGAGGCTTGACTGAAGAGAGAAGATCCTCCTCCAGTGTCAAGCCCCAGCCGGTAACCCCAGACACAAGTAGAGTGGTCCAAGGAAAAAGCAGCGTTGATTGACTGCCCTCACTCACTGCTGAGTCACCTGCTGCTGCCACCACGTTGTCATCCTTTGCCGACTTCAGACTTCGGCTTCTTTGACCTTCCAATGTGCACTAATGACAAGTGAGTTGGCATGAATCTTCCAGACCTTCAGAACTAGATTGAGACTGCTAAGGCATCCAGCATCATGGACCAAGCAGCTACTGGCTTCTCAGCTTCTCCATTGTGTCCTAAGAATCTTTTCTCCAGCAGCCATAGGCCTGGCATTTAAAAAAAAAAAAAAAAAAAAGAAAGAAAAAAAAAAAAAAAAAAAAAAAATCCAAGCTCTCATCACCTGATTGGCTGGTGCACAACACAAGTTGTTTAAGTCCCAGTCTTGGATGGTGTCAGCAGTTAAAATGAGCACAGTGATTGGAAAAGAGCGTAACTTGGGGTGGAGGTATGTGGGAGGACCCTGATGAAGCCAAGAACATTGAACTCTCATATTATGATGGGTTTATTTTGCTCAAGTAAGTAGTAGCAAATGTGTCCCCACCCACACTTCCTGAAGTATTGCTCTCTCCACATTTGCTGAAGGAATTAATTCTGCATTGTCTATGGAAACAGCAATATCCTTTCCTGAAAGAGATGCCAAGCAAGATAATGCTCACATCCCCCAGAACCCACCCTTACCACTCACCTTTGTCCTTAGACCTATAACCAGACTCAAGTGTCTGCAGGGCCCCTAGGATGAGGTATACAGTGTGTCCCGTGATGGGGTACACTACACTCCTAAAGAACTTGAGCTTTTTAAGTAATGGAAACTGTGTGACAATATCTTCTAAGAGTATAGGGAAATTATGGAAGGAACATAAAACTGGATCTGCCTAGGAGTATGGTCCCATTGTATTATGATCAATCCACATGAGTCTGTTAAATGGGTAACAGAATTTATTAAGATATAAATTGAGGAAATATACTCACGTTTACAGAATGGAGTAGACAGCAGAAGTTGTACTCTGATCTGACTGGGAACGAATCCACCTCACAGGCAGGAGCAGGGAGAAGGGCAGAGATTATGGGTTAAATGCTTCAGTTTGCAAAGTTTAAAGGGGTTCTAACATCTTTTGACATACCATTGCAATAGAAGAAATTTCACAAGGCTCCACCCCTAAATGAAGAGATACATGCAGTTGATGGCTACTGAGAGAGCAAGACAAAGTTTTCTCTAGAGAGAAGCTCCCATATGGTTGTTGAATCTAAGTGGTCAGCCCTAAACCAAGTAACAAGAGCAAAACTAAATGGATTCAGTAGATCCTGTGTGTGGGGAAAGGGAAAATAGCAATTATAGAAGATGAAGTCATGAACTTGAGAGGGAATGTGGGAGACATGGGAAGAGTTGGAGGGCAGAGTGGGGGTAGAAATAATGTAAATATAGTATTCATGTGTGAAAAATAAAAGAAATTTAAAACAAAATATAATACTCTTCTGTGAGACTTGCAATGTCTTTTAGTAAAGGTACTTCAAAAAAATTTTTCTTTTAAGTACAATAATTATTTCGTTGGTTGATGTATGGGTCTAAAGATGAATTAGTATGAATAAAATGGAAATGCCTGATATCCTTTAGCTTGGAGTTGATGATGGAATTCAAAGTCTCTGGGGAAGTGGAATGCTCGAGTAGATTTGCTGTTTAAAGCTAATTCTCCACAATGAGAGAGTCCAGAAGATATGGCCTTCACTAATGCTACAGGAACATATTTGTCAGAGGGCCACCACAGACTTGAAGAGCTCTGTGATGTGTGAACTCTTCTCTGGATGTAGACCCTACTATGAGAGCAGTCACTGCTCAATTCATAAACTTACAGCTGGTCTGATTGGATAACAGAGAAGCAACGGCCAAATGTCAACACTGAGCTGCTGAAGACAAGGTGTGTATTTAGAGCAGGGGATGATACAAACAAGGCAACGTCTATAATGCTCTGACTCCTGCAGGTGCATAGCACTGGCTAACTACTCATGGTGTTTCCAGAAGTGAAATTGGTAGGAAGTCTATTCTGTTCTTGCTAAATCTGTATAAGCAGAAATATTCAAATTAACAAAAGGAAATGCTCATGGAATTCACTCCTCTTACTATGTTCCCATTCATCCTGAAGCAGCTAGCTTGTTGGAAGAGTAGAAAATCATTATAAAGACACAGTTATAACAGCACCTGAGTAACAATAGCCTGGAGGCCTGTGACAGGCCTCTCTAGAAGGTTATAGATGCCTGAATCAGCATCCTTCATATTGTACTGTGTCTCTCAGAACCAGAATTCATGGGTTCAAGAACCAAAACAGGAAATGGATATGGTACCACTTACCATCACCCCTTATCACCCACTAACAAAATTCTTGTTCCTGTCCCTTCAACTGTATGTTCCATTGGTCTAGAAGTCTTAGTTCTTACAGAAGTGGGTGCTTCTGCCATGAGGCACAACAAACATTCCATTGAAGTAAAATTAAGACTTCTCCCTGGCCACTTGGTGCTCATCATGCACTTGCGTCAACAGACTAAGCAAGAAGTTACAGTGTCAACAGAGATGAGTGATCCAGAGTAGCAGTGTGAAGTTAGATTGCTTCTCCACAAGTATGTCTGGAGAGCAAGAGACACTTTAGGGCAGTGCTTCTCAACCTGTGGTTTGCGTCCCCTTTGGGAGGGTCGAATGACCCTTTCACAAGGGTCACTTAAGACCAATGGGAAACACAGATATCTCATTATGATTCATAATCATAGCAAAATTACAGTTATGAAGTATCAATGAAAATAATTTTAGGGTTGGGGTCACCACAACATGAGAGAAACTGTATAAAGGGTCACAACATTGGAAAGTTGAGAACCACTGCTTTAGGGCAACTCTTGGTATTATTATGGGCTGGTATTAAAATCCATGGGATCTGCCAATCCAAGCATGGTGACAAATGGCTCAGACCCATTTGGAATGAAGGTGTGGGTCACCTCTCCACCCAAGACAGCCAAGCTGCTTGTTGAGGGTAGAGGAAATACATATTGAGTAGTAGAGAAATATAGTAATAAATACCAGCTTTGTGCCATGTGACCAGTCACAGAGACAATGATTTTCATCACCATGAGTTTCTATTCTAGTTTGTTAGGAATATGCTTATTCACGTATGCACATACATTGAGCAGATATTTCTGTTTTCTTTTACCTTCCATCCCTCTACCATATAATATAGCATCAACTGAAATGGTATCAGTAGCTCTGTATCGTTGACTCTGTATTGTCCTATTTAAGTATGGGACACTAGAAGACTAAGCATTCCTTGGGTAACTTTGCCATCTGTTCTGGGGATAATTTAGCATATTTCAGCTGTATGGGGGATAGTTATATCATTAGCTGGAATTATAACTTTTGTTGCTATCTTCATTCAGAAATTAAGCACAACATCAGGAGAGGTGGTTGAGTGTCAAGTTGGCCAAGGCTGGACTTGCAATAGTTCATCTTAGCTTGACAAAATCTGCTATCAACTAAGGGACATGCCTCTGAGTAAGTCTGTGAGGGTATTCCAGGAAAGATTAACAAGGGAAAGAGGCTTCTACCCCAGGGTGGGTTCCACCTCCAGGAAGAGGCTCCCCTATAGAAAAGTGTGGCTTTCAGGTCTGGTGTTGCCTCTTGCAAGTCTGTCGCCATGAACAACCCCTGCTGGGCCATCAGACTCCAGCCTTCTCAGTCTTCCAAGATAGACTAGAGATGAGTGACTCTCCAGGAATTTTCCAGGCAGGCCTTCAGCATCAAGAAACCGAGGACTTCAGATTTTTAGACTGGGGAGCCACTGAGTTCTCAGCCTCTCTAGTATGCATATAGCCATTGTTGGACTACTGGTTCCCTGGAGTGCAAGCTGGCCTAATAAATCCCCCTTTCTAATATACACACTCTCTATCAGTTCCTACAGAGAACCCTGGCTAATGTGGTCTTAGCTTGAGCACTTGCATGAAGCCTTTAGCTACCCAGACGCTCAAGTGCAGCCCTGAACCCAGGAGATGCCAACCTGCATACTGTTTCTTCTCATCTCAAATATCCATCCTAAGCATTTTCTCATTCATGTTCCATTTGTTTGAATGAATAGCAAACTGTAAGTAAGACTTCTAAGATCCAAGGCGGTTTGGAAGTATTCTAGAGCCGTCGTGGCCAGCAGAATCCCAGGTCTGCTCAGATGTGAAGGGCTGGTTTCCTCTCCAGAAGAGCCCACGGTCCATGTGTTAATGTCATAAAACAGATCAAGAGCTGTGAGCCCTGGCGATGGGTTCTGCCCCTCTTTCCACGCTATTCACATTCTCACCACAGCCAGGAGTCTCATATCCAAGGTTATGATGAATCTAATCCCTTCAGGTTTCTGCCACTAATCACATCTTCATAAAGTTTAATTTAACGTAACACTGCCCTCTTGTGCCTCATCACACAAGGGCCCTTTGTGGGGAAAGGTTTACTTTTAATTAAAAGTAAAGCATAGCTTCAGCACCCTGGTAAACTCTTGTTGTTGAGGGATATTTCTAGCTTAGTTCTCCCCCTTTGTCCTTTAACCCACTCCTTTATTCCACGGGTTTTCACCACTGGTAATTGCTGGCCATGGAAACCAGCTACAAGGGCTGACTTGAACGTAAACCCACATGCGATTATTTTAAAGGAGCATATGGACGGAAATGGCAAACAATGAATCCAGGCTGCCCGGGAATGACGAGTGCAAGAGAAACTGAGTAAGAAACAGGAAATGAAAAGAGGGTTATTAAACAGACTTGCCACAGCTGGCTTAGTGATTCCAATAGAGCTGGTTAACGGGAAAACAATCAGTAGAGAGCCCCTCAATTACTTTTCCGCTGAGTTCCTTTCCACACACATCTCCGTGTTTGCAGAGTGTAATTAGGAGCTCCAATCGCAACCTACAACTAAACTCAGTAAGACAGATCAAACTTTTTTAAGTAGCAGCATGCTCTAGAAACTTCTGAACGATGTGTCTCATAAAATTGATTGTCAGTCATCCTAGTTTTTACTTTTAAAAACATCTTATTCATAAGGAAAAAGTAAGGGCTGGAATCAAATTCAGATCATGTACAAACCGCCACATTGTGAGCCTAATTCCTTCCTCAAAACTTGAGCCAGTATTTTTCTCTTGATTAGCCACAACACAGCACTTGAGTGAGGAATGATGGCTAGGAAAATGATTCAGCCATCTTGACGTTCTCTGTGTCACTGAAGCAGAAAGGATGCAGTCAAGTCAACCCCTGAGTTAACGTAATAAAGACCTAACCTAGTGTCTGCAGGCAAACACAAACAGAGCTGCTGGGGACTGCCATCTCATCTTCCAGACCCAGCATCCACCTCTGTGTTTAGCTTAAGAGATAAATGCTTTGACCAGTAACAGATGCCTGCAGATTAGGCAGATAGGTGTCTGGAATAGGAGGGTGGCTTTAAAATTGTCCGTGAGCCAGACATAGGGACACAGGCCAGTAAGTCTAGCACTTGGGAGGCAGAGGACTGAAGATAACAAATCCAAGGCAAGAATGAGTTACAGTGTGAAAGCCCGCATCAAACCACATCAGCAGCCTGCCCTGCGGCTCTCCCACTCTGCCTTACCCGCCCCAGCCCTTCCTTTGTCTCCCGGTGAGTTTCCGTTGTTACCCTGTGGCCAGGCCAGACCACTGGGATCAGGATCTCTGCTTTGCTTTGCTGAGATTAGAAACCCAGCTTCACTCAAGGCTTTGAAATGCCTGTTATCCTAAACTCCCACATCTTGTTCCCTACTGCTAAGCCAGGTCAGAGGAGCCCATCAGACACACTAGTTCACCGTCCGTTCATCTGTTATGGCGTGGCGGGGAAGGGGGGGGATGACAGACCAAGAGGCACACCACTCTGTGTGAATCCACGGCCCTGCAAGGGCACAAGTCTTTTAGAAATGAAAACAAAACTGAAGGAGTAGAAAATGAAGGGAAAGAAGACTTCGTGGTAGTTTTTATCTTTAAGTGTGTGTGTGTGTGTGTGTGTGTGTGTGTGTGTGTGTGTGTGTGTGTAGGACAAAGGTTGATGGCAGTGTCTTCTTTGATCACTCTCCACTTTACTTAATGAGGCAGGCTCTCCAGGTGAACCCAGAGTTTGTCCATTTAGCTAGCCTAACTAGCCAGGTTGCCCTGGGCATCTCTGTCTCAGCCTCTTGAGGGCCACAGTTACCATGAGTGAGTGCTGAGGATCCGAACTTCAGCCTTTGTGTTTCCATAGGAACACAGGAAGCAGCACTCCATGAAGCCACCCTCCACTCCCATCTCTCATCTGCATTCGCTCTGAATTTCCCCTTTGTCCCTATTCCAAGAAGGAAGAAAGAAAGGAGGGAGGGAGGGAGATATATAAATGATAGGTAGGCAGGTAAGTAGGTAGACAGATAGCGGGGGTGGGGGGGTGGGGGGGGAGAGACAGAGAGAGAACAGATGGATGGTGTCTTGGGGTTTCTATTGCTGTGAAGAGACACCATGACCATGGCAACTCTTATAAAGGCAAACATTTAAGTAGGGTGGCTTACAGTTTCAGAAGTTTAGTCCATATCATGGTGGAACACAGCAGCTTGCAGGCAGACACGGTGCTGGAGAAGGAGCTGAGAGTTCTACAGCTTGATCTGCAGGCAATGGGAAGTGAACTAAGTGTAGCTTGAGCACAGGAGGCCACAAAGCCCACCCCCACAGTAACGCACTTCTTCCAAGGCCACACCTACTCCAACAAAGCCACACCTCCTGATAGTGCCACTCCCTTTGGGAGCCATTTTCTTCCAAACAACCACAGATGGGTAGATGGATGGAATTAAGGGACAGTAAGAGTTTTGAGCTAAACACACAGAAATTTTACTAAGTAAAACCCATGGAGTTGTTTAAAATAACGTTAGCTAAGCATGAAGTAGACATCACACATTTCAAAAGTAAGGCTCTTCCTCCTAAGGACACTGTGGCCATTTTACTTGACCCTAAAGAGGGGTGTGAGGCTGCCCTTCTCCACAGTCCTGTGTACTCTTCCACTTACCTTTCTGTCCTCCGCAAAGCTCATCAGTTGCTGTCATAGTCAACAATACCTGAAAGCCAAGATGAATGCGTCGGAAGCATTTTCTGCTATCCAAGAACTCTGATATTCACTTTTGCATGTATGCCCTATACGCTGCAATATCCCACTAATGTATGCTACACATGGGGAAACTGAGGCTAAAGCAGTTAAGTCCTCAGCTCAAGATCAAGTTGCTAAGAAGAAACTAGGAACTTTGAAGTCAGGATTGTCCACTCCAAAGGTCATGCTCTTGGCCTCTGTGCCATAGCACCTGGCAGAGAATGTGCTCAGATCACCATAGGAATACCATTCAAAGCCTTCAGGACAGTCGTTTGGGTATTATTTAGCTCCTTCCCAGCTGACTGATAACCTAGGATCTTCACCATGGAAACCTCCACAGCAACAACATTTCTGTGAGGCTTCTTAAGAACTAACTCCCACTCCATTTAGCCAACCTGCCTTCCTGACCTCTAGGACCCTTGCCCTCCTGGGTAGCCTTGCCTTGAGTTCTTTCAGTTGTGTATTTCTTTTATTTTACAGAGGGAAAAGGCCAATGTGTGTTTTACAGTTATCAAAGGGTAGATTCACTGAACAATCCAAAGAATCCAGTGATGCCTGCAGCCTCTACCATAGGCAGGAAGTATTTTTTCCCCATGCTGCAATGTCTGGATGTTTTCAGGAATAGATCCAAAATGCTATCCTCCCTAGCAGCCCCGTGGTCGCTCACACTCCCTCTGCAAACCAAGACTGTGGTTCGCTTATTTAAACCAGCACCACGCTGTCTTCCAACTGTCACTATGAATTCCAAAGCTTTTCCTTGTCAGCTTTTGTTCAAAAAGAAAAGAAAAAGGAAGGAAGGGAGGGAGGGAGGGAGGGAGGGAAGAAGGAGGGAAAGAAGAAGGAAGGAAGGAAGGAAGGAAGGAAGGAAGGAAGGAAGGAAGGAAGGAAGGAAGGAAAGAAGGAAGGACATTTTTTAAGTATGAGAAAAGAAAGCTGTCACATCAGATCCCTTCCATACCACCAAACTTCCTGTCTGCCTGCCTCCCTCTCTCTCCTCAGAGAAGCCCAGTGATTCTCCCAGTGGCCCCCAGTCCCTGCTTCCCCCATCACTGGAACATTGCAATCTCTTGCATCTTGGTAGAATCATGATGCTTTTCAGGGATTCTCCCGGACCAGCAACTGTGTGTTTCAAAGACCTACTTCCCTACTGCTAGGTCGAGGTTGAGATTAATTTGTCAGAAAATAATCTCATTCCTTTTCTGGGGGGTTAGTACATGAAGAGAAGGTGACCTGATTGTGATCAATGAACGATGACAGAAAGTATGCTGTGGGGACTTAGAGGAAAGCCTCCATGTTCATGAAAAATGGCCAAAAAAGAGGTGGTTTCTTCCCTTCTCTGAGCCATGTGGTTAGATGTGATCCCACCTCTGCAGTCATCTGACATAAGAAGAAAGAGACTTGGAGAATGACGGTGCAGCAAAGTCAGAAGAACTCATGAGACGGGCCACATTAGAAACTAGCCGGGCGGCTGTGGCACACACCTTTAATCCCAGCACTCAGGAGGCAGAGCCAAGTGGATCTCAGAGAGTTCAAGGCCAGCCTGGTCTACAGAGTGAGTTCCAGGACAGGCACCAAAATTACACAGAGAAACCCTGTCTTAAAAAACAAAACAAAACAAAACAAAGAATTCACAAAACCCATTGTAGTTCCCTCCTAAGAGAGCAACGTGTGGCTAACAGCATCTCCGAGTTTAGGTAGACCCCCTCAGATTGAACGCTAACCACTGGATTACAGAAGGGAGAGGTGTTTATAGCTCCAAGACCAGACCTGTATGATCATATCAGTTCTCCATGCTCCTTCTCTTCCTCCCCCTGCAGGCTACAGCACATCAAAGTGATACCAAAGCCACATTAGAGAGGAGAAGACCAGAACTTAAAAGGATCCGAGGTTCCTGAATGTAGTTGAGACTCCCAGTTGCCTGGACTGATAACATGAATGAGCAGCTATGCTGGACTGTGTGAGGCCACTGAGGTCTTAGGCTAGCTGTCATAGCCTGCAGCTACAATGACTCCCACCATCAAATTCCACAAGTACCTGATCAACTGACCCTGAAATCTTCCCACATGTATATTTCATCTTATGAGAAAATATGTCTTTGATCTTGAAATCCACTGGGAAAATAGAGTGGTGGCTGTTATTTTCCACCTAGCTCATCCTAGCAGAGTCATTTGTCTCTACAGCCAGCTCCTTTTATGAACAAATCCAACAAGACGATGGCAGAAGCCTGGTCAGGACCCACACTGATGAAGTAACCATCAGAAATGGGTGAGTTTAACCCCCCACTGGAGGCAGTCTGCTTCCTAACCCTGCCGTGTATTTTCTGCCCACTCTCAGCGAGGTCTACCTGTTTATTTCTGCTTCTTCAGAGATTCTCTACTTCCTAGCCCCACCCTCCTGAGACAACTCCTACACTATAGGTTCAAACAGAGGGCTCTCCTCAAACAGTATCCCTCTAGATACCTTTCCGCCGGGGAGGGTGCCCTAAGTGACTTCCTCTTTCTAGCCATCAATTAGACTGTCTTCCAGTCTCATCTATCGGTTCTTGGTCCAGGAGCTTTCTTTGAAGGAGAGTCCTAGAGTGGCGTTGCCCATCTTCTTGTGCTACACAATATGAGTGAGCCTTTCTCCTAAGGTGTTGCATCCTCTCAGCTTGCTGGCTGCATCATCCCACAAGGGACTGGTCTGTCAGTGGACCCCATCCTTCTCAAAGGTCCCCAGACTCTCTCAGCTACTGATGCTGCAGCTGTTACACAATGTCAGAGCATGTCCTGAAGGGAGGAAACGTTTCTCACAAACACTAGCTATCACAGTGTACTTCTGTACCATGTTTTATGTTCTCCACAACCTATTAAATTTTCCTTTGAAGAATTAAACAGGGTTTGGAATATAGCTCAGTGGTGGATCACTTGCCTAGCATGAGGCCCCAGATTTAAATCCCAGCACCCCAAGAAAAATAAGAATAATGAAACAGTTTCTACATGTCAAAGACCCTCCCTGATATGGTCCTCTTTAACCACCTTCCCACATTCAAACTGACCATTGCCACCAGGAGCCCTGCCCAACACCTGAAGTCCTCTCTTAAATATTTGTTTGTTTTTAATTAGCATACCAAGTATTAAATTTGATTATGTCATTTTCAAACAAAGTTTGCTTTTGTTGGCTCTTCTCCCTGCGCCCTGACACACCTCGTGTCTTCCACCACTTCCCCCTCCCATGGCACGTGCGCTGTTGCCCTCCCCTCCCTCGTCCCACTTCCATTGTTTCCGTCCCATGGAACTCTTTCTAGTTTTAGAACCTATGCCACTCATAGTCCCATATGTACACATACAAGCATTAAAAGCTAGAATCTGCACATGACAGAGAACAGAGAACATGCGAGATTCGTCGGAGGAGAGGCCATTCATGCTTGAGATCATTTCCAGATTTACGCCGGTTTCCATAAGGTCCACTCCAGTTTAATCTGTTGTCCTTGGATGAGTGGACTCCTCCAGCAGTGGGGAGTGAAGGGCTTGGTCTCTGGAGCCTCACTATCTCAGCTCAACTCCTAACTATCAGGGAACATGCTATGCTTCAAACATAACACCCATCACCTCCTGATCAGACAGGCTTTGACTGCCTGCAAGCGACCCTCAGAACTGAACCTGTTGATGTCTCTTCATAGGAGGAGGGGTGGGAGGACTCATCAGACCCTCACATGAGCGCTCAGCCCCTCCTTCCTGCCAGCTATGTCCATTCTGTCCAAGCTGCCTGTGGTCTCATGTTCTAGGGAGGTATTAGAGAATAATCATGGGTGCAAGGTTAGCTGACAGGGAACTCCATGTATGCAGCTGCAGGAAAATCATCATCCACGCTGCTTGAAACTTTTCAGTGATGTGGCAGCTTTGGGGTGATCCACACACCTGTAAATAAGCCCTCACCCATCCTCTGTAAGTGATCTCAACAAACTCATTGGTTGCCCAAGATGGACTTGGATGGAGTTGTGGTTGGTGTCCTACCTGGTCTGAAGAGACATCATTCACATTTCCCTGGGTGGGGGGGGAGTGGAGGGACTCATGTGATATTAGCTCTGCCACCACTTGGATCTGTAACCCTGGGCAGTCTTCTCTCATGACCTCATCCTCTTTCTTGGTGGAAGGGGATGATTCCCACGATGCTGACCTCCTCTGGTAGTGCTGAACGCTAACCCAGGAAATTCACTTACTCTTAAGAGTTATCAGAGGTCCTGGGGCAGAGGAAAGTGCTCTATAAATAAACATGGACTATTGGCTTATTTGCCTCTGATTTCTTTTAGAATACAGATTCGTTAAGGTGAAAAAAAAAAAAAATCTAATCCTCGTGTCCCCAGAGTGAGGCTAAGTGTGTGTTGGTTGGGTGAATGAAATAAAAAACTGAATGAATTCTTGGAAGTGTTGATGGTTGATAGGCAATTCCTTGGAAATTGATCAATTGAAAAACCATAGCTTTATAGCAAAAATAAAATTACAGTAACCTGAAAAAATCATAACACAAGCCAAACCTACTCTAGCGTTCTAGGCATCTGTAAGCTTTCTGACTGTCCAGAAGGACATTTCTGTTCTTATCTGTCTCCCACCCCCTGGCCCAGGTGAAAACATTCCGTCTACCCAGCCACAAGAGAATGATTAAATTACCCCACACGGGGAAACTATTTAGAAGATGGGTCAGATCCACTGTCTTTCTGTGGAACGATACTTACAATAAACAATTAAATGATGAAATCAGGTAACAGAACTATATTATGGGACACTTATCATGACAAAGTACACATTTTATAGCCTAATGTCTAGACTGGATGTCTCCTACAGTTACACCCTAGACCTGTAGACACTTCCCTGCCAGGTCAGCCGGGACCACCTGGAGCAGACTCTCAGGGTGAAGGGCCAGACATTGGCCTTCAGGAACAGCTCCCCAAGGGACTGCAAAGGTGTGAGCCACCGTTATCAGAGGCTGTCTCTGCCTGGTGGGAACACTGGTGTTTTTCTTTTCTTCTCTTTGCTTATCTTTTCATTCTCTCTTATAAGCACGTGTGCTGCTTTGTTTGATAAGGGGAAAGAGCTCACCATGAAAGCCCAGGAAGGGAAGGGGAGTGCAATGCGAACCATTTACAGCATCAGCCAGCCCCTTAGGAGAAGACCTGGGTACAAATGAGCCTGCTGTGCTTCAGGCTCACTGCCGCAGGGACGCGAGGAGGAGGCTACAAACCCCACGGTGCACTGCAGACCGATCCCCACCAACAGAGAGGTAATTACACAATAAGATGGCCAGCCCTAAAACACCGGAATCATTCTGGAAGTGTAGCAACCTCCCAGATAGTTAAACTCTAGCTACAGCTGCCGACTGCCCTCAGACTGGGGACCAAAAGGAGACATATGCAAATGCTCCACAATCCGCAACTCTGCCTGCAGATGAAGCGGGTATATGTATACAAATCTATATGCCATCTTATACAGAGAACTTGGAAATCATCTCTGTGTTACCTGTGGAGAAAAACCTAGACATAAACTTGGACATCTATGTTAGAGACAGGGTAGAAGAGTGGGAGGCTCAGAAAGCCCGCCCATAACGCTTGCAGAGCCTGAAGCAAAAGCACAATTGGAGCCCACATAACACATATCTATGAACAATCGGAGAAATGCATTCCCTCTCCCTATTTTGATGAGTGTTCATTAAGACAAAGAGGAAATATATCAGGGTTCTCTAGAGCAGAGGTTTTCAACCTTCCTAGTGCTATGACCCTTTAAAACAGTTCCTCACGTTGTGGTGCCCTCAACCATCAAATTATGGTTTTTGTTGCTATTTCTTAACTGTAATTTTGCTACTGTTATGAACCATAATGTAAGTATCTGATATGCAGGGTGTTTTATATAGAATCCCCATGAAAGGGCTGTTTGGCCCCCACAAGGTTGACACCCACAGATGGGGAACCGCTGCTCTAGAAGAACAGAACTGATAGTATGCACATCCATTTAAAAGGGATTGGTTTCTAACACTATGATCTGGATGTTGTCACACTGGAAAGGGCTGGGAAACCAACTGCTGCTCAGTCCACCAGGCTGAAGGTCCTAGCAGTTCCAGTCTGGTCCTGAAGGCCTGAGGGATTCCTGGAAAGCTAACTGTCTTCCCTTCACCTGTGTAAGGCTGAAAAAGATGGGTTCTGAAGTCAGCCAAGAATGTCTACAGCAGCGGCAGCAACAGAGGAGATGAACTCGATCATATAACACAAAGACAATCAGCTAAAAAGCAGAGTCTCTTTGTAGCGCCGCCACCAGAAGGCACCCGTGAACACGTAGGGTGGGTCTATACACATCTGATAAGATGATCAAGAAAATCCCTTAGGAGCTAGAACGCTTCGGATTCAATCTGCTTAAACCAGCTGTAGAGCCATAACTTGGAGGAGTTTTGAAATAAACTATGCTGTTCAGAATTTGGAATTCCTTGATGCTGCATGAAATAAGTGTCAGTAATGCACATTTCATGGCATGAAATATAAAACGCTCATTACTAAAACCTATTATCTAAGGTAATTCATGTGCCTTTCAGAAATTCACTGTGTGTTCACATAAACCATATTAAGAGGGATTATGGGTTGATGGAATTTAAAAAAAAATAGAATAAAGAGTATTTGTGTGTCTTGTTTGTTTATGATAATTAGACTACATTATTTAAATATGCAGGACAGCTGATAATACCGCTGTACTTGTTTACTAGAGGTAAACTTGAAGTTGTTGTGTAGGTACACAAGTAGCCACAGATTGCTGCGTTCAGAGTCCTGGAGCCCAGCTGTAGACCGTCAGCAAAGCTGTCCTTTTCAGCAAAGGGGGTACTACCTGTGACAAGACACAGACTCACATACTGTTCTGGACCACTCCTGTGCAGTGGTGTGCTAACTTCTGTTCCCTGAATAAAAGTAAATGCACACTCCAGGGCACAGGTGTGATTGTGCAATCTTAAAAATCATTAAGCCAGTGGCTGCTGAGAACCACTTATTTATTTCAGGATATAACTAATTGTTTACAGTATGTTTTAGGTAACAATAGGTGTGAATAACATTACTAATGCATCTACATAGCAGTAAAAAAAAAAATCACATGTCCTCTGTGAATATTTTAGAAGTACATTTTATATCAATAAAAATGCTTCTCTTGAAAAAAAAGAAAGAAAGAAAGAGGGAAAGAAAGAAGAAGGTGCCCTATAGGTGTTTCCAGTGGTTTATCTTAGTTAGATTAATTCCAATGAAGTTCACAACCAAGATTAATCATAATGTACAAAACTAATGATTTTATGTGACCAGAAATTATAGAAATACTTCAGGTAATTGAATTAAAAGACATATGGAGCTGGAGAGATGGCTCAGTGGTTAAGAGCACTGGCTGCTCTTGCAGAGGACCTAGGTTCAATTCCCAGCACCAACATGGTAGCTCACGACCATCTGTAACTCCAGTTCCAGGGGATCTGATGCCCTCTTCTGGCCTTCATTTGTACTGCACACACATGGTGAACAGACTCTCAGGCAAAACATCCATATATATAAGATTTTACTTTTAATTTTAAAAAAAGACTGTCATATAAAACTGGATAGTAATGGATAGACCAGCTATATCAGAACTGGTAATAAAGTCATGTGTATTAATAAATTCTTACATATCAATTTCCTAAATTTTATATTGTCATTTCTACAGGACCACAAATCAAGTGTCATAATACATATTTTCATAAAACTTATGACTATTAACAACAATAAATTGTAATACAATATTTAAATTATAATAAATTGACAAGTTACATTGTCAACTTTTATTTAATATATAAATAAGTTGACACCATGTTTATTTGAAATTTACACTAGAGTAAATGTAATGAAGCAATATATTAAGTTTTTCATTAAATTCTTAATTGTTATTTAGTGTTTTATTATTTTTATACACATTAACTATTAAATTACTTAATATTAAAGTGTTGCCTTCAATTTTTGTTTTTCTTCTGTAGTATATTAAATTGCCCATTAAAATAAGCACAAATTTAAATTGAATAATGGTAATCAGAATTTTAAATCAAAACTATTTAGACAAAACATCATATTTTATTTTTCAATATTGAGTAAATCCAATTATATACTTAAATGAAAATAAAGCTACTCACAATTCTAATGGTAGCTACTGAAATTCTACAATGACTGTATCAGGTTCCATTCATGTTACATCTACACCCAATGTGTACAAATTTCAGAGTCAGCCTGTGACTTTCAGTCAGGTTCCTTCTGCTGCCTTGCCTGACAGCGAATCCAGAGCTGATTCAGGACTGACTTTGAAGGAGGATTGTTGCATTATGGGACCCAAAGGAAGACCGTGGTGCTGTGGACTCTGACGGCAGCAACAGTCCCCAAGGCCTGCAGCACTGAGGTAAGATGTGTCCGACTGCCATTGGGCTGAAAGGTGCTGTCCACAGTAGGGCATGCTAGGGTTGCAATCCTCCTATGCCAGAACCAGGCACCACCATGTGACACACTAACACTGGCTGTGACACACTAACACTGGCCTATTGCCCTGTGACACACTAACTCTGGCCTACTGCCCTGTGACACACTAACTCTGGCCTACTGCCCTGTGACACACTAACACTGGCCTACTAGTCCAGACCGAGAGAAAGGATCCCCATGTCCAGATCTAAGAGGACTTGCACCAGAGGCTGGTCAAGCAGATCCCTTGCACGAAAATATCCCCATCTGACGTTGAACACTTTTTAAAGATCTTTCTTGGGCATTTTAGTTGCTTCTTTAGAAAAACTCTGTTCAGATTAGCGGCCCATGGTTTAGCTGGTCATTTGTTTCCTTGGCTCTGATTTCTGAGTCCTTTGTTATTCTGGATATTAATTCTCTTACAGGTGTGTAGCTGGCAAAGATGCTTGCCCACTCTGGGGCTCCCCCTTCACTCATTGCATTGTTTCCCCTGCTGTACAAAAGCTTGGTTTTATGAGGTCCGATTTGTCAGATGTTGGCCTTAATTCCTGGACAAATGGGGTCCTATTTACAAAGTCCTTTCCTGCATCTATGTCTTATAGGCATTGCCTATGTTTTCTCCTACAGTTTCAGCAGTTCAGATTTCACACTGATATCTTTGTTTTTGTTGTGTTGTTCGTTTGTGTGTGTGTATGTGTGTGTGAGAGAGAAACAGGGTTTCTCTGTGTAGCCCTGCCCATCCTGGAACTCACTCTGTAGACCAGGCTGGCCTCAAACTCACAGAGATCCACCTGCCTCTGCCTCCCAAGTTCTGGGATTAAAGGTGTGCGCCAGCACAGGCAGGCTTTTCTTGTTTTTTGTTTGTTTGTTTGTTTGTTTGTTTTTGAGGTTGGGTTTTGTGAGGTGATCTGTGCAGGTCTAATTTCATTCTTTTACATGTGGACATTCAGTTTCCCCAGCACTATCTGACGAAGATGCTGTCTTTTCTCCGGTGTGTATTTTTTGGCCTCTATCAAATATCAGATGTCTGTAATTACAGTTACATGCATTCGCGTTTGGAACTTCTCTATTTGTGCATTGGTCTACATGTCTGTATTGTGTCAGTATATCCTTTTCTCTTGCTCTGGCTTTATAATGTGGCTTCAAATCTGGAGTGGTAACCCTTTCAGAGGTGTTCTCTTTGTTCAGGATTATTTTCACTAATTGGGGTCTTTGTGATGCCATATGAATTTTAGGGATTTTTTTTTCCATTTCTATTAAGAATGACATAGGGATTTTTGATAAAGATTGCCTTGAATCTCTAAAACACTTTTGGTAGCATGGCCATTTTTATAATATTAATTCTACTAATCTATGAGCAAGGGAGTTCTCTCCATCTTCGAGCATCTTTCTCGACCTTTCTTCAGAGATTGAGTTTTCATTGAAGAGCCCTTTTTAACACCTTGGTTAGGTATTTGGGGAGCTATTATGAATGGGACATCTTAAAAGTGTTTAACATCCTTAGCAATTAGAGAAGTGCAAATGAAAAGTAATTTGAGATTTCCCCTTACACCAATTAGACTGGCTAAGATCAAGAAAGCAACTCACAACAAATGCTGGTGAGGATGTAGAGAAAGGGGGACCCTCACTCACTGTTAGTGGGATTACAAACTAGTGTAGCCACTGTGCAAACCAGGATGGGGAATTCTCAGAAAGATACAGTGAACCTCCCATATGACCCAGCTGTCCCACTCCTTGGAATGTGCCTGAAGGACTGACTCTACGTCCCACTCCACAGATATTTGCTGAGCCATGTTCATTGCTGCTCTATTCACACAGTCAGGAAACGGAAACAACCTAGATGTCCTTTAGCTGATGAACAGATAATGAAAATGTGCTGCACACCATGAAATACTATTCAGCTTTAAAGAAAAATGAGATGATGATATTTTTCAGGCAAGTGGACGGAACTAGAAAATATTACACTTAGTGAAGTAAGGTAACCCAGACCAAGAAAGACAAACACTGCATGTTCTCTCTTATTTGTGGGTCCTCACTCTGAATCTTTAGATGTGAACACAGAACCTAGAATAACTGTGGAAGACAGGTGTCTTAGTTATAGTTTCTAGTGTGGTGATAAAATGCCATGATCAAAAACATCTTGGGGAGAAAATGGTTTCTTTCGACTTCCAACTTGTAGTCCATCATCCAGAGAAGTCAGAGCAGGAACTGGAGTCAGGAACCCGAAGATAGGAACTAAAGCAGAGGCTGTGGAGGAGTGCTGATTACTGGATTGCTCCAAAAGGCTTGTTCTGCCTGCTTTCTTATACACCCCAGGACCCCTCTCCCAGGGGGAACATAACCCAAATTGAGCTGGTCCCCCCCACATCAATAGCTAACTACAAAATTTACCACAGGCCAATCTGGTGAGGGTATTTTATCTATTATGGATGTCAAGTTGATATCAAACTAGCCAGCACACCAGAAAAATAAAAGGGGACTGTTAAAGTTGAGGGACAATGAGCATTGGAGATAGGGAAGTAGGACACAGGGGCCGTGAAAGAAGAAATGTGGGAAATGGGGGGAAGCTTTAACTGGGGAGGGGAGAGGAAGAGCATTATATAGACATCAATGGCAGAGGGACAAATAATAGTAAAGGTGTTTTATAGAGCAATAGGTAAACATTGTTTTGTTTATTTTAAATCATAATATATAAGAGTTTGTATGCACACACATATATATATAATCATCTATATAATTATATATAGATTTTATATATAAAGGGAAGTTATACCACACTTAGGGGTGATCATGCTCACCCCAAGTGCCATAGACTCTCTAAAAAGAATCCCAAATACCAAGCATAGGAAACCTCTCTCCAAGAGAGGTTTGGTCTGAGAACTCCAAGAGACTTCCAAGCACAATATAGGCTACAGTTGCCACTCTTGGTTGCCTCCCAAACTGAAGGTAAGACCCTATTGCTGGAGACATGATGCCCTTGAGACACAGGAATTCCAGGAGTTGATCTGGAACTGACATGGACGCCTCCTCCCTGAGGATTAGCTCACATGGTACTAGAAAGAGCTATGTAAGCAGCAAAGAGGGAAAAGCAATCAATAGTCCTACCTACCTGTAACGCCTATAAACTACAATGATGACTAAAATGGCAAAACATCCACAAGAGTGCAATAGTGGTGCTTACATCTTAGGAAGTAACTAACATCTTTCTCATTGAACTTAAGGACCACTCAAGAGGAAAGGACATATGCTTAGTACTGTAAACATAGCCAATTACCCATGGCTGGTGAAGTCACGGGCCCTAGAAGAGAATCTGCTATTGCCATTCTAAACCAGATGACTTCAAACTGTGTTCTAAACATCTATCCTTCTATCCCCAAGACACACAGAGAACAACTGACCATGCGTTATCCAGCTCCGATGGATGGACACACACACACACACACACACACACACACACACACACACATAGATGTAGATATGTGTGTGTGTGTATATATGTATAGATGATACATATATATACATATATGCATACATATGTATATATCCCCATCACTGGTCCATGAAATGACTCAGGTTAAGGGTACCCCTGATTATCTGAGTTCCACCCTCAGAGCCCTGCCATGTAAAAGTAAAAGGTGAGAACTGACTCAAAAGCACTGTCTTCTGACCTCCACATGTGGATGTGCCATGGACGTGCCTGTATACACATCACATAACAGCCCCAAAGAATGATAATACATTTTTAGATGTTTAAAGCCCCTTTGGGATCTGGGGATGTAGCTTTTCTTACATGCACTGGGTCCTGAATTGGAGGCCCTGGGCTCAATCCCCAGCAACGCTTAACCTAAGAACGGTGGCACACATCGGTAACCCCAGCTCTAAGAAGGCAGAGAAAGGAGGATAAGAAGTTCAAGGTTATCCTTAGCTAAATTGTAAGTTCCAGTTCCAGGCCAGTGTGGCCTATGTGGGACCCTGTGTGAAAAGAAAAAAAAATCCTTTTCAATGAACCTCTTACTCTCCCATACCTCCCCTCTCCCTCCCCCTGCCTCTAGCACCTCTAACATATGGAGCTGAATGAGTTAAAGGTACATATGACACAAGCCCACCACCTTCCTCCAGGGCTTGTACTTTATTTCCTTCTGCCTATTTACTCTGCTGTCTGGAAATTCCATACAATCCCATCTAGTTCCTCTCACCTGGTCTCTCTGCGGAAGTCTTTCCTATTCGTTCTTGTAAGAAACACTGAATTGTCCTCTCCAGTAAAACTATTACTTCATTCATTGCACTTACTAGACTAGTTATTGGGTTTGTCCCCAAAGCAAGTGCAACCATAAAAATCATATAACATTTCTATAGAAGTACCAAACAAATATTTGTCAAATAAAAACTCTCATTCATTGAAAATCCAGTGAGCAACGGATTCTGTGCACAGCCTCAAGGCAGCTTCTCAAATATGTCATAATCACCCTGGGAAGACAGGCACGTTGACCGTGGGGAAACCTAGAGACGCAACGCAACAATGAAGGTAACTTGTCTGTGATCAGAAACACCGAGAAGAGCCAGCCCGGCGCTCTGTGCTAGCCCTGTCAACCGTGCTAAGCTGAATCTAATCAGGAGGAAACAGCAGGCCAGCAACAAATGAGGAAAATAATGAAAAATAAATGGACTGTAATATTTTAAAGTGTCTCTAAGTCATAAAAGCCAAGGAAAGACCAATTTTCACCCAGAACAAAGGACACGAAGGAGACACGACAATCAAATGCACTCTATAGCCAGATCCTCCTGCATCAAGGTTATTTATTGGAGCAATTGATGATACTCAACTGGGGCTTGCAGCTTAAATTATATCCATTTATTAATTCCAACTTCCTGATGTAAATGGTCATTGTGGTGGTCATTTGTATGAGATGCCCTCCATAATCTGACTTTTAAATATTTGTTCCTTGGTTGGTGGCACTGTATGGGCAGCTTAAGGGATGTATGTAACTCAAACTCTAATAGGTCTTTTAATTTAAAAACAAAAAACCAAAAAACCCCAGAGCCAGAAATTGGGGTAAATGCTGAAAGATCAGAGAGACAAAGGAACAAGCCATTGCCACATCTCACCTTGCCAACTCCATGAATCCTCTGACTGAACATCTCTGAGTCCTCTCTCAGCCGAAAGCTCTTCCTTCAGCTGAAAAGCTTCAGCCAAAAAAGCCTTTAGTTCGAGTCTCCTCATGCCTTATGTGCCTTTCTCCACCCAGCCATCACTTCCTCCTAGTGCTGGAACTAATGGCATGTGTACTTCCCAAATACTAGGATTAAAGGTGTGAGATCTCAAGTGCTGGGATTAAAGACGTGTGACTCCCAAGTATTGGGATTAAAAGTGTGTGCCACCACTTCCTGGCTCTGTTTCTCTCCTAGACTGCATCAATCTCATGTAATCCAGGGTAGCTTTGAACTCACAGAGATCCAGATAGATCTCTGCCTCCCAAGTGCTAGGACTAAAGGTATATGCTAGGAATAAAGGTGTGTGCCACCACTGCCTGGCATCTATGTTTAATCTAATGGCTTATTCTGTTCTCTGATCTTCAGGAAAATTTTATTAGGGTACACAATATATCACATTTCCCCTTTTTTTTGCCTAAAATAATAAAAGAAAGTTATAACTAATATAAGAAAAACTATATACAATAAGTATATACAATATATACATTCAAGAATTACATTAACAATGTCCAGTCCATAAACATTAGACAAATTCAGAGAAAATACTCCATTATTTATCCTATTTTGATAAGTCCAAAGTGTACCTAATTTACTTTCTATCCTAACTTGTATTACCAACCTGAAACTATCTTTTAATGTCTTTCAAACTTACACACTTTACACCTCTTTTGTGAGTTTCTTTCCTGAATTTTTAACGAGGAAAACTGTAACTATCTAGTCTTCAACTCCCTCAGAGACCCAAGAAGGAAATAATATTACCTAAGTAAACAGGAAGTGTAGGCAAGCAACTTCCAAAAAAAATGTGAGAAATGACAGAAACCGCTGGCTGCCTGGACAGTCACCCAAGAGTTCCTCTGCAACATTGAGGCATCCCTCTTCAGCCTACAGGTCTAGCATATCTGACAGACTTTTCTGTGAAGCAAGATTTTTCCAAAGGCTCTTCCTACCTTGTCTTGGCAAGGTTTGTCAGTCCTTTCTTTTATGTTCTGCTTGTCCACTTGGACAGTATACTGTCAACAGTCAAGCAAGGGCATTTTCTTGTCCAGTGGCTAGCTTTTACCACAGAGAAAGTAAACTTGATATGGAGTTTTCTTCAATGCCCATATCTTTTTCTCTGAAGTAGATTGGTACTGCCAAAAGCAGACATGTCTCATTGTCATAAAAAAAAGAATCTTTGTTATTAAAACATCTTAAATGCTGTATTCTGTAGATCTCTGAAGGGTTTGAAGATGACCTGTCTATCTAAAATGTATCTCTGTTTGACCTTGAAAACATACCTAATATGACAACAAGTTAGATTGTAATAGGTGACTAACTACTAACCCACATTTCTTTATTATCCTAAGTAGTTGGTAATAGTAACTTTCAAGGACTAAAAAATTGCATTACATTGTTAATTGAGCTGTATAGGTACAATACCTTGAACAAGAGTAGAAATATATGTACAGTATGTTCCAACAAAAATAATCTAACTTTGTATCAATGTACACAATTTGTATACAAAATACAAATATCCAATCCAATGTAATATATTTAAAACTAGTAGTTGTTTTTTAAAAGTAGATTCAATAATCTACCTTTTTATCCTATCATTTCTATATTTGTATATCATATCCCCCTTTCTTTATAAAGAGATTGACTATGACCAATAGCAATTTTTAACCAACCCCCAGACAAAGACAAACATCCATATTCCATTTTTTGGGAATGTGGGCATAGCTTTCTAGGCTACTTCCTGCTGATTGGGGATACTGGTAGTCTTATGGGGACACAAAGAAAATTTAGGATTATGATCAAGTCCTGATTGGAGTAGTTGGAATTGTCGTTGTGGGGTCCCATCATCTTTTTGGAGACTTCAAAGTCGCTGTTAGGTGTGATCATGATTCACTGCAGAAAATCTTTTTCTTGGGACATTTTTTTTCTGGATGATTTGTCCTTTTTCTTCAGATGTTTCATTTGTCCAGTGTTCTTCAGGTTCCTTAGCCTTCATTCTCCTGAAAGACAAAAACAAAACTCTTTCCCCAAAACTAACTTTGGGGAGGTTCCCTTTTGGTAAGTTATAACTGATTAAATGAAAAGCATTTGTTAGTGGTATAAGTTAGTTTAAATTGGATGGTCATGCTGGTTGATGAACTATCACCTCTTCTAATTAAGAGGTCTCTCTTGTTCAAATCTACTCTTTATCAATTTTGATGCTTTTCTTCTCTGGTGGAAACAAAAGCAAAACTTCATCCCCAATGTAACATATATCCTGGTTTCCATTCTGAGGTCAGCACATCTTTAAAGAATAGAGGCTGATTTAATTCTGTAGTTTTTTTTTTTTTTTATTATCCAATGTCTCTCTACAACTGTTGTTCCTTTCTCATTAGCAATAAGCAAATCCCAGCTCCAATGACATACAGCTCATTAGCAATAAGCCAGTCAAGCTGAATTAATAAATAAGTCCAGGTTTAACAAGTAGAGTGAAGCAACCCCCGGTGACTCTCAGGAAGGCAGGAGGAAAAGCACACAGCAGGTCTGGCAACCAGGTCTTCATCATCCTGTAGGGATGGTCTTGAGCAGCCCCAGGGGAGGGGCTGACACTTGGCAGGCTTGCTGAAGGCAGGGTCTGGAGAGGGCAGCTCCAAGGGAGATCCCAAACACATTTTAAGACAGTCTAAAATTGACTCTGTCATGTGGTTATTAGTAATCAGTCTTATGCAGGTCTACAAAGAAAATGAGCAAGTAGGACAGAAAGAAATACAAAATGTACAGTTTGGAAGAGAAAGAGAGCATCAGGAAACTCAATGTTGTAGCCAAGGCTTGTACTGAAATAGATAATAAAGAGATTAAAGAGAGGCCTGATCTGCATTAGGATAAAGGAAAGCATCCTTCAGGGCAGGACCCCACCCACTTAAGTTTTTAACTTGTTAAAGGAGAAGGCCTAGGGATTGTCTTGTAGAAAGAAACTAACAAAAGCTGCTGCAAATGTGACTCATGGGGGTCAAGGTCCACCCCAAGCTGGGAGCCAGACCTGCCAGTGTCATCTGTGGGGTTCTGGCTTTAAAGTCATGAAGGACCCAAGAGTAAAGAAGTTGTGGGATCTTTTTCTGTGGTTTCAGAGAGCCACTGCAGCCAGGCATGTGGCAGGGGTCCCTGGATGGAGGCTTAGAGGCCACTTCATGAAGTTGTGGAAGTGAAGCCTGAATTGAATTGGTAACCTTAAGATACTGAAAATATCAAAGCCATGTAACATCTGCCCAAAAGACTTGCATGCAGAGAGGAACCAGTCCACAAGAAAGGCAGGGAACAAGTTAAAGGGGTGAAACCATCTAAGCCCTTTGACTATAGACCTGGAACTAAATGGTTTGGAGTTTTCCTTGTTGGATTTCAGTCTTGCTTTGGTACAGTATTTCATCACAGTGCCCCGATTCCTCCCTTTTGGAGTGATAATGTATATTCAGTGCTATTGTATGCTGAGAGCATTAATTTGCTTCTTGATTTTTACAATTAAGAGATTGCCTTTGTTAGATTTCAAACCTAGGATGAATGACTGAGGTGCTTATTTAACATATCAAAGCTGGACCTGGCCACCAGGTTCTCTCAGCATCCCTCAGGCCCTATATTTTACAAGGTATGGCTTGCATATCCTGCCTTCTACCCTGGACTCTACAGCCCAGGGGCTACACTGCCCTTCCCCCAGAGGCACTTCCCTATATAATCCAGGCATCTTGGTTGCCCTTCCCTTTTTGGACCTTTGGCTTCCTGGGTACTGTACCTTACTCCCCTCTCTCCCATCTCCTTTCCTTTCCCCCTCTCTCCACATGGCCCAGCTCAGCCTGGTCATGTTCACTTTGGACTCTCCCAAATGTCTCTGACTCTGACTATGTTCTCCCATGTATCTACAATAAACTTTCTCCTCCACCATACCTAGGAGCAGTCATGTCCTTTCTTTTTAGTTCCCTTTTTTTTTCATTCAGCCTTTATTCTCAGAAGAAACTTTGGACTTTTAAACTGTGGGAACTAAAAGACTATGGGGATTTTTGCAGTTGGACGGTCTTAGGGTTTTTATTGCTTTGACAAAACACCATGACCAAAAGGCAAGTTTGGGAGGAAAGGGATTATTTGGTTTACACTTCCAGATCATAGTTCATCATTGAAGGAAGTCAGAACAGGAACTCAAACAGGACAGGAATCTGGAGGCAGGAGCTGATGCAGAGGCCACAGAGGGATGCTGCTTACTGGCTTGCTTCCCCTGGCTTGCTCAGCCCACTTTTTTATAGAACCCAGGACCATCCGTCCAGGGATGGCACACTCACCATGGACTGGGTCCTCTCCCATTGATCACTAGTTGAGAAAATGCCTTATAGCTGGATCTCATGGAGGCATTTCCTCAACTGAGTCTCTTTCCTCTGATGACTGTAGCTTGTGTCAAGTTGACACACAAAGCCAGCCAGTACAACTGACCCCTTGTCAACTTAACACACACACATATCACTATTAAGCCACAACCCTTCCTTTCTTATTCATTCCCAAGATCTCACATATAAAATCATACTTTTAAAAGTCTTACAGTCTTTACAAATGCAAACACATTAAAATTTCAGTCTTTTTAAAATATCCAATCTCTTTTAAAAGTTCAAGTCTTTCACCTGTGGGTTCCTTTAAAAATCAAAATTAAATTAAATACCTTAAAAAGGGAAGAACCAGGGCACTGTTTCAATCTGAACCAAGCAAAACTAAACTCCAACAGTATAAATAACTCAATGTCCAATTATCTGGGATTCACTTACATCTTCTGAACTCCTCCAAAGGGCTTGGGTCACTTCTCCAGCTCTGCCCTCTGCAGCACACACAGCTTGTCTTCTAGGCTCCAGCTGGGTCCACTCCACTGCTGCTGCTGTTCTTGGTGGTCATTCCATGGTATTGGCATCTCCAAAACCCTGGGATCCCTCCCTGCAACTGGGCTGTACTTTCACCAATGGCCTCTCATAGGCTCTCTTCATGGCATCAAGCCTCAACTTCTCTGCATGACCCATTCAGTCCTGGGCCTTCACCTGCTACGGAGGCTGCACCTTCACCATCAACCTCTCCTGGCCTCTCACAGTGCCAAGCCTTAGCTGCTCTCTATGATCGCTTTGTGCCTTCAAAACCAGTACCACCCGGGTGACGCTTACACATTACCAAGTCCTACTGCCCACATGAGGTGCAACCATGGCCGCCTCTGGAACACAGCTTCTCTGTGCTCTCAGAAAACACTTTCCAGAAGACTTCACCTCAGGGATACTAGTCTCTTCTTAATCACCACTAATCTCTTAGCTCCAGCTAACCAGCATCAATTGTGCCAGTGACAGAAAGGTTTCACTTTACTAGTTCTGGTATATTGCTAATCACAGCTGATTCTTCGGTGCCAGCTAACCAGAACCACAGAATCTTAATTCAAAATAACAAATGGCCCCGACAGAGTCTTTAAACTTCCCTCTGAAACTTCACAAGCCAGGCCTCCATCTTCTGCACTGCTCTCAACATTCTTATCTTCCAAGCTCCCACAGAATATCCCATAGAATTCATAATACCTGATGGCTTTTCTAGCTCAAAGTTTCAAAGTCCTTCCACAATCCTCTCAAAACCATGGTCAGATCTGTAACAGTAATACTCCACTATGCGGGTACCAATTTGTCTTAGTTAGGGTTTCTATTGCTGTGTCAAACACCATGACCAAAAAACAAGTTGGGGAGGAAAGGGATTATATGGCTTATGCTTCCAGATCATAGTCCATCATTGGAGGAAGTCAGAACAGGAACTCAAGCAGGGCTAGAACCTGGAGGCAGGAGCTGATGCAGAGGTCATGGAGGAGAGCTGTTTGCTTCCCCTGGCTTGCTCAGCCTGCTTTCTTACAGAACCCAGGACCAACAGCCCAGGGATGGCACCACCCACCATGGGCTGGGCCCTCCCTCATTGATCCCTGATTGAGAAAATGGCTCACAGCTGGATCTCACGGAGGCATTTCCTCAACTGAGGCTCCTTCCTCTCTGATGACTCTAGCTTGTGTCAAGTTGACACACACAACCAGCCAGTACATGAAGGCCAGGGAGGAGAATGTGGTGGTTTGAATGAGATGTCCCCTACAGTCTGGGCTTTCAAGTGTTTGTTGCTGAGTTGGTAGTGCTGTTTGGGCAGTTTAGGGGGCGTGGCCTTGCTGAAGGAAGTGTGTCAGTGGGGGCAGGACTTGAGGTTCCATTCCCTGTTAGCTCTCTCTCTCTCTGTTTCCTGTTTGAGGTGGACATATGAGGTTTAAGACTCAGCTGTTCCTGCCACCATGCCTAACTGCTACCATGTTTTCCCACAGTCATGGACTCTTCACTTTCTGAAACCGCAAACACAAAATCAACCTCTTCTTGTTTAAGTAACCCTGGGCAAGTAACTAACACAGTCATAGTATGGCTATATAAGAGATTGTCCATGTTTAAATAAAATAGTCTAACATATTGATAAATAATTGGACACCAAGCTTGTTACTTATCCTCAAATGGTTCTTGGGAAAAGAAAGTTCATTGAACTGTTCTCAACTTTTCTGAAAGACAGAAATGTAAACATTGCTAAGTCACCCTTCACCCAAGTTCTATGGTTTCTAAAATTTCACCATTCATGGACACTACTTGGCTTTCTCACTAAAACAGGGAAGTATCTTCTCTAATCCTCTGCCTTCTTTCTTTCTTTCCTTTCTTCCTTTCTTCTCCTTCCTTTTATTTTGAGACAAGAGCTCTCTGTATAGCCCTTGCTGACCTTAAACTTGTAGCAAGACTACTGTCTCTGCCTCAGGAGTTCTGGGAGTGAGGTGTGCACCACCTTGCCCAATAAGACTCACCTTTTGAAACTCCTTAAAGAGACTATCATCTTCTATAATCCATAATTCATCCACTCACTCAAAAAGATTAAACTGATTCACTCCCTAAGTATGTTCAGTCCCTGTTATGTCAGGAACTGTTCTAGGCACACAGGATATGTAGGCATATGAAGCTATCTATGCGCCTAAGCCTTTTGGACTTCTTATCTAGTGAAGAAGACAAAGTAATCTAAACTCAGAGAAAAAGCCAAAAATTCTAATTGGGACAAAGAGGAAGAAATAGTTGCTGCTGCAGTATACATATAATACAGGATCTGGTGTAGCTCTTTGTTGTCAGCCTTGAGGATTAAAGGGTGAATGGGTTGCAGTGTTGACTTTTTAATAGCTCACAATGCAATCGAGGGAAAGCACTTAAAAATCACTTTATTGTGATGTTATAAATCTAATAAGAGTGATGTGGAAAATACAATGAGTAGCCCAAAAAGAGACTGATCCTCATTTAAAGGTCAGGTCATGGAATAAGTGCAATGAGACCCAAACCTTGAAAACTGAGAAAGCAAGGAAGTCTGTCCTTACCCAGGAAAGTCATCTGAGCAACACCCCTGGGGACACGGGTGGGAAACAAGGCCCCCTGGGACACAGGAGATGTGGGATATTTGTACACTGTGTGAAGGTGTATGGCTGCTGTATTGGTGGTGTCATAAAAAGCTGCATGGCCAAGAGCTAAGCAGGAGGTATAGGTGGGGTTTCTGGGGAGAGAAAGAAAGCGGAGAAGGAATCTAGGGCACAGAGACTCCAGGAGATAGAAAGACGAAACAGGAGGTGCAAGATGAAAGAGAGGTAACATCCCATGATAGAACATAGATTAATATAAGTGGGTCCATTTAAGTTATAAGAGCTAGTTAGGAACAAGCCTAAGCTATAGGCCAAGCTTTCATAATCAATAAGACATCTCCATGTCATTATTTGGGAGTTGGCTGGTGGAACAGAGAAAGATTTGTTACTGGAGAACTTGGTAACATATTTGCCCCATGGACTGGCAGAATACATCAAAACCAGGTTAAGTTTGGACTGAGGACATAAATTTTGCCCTTTCCCTTGGGCAATATAGAGCCACTGTAGACAATACAGTCCATAGCTACTTGTTGGTTTGTAAGTTACTGGCACTAGTTGAGAGAAGTGAGATTCCAAATGCTGAAGAATGAATGAATGAACACTGAATGAATATGAATGGATGGATGGACAAATGAACAAGTCCTTACACTGATAGAGGTAACTGCTGAATAGAGTACTAAGAGAAGTGTGGATATAATCTAGGTTGACTCCTGATCTGGCGATTCTAACTGGAATGGCAGTCTCACTAGCCTAATACTCACTGTTCAGCCACAAGCAGCTGAACTCTCCAGACCCCCACACACCGAGCTCTAGTGTAAGCCTTTGATGGTTAATCTTGATTGTCAGTTTGACGGGTTGAGAGACGAATAGATTAGTGGCACGCACCTCTAGGTGTCTTGAGAGGGGATTAGATCATGAGAACTCTGACCCAGCGAAGTCATTCATCTCCTGAGGATTTACATTGTGATAGCATGGGGGGGAGGGTGAGGAAAAGGAGGGAACAGCTTATTTAGACAAAGCAAGCGATGGGGTCCTCAAGGGCTGTAGCTTACCTGGGCCCCTTCCTGAATTTCCCTCTCTGCTTCCTGTGTGCCATGAAGTAAGCAACACCACCCCACCCACCCCGGTCCACAGGCTCTCAGTCACCATGATATTCTACCTCAAAATGGGCCCAGAAACACAGAGTAACGTCAATATGGACTCTGAAGTCTTCCTATAAGTGCAGTCAGGTATCTAGTCACAAACAAACATGAAGACTACCTAATATGAGCCCTGAGTGAGCCTCTCCAGCCTCCACAAGCCTTCACCAACAAAATGTCAACCTCCATGGAAAATAGGATGTTCAAATCTCTATATCATTTGCTGAAAGAGCGATATTTTATAACTGCAAGGACAGGAAGGGGTATATCGAGATAGATTAATTCACAAAATTCTTGATCAGAACTTATATTACATGTGACAAGAACTCAAATCAAACTAAGGAAAGGGGGAGTATACAGGATTATGTAACTAAAGGCACAATCTGATCCAGGGTTCCCATAGACTCGCAGGAACCCTGTATCTCTCCCACTCCAATTCTTTTTCCTTCTGGAATCCATGTCCCGTCTCATCGTCGTCGTCGTCGTCCCCCCGCCCCCCCCCCCCCCGCGCCGCGTCCCCCTCCCCCCATCTTCACAGTGGCAGATTCCAGCAGCAGGACATATCCAGGTCTTGCATGCTCAGGGTTTTCAGTAGTAAGAACTTTTCCTCGTGGTTTTGGTGGAGGAGTTTGGAGAAGGCTCTTAGTGAACTAGAATGGACGGCGAGCACATCCATATACCAATTACGGCGTCCAGCGGGACAGGTTAGTGTAACGGGCATATCTGAGCCAGTGTCTACTACTGGCTGAGGTGTTCAACCACAGAACATGCTCTGTTTCCAAAAGAAACAGGATGGGGTGCTGCCAGGTGAGCAGAAAGAACACACGTGGTGGATCTGGCCCACCAGCCAATGCCTCTCCATCCTATTCCATTGAAGTGTTCCTTTCCTAGATTCTAGAGACTCGAAACTGTGCCACATTGCACAGATTCCCCTTCACACATGTTCTGGCAGGATGGCTTCTGCCCCTGGATGTATTTGACAGCCACTTGACACTGTTCTAGTCAGGAGGCATGTAGGAGAGCCTGTGGGTAAGCAAAGCTTAACTGGCTGTGGGCTGAGGTCAGATATCTAAGGTGCTGGGAAAACTCATCGCCCAAGGACGGAGGAGGCAGCGCAGCAGGGATAGTTCTTGCTGCACAAGCATGAGACAAGTGTTTGGATCCCTGGCACCCACATAAATGCAAGGCAGATGCGGAGGCCTGTCTGTAAATCCATCACCTGAGAGATAAAGCCAGGGCATCCCCAAATCAAGATGTCTTTCTTCAGTGAGCTCTGGGTTCAAGTGAGAGACTCCACCTCAGTAAATGAGGCAGAGAGGGAGTAATCAAGAAAGACACACATCATCAACCTCTGGCCTCCACACATTACACACACACACACACACACACACACACACACACACACACACACACACAATTACTCATGGCCAAGACAGTGGAGTCCTACAGCCAAAACCTGCAGTCATAGCTTTAAGTCATTATGTGGCTGCACCATGACATAGTTTCAGACACAATTCTATGGGAGCCCAGCCCACAGCCTGTTTCTCCCACCCTTCCAAAGCGTGTCTGTCCGTGTCATAAATCCATTTCTATGTCATCAGGTACTTAGGCCTAACTCATAAACTTTCCCACTACAGTTCCTGAATTACAGTCTATGAATAAACGCCCCATTCTGAATTCCTGTCCATGATGGGGTCATGGGAGTCACTCCAGCTCAGTGGAGTCACTCCAGACCGCCCATGAGCTTGGCCCATCCTTGCTGAGCGGTAGCACTTTAGAGAGTCTGGTTTCTCACATTCACACCTTACAGTTCGACAACTCTGTTAGTCACCTCTAAGTCGCTGTCACATCAAGCTCTTAACTATATTCAGTTTAATTACTGTTGCTTTCAATTCCATGTTTTCAATTAGTTCTTCCAAAAGTATGCAGTATCCTTTTTCCAATTTCCTGTCAATATATTTAGTTTCCTGTGTACAGTAACTTGAACTGCATTCTGCCTTTCTGTCATCTGGGTGGGGCTTATCCATCATCTGTGGTTCTGTCTGTACTCAGTCCTGTGTTGTTTCCCTGTGTGCCTGGTTGTGAATTGTTCACCTACAAACACATTTAGAAAAGCGGTTCTATAAATAACTTGAGGCGTCGATTCTTCTAAGAGGATTTTGCATTTACTCTTATCAGTCAACTATGGGTTTATCTATCATCTAAGTCAGGTGTTCTGTGGGGTCAGAACGATCTACAGTTGCCACATTTTCAATTTCAAATAATTGAGTTAATCAAGCATATAACAAGCAAAAATAGAATAGAAGCTAGAAATGGCAGGGTGATACCAAACATCATCAAATTGGGTACTTACCACCTCCAGCGGATGACTGGAGTAGCCTGATTTGAGAAAGCAAGCAAAGAAAACATCAAATCCTGGTCCCACCATATCCAGCAGAAATCGACTGGGAAGCTTCTTGGAGGCAGCCAGCTGGAGTTTCCAGGTGAGAACTTCCTCTCCATGGATGAGTTCCCCATTCCCGCTGCAGGCATTTTTATGCCGTGGGATCAACAATGGCAACCTATGTTGGAAATGGCTTAGCTTCTAACTGTTCTAATGGGTACAATGTTTTTACTCTTGGATTCTTGGGCTCTTCTTTGTCCTTGTCACAGGGCCAGGGTGGGGGCAGGGGCAGCCTGTGACAGATAAGGGTACCTGGATGATGCTTTGAAATAAACATGCTTGGGTCTGAAAGGGAAGTCTATCCCACTGCTAGAGCCAGAGTCTAATAATTAAACAGCATAAAACTATTCACTGATGTATTATATCAAGAAACACCCAGACAATTCTACATGGGTTTTGAATTATCAGTCTGAGTCACATTTTCATGTGGGGAGCAGGTAGGTAGTATGTGTGTTTGTGTGTATGTGTACATAAGCATGTGATGGTTGTATGTGCCTGTGTGTGCACCTGTATGTGGAGGACAGGTCAGTGTCACTGTCCTTCCTCCAGCTTATTATTTGAGACAATCTCTCACTGAGCCTGGAGCTCACTAACTCAGATACAGTAGCTGGCTAGCAAGCAAGCGGGATCATCTTACCTCCTAGGATTACAGATGCACACAGCTGTGCCCGACTTCTTACACGGGTCCTTTAGGCTTGTGTGGCAAGCACTTTAGAGGCCCCTGGTTGGTATTTTCTATTGAAAGACCCAGAACTGTAATGGAATAGAACCCCAGCTTCTGTTCCCCAGCAGATGCTGAAAACAGTGCTCCCCCTTCTAGCAGATGCTGAAAACAGTGCTCCCTCTTCTAAAATCAGTAAGTTCCCCTAGAGAAAATGCCATGGACTCCAGCCTCATGTCTCTGCCCTGTGCTTCTTTTCCCCACATCTTGGCCCAATACCTCTTCATGACCCGAGCCTTAGTTTATATATACACACTGCATGTATACAATATTCCACTCTGAGGGTCAACTGAGGGAAAGTTGTTCCAAATGACAAACTCTGCTATCATTCAGGACATTTTACTTTTCTTGAATCCAGGAGAAGCTTTTCAAATCCAGTCTAACGCATATTACACAGAACCACAACAAAAAAGTAGACACTTTTAAAGGATGCTTCAACAAAGAAACTCACGGAGGTGGGTGGAATCAGCCTGCATACAGCCCCGAGCAGACCCAAGAGCTGCAAGGAATTTAATGACCAACAACTTTGGTCTTACTACAAAATCAAAACCAACAGGGACACAACCCCCGCCCCCATGGAGGAACTGCCTTTGCACAAGACAGTTAAGCATCCCCTCTCATGGTGAGGGTGCTTCGGGAAGGACTTTGCCCACAACAGCTCTCCTTGCTGTTTTCTCTCCCCAGACAACACACTGAGAGATTCTGGATGACTCTCCAAGCTAGAGAAGATGCTGAATGATTCTCCAAGGTAGCTTTGCTTTGCTTTGGGGTTTGTTTTTGCAAAGGGACATATTTCGTTTCTAGTTGGCAAGGCAGAGACAAATGTTTCAGAGGAGAACAAAGTCTTCTCAAAGACTAGAACTCAGCACGACTCGGAGGCTTGACCAAACATTGCCCACAATGGACTTAAAGTTCTAAAATATGAAAAATGTCCGTATCATCCTCCATACCTGTCACCCTGGCATGTGGCATGAAATGCTGCTGCAGACAACCCTACATGGCTTCCCATACCCACCAAGTGTCAGACCAGTGTAAGGCAGGGCCTTTCAGTCGTCACCTGAGAAGTTATTTGCTCCTGTTCTAAGGCTCAGGGAGGACAATCATAGAGCTTCAAGCTAAGTGAGAATAAAAAAAAAATAAAAAAATAAAGACAACTTTAAAAAAAACATGAAATAGCACTGAGGGAAGCCTCCTATTTTGCTTTTGGAGGTTCATAGAAAAAAATCCATTATATTCTAAAATAAATGGAGTCCCTCAAGGCTGTTCCTCTGGTAGATAAATTCACTGTTGCTGAGAAATCAGAGAGAATGGTTTCTCTGAAATGCTAAAGGCTGTGGGTTTGGTTGTATTTATTAAGCAGCCAAGGATAAAATATTGATTGCAATGTTTCAGAAATCACAGAGAATTATCCATGGAAGGAAATTACTTTGAACAGCTGGAAGTAGAACTCTAAAGAGTGGTCATTACAGCTGCGTAGAAAAACTATTGTTTACTGTTAATTGCGGGCCCTAAATTATTGACAAGGAGTGCTATACAAAATGATGAGAAAAGCCGAAAGGCTGATAAATAAACAATCATATAACACAAGTGTCAGAAAACATAAAAATCTAAGCCTGTGAAGGTTAACTTTTCCATATAGATGTCTGCAGTAGACAAAAGATGTTCTCTGAAAAAATAAAATAAAATAAAAAACTGAGATTTAATGAAAAGCCTTGTCAATTTCTAGTTGAAGGAGTCTGGGAACTTTTCTTAGTTTCAACTTCAGTTTGCTCATATCTGAAATGGGATATATGTTGGTGACCATCTTCATGAACAGGCACTTGATAGGATTCGGCATAGAGCAAACCCTTCCTATTCATAACCCACAGAAAGAGCCATTCATATTCATAACCCAGGACTTTCATGGGTCTATATTGTTTTTTGTTGTTGTTGCTGCTGTTTGTTTGTATGGTTTGGTTTGGTTTTTCCAGACAGGTTTCTCAGTGTAACAGCCCTGACTATCCTGAAACTCACTCTGTAGACCAGGCTGGCTTCAAACTCACAGAGTTCTGCCTGCCTCTGCCTCCCAAGTGCTTCGATTAAAGGCGTGCGCCACCACTACCCAGCTGGATCTATATTGTTATTGGTGATATTACCATATAATAATCAAGTTTTACTGCACTGAAATACAGATAACAAGTGATAAAATGAAGTGGTCCCCAAGAAAACAGGCTAGTCAAGGAGGACGGAAGTACAACATTTTAGGAGATTTGGGACACCATGGTAAACCATTCTGAAATTAGAATGCTTCAGATGCAGGACCAGGACAGTGTATACTGTACACTGCTGCAGATGTGACCAGGACAGTGTATACTGCACACTGCTTCAGATATGACCAGGACAGTGTATACTGTACACTGCTTCAGATGTGACCAGGACAGTGTATACTGTACACTGCTTCAGATGTGACCAGGACAGTGTATACTGTACACTGCTTCAGATGTGACCAGGACAGTGTATACTACACACTGCTTCAGATGTGACCGGGACAGTGTATACTGTACACTGCTTCAGATGCAGGACAGTGTATACTACACACTGCTTCAGATGTGACCAGGACAGTGTATACTGCACACTGCTTCAGATGCAGGACCAGGACAGTGTATACTGTATACTGCTTCAGATGCAAAGCCGGGACAGTGTATACTGTACACTGCTTCAGATGTGACCAGGACAGTGTATACTACACACTGCTTCAGATGTGACCAGGACAGTGTATACTGCACACTGCTTCAGATGTGACCGGGACAGTGTATACTGCACACTGCTTCAGATGTGACCAGGACAGTGTATACTGCACACTGCTTCAGATGCAGGACCAGGACAGTGTATACTGTACACTGCTTCAGATGCAGGACCAGGACAGTGTATACTGTACACTGCTTCAGATGCAGGACCAGGACAGTATACAACAGTTCCAGAACTTACATCCTGGAAGTCAGAATCTAAGGGTGATTCTGCTCTCAGACTTGCTTGTAGGAATCGCCTTCATTTAACTGACACAGAGTTAGTTACTGTGTCCAAGTAACTGTCTGAATTCTCCTCCCACCTCTCAGAAATGTCCGTCTCTGCAGCCTTTGTGTGGTTGTCCACATCCGCCCATCTCTGGATCTGTGTTGTTCTCAGGAATCCTCGCGGTTTACTCTGCTGGACACCATGAACTCATCAGGTCTCCTTCACTCACACATGACCTTGGTTTGGCTTAAGCTGAAAGGATTTTTATTACTGTGTGTGTCACTAAGGAAGTCAAGGAATACTTGGTATCTGGCACAGTGGAATCCAGCTGCTAAAGTGATCGCTATAGGGAATCTGGTTTTGTGTCTCAGCTCTATTTTCCAAGGTACTAGAGAGTTCTCTTTACAGTAGCAAATTGGCTACCAGAGGCTAGCATGCCAATAAAAAAGGGGTTCCTTTTTCCAATACCTCCATCATACTTCTGGGGCCCAAATCTTGCTAGGCTGACATGGGTCCCTCATCTACCATGGAACCAATCACTACACGGAGGCCACAGATCAAACGCTTAGCTAGAGCTCTGTTGTATGTCCATTCCTGGTATTAGGAGATAGGAGTTCATCACATTCAAACCAACAGTATGAGTGAGGTTAGGGGGGCTACGGTGACCCCCCTTCCAGAAAAGAGGTGTGTTCTATTAGCAAAATGAATGCTAAGCAAACAAAATTATAGTATTGCATACACCAGTGTTGCAGGAATCCTAAATGGTCTTATAATAAAAACCCGGAGCCAGATAGTGGGGTAAATACTGAAAGATCAGAGAGACAAAGGAACAAGTCACAGCCACTTCTCTCCTCGCCAACTCCACGAATCCTCTGACTGAATGCCCTTGAGTCCTCATCAAAAGGGCTCTAGTTCCTGTCTCCTCATGCCTTACATGCCTTTCTCTGCCCAGCCATTTCCCTTCCTATCACTGGGATTAATGGCAGGTGTGCTTCATAAATACTGGGGTTAAAGGTGTGTTCCACCACTCCTTGGCTCTGTTTCTCTCCTAGACTAGATCAATCTCATGTAGCCCAGTGTGGCTTTGATCTCACAAAGATCCAGATGGATCTCTGCCTCCTGAGTGCTAGGATTAAAGGTGTGTGCCACCACTGCCTGACCTCTATGTTTAATCTAGTGGCTGTTCTGTTCTCTGATCTTCAGGCAAGTTTTATTAGGGTACGCAATCTATCACGACATACCAGTTCTTACCTGTACTCCCCCATCTGCTTCTCCTACCCTTATGTACATTCTCTTCTATGAAACCAGCAGGTCTCCTCCCTCCCTCACCTACACACACACACACACACACACACACACACACACACACACCCATCATCACCTTCATCCTATAAGACTCAGCTCCACGGTCAATTCCTGTAAGAGATTTTCCCTGGCTAGCCACAACATTGTAACTGCAGGCAGGATTAGAAGCCCCCAATGGCCCTACAGTTCCTTTTGGTTGTCCCTGTTATTGTGCTGATATTCATGCCATAGTCCTCACTCCTGGACTAACCCTCTTGAGCATAGTGTCTATTAACCCAGCCCCGTAGTCTGTACAATGAGCGCAGTTCTTGGTGTCTAGTCTGAATGAATCTGTGAAAGAAATTTTAGCTTGAAATTGACCCAAAATTTCGCGCGCACACACACACACACACACACACACACACACAGAGAGAGACAGAGAGAGAGAGAAAGAGAGAGAGAGAGAGAGAGAGAGAGAGAGAGAGAGAGAGAGAGAATTCAGAATAGTTAACCAATCAGAAAGACTCTAAATGTGGTTTTAGAACAGAGGTAGAGGTCTAGAAGTGTGCTGCAAGGACTAAGCATTGTTGCTACAGCCACTGGGATGAGGGGAGCTCCCGGTTGCCATGGGCAGCAAAAGCACCAAGAGCAGCAGGTACCTTCTAGATGCAATGGGACTGTTCAGTAGTTCATCATCTGCTACGGGTATTCTGCTGCATACTTGATCGTTTCCCATCACATAGGCAGTCATATGCATTGAAATATATATTTGATATGTGCATTGATATGTGAAATAAAAGTTCACATCAGTTTGCCTTTTCTATAGTGTCTTTTTGGCAAAACGTCAACAGTATCCAGAAAGTGTGACTAAGGTTGGAAAGATGCAAAGTCCATGATATTCCCCTTCCACAGCATCTGCTCTGGCTTCAGACCCCAGACCGAGAGTCTCAATAGCTCCCTTCAAGATGGCATCCAAGATGATATAAGTTCCCATGACATTTGCTTCTCTTATATGAAGTCAAATGATATTCACGGCTCCCCCAGACTCACTCCATTTCCCAAGGGAGCATACATTCGGCATCCCAGGAGAGCTTAAGGCAACAAGGGTTGGGGAAACCTTTAGAGAAGCTAATTTTGTATTCACAAAGGAAGCAGCAGTGGCCAGGTCCTGCCAGTAGGTGAATTTACAGCACATAATTCTTTCAGAATGAGATATGCAAATTAAATCAATTAAATCCTGGCTGTGCTCGGCCATTCTAGAGCACACACACACTCATGGTCACATTAATTGAAACGGTGCAGGAGTCTTAGATTCAGGGTAATAAGTTGTGCCTGAGACAATCAACAGGCCGTGCATCCAGATTAGGGCTGAGTAAGAAGAACAGATGTTAAATCATTCAAGGATCCGGGACTGCATGCCGGAGAGGCTGGCCATGCGGTACTGACTACCAAAAAGGAGTGCAGCTTTCAGTAATAATGACAGGGCGCACAGCTTGCTTGGTGGAGGAGATGCTTTCCCTTCAGACACCAAGCTGACGCCAGGATGGGGAAGGGCAGTGATTAGGACCTTGACCTACCTAGAAATGAAAGAAATAGTTTCCGTTTCAGAACAGAACAGGGTCAACGTTGGAACTCCAACAACTCTACACGCATTCCTGATTGCCTGAGATAGAAACATGGGTACACCCTAGATTCCTCCCACCCTAACCATCTCTTTCCACAGCTAGCCTTTCTCTGCCTCCTAATTCTGCTCTCATTTCCTCGGCCTTCAGTCCTCACTGGCCCTACCACCTGAGACCAAAAACCATCAGCTCTCTCCTCCTGGATGTCTCAAATTAGCTCTTATTGATTTGCCTGATTCTACTTCTGTTTTGCTCTGATCCATCCTCCTTGTAGAAGCCTTAATGTTCTTTTATAAAAATTGAATCATGTCCCTCCCTACCTAAAAATTCAATTGCCTTCCCCTTGCTTTTTGAACAAAATCCCAGCTTTGTACGGTGATCTAATTAGCAAAGCAAAACAGACTGCTTCATGTGGTCTATGAGCCCAGTTGTGCTCTGTGCATCCATCCTGCCACACTGGTCCACTTCAGCATCCTTTCCTTCTCAGACCATTTATAATGCTGTTCCTTCTTGGGATTGTCCCATTCATCCCAGCCTCACTCCTAACCTCTTTGTGTGACTAGTCCTTCTTGCCTTATGGTCATGCCTTAAATGTGACCGTGCTGGGTCCTTTTCTGAACACAGTACCTAAAGAACACCCTTTCCTGTTCCAAACCCTAAGACCCGAAGTACCACCTTCCCCTAGAGCAGTGGTTCTCAACCTTCGCAGTGCTGCGACCCTTTAATATAGTTCCTCATGGTGTGGTGACCCCCCCAACCATAAAATTATTTTTGTTGGTACTTCATCATTGTAATTTTGCTACTTTTATGAATTGTGATGTAAATATCTGTGTTTTCCAATGGTCTTATGTGACCCAAAGGGGTCATGACCCACAGGTTGAGAATCACTGCCCTAGAGTCTGCTGGATACCGTCTATGGTTTCCTCATTACCAGAAGCTGAGAAACAGTAACCACAATTCACATCCTGGCATCTCAAGCCCATGGGTGCCTAGACCACAGCAATGCGAGATTAAACACACAGAGATCTTCTCCTGCTGTGATCCATTTCCTCTGTCAGCAGGCACACTGCAAAAGGGATGGCGGGAACCCACTTGACTTGATTTGTCTTCAATCTAGTCAACAGGGTGAGGCAATTTAGCCTTGTACATTCTAACTGAGTCTTAATGACCCAACCCAGGGAGATCCCTATTAACATATCAGGGAGATTGGCTGAGAACTTTGATTGCTTCTCTGGAGATCTATTAATCCATGATTTATTAATCTACTAGAGGAAGATTTCAGCAGCCCTAGCATGAGGTCATTAATCCTTCAAATACCATTTTATCTCTTCCCCCTTCCGGCCCACTTCTTAGAATGACTTCTGAAGGCTGTTGTCTCTGAGGTTTTGTTGGCTCGTACTCTGTCTATGTACCCTTCAACCTAGACCTCGGGGTATCTGGAGTGCCCTTGACAGAATTGTCACATAGATTTAACTAACTCCTGTACTTCTTCATCTGACTTCATAGATCTTGGTCCTGTAAAGGATTTTAACATACTCAGTTGTAGCTTCACATTTTCTTAACTGATTAATTTATCCCTATTAGTGATATCCATCTTATGGAAACACATTCAGTTGATAAATATGCTTGAAAATAGTTATGTAACAGATACAATCTCTCTCTCTCCATATGCTGAACATAGTCCATCCAATCTTACTTTACATGGTTTTTAAATATTTTTCCAAAAGACAGAATCTCACCTCTTTTTAAAATTTGTCTTTCTTGAACTGGAGAGATGGCTGAGCAGTTAAGAGCACTTTCTACTCTTGTAGAGGACCCAGGTTCAGTTCCTAGTACCCACATGATGCCTCACATCGTTTGAAATTCTCTGTGGGCTCCTGCATGCACAGGCACAGACACATAATATAAATATCTTCAAGTTGTCTTTCTCTGAATTAGTGAAATCAGAGGGTGTATGTAATAACACATTCAGGATCACTATTATTCCATCCTATTTAAAAGGTACCTATATACTAATGCCAGAGTAGAATATCAGCAATATTCTATAAGTTAGCTTCCCTTCTCTACTTTGCATCTTTTCCTATTTGCTCCTAGTTTCAACAATCCAAAGCCAGTTCCCAGTGTCTGGAGACAGTGTTTCTCAGAAACCAAGCAGAAACTTGGGATCAATCAAATTCATAAGGTTAAATAATAAAAACCGACAGACCAGGTTTCAGGAACTTTGGGGCAGTGATTACTGATCCCCTAACCTCAAGGACTTGGGAGAAAATGGCTCCATCTGTAAAGTGCTTGCCATACAAAAATGAAGAGCTGTGTTTTGTCCCCATCTTCTGTAAAGGACACAGCAGAGGTCTGCAATCCCACTGGAGAAGCAAAGACATGTGGACCCTTGGAGCTCACTGGCCAGCCAGCATGCCCAAATGGCTGGGCTTCAAGTTCAATGGCTGACCATGTCTCAAAAAGCAAGGTTGAGAGCAACTAAAGAATGCACCCAGTGTCAACCTCTAACGTCCACACGCTGTGCATGAACGTGCATATACAGCATGAACACATACACACATACCACACATAAAAAATAAATACATAAACATTGAAAAGGACAATTATGTCTTCAATTGCTGCTGCCACCTGAGTGCTACCTTCAATCTGGTGTCACATGCTCAAGCAAAACCGTTGGTAGGAGAATTGTATGGGCAGAGCATAGCTCATGCAAACTTAACCCAGTAAGCAAGCTACATACAGAAAGGGGAGCAGATCCCTTGAGAGATCTATGGGTCTTTGGTAGGAGATGAGACTACAGAAATAAGTAAGAACATGCCTTTGGCCTTGCAGGATCATGACCTCCTTGGGATTACTGAACAATGGACATCTAGCACACATGTGCTGAGCATTCTTACAGTTATGATATATGCAGGGGTTACCAAGAAGGACCATAGCTTTGTGGAGCATGAGGTCAGCTTTCTACTCGAGCAAGGACTTGTGACAAGCCTTGAGCTTTCCTATTATGCAGAGACTGGACAAATGATACAGGACTTGACAATTAACCCAAAAATTTTCTTTTCAAGATTCCCTAAAGATATCTTCACCCCTAGAAAGCAAAAAGAAAAAGAGAATATAGATATGAGATAGATCATCGAATCTACTCTGAGAAAAAAGATAAAGAAATAATAGGATAAATAGGTAGATCACTGAATCTACACTGAAGAAAAAGGGGAAGATATAAAAATGACAAAAGGTAAACTACTGAATCTATTATGAAAAGAAAAAAGAGAGAATATGGATATGATAAGATAAAAAGGGAGATTATGGAATCTACTTTTAAAAAGGAACTACTTGTTTTAAATAAGATAAGTAATGAAAATTTTTTGGTCTGATTTTATCAGATGTTACTGGACTGGATATTGTTAGTATATATATAATGGAGTTTTATCTGAATCTTCAAATGGACTAGATATCATTAATGTAATTTTTGGCTGTATATATTGTATATACTTATAGGATAGTTTTTCTTGTATTAGTTATAAGCTTTTTTAAATTTTAGACAAAAAGGGGGAAATGTGGTAATATTGTCTTCCCCAAAATATTGTGCACCCTAATAAACTTATCTGGGGTCAGAGACAGAACAGCCACTAGATACAAAGGCTAGAAAATGGTGGCACTCACACCTTTAATCCTAGCATTCCAGAGACAGAAATCCCTCTGGATCTCTGTGAGTTCAGGGCCACATTGGAAACAGCCAGGCATGATGACACATGCCTTTAATCCCAGAAAGCTAGCATTAAGCATTTAATCCCAGGGAGTGGTGGTAGAAAGCAGAAAGGTATATAAGGCGTGAGGACCAGAAACAAGAAGCATTTGGCTGGTTAGGCTTTTAGCTGGTTAAGCTTTTAGGTTTTGAGCAGCACAGTTCAGCTGAGAACCATTCGGATATGAGGACACAGAGGCTTCCAGTCTGAGGAAACAAGATCAGCTGAGAAGTTGGCCAGGTGAGGTTAGCTGTAGCTTGTTCTGTCTCTCTGACCATCCAGCATTTCACCCCAATACCTGGCCCAGATTTGTTTTTATTAATAAGAACTTTTAAGATTCCTGTTACAATGAGGGCTTCCTGGTCAGTCAGGTCTTCTTTTCAGGACACAAGCCCTTTTTCCAAGCTCCCAAAATGCTGCTTGCTAGAAACGCACATAGGCATCCTTTCCCAAGAACTGTCCTTCCCTATCTAAGGGTGTACCTCCTATCAGGACAGCCTTATCCAATGACTGGCTGATACACAATTACAGAGAATCACCATTATTCCTCAGTTGAAAACTTCACTGTAGACCCATGATAGCCTTGGAGCTTCTTTGGGGGTCAGGTGCTAAACTGCAGTTTCAGCTCACTCTCTGCCTAATTCAGCTTTCTGCACTCCCTTGAAGATGATGTTCCTGAAGGCACTCCCCAGAGAGAGTCTATTTCCAGCCTGTATAGCTTCCCTTGGTTTCACAAAAGGAGCTATACAATAATAGGTGGCCATGCATAAGATAGGGCTATATCCAAGACAACCAAATACAGTGATGTATGTGTACTGCATGTCCAGATACTTTTCCACATTAGATCATATGCTGCCTTAGCAGGCAGTTTACACTTTGTAGTTCTATTTTTAAACCCTTGAGAATTTCTATCAAGTCAGGTTAGTTCCTTCCCTATTAATCTCCTAAATTGCCAGGCCCCTTAGAGTCATCTATCTATCTATCTATCTATCTATCTATCTATCTATCTATCTATCCATCATCTACCTATCTATCCACCCATCCATCTATCTACCTACCTATCTACCTTCCTACCTATCTCCCTTCCTATCTATCTATCTATCATCTATCCATCCATCCATCCACCTACCCTTCTGTCCATCAATCTTTTTATTGAGAGCTGCACAGATCGCACAGTTAGCTGCCAGACTCAGCAGCAGGTGCACCCAGAACCACCATCAGCAAAGCACACCAAGTTCTAAGCACACTCTCCAATGTAAAGTGCTGTGTGATGGCACAGGACTCGCTGGCACTGGATGCCTCTACACATGCTCTTTGCACCTGGGAACCCAGTGGGATGTTCAAAGGCTTGGACCCTCCCCTCTTCCCATGCCCCGTCATTCACAGACACTAGACCTATGCATTGGTCTAAAGGTTCTTACTGCTTACTCCTGCTATATTCTTTGTCATGTGGCAGAGGCTTTATCCTACCAAATTGCTTGGACATCTGCCTTTATCATCATTTTCTTCCCCAAGAACCTGTTAAGTCACTAAGATTGTACACATAAAGCACTCCCTGGGACCCCGTGAGAAAAGAGTAGCTATACACACACACACTTATAGTTGAGTATATTATACAAAGAAGCCCTTCTGAAAGTTAAGCTCACACTCCACAAGCTCTGGGTCTTCTCTAGATGCATTGTATCTGTCATACTTTTATTAGAAGAACACTTGTGTCATAGCTATCCACAAGTCAGTGATCCCAATGTGAAAATGGTCCTGGAAAGACAAAGGGACAGTCTCATTTTCTTCTGTCTCCTCAGCTCATAAAGAGTTGAAGAAGTAAAGCAGAAAGGACAACAGGGGGAGATCAAAGGCGGAGGTGTCAAAGGGCAGAGGTAATTTTGTTTTATATCAACACACAGCCGACACCAACATGCTCATCCACAGAATGCAAGTATAGAGTAGTCTGCCTCTTCCTGTTTCCCATACAGTTGTTAATAAATATTTATAGTAGCCTCGCATGGGCAAGACCCTGGGTTCAATCCCCAGCATCACAAAAAGCACATATGAATAGGTGTGTGTATGTTAGTGTATGCCAGATGGAGAAATAATGAGTCATGCATATATGGTCTTGACCAAGAGCTGAAACACAGAGGCATCCTAGTCTAATACAGGGCAGGAGGTATCCATGGTGCCCAACACTAATTGGTCAACAAGGCATTCTGCACATGCTGTGGAATTTGACTAATGTGAAGGGGGATGAGACTCATCACTCAGGTAAATGGGCATTGATGTCACTGACTGTCCTCCCAGGATGCTGCAGGGAAACGTCCCACTTAATGACTCATTAGTCATTTTCAGGTGTAGCTTGAGCTTTCTCCTCGCTAATTAGGTTGACCTTTCTAGGGGCGAAGATTTATACTGTGAATATATTACCTGCTTCAAAAATCATCTGTTTGTAAGTGAAATGGTGCTGTGGCACCTCAGGGAATTGGCAGATGTAGTGCCAATAGGCGCGCCCCTTCGTTTAGAACATTTTCGTCACCTTGAGATCATTTAAGACTTTTAAAAACTGTCCTAACCATTTCAAAACCTTAGGACTTCCTTTAAACCCAAACACTGCTGACCAGAGCCTGATTTGAAGTCAACCTTTAAAAGGTGTTTGGCTGACTCATCCTGTTTTAGGTGGATTTCCAAGCCCCAGAGTGGAATGACCAGTAGTGATAGAGATTGCCTCAGTTCAGTGTCCCTTAGCAACCACAATTTCACTTTCCTGTTGCCATAACAACTATGGGATGAACATCAAGGTCATCAAGCTCACTGAGCCTGTCAGGAAACTCAGCTCTAACTTCCCGGCTCCTCTTCTCTGTTTGCTCTCACAGGAGACGGCTCTTGGAACGTGCCATTTGCTTCTCCTGTCTGCCTCTCCATGGTTTTCTAGAAAGCAATCTATGAAATTACACAAGATAATCCATAAGGGAGGGAAGGCCAAGACCTTGGCCCATACACTGCTGTAGTCTCTATAATCCGGCATTTACACTGCACTGCATAGATGACAGGTTTGTTTTAAAAGAATAGAAAGAGTATATATGTCAGGGAAAGGACTTTGAAGTACTGAAAAACTTCTTTTTCAAGGTCATGTTTTTCATGTTTTACTTTCTGAGAATTTCATAAATGAGTACTGGAGTTACATCTCTACTCCACCTTCTCCCCATCCAACCCTTCCAATGTTTCCCACTCTCAACTCCCTCTCAAATGCATGGCCTCTTCCTCTTTAATTATTACTGTTGCACACGTGTATATGTATGTAAGTATATAAAATACAATCTACCAAGCCTGTTTAATGTTGCTCATGTATTATGTATGTATGTATGTGTGTATGTATGTATGCATTTATGTATGTATGTATGTATGTATGCATGTATATATGTATGTATTTATGGCTATCCACTTGGCATTTGTCAACCTCTCACGGCCCTGGAGAAGACTGAGTCTCCATCTTTAAGCAGCCAGGAATTGCCTGTTGCTGTTGCCATTGCCCTTGGTTGCCTCCCAGAACTTGAAGGTAAACTCCTATTGCTGGAGATATTCATCATGATTGTTAGTACTCACTTTGCAGTGTCTGCGGCAAGAGCGGGGAGCTGAATCTGGAGATCACCACAGGCCCTTTCAGGACTCACGTTCTGTGAATCTCAACAGGTCTTAGTTTGCAAGCATTTTCTTTCAAGTGGGAAACCAAAGACAGTCCCGGCTCAGGCTTGCCCAGCAAGTGTGAAACAATCAGCTTCTTGGAACAAAGACAAAAGCCTGGTCTTGCTGTGAGCTGTGTGTTCCTTCCTGTGTGTAAGCAGTGGCAGTCCACGTGCCCCACTGCCCAGAGTGAATATGCAGCGAGGAAACCTTCTCTTTGTGTTCTCTTGGGAATCATCAATAGAAAACTTTAAAAATGGATTTTCTCCTCAGACTTCACCAAAATTCCAAGGAAATCAGCTGGATATTAGCTGATGCAACATTTGAAGACATTGTTATTCAGAGCTATTTTAAGGCAGATAAGTTTCCCAGCAAAACTGACTCTTGACACTTGCAGGAATAAATGATTCTCAGTATATTCTGGGGAAAAAAACTCACTTTCTGCTGAAATGTAAGATGGTTAATGGCGGAATGCAGAGGGCAGGGTGCAGCAGGGAAGTTTCATTTTAGGGCACGCATCTACAATCATTAATAAGAGACTGGTTTTTATTTTTATTTTTTGGTTGACGTTATTATGAAATCATGTGGTTTCCTGTTTTGCCACAAAGCAAGCCCAGCTCAGGTGATGTGTGAAGCCATCTGCTCCCTTTCTGGTTCTATTGATCCATCCATACACGAAAGACCAAAGGTGGCTGAACATGGTCTTCTTCCCTCCCTTCCTCGGGAGGCACGTCTTCAAGAATTTCCGCAGCAAAGCCTATCCAAAAAGGATCATTTCTGTAGATGAAAATGTTTCCTGGGAAGAAGAGCGCACTGAAGATGGGAAGGCTCCCTCCCTGCCTTGGTGTTTCTCCAGGGAGAAAGGTGGCTCTTCACAGAGAAGCGAGACACCCGCAACTTGTGGCCCCACCCCTGCGGGCGCTGGGGTCTGAGCAGTATCTTTAGAGACCGAAGATGACAGCTGAGCAGCAAAAACTAAATTCCTTATAGAGGTACTAATCGAAACCAGTCCCTGGCACATAGTGGACATTTCGTGAATTCTCTAAGAAGGAATTCATGAATCCTAGCAGCCGCAGTTAACATGCAGTGAGTGAGTGGAGGTGGGGCCTAGCTGCCATACTGAAGAATTCAATCAAATCCATCCGCTCACGGACGCGCCCGCCATGCAATTTATATCTCACGGGTGTCACTGAGAAGGTATTTATGTCTCTCAGGCTCTGCCGTGCTCTCCTGCTGACACAACAACTCTACAGGCAGAAAATTCTCCCAGCCTCGTTTTACAGGTAAAGAAACGAAGCCAGACATTAATAACAAACTGGGAAGCATCTAGGTAAATGACTATGGTGTTGGGGGTTTATGGAGGTTTGAATGAGAATACCTCTCACGGGCACATATGTCTGAATGCTGCGTCACCAGAGGGTAGCACTGTCTGAAAGGATCAGGAGGTGCGGCCTTGTTGAAGGAAGTGTCTCACTGGAGCTGGGATTTGAACTTTCAAAAGCCCATGCCAAGCCTAGTGTCTCCCTGTCTGCCTGTGGATCAGGATGTAGCTCTCAACTACTTCTCCACGTCTGCTCTGCCTGCTGCCATGCTGCTGACCATGATGACAATGGACTAACCCTCTGAAACTGTAAGCCAGCCCCCAATTAAATGTGTTCTTTTACAAGAGCTGCCTTGGTCATGGTGTCTCCTCACAGCAATTCAACAGTGACGAAGGGATTAAATTCAGTCCTCCCAGTTCCCAGCCCAGTGACCTTATCTTAAGGAAGAAACTTTCTCCAAGAGGGATATTAACTCAGAATTATTCATTTAGAAAATCAGCTACATAGTTAGAATTCCTGGCTGGAGTGAAGGAAGATCAAATGGACCACCTTTGGGAAGGAGGATGTACTGTAATGCTATGGAGGGCTCAGAGCCAGTGGGTAGATAGAAAGAAGATGGGGGTTGGGAAGGGAAGTGTCTGAGGCCATGTTGCTCAAGGTAGAAAGCACAGCAATGTTTTCCCTTAGTCAGACCGGGCTCTTGTCATTGGCATTTCCACCAACTGCCATGAGAACTTTTTCAAACATCTAAGACAAAAGGGGGAGATGTTGTGGGTAGCTGTTTTGGCTATGACCGTGAAGCCCTGCCCCTAGTAAGGCAGTAGGTAACTGTTACCTGCCTATGACCTTAAAGTACATGCAGTCGGGGCATGACCACTCAGGTCCCTTAAGACCTGGGATGCTCATACGGCGCTTTCTTTGCTCCCTTATGGTTTGGATGCTGGGACTGGCCAGGCAGGTCAGCATGGGACACAGTTCGGCTTTCCTGAACCCTACGATAAACACCTGTGCTGTAGTGAGTTACCCGCTAATAAATTTCTCTGCTCATTAATTAGACTCCATGGATTTCTCACTTTAATCTTTTATCACTAATTCAAGATTTAAAGTATCTGATTGACTGAGTTCAAGTCTCAGATCTCTCTCCTAACTTAAGAGTTCCCATGACAGCAACAGCCCAGTTCTCTCCTTTAGGTTGCGACATTCCAATAAAATTCCGATGGATGGGGTCTTCGAGAAAGCTTAGTGGGTAAGGGTGCTGGCCACCACACCTGACAACTTGAGTTCAATCCCTGGAACCCACATGGTAGGAGAGGATCTACCCTTGCAATTTGTGCTCTGACTACCACGTGCCTACCATGGCATGTACTCATACCTGCCTACCCAAAGAAATGCTTCAAAAAAATTTAGACGTTCTCGTGGATTTATGTATAACCTGAGACAGCAAGCCCTCCACTTCCACTGGCTTTATAACCCTTCATTTTCTAAGGTGAAATATTAGTTGTTTTTGCTGTTTTTTTTTTTCTGGAGAATTGCTCCTTTTCCACTGAGTGTAGGTTCCCAGCACTCTGGACCACTCCCTGAGAGTGTGGATGACTTCCCTTCACTATAAGAAGCCAAAGCTTGTGAAGTCCATGCAAACGTATTTAGGAATGAAGTAAGCCTTCAGTTTGTCTCTGTGGCTCTCGCCTGATAACCTAGGGAGCCTTGAATTGCACCAAACTATTAGCTTTTCTTGCTAAGAATATCTAGTTCTTGGCTTCAGAAATGCTTATCAGACCTAGAGGTATTCTAGGTCACCACAAGTGGTGCCCCCAAAACCATCTGAGGCTGCCAGAGGGAAAAACCACCTCCTGCATTCTCAGCTCATGTAGCTCACCTACACCTTCCCCTGATCCTGACCAGAACTTAGGGAATTCATGTAATCCCTCTTGGCAGTAACAGCCTGGGAATGGGAATGCTGCACACACTGGTGCGTGTTATTAAAGTCCTCTGATAGAAGCTGAGAAAAAAATACTCGGATGACACACCTGTGAGGGTGTTGTCCTGTGCTATTTGCCACCTACTCACCCCAAGGTGATGGGCTGCCTTAGATGATGGCAATAGAGTAAAACATACTGAGAGATGGAAGTCAGATCTTAGTCACTGCTGCTGTACCTACGAATGCAGACACTCCTGCATCCATCCTGAGTACACACACCGGAAGTTTTACTCCTATGTCAGTAATCACCTCTCATGATAAAGCCAGCTTGAGTTATTGTAGCTATAGTTTTCCTGGTCCTGCCTGGCTCATGATCAGGACAAATCTCTCTCACCTGCCAGTCCCACCCGTTTAGTTTATATTGCTTACAAACTGTATGGCCGCAACAGGCTTCTTGTTATCTAGTTCTCATATCTTAAATTAACCCATTTCTGTTAGTCTATAAGTTGCCACGTGGCTTGTGGCTTACCAGTACCTTACATCTTGCTTGTCATGGCAGCAGCTGGTAGTGTCTCTCTGCCTCAGCGTTCCACTTCCCAGAATTCTCTTCTGTCCTTGTCCCTCCTATACTTCCTGCCTGGCTACTGGCCAATCAGTGTTTTGTTTATTAACCAATCAGAGCAACACATTTAACATACAGATCATCCCACAGCAATTTATATTTCTGTCTTTAATCATTCTCTACAAAATTCAAATGATGAAACCAAATATGTACCGAGTACTGACTAAGTGCCTAGCTCTTTGATAGGATTCTAGCAATGACAAAATGTGGAAAGGAGACATGGATCTGGGTCTGGAGAAAGATGTTAGTGAGACAAGCACACAAAGAGGCACAGTGCTGTGAGACTGCAGCAAAGGTCTCCAAACCCTGCAGCACTGTGAGACTGCAGCAAAGATCTCCAAACCCTGCAGAGCTGTGGACTGCAGCAAAGGCCTCCAAACCCTGCAGCACCATGAGACTGCAGCAAAGGCATGGACCACCCTAGGACAACAGACAATTATGAAATGTCTGCAGTGAAAAATAATGCTGCGTCAGAGAACTTTAGTAGCAGTCTCCAGGAGAAACTACTGTGGACCAGCTAGGTTAGACAGCGGCATGCCATGCCCACTTGAGCATCCTCCTTTCCAAGGCTCCCAGACAGACCGAGAATACAGCTAAGAATGAAAAATGCCCAGTCTTCTAGAACGAGGAGCATAGCCAAACTCCAAACAAAGACATTTCAGAGAGAAAGTTCTGACTTAACTCAAATCAGGTCAGCTTGTTCCCATCAAAGGAGTTCACGAGCATCTGCACATGTCATTGAACCACCAGCACAAGGCAGAGCCCGGGGGAGGCTGAAGGAGAACCCTGAAGCACCCTCATTGTTTGTACAGAAGGAACAGGACGAATCATTTGTTCAAGGGCACAGTCAGATGAAACAGGCGGATCATAGTCAAGGACGTTGACTCTCAGCAGACGCAGAAAAGCCGCATGACTTTGGAGAAAGCATTCCACACCATACAAAACAAACAGTAACAAGAATGTGGCTAGTGCCGATGCAGTGAAGACTGAACGGTATTGAGAGAATTTGTGGTTTGGAGATCTCTACAAGTTCTTCCTCTAGAGGGAAGATACACAACAGGGATCAAAAGCAGTAGTTATCAAGTCTCAAAGTTCAGAGCTCAGACAGATACAACCAGTGCAGCCTCGGTCACTTGTCAGCTTGAAGGGACAAGACTCCAGGTCACTGCTTTACCTTTGTGTGTGTGTGTGTGTGTGTGTGTGTGTGTGTGTGTGTGTGTATGTGTGCATTTGTGTGTGTGTTTGTGTGCACATGGTGTATGCTTACATATGTAGATTATGTATATGCATATTTGCATGTGTGGTAGCATATATAGGTATAGATGCAGGACATGTGTGTGTACATGTGTGCATGCATGCACACTTATAAAAGCCATAGGTTGATGCCAAGTGTTTTCCTCCATGTTGTCCATCTTATTTATTGATGCAGACTGAACTCTGAGTTCATCAATTTAATTAATTTAGCTAACTAGTTTGCATAGGTACCTCTGTTTCTGCTCCTGAACTCCAGGATTCCAAGCAGACCCCAGTGCCACTCAGCATTTATATGGATGCTGGGGATCCGAACACCAGTCCTCATCCTTATGGAACAAGTGCTTTATCCACTGAGCCATACCCCAACCCTTCTGAATGTTTCTTTAACAAGAGACAATAATACCTCCTGCTTTAGGGAATATTTGTAGGGAGATAATGAAGGGAAGAACTTTGTGTTTTCTGGTCTGAGCTAAACATTCAATAACTCTTAGCTACTGTCATTACTGTGAAAGTTCTGGGGTTTGATGGATGGGAAAAAAATGTAGACATATCTGGCTTCTAAGGACCACAGCCTCAGCTTCAAATAATAGTCAACTTGTACAGGTATTAGCTGTGTTCCAGGTCTTATGCAGAGTTCCTCCCAACATTAAGCTTCATTCACAGGTCAGGAGACAAGGAAGACTATTACATCATGTGATACATGCCAACACTAAGCTGTGACAAGTTAGACCATGTGTCCTGGCTCATGTGTCTGAGGAAAAAAGGTCAGCTTTGTGTGGCTCGGCCCCTAGTCCCCACACTTTACATAAAGAAGGATTCTTTTTTTTTTTTTTTTTTTTTTGGTTTTTCGAGACAGGGTTTCTCTGTGTAGTTTTGCGCCTTTCCTGGAGCTCACTTGGTAGCCCAGGCTGGCCTTGAACTCACAGAGATCCGCCTGACTCTGCCTCCCAAGTGCTGGGATTAAAGGCGTGCGCCACCACCGCTCGGCTTTCAAGAAGGATTCTTAAGCTGTCCAACTTCAGAATTGCCTACAGAGACATCAGAGAGTTCATCTCAAAACTCACACCCAGAACCTCATATTCAGAAAGGCTCGTGGGGACCCATTAAGTCTAGAGATGAAGGGAATTCAGAAACCCCAGCTTTAGGAGACCATGCTATTGGGTAGAGTCGACTGCATCCCCATCCCTGGAACCACAACATTCAGACTGACTGTGTAATGTCTACTGTAGAAATCAAAGGATTGTTTTTTTCTGCAGAACTAGCTCATTTGGGACCAGTAGCGACTCCGCAGGGAGGTGTTCACCAGGGTGCAATCTCCTGCCTCGAAGTACAAAGTCTACACAGACATCAAGGCCACTTGTAGATGAACAATCTTATTAAATAAGAAACACAGAGCCAATTGCAGAGTTAAAAGCCCAAGAGGTCAGAGCAATAGCTAAGAGCTAAAAACCTTACCCTTCACTGCCGCTGCTGTCCTCCTCAGCAAGAGTGCTACTTCCTGTGTATCTGTCTTTATATAGACTTTCTGTTCTGCCTTCTCATAGGTTGTTAACTCAACCACATGACCTCCTCGTCACTGCCCATCTATACAGACCTCCAGATCTTCTATGGTTGGTATTGAGATTAAAGGAGTGTGTGTCTCCATGCTGGTGGTATCCTTCAACACACAGAGATCTGCCTGTCATGTGATCGGGATTAAGGGCATGTGCTACTACTGCCAGACTTCTGGCTTGCTATTAGCTCTGACCCCCAGGCAACTTTATTTATTAACATACAAATAAAATCGCATTTTAGTACAAATAAAATATCACCATAGCCACTCCAACACTAACATAAGCCATTAGAATCTCTTGGTTGGACTGAAGATGTAGCTTTGTTGGAAGAGTACTTGTCTAGCATTCATGAAGTCCTAGGTTCAATTCCCAACATTGCATACAATGGACTTGGTGATGTGCTGCTATAATCCCAGCATTCAGGAGATAGAGGAAGTAGGGTCAGAAGTTTAAAATTATCCTCAGTTTGAGGGTAGTCTGGACTACATGAGACCTTAGCACAAAAAGAAATAATAAATAAACTGCGGGCTGTAGCCTAGTCTGTAAAAAGTATCTTGATCTTCCTACACTAATGACATCTGTGCCTCAACTCTCCTAATCCATCCTGCTCCCCACCCCAAGCATGCTAAGCTGCTCATTAATAACCACCCCTGTTCTCCAAGATCAGGGTTGTCCCAGACCCTCAACCACTGTCAAGGAGACAGTGAGCACTCTCCATGTGCTGCAGAGTCAAATGTCCTCGTTATGTTGTCGACACAGGCTCACAGCAGGCTGTCCAGGAGTCTTGATGCACTCTTGGCAAAGACTCACTACAAGTCAAAAGTCTACTCTGGAGACATGTGCAGCAAACTTCATGCCCAGGAAGCAGTCTCCAGGCCTGTGAAAACCGCCAGAGCTGAGGGCTGTGTAGATGCAGCAGCCAGCTCAGTCCAGACTACGCGATCCTAGCAAGTCAGCAGAGATGTGTGGCACCTAGGCCAGACACGCCCAACAGCATTCAAAGTCACTGAACACCAAGTAAGCATTTACTCCAAGCTAGCAATTAATATGCACTGAAGCCATTTCCCCCACCCACCCCCTTTCCTAGTAGAATATCCCAGCAGTCATCACTCCTGCCTGAAGCAGCTATAAACTTTGTTTAGACAAGTGTTTGAAGCACATTGTTCCTACAACAATTGAAAAGAGACACTGAGCGAAGGCTCTTAGCTCTGACTGATGTGTGATGCAGCCCAAGGTGACATATTATAAAACACTCAGTTGAAACAATGCACCTAGCAAGAGTTCTTATGCAAACAGAGGCACTAGCCACTGGCAGCAGTTTCCTTCCCGGCTGCTCCGGCCAGCCGGCCGTTCTGCACTATGGCTTTTGTTCTCTCCTCCATACAGCACTCTTCGGGCAGGCCTTCTCCCACCACTTCTGTGTGGTTTGAATGTAAATGTTGGCCTCTCTCAAAGACAGATTTATTTTTTAACTCTTTTCGGAAAGTGCAAGGGCAGTGCCTTTTGAAACCCACTACACTGTGTTTCTGTTGAAGGGCAGGTGTGCCGGGAAGCAATGCCATTTTGTAGCAATTAGTTTCAGTTGGTCGGACAGAAGGATCTCTTCAGGATGCCAGTGGACAAAAGGCAAGTCAAAGACCACTTTTGTCATTGCCCCCAAGCCCTGCTCAAGGACGCGTGTTCAAAGCCACTTCTCAGTATACTGTATATCTCACTTAGTTTCTGGTGGCTGTGACAAAATCAACTTAAAGAAAGAAAACTACTATAGCTCACGGCTTGAGAGGTTTCAGTCCATGGCCAGTTGGCTCCATGGTTTCGAGGCCTCTGGAAAGGCAGACTCCGGTAGGGCATTCAACAAAACTGCTTGCCTTTTGGTGACCGAAACACGGAGGAATGAGAAGGGGCTGAGGCCCAGGGACCTCACGTCCTTCTACAATGTCCCACCTCTTTAAGATTTTACCAGCTCTGCCGGGCGGTGGTGGCGCACGCCTTTAATCCCAGTACTTGGGAGGCAGAGGCAGGCAGATCTCTGTGAGTTCAAGGCCAGCCTGGTCTACAAAGTGAGATCCAGGACAGGCACCAAAACTACACAGAGAAACCCTGTCTCAAAAAAAAAAAAAAAAAGATTTTACCAGCTCCAAGTTGTGTTATCAGCTCCAGACCAAGTCTTTAGCATGGAAGTCCTTAAGGGACACTTGAGATCCAAACTATAACACTGTCTCATCCTTGAATTCAAAGGGGAAAACAAACAATGAAATTCAATACAAGCAAATAAAGTTGGGAGTGGAGGGTGTAGACTCTGGGAAAGTTGTCTCTTTCTCAGCTTGTCTCTCCAAGTGTCCTCTAAACTTACGTTTCTGTGCCACTGAAGTAGTTTACTCTCTCTAGTAAGAGGCATTTCCACATTTTTTATAATCCGGTCCTTGCCCCATATTCTTCTTGGTTAATGGCACACTTAGGATTCATTGTGAAAATGGTTTAATTCTTGGTGCTGTGGTGATTAAAGACATTCAGGTGACTAACATGCCCCGGGCATATCTTTTGTGAGGGAGACTCAACAACTCCTATTCACAAAATCCAACAACCACAGAGAGGAATGAACCCCAATCTTCCCTCGTTCTGCTGAAGGCCCCCAGAGCAGCCACCAATATCAGCTGAGTATTAGCATTCTCCAAAATGTGGCAACCTCCTGATTTCTGTTTTGTTTAGACTACTGGAAGTCAATGGCAGTCCTTGAATTGCAGATAAAATTGATCATGGGTTTTGAAAATAGAATATGAGTGACAGAGAAAAGAAATTAGTGAAAAAAGACAGTGGTTTTCTGTACTTCCCTCTTTCTCAGCAGAATTCCATTTTCATTTAAAGAGCTACCTGGCGCTGGGCAGTGGTGGCACACGGCTTTAATCCCAGCACTCGGGAGGCAGAGGCAGGCGGATCTCTGTGAGTTTGAGGCCAGCCTGGTCTACAGAGTGAGATCCAGGAAAGGTGCAAGGCTACACAGAGAAACCCTGTCAAAAAAAAAGAAAGAAAGAAAGAAAGGAAAGAAAGAAGGAAGAAGAGAGAAGAGAGAGAGAGAGAGAGAGAAGAGAGAGAGAGAGAGAGAAGAAAGAAAGAAAGAAAGAAAGAGGAAAAGGAAAAGAAAAGAAAAGCTGGGAAGTTGACTCCCCAAAGGCCACCAGAGTGTGGCCTCACTCCCTTACACATGTGCATACATGCATACATTTACACTTACATACACACACAAAAAAGAGAAGGGTGGGAATGGATGTCACAGGACAATCACTAACCTCTTCTAGGCATGTAACCTAGCCCCTTCCAGATCCTCAGGACTAGACTTGAAGTCAAGGAAAATACACGCATATTCTGATTCCTAGATTGTTGGGAACTTGAATGGCACTAGTCATCTCCACCTCTTGAAAAAAAGCAACTGAAATGAAGTCACCACTTAGAGGGCAATCAGAGCCAAGCAGATCCCAGAAAAATGCACACATGTAATGACGTCCTGAACTTCCAGGTCAGATGGTATCTGAAGCTCTGACTTTTCTCTTACACCAGCCTGGAAATTTTCCTTCCTTCTGAAACAGATTACATTGGGCTTTTCTTCTTTGCAATCAGTCTTTCCACTGAGCCGGAAAGGAACTGAGAGAGAACTGTAGAAGTACAGCCAGAAGGGCAAATGGGCCTGAACACTGTCTTGTAGCTGTGGGAAGCTGGACTAGAGGTGACCCCTGCTTGTGTAAGAGCGCTCCAACCCCAGACCCTTGCTGTCTGGGCTTCTTCCCACGCTTCCTGGAAGCACAGAAGATGGCAGCTAGTCACCCCCAAAAAATGAGAGAGAAGAGAGAGGGGAGGAAAAGAGGGCAGGGGAAGCTGGGGGGGGGGCTGTATGGGTTTTGTCACGCCAATGAAAGCTGGAACCAGGTCAGCTCACAAGATATGACTGCCAGGAGATCAGAATCACTGAGGGACTTTTTTGAGGCTGGCACAGACATTGTGTGCCTGAAAGATGTAAGTTCAAAGTCACATAACTTCAGACAAGCTACTTAGCCATCTAAATTTCAGTTTTACTATCTACCAATTTAAAAAAAAAATGAATACCACAAAAAGAAAAGAAATGATACCTACATTATACCTGTTGTGAGAACACTGGGATAATATCCATGAGTTTCTTTAGCCCACTGCCTAATTCCATAAATGGGTGTGTTAGTCGGGGTTCTCTAGAGTAACGGAACTGCAGAATGAATATATAATATATATATGATATATATGTATATATGTGGTGTATTAGAATGACTTACAGGCCGTGGTCCAGCTAGTCCAACAATGGCTGTCTACCAATAGAAAGTCCAAGAATTCAGTAGCTGTTCTGTCCATGAAGCTGGATGTCTCAGCTGGTCTTCGGTATACACCAGAACCCCAAAGTAGGTTCTAATGCCAGTGAAGGAGTAGACTTGCTAGCAAGGTAAGAGCAAGCAGGCAAAGGGCAAAGCTTCCTTCTTTCATGTCCGTATGTAGGCTTCCAGCAGAAGGTATGGCCCAGATGAGAGGTGGGTTTTCCCAGCTCAAAAGATCTGGATTAAAGGTGTGTCTTCCCACATCAAAGATCCAGATTAGAAGATCTTCCCACTTCAAATCAAGAAAAATTCCCTCACGGGTATGCCCCTCCATTTTGCGGTTTTAGTTAATTCCAGATGCAGGCAAGTTGACAATCAGGAATTGCCTTCACAATGAGCAACAGATGTCAACCATTACTAGTATCATCATTACTGGTGTGACTGTCATCTTCCCTCATTTGACAGCTGAAGAAACACTGTTGGCCATGCCACAGAGACATGGTAACAAGGTCAAGATTTTCTGGATTCGACATGCTGACTTCTCTACTCACTGAGCTATCCCATAGGTACCGTGGGAAACAGAGTGAAAAGATTTTGGAAGGTTAATCCAAAGAAGGAAGAATTAGGAAATCAGAATCAGATAAGGGAAAAGGCCAAAGAAGACTCAACATCTGACCTACTGTCGATGACCAGCAACGGCCAATAACAAACTTGTCAGTTAAGACTGCTTTGCGTTTGAAACAGCAGAACCCTCCATCCTGCCTCGTGCTTTGCCTCACACAGGATGTGTCCATGAAGATAATTGTAAGCTTTGACTGTGACAGTTAGTTAGTCTTTGATTTCTTGTCTCCATGTTTGTTGCCTCGTGGTTACAGAATGACTGCTGTAGCTCCTGGCATCACATCTATACTCCCAAAAAGATAAAAGTGGATACTGACAAGCTCTGCTTTGCAGACTTCCAGTCAGAACTTTGTCAGTGGCTCTCATAGAACAAAGCTAGGTGGCAAAAGTCATAGTTTAAACCAATTATGATTGACCCTTGGCCTAGATACATTAATGTCCAAATACAATACTGATTCTGATTTTTCTGGTGTGTGTGTTTGGAGGGGGGGTAACTGCAGTGTATGTACTTGTTCGTATGGTTGTGTACAGATATGTGCTATTGTGTGTTCGTGTGTAGAGGCCAGAGGTTGGCATTGGGCATCTTTCCTTGGTGGCACTCCATGCTTATTTTTTTGATATAGAAATCTCACTGAACCTGAAGCTTGTTGGCTAGGTTAGGCTGGCTGGCCACTGAGGGTCAGAGATCTCCTGTCTCTACACTCCCTTCTGCCCAGTGCTGGGGTAACAAGCTGTTTATGTGGGTCCTGTGAATGCTTCTATTTTCTCGCTTGCATGACATGCACTCTATTGGTTGAGCCATCTCTGCAGGCCCTGGGGGCTAAAATGAAGACTGCCCATTACTGTTCTCTGACATCAGACCGGTTCTGATAGTTAGGGGAGTTTCCTCTGGGAACACAGCCACAGTGTTCTGATTTGTTCTGCATTTAGGAGAAATCCTTCCAACGGTGAGCACTTAGGAAGAGTTACCATAACTCACTAGCTTCTCTGCCAGAGATACCAAAACCGTGCTGAGCCTCTGGATAAATGCCTTCCTGCCATTTGAAGGACATTGCTAATGCCATTTCTCTGTGGCAAATGTCAGAAATATGCCCATATCTCCTGCAGGCTCTTAATGCGTTTCAGCAAAACCAAGTGGAAATTCAAGCAGAATTCAATGTTACTGTAGCCACACTCTTCAAGCCTTATATCACTTACCAGATGTCTACACTACCTAGTAAATCCTTGTTTTTTAATTCAGTGTAGCACTTCCCATGCTAAGCAAATATTCTCACAATTCCAAACCAAATGTGGTTTGCCACTGTCTTAATTATTTTCCTATTGCTATGGCAAAACATCATGATCAAGGCAACTCACAGAAGAGTTTATTTGGAGCTTACATTTCAGAAGGTTAGAGTCCATGACCGGCATGGCAGGGAGCATGGCGGTAGGTAGACATTGCCTTGGAGCAGTAACTCAGAGCTCAGATCTTGAGACACATCCATGAAGCAGAGAAAGAAATGCTGGAGATGGCATTGGCTCAGGAAACTTCAAAGCTCACCACTGGTGACACACCTCCTCCAACAAGATACACCTCCTAATCCTTCTCAAAGAGTCCAACCAACTAGGGACCAAACATTCAAACAAATGGGCCTACAGGGCCATTTTCATTCAAACCACCACTCCTGGTAATGCTTCATTAGAGATGCCAAGTGTGTCATTCATCTTCTATTTTGAAGTGATTTATTATTGTTGTTGTTGTTATTTTTCCATTCTTGTGAGGCAAGAAAGTCCTTAGGGAGGTATTCTGTAATGGAAAAGGTTTCAGGAGCTAGCAGGCACACAAGTCAGATTTGGAAAATGATCTGCTTCCCACTTACTAAACCAGAAACACACAGAGTGGGGAACTTAGGAGGTTGGTCCAGAGAAGAAAGTTGCTTTTCAAAAGATCTCCTCCCTGTTGGGGTCATGAGGTCATCACCTGACTAGTGTGTGAAGGTACCAGAAAGAGCTAAACAGCATCAGAATTCTTGGCTTCTAAACACTGTGTATCCAGCAATAAGGCCTTGGGCTTGACACAGTACATTTGTATAGAGCTGAGATATTATTTCCCGACAACACTGTGTGCTTGGATGACAGTCTGGAATTGACAAACATCATGGTATTTTTATGCAGAAGTACTTACTAAGTGGCTATTTTTACTCTGGGGCCTACAAGGCACCCCTGACTCTCATCTTATTTAGAACCAACTACACAGTAGGTTCTATTGTTGCTATTTTTTTACAGCTAAGGAAATGGGAAGGAAGAGCCCAAGTGCCTTAATCTTGATTACGTAGACAGAAAAGCATGGAGCCAGAATACAGATTTGAATCTATATGATATGGTTCATTCTGCAAATACCACACTATTTTCAGAACTGTGGAGGGGGCTCTTGTTTTTTGGCTCTTTGTAATTTGGGATAAACTATGAGAAGGTGAATAAAAGAACTAAAACAGACCAATTGGAGAGAGAGAGAGATTGAATTACAAAAGCTACAAAATGCTTTCAGAAGCCAATAGTCCCAGGACAGAGAATTATATTAACATGTCTGGATAAAGATGGAAAATCAAAGATGAGAGTTATAGGGAGAAAGTTGTTCTGTCTTTTAAAGCGAAGGGGCTAATTACAGCAGGAGCCATGAAGGCCCCTCTCACAGGGCACATCAGGTCTCAGAAAGCTTTGCTGTGGGAACTGAAAACACTGCATTATGAAGCTCAAATTTAAGACTCCCAAGTCCATGGTAGATTTTGTTTTTGTTTTACCATGCTGGAAATAATTGAAAAACAGAGACACACAACTGACCGTTGGATGGCTTCGTTTAGTTCTTCAAGCTGTTTGAGGAATTGAGTTCTGGAAAGAATTTGGAAACTGCAAATGCCAGCCCTGACCATCCAATTGCCAACGAAGGAGAAAAAAATTATTCTTCAACTATATCAAAGGTGAAGGCAGTCCTAGAAAATAATTCCAGCAAAAAAAAAAAAAAATGACAGAGAGGAAAGCTTGACAGGTGACAGCCCTGACTATTAAGACAACTGGACCAAAGTTCAAAGGGAAGACAAGAGCGACTTTGTGTCTGACAGCTGTGGACAAGGTTACCACCCTCTACTAAGTGTCTGATTGATGTTCAGATTCCCATCTCACTTCACGTTCCCTTCCCACTGAAAGAAAGGGAAGACTGGACTGACTTACCAGACATTCAGCTAAATTTATCCCTAAGGTGTCCGTTTAAGTCAGTATTTTGGCCAGTACACTGTAACTGAAAAACTATACTAGAACGGTAGAGGTGGACTCACTCTTCCAGCATTGGAAAAGGTTGGTCATTTTGTAGAACTCACTAATACCAAAACTTGGTAGAACCTGAAAAGAGAGGCAGATTCCAAGCAAGTTTAAATAGTTCACAGTTGACAGATGGGCTAGTCAGAAGGTAAAAAAAAAAAAGGTCCAATCGTTTCCTCTGAAACCCTATTATGACTGTTACATTTATTGATCTCCAATAAATAATGAATACTATTATAGGGTAATTATGTCTCATTTAGTGGTGGGGACATACTTGGACTACAAAAGGAATTGTTTCACCAGAATTCCGATGTAACTAATGATCTTGGTTTGTCCACCTGGCTGGGTGTTTTTGCTAAATCTTGCAACTGTAATCCATCAGTTGAAATCCTCTCACACGAGGCTGGCTTCTTAGTCTCTGAATGAGGCAGGAGTTGCCTATCTTAAAATTTTTCACGGAAATCTTTTAAATCACCCAGTTGAGTATGGGTTTTATATTCTTGAACGGTCAGTGATTCCCAAACAGATTATTTCTCCTCAATATGAAAAAATTTGTAGTTGAATACCAAATGTTTGGGGATTGCATGTGTGCTGAATTAAAGTAGACACTGCCCCCAACTAATGTATGTGTGCTGTTTTAATGATCAGATTGCGTATTTAACTTGATGGCATGATGAAAGCTGCACGTTTGGAGGGCATTTCAGATCGGTTCTTTGTAGGCAGCAAACTCCCAGCCCTTCCCTTTTCCGTGGATCTTCCTCCCTCGTTTCCGGAGAGCCCACCTGCAGTGTTTCCTAAATTGTCGATGTTTCCGGAGTTGTCAGGCATTACCTGCAGATTCTGCGTTCTCTCTCCACCGTCCACACAAGGGTATGCTGCTCTGTCCACAGCACAACTCACAGAGAGATCCCTCACGTCCTGAGCTCAACCCTTTCTTTCCCAAATCCCCTGTGGGATTCACTGCTGTTTCCAGGTCCTCTGCTACTCACTGAGATTCAGTTGCTTGTATCCTAGACCTTCTGGAACCACACTCTGGCCTTATCTAGGCTCCCCTGCTAATTTCTCCCCAGTGTGCCCTTCTGTAGAACTTTTCATTTTAGTCTTCGTGTCTAATTAATTATATCTTTTTTTTCTTTTTTCTTTATTCTTCTCTCATATATTACATCTCAACCACAGTTTCCCTTCCTTCTCTCCTCCCAGTCCTCCCCCACCTCCTCTCTCTCCCAGAACCACTCCCCTTCCATTTCCCTTCAGAAAAGAGCGGGCCTCCCAGGGATATCAACCACACACGGCATAACAAATAACAAGGAGACTAGGCCCACACCCTCATGTCAAGGCTGGATGAGGCAGCCTAATGGGGGGAAGGGTCCCGAGAGCAAGCAAAGGAGTCAGAGACAGCCCCACTCCTACTGTTAGGAGTCCCACAGGAACAATATATGCAGAGGACCTAGGTCTTAATACATCTTTTAATTTCCTAAAGTTACATCTCTCGAGGATTTTTATATATTTTCTTTGACAACCTCTAATAGTATCTAACACCTCTGAGCATATTATTAAACTGTTGCCTGCCATTTCCCCCCTTTTTTAACATTTTTCTGGGGGTTCTGGTTTCTTTACTATTGTTTTGTTTTTGGTTCTTACTTCATCTTTCTCTCAGACAATGAAGATGTTTCTCCTTCAAACCACAGGCAGGCAGTCCTCCAAGAGCCTTGACGGTTTGCTTTCTTACAAACAGTCAGAAGCCTCCTTGTGCGGGAAGGAGGTGGGTGGATGGGACCACTTCACTGAGGTGCTGGCACAGTTAGCATCTCCAGAAAGAGTCCTCTGCTCCTCTCCTCAGGGATGGACAGAGACTGGCAGTCTAAGAGCTCAAGAGAAGGGGAATTCTGGACTTTAGTAACTCCATTTGCCTTTAAAATAGAGGTATTTCTATTTTAAAGGAAAATAGGGCTTACTGTGTTCCAAGCCCTCTGTGAGTCCATTCCTAGTACTGGATGCTGCCCCCAAGGAAATTGTCTACCGCCATACTGATGTTTGTTGAATGGATAAGAGTGATTCAAAATGTCCTACCATATATGAAGTGAAATGCCATGAGACCTTCGAATGGAGAGTTCTGCAGTGGTACAGGATAGGGGGCAGGAATAAGTGAGGCTGGGAAATCTCCGCATACCTTGGGGTCTAAGCTAGTTAGAGAGTAACACCGATGCTGTCCCAGAGCTAACAATGACAGGAAGAATGAGAAGGGAGGCTGCTGTGCCAGAGATGGTGGTGTTAAACGGCACGGCGTTTGCTGGGCTGTTTTTGAGTCTAAGTCCCAGCTATGTGTCGTCTTACCAACTCCAGGTCCAGCTACTATCTACCACAAGTGCTCAAGTGCCTCTCTGAATTTGATCCTGCTTGCACCGTTCTTGACCTAGACCAGCAGATCACTCTTCAGTGACAGGGCCCTGAGGAGGAAGGTCCAAAGGATCAGAAATAAAGGAGAGGGGTTGGAGAGATGGCTCAGGGGTTAAGAACGCTGGCTGCTCTTCCAGAGGTCCCGAGTTCAATTCCCGGCACCCACATGGTGGCTCACAATCATCTGTAATGAGATATAGCACCCTCTTCTGGCGTGCAGGCAGAACACTATACGTAATAAATAAATAAATCTAAAAACAATAGAATCTAATATAAAAAAGAAGAAGAAATAAAGGAGCTAGAAAAGGTGGACTCAAGAGGTCTTGCATAAGCTAATGTCTTATGCCAAGCAAGCTTACTAAGAAGATATAGTCTTATATTCATTTTTTAGGGGAGAAATTCAGCAAGAAACTAAGCAAGCAATGTTCTGCAAGGGGATCACAGAATGTCTCAAGGGCGTCAGAGCCCGAGCACACAGCGGTAAGTCCAGTCTCTACAAGGGGAAAAGCCAAGTTCTCTGGAACCAAAACCTTAACTCCTTTGAGGCCCTGGCCCCAGCCCCAGGCCAGACCTTGGCAAGTCTGCCCCTTAGCAAGGACACAGAGCTCGACTCCTTTGTCCTTCCCTCAGGCCTCTGAAAAAGCCTGGGATCAGCCTAGCTCTCGGCCCTTCTGGTGCCAAGTCACATTGGATACCATCCCAATGCCTTCATTCCACAAAGCACCCCAGACAAAAGTCAGACACGAGTTCCTCTGGAGACGGGTACAAAGTGCCGATGGGACAGAGGTAGGAAAGGGGTTACCAACAGCACCGGGACTTACCGAGAATGAACAAAGACTGGATTCTGACCATCCATGGCTTTGGGTTGTTCTGTGGATCTTCTGTACCTGCAAAAGCTCTCCTGCCTCTTTCTAAAGATCTCACGAAAGCTCTTGTCTTAGTTTCTATTGCTATGATAAACACCATGACCAAAACTTGGGGAGAAAGCATTTGTAACAGGGCCTCAGACCGTAGCACAACTGACTCCATGAAAGTATGATTCAGGCTGTAAAACTCAGCACGTAGACAGCGCCACCTTCCAAAACTAAAACAAAGGCCTAGTCCATCAAAGTCCACAGTTCTGGGAAAGTCTCTAAATGTACTAACCTTGCTTTTTAAGCTTCTGTAGTTCTGCCTCTGGCTAACTGTTCTCGTTAACTGAAGTATGTCAACCCAAAACACATTTTTGGGGGTTTTTTGTGTGTGCTTAAAAGCTCACCCTGAGAAAGGCTCGGGGCTATACTGGGATCCTAAACACTAGGGTAGTCCCCAGTCAGCTAATAAAGACTTTCTATTGGCTTAAACCCATGTCCCAAACCCTTCTCTGGTGAGCACATCACGACAGGTTTATCTTGGTTTACAACTCTCAGTCCACACTCCATCACCAAGGGCACTGAAGGCGGGAGCCTGGAGCAGGAGCTGACTCAGAGACCCCAGAGGAACACTGCTTACTGACTTGCTCTTCTTGGCTGGCTCAAATTTACTGCTTACTTATATAACTCAGGACCACCTGCCCAGGGCTGCCATCACTGGCATGGAGTTTGGCCCATTCACATTATTCACCGATCAAGAAACTGTTCCACAGACTTGCCTGCAGTCAACCTGAAGAAGGCATTTTCTCAGTGGAGGTTCAGCCCAGATGACTCTAGCTTGTGTCAAGTTGAAAAAAAATGAAAACAAAACCCCAGCCAGCACAGCTCTCCCAAACTCCTGTTTTATTATCACTTTACTACCAAGACTAAATCACAATGAGACAGAACACCTGGATGGAGCAGTTACAAGACCATGAGTAATAAAAAAAAAAAAAAAAAAAAAAGGTTCCCATCAAGAAAATCCAAGTCTAGGCATCACTGATGAGCTAATCCCCATTCTCCTTAAGTTGTTAAAAAATAAAATAAAGTAAAACAGAGAAGGAGGCAGTCTTCCAAACATACTCCATGATGTCAGCAATGCCCTAATCCTAAAACCAGATAAGGACATAAGAAAAAGAAGGAGAGGGGGAGGGATGGAGGGAGAGAGGAAAGGGAGGCTAATAGCCTTGATGAACATGGTAGGAAAAAATCCCCAACCAAATATTAATACTAGCAAACTGATTTAAACATCATCTTTAAAAAAGTATTCCCTTAATCAAGTGGGATTCATTGCAACACAAGAATAATGTAACATTCACAAATCTACAAATGTGGTGAGCCATAACTACAGAGTGAAAGACAAAACACGTGATCATTTCAATAGGCACAGCAAAGGCATTTGATAAAATTCAGTGTCCCTGTCAGGTGGGGCAGTGCACACCTGTAACTCCAACACTGGAGAAACTAGGGTAAGAGAATCAGGAGATGTAAGTCAGTCTGGAAAACACAGCAGCAGGACTGTTTTTGTTTGTTTGTTTTTGTTTGTTTTTAAGGATTGCCATCTGGCACAGAACAATGTTGTCAGTACTGTAACATTCATCATACCATGTCTGTGTCTGTAAGAAAGACAGAGAAATTCAGACTGTGAAATGGGCAGAAGAACCAGCTGAGGAACCCATGAACAAGGAAGGCAAGGATGGCTGCCTTTCAACATGAAAGATGCCTCCCACTCCCTTCATGCCTTCACCTCCCACAGCAGCAATGGCTGCACTTTCTGGTCCTCCATATGGATGCTGCTTGTGGAATAAGCCTACCCATAGGCAACTGCGTGACAATGATACCTAGTCAGCCGCCGTGAGTGGATGGCAGTGAGCGGATGGCAGGAAGTCTCTTTAGTCTGCATGGTGCTATCTGTCCTACTCCACTGGAAGGCCAGGGTGCTATAACTAGGTCCTTCCTAACAACATGACAAGGACAACTTGCATCCACCTTCGGTCAAAGAGAAACAAAGACTCCGTGGTAGAGTGCTTGCCCACCATATGCAAGGTGCTGCGTGAGGCCGGATCCTTTTAAAGAAGGGAAAGTGTGACAAATAGTGAACTTTCCATTTGTGTTGTAAAATGTACAAATAAAATTATCAACTCTTAAGTTAAAGAAAGAACCAATATTCTTTCATGACAAAAAAAAAAAAGAAAAAGAAAAAACACTGATAAGTTAGGCAGTGTAAGGGCCATTTATGATAAGACACCAGCTAAGACACTGGATGAAAAAAGCTAGCAGTGTCCTCCCTACCAGCTGGAAGGAAGCAGAGAATGCTACTTTCATACTTTTATTCATGATAGTGCTAGAAGTTCTAAACAGTTCTAAATAGTTCTAAACTAATAAGTCAGGGTTCTCTAAAGGAACAGAACTGAGAGAACAAATATATATATATATATTTGGAATTTTTTAGAGTGGCTTACAGGCTGTGGTCCAGCTAGTTTAACAATGGCTGTCTACCAACGGAAGGTCCAAGAATCCCGTAGGTTTTCAATCCACAAGGCTGGATGTCTCAGCGGGTAATACATACCAGAATCCTGAAGAAGGCAGCTTTAACACCAGTGAAAAGTGGCAAATGGGCAAAGAAAAATAGCTTCCTTCTTCCATGTCCTTTATATAGGCTGCCCCCGGAAGGTGTGGCCCAGATTAAAGGTGGATCATCTCACATCATAAGATAGGGATTAAAGGTGGTCTTCCCACGTCAAATGAATTAATTAAGAAAAATCCCTCATTCTCCCACTCTGCTCCTTATCCATCTGGGACTTCCCGCTCCCCTAAGCTCTTTCCCCTGACCCTTGCCCTCCATTACTCCCCCTCCCCCAGTTTGCTCATGTAGATCTCATCCATTTCTCTGTCATTGGGCAATCCCTGTGTCTTTCTTAGGGTCCTCTTTAATAGGTAACCTCCCTAGAGTTGTGAGTTGCAGTCTGGTTATCCTTTGTTTTACATCTAGTATCCAGTTATGAGTGAGTACATATCATGTTTGTCTTTCTGAGTGTGGGTTACCTCCTTCAGGATGATGTTTTCTAGTTCCATCCATTTGCCTGCAAACTTCATGATGTCATTATTTTTCTCTGCTGAGTAGTACTCCATTGTGTATATGTACCACATTTTATTTATCCATTCTTCAGTTAAAGGGCATCTAGGTTGTTTCCAAGTTCTGGCTATTACAAATAATGCTGCTATGAACATAGCTGAGCATGTGTCCTTGTGGTATGATTGAGCATTCCCTCAGTATATGCCCAAGAGTGGTATAGCTGGGTCTTGAGGGAGATTGATTCCCAATTTTCTAAGAAAGCACCATATTGATTTCCAAAGTGGATGTACAAGTTTGCATTCCCACCAACAGTGGAGGAGTGTTCCCCTTCCTCCACATCCTCTCCAACATAAGCTGTCTTCGGTGTTTAAAAAAATAAAATAAAATGGAAAGTAAACTTTCTATCCTTCAGGTCCTTCTTTCCCCTTAGAGTTCATTTCTATAAACTCTTTCTTTAAAAAAAATAGACGAATAAATATTTATTAAATCAAAAAAAAGAAAAATCCCTCACAGGTTTTGGTTAACTCCAGGTGTACAAAAGTTGTAAACCAAGACTAGCTACCACCCAGAGCAATCAAACAAAAAGAAGAAAGAGAGGACGTTCAATGGCAAAAGACGTCATAGTCACTTTGTGTAGACTGCACAAGTGTATAGACAGACAGACATACCCAGAGTCCATTCAGCAAACTTATAGGATACAAAAATTAATGTGAAAAACTCAGTAGCATTGCTACCCTCCAACAGCAAGACATCTAAAGCAAGGGTCACTACAGCAGCCTCACTCACAACAGACACAAAAACAATAAAATACAATGCCTAGGATTAAACTGAACCAGAGGTGAAAAAGATCCCTGCAGTGAAAATTATAAAAACACTGATGGAAGAAATTAAAGAGGACACACAAAAACCACAAAGATTCCACCCCCCCCCCAATATTCCTGTGCTGGAAGAATCAAAATACTTAAATGCCCACACTATCAGAAATGATCTATGATTAAATGTAACCACCATCAAAATACCAAGGGCATTCTTTCTTCACAGCAGCAGAAAAAAAAAAAACCCTCAAATATATATGAACAAAAAAGATAGCCAAGGTCATACTGAGCAAACAGAACAGAGGTAAGGGAATTATATTTGACTTCAAAATATACTAGGAAGCTGAATTAGTCAAAGTAGCATGGCACTGGAATAAGACCACACAGATCAGTGGAAAAGAACAGAAACTGGTAGGAAACATACACATGTCTGGACAAACATACACTGGCTGGACAAAGGTACTAAAGATGTGAACTGGAGAAAGGACAGTCTTCCTGGGAAAACAGTATATCCATAAACAATGGAAAGAAATGGTTTTAATCTCTCACCAGTAGCAAAATCTACTCAGAATGGACTAAAGCAGCAGTTCTCAAACTGTGGGCAAACTTCTGTCCCCAAAAACATTTACATTAAGATTCATAACAGTAGACAAATTACAATTATGAAGTAGCAATGAAAATAATTTTATGGTTGGGGTCACCACCACATGAGGAACTGTATTAAAGGGTCACAGCATTAGGAAGATTGTGTAGCACAAATTCTAGTTGGTCTTAGTAATAAAAACCTGGAGTCAGATACCAGGGTGAATGCTGAAAGATCAGAGAAGTAAGGGAGCAACCACTAAAGAGACTTCTTACCTCTACCAAATCCTCAGACCGAAAAGGGCCGAGCTCCTGTCTCCACCCCACCTTATCACTTCCTCTCTCTGCCCAGCCATATCACTTCCTATTTCCTCTTCCCAAGTGCTGGGATTAAAGGTGTGTGCCACCACTGCCTGGCCTCTAGTGGCTAGCTCCACACTCTGATCTCCAGGCAAGCTTTATTTGTTAGAGTGAAAAAAAAAAATTCACCACAAGGTTGAGAACCACTGGACTAAAGAGTTGCACGTAAGAACTCAAACTGTAAACTTACTAGAAGCAACCATAGGCCATCAGAATGGGAAAAGATTGTTTGGCATAAAAATCCCCAAATCATGGGACGCAAAAGGGAAAGATGAGTTCCTGAGAAGGTGCCACACTTAAAGGTTTCCGTGCAGATCAGAAAGTGAAAGAAGCAACCCATGGAGTGGGAGAAAATATCAACAGCTTGTGCAATTGGCACGGAGTTGACAGTCAGAATACACAAAATTTAATAGCAAACAAATAATTAGAAAGTGAGCACTAGCCCAAAATAGATTTTTTTAAGGCCTGCAAATGGCTAACAGGTGTAAGAAAAATATCCACCATCACTCATTGTGAAGGACATGCTAATGAAACCAGACAGTGACATCACCTCACAATAGTAGTATTATGGAGCTGGTAACAAGGGCCAGTGAGTGTGTGGAGGAAAGAGAACCCAGACACACTGTTGGTGTGATTGTAAATTAGTGCAGCTGGTATGGACACCTGAAAAAAAAAATCAAGCTAGATGTAACCCAGCTATTCTACTCTTCTATACATATCCAGACAACAGGACATCAAGTTGAGGGGACATAGGGACTCTTATGTCCATTACAGCACTGTTCACAACAGCTGAGTAACAGACACAACCTAATGCCTGTCCCCTGATGAGTGGATAAGAAAACATGGTACAAATGCATACGGGAATGCTATTCAGCTACAAAAGACTGAAATTCTGTCGTGGATGACAATACACACAGTGCCAGATTGTTATGTTCAGTGACATACGACAAGCACAGAATGGTGAGCAGTGTGTGCAGTCAAGCACATACAGAGAGAGGTAAAGAAGCTGACTTTATAGAAGATGCTGGGAGGATGGTGCGTATAAGCAGCCAGGGAGAAGAACAAAGAGAGGGCAGGGTGGGGGAAAAATCAGTAGGTATCAGTAGGTCCCAAGTAACAGTTACACGGGACTAAGGCAGTCTGGGTCCTACAGATGAAAATGAGGTGCTGTACTGTCAAAAAAGACAGGTCAGGATTTTTCACATTTCATATAAAGAAATGACAGGTGTTTGAAGATACAGACGCCTGGGCCAATGTATAAATTACAAAATATCTCATAGTACCCATTAATATGCATAATTTATGTGTTTATGTATCAGTCTAAAATAAACTTAACTTTTTTCAATTACTTTGTAATTGTATTTTTATTGAAAATATTTTTTTCAATCAGTATATTCTGGTCCTGGTTTCTCCTCCCTCATCTACTCCCAGATCCTCCCCACCTCTCCACACCTTTTTTCTCTTTGAGAAAATGAACAGGCAAATAAAAAGCAAACAGTCCAGAATAAAGGAGGCACAAAAAAATACATACACACAGAAAGACCTAAAACCCATAAGAATACAAAATCAGAAACTGTAACACACAAGAAAAAAATAAGTAAGGTAAAAAAAAAAAAATGCCCAAACAAAGTAATATGAAACAAACAACAGCAAAAACCTCCTAAAATTACATTGAGTTTGCTTTGTGTTTTCTGTCTACTGCTGTACATGGGGCCTGCCCTTACATGTGGTTTGTACACCCAATTAGACTCTACTAAAGAAAACTAAATGTCCCTTTGCAAGCAATTATCAGTTGGAGATAGCTTCTTGTTAGGAATTGGAGCTCATGTCCACTTCTCCCTCTCAGAACTGGGACTCCATCTGGCTTAGAACTACACAGACCCTGTCTGTGTATACTGCCATAGCCTCTGTGAGTTCATATGTGTATCAGTCCTGTTGTGTCTGGAAGATGCTATTTTCTTGTGCCCTCCATCCCCTCTGGCTCTTATAATCTTTCTGCCTCCTCTTCCACATAGTTCCCTGAGCCCTGATAGGAGGGGTTTGGTGGAAACATCCCATTTAGGACTGAGTGCTCCAAGGTCTCTCACTCTCAGCACATTGTCCAATTATAGGTCTCGGTATCAGTTCCTGTCTACTGTAAGAGGAAGCTTCTCCCATGATGACTGAGCAAGACACTGATCTATGGATATAGCAGTATGTCATTAGGAGTCACTTTATTGCTATGTTTCTTTAACAGAACAGTAATAGTTGGTCTTCTCCTAGACCCATGGCCTATCTAGTCTCAGGTTCTTGGGCACCTGAACAGTGTCGGGCATGGGTTCCATCTCATGGAGGGGACCTTAAATCAAGTCAGATAGTGGTTGGATACTCCCACAACATTTGTGCCACGATTACACCAGTGTGTGATATAGGCATGTCACCATTGTAGCTGGGTTTATAGCTAGGTTGGTGTTTACCTTTCTCCCCTGGTGGCATGCAAAGTAACTGCTGTTACCACAAACATTAGTCAGTAGGGGGAAGGTTCTCAGTAGGCACCAACTCAACCTTTCCGTGTTCAATGAGCTATGTAAATGTTGTCTTTGGCGATTGTGCCTTACCATCAGTTTGTGGAGAGCAACACATAGCCTAGGAAATAGGCTGAGTTGTTTGAGGGTTTCCACGGGACCCCTTTGGCCAGCAACTCCATTTGATGTGGCCCATTCCTAGCACTGGAGATTTTACTTGGTAGTGAAGGATGTCTAGTTGGGACTTTGTCTCCCCCATTACTTGATGAATCCATCTAGATTTCTTTTGTATATGTATACATTTTAAGAAGCTTCTACTATAGTAGGTTTCCATACGACCCTTCAAATGGTCTTTAATGTTAGTTGCCCCTCCCTGTATTTCCTGCATTACCCCACCTCTTCCCTCACCTTCTCCTTTTAACCCTCCCATTCCAATCTGCTCCTATCCCCAATAACTACATATTCTACTTCCCATTCTTTGGGAAACTCTCCCCTTCCTGCTAGTTCCTTACTCTATACCTAACCACTGTGGTTATATGGATCAGAGCATGCCTATTAAAGGCTTAAAATCTAACATTAAAATAGAATTAACTTAAAAGAAAAAGAGAAATAGGGCTACACGTGTAGTATTAGTAAAGAATAATGTTATTTTTCTCACTCTGACCCATAATATGCATTGTTTTATGACTTTATACGTAGGTATAGATATATTTTATATACATATATTACATGTTATTGTACACATATTATAAACATATACATAAACAGAAGAAGACATTTGTAAAGCTATCTACCAACATCTTATCAAAGGTTGGTAGAAGTTACCTCTAGTCTGGAGAGATGGCTCAGGGGGGTAAAAGCATTTGCTGAGCAACAGCCAATGGGAGTTCGGATCCTAGCATCCAGTAATAAACCAGGCCTTCCATACACATCCATTATGCCAGCTCCATGGAGGATCACTGGGGCTTGCTGGCTGAATAAAATGAAAGCTTTGGTTCAGGGAGAAACCCAGCCTCGAAGAAATGGGCAGGGGATGTTGGAGAACACACAGTGCCCCCTCCTGGCCTCTGCACATGCACAAGCGTCTGTAGCACATGCACATACACTCACACAGATACACAGGCATATACAGACACACAGAAACACACACACTAAATAAACAAATACATTTTAAAGAACAAGTTGTCTTCAGAAAGTACTGTTAGGAACTTTGGTTTTCTATTGTTTACAGGGGTATATCAGTCAAATAATGATGAATAGAGATAAAATTATTTCCATTTAGAAAGAAAAGCACATTTAGTATGTGCAAGATGAGTAATGCGCATTAAAAGCCCAAGTAGAAATCTGAAAAAGAAAAAAAAATGAATTAAAATAGAGAAGGAAATAAATCATAATCTTAAAAACTCATTAGATGGAAGTTGCTGCATACATTCCCAGAATTCCCACAATAACAAAACCATCACTGTGCATTTCAGAGAACATGAAAACTACAGCTTAGAGTGACCTCAGCACCTGAGCACAGAAGGATGGGATTCAGGCCTGCCGATTCTGCTCAGTATGGAATCACATCCGTACTGAGGACATGGGTGGTAGTAATTCCCTTTCCTGTTGAGGTCTCCGTGGACGTTTCTGTGTCTTCTACTGGATCAGTCCAGCTCAGTCCACTTTCTTCTGGAAATATGGGGGGGGTTTTTGTTTGTTTTTTTCAAAACAGGGTTTCTCTGTGTAGCTTTGGAGCCTGTCCTAGATCTTGCTCTGTAGACCAGGCTGGCCTGGAACTCATAGAGATCCACCTGGCTCTGCCTCCTGAGTGCTGGGATTAAAGGTGTGCACCACCACTGCCCGACTCTTCTGGAAATATGTTTAAGAAATCATATAAATTAGGCAATTTGTCCAATTTTATAGAAAAAAAATACTGATTATGCTCCCAACCCCACATCCAGGACAAGAAAGAATCAGTCTCCCTGCTGCCATTTTTACCCAGTCACATCATTCCCTTCAGCCTCTGAAGTCGACAACACCATTGGAGGGACTAGGAAGTATAAGAAGAAATTATCTCAAAGCCGAAAGACAGAAAAGGAATTAAAACAGGCTATAAGTCAAACAAAGGAAACATTTCCTACAGTCTTTTTCTGATGTAATAATCATTGTGGAATGATGTTAGTAAAATGCTACTTTTAGATGTTGCTTAATCAGCAATGAGTGGCTAGGCTCTTTGAACCAACTCCACACATAAAGCAGAAAAAAGTTAATGTAATACATATTCTTAATCCTTTTAACACATCAGAAAGCAGACAAAACAATTTAAACAGAATATCAAATAAACACTAAATAAGTGACTCAAATGGAAAATTTCTGAGTTGCCTTAGCTCCAAGGCATCTGCTATCTGGGAGAAACAGATCTGCTTGTGACATTGACGGACTCTAGAAAACAAAACTTAAAAGAAAAGCTGAGTCAAGGCTATGTGGGCAATAGACTTCCCACATTACTAACCTGGCCATCACCAAGAAGATAAACCATGGAATACCCACTCACCTCTTCCCGCCTAGTGGACTACAGAGAGGTATCTTCTCCCTGAGCAGAGCAGAAGAAAAGAAAGAAAGCTGTGAACCATGGGGAAGCAATGCAAGGATTCATGTCATTGACTTTGACACACTCAAGTGATCAAAACCTGTAATGTCAACTTAAAATCGCTGTTTAGAAATAAGGAATGTGGCCGGGCGGTGGTGGCGCACGCCTTTAATCCCAGCACTCGGGAGGCAGAGCCAGGTGGAACTCTGTGAGTTCGAGGCCAGCCTGGGCTACCAAGTGAGCTCCAGGAAAGGCGCAAAGCTACGCAGAGAAACCCTGTCTCGAAAAACCAAAAAAAAAAAAAAAAGAAAAGAAATAAGGAATGTGTGTGTGTGTGTGTGTGTGTGTGTGTGTGTACACATACACAGAGAGTTGTTGGTACTGGGAGTTATAAGAAAAGAAATACACTCTGAAGAAAACCAGCAGAAATAAAAAACTCTGATAATATTAGACATTTTAATGATCAGAAGTACATTATTAAAAACTGTATTTCTGTGTTTAAAGAAGTAAAATATAAATTTGATTATCCCTCCCCATAGTCCCTTCTCTAAAGACCTACTGGAAACTTACTACTGTAGAAGCTACCTAAAATATTTACATACATAAGAGGAATTTTTAAAAAGTTACCATTATAATAGGGGAAAGAATACCCAAACTCAATATTATGTGCTACCAAATAAAACCTCCAGTACTGGGAATGGATTACATCTTCTTCAGTTGCTGTCTAGTAGGGTTCCATAGGCACCCCCAAGTATTACAAGCTATTGTCAATATTATTGATTGCCCCCCACAACTTGATGGCAAGACCCTGTTGCTAAAAATATCACATGTTCATGACACACAACACAGAGGAAATTAGCCAGGATTCAAGGGAGTCTTTGCCTCTACCAATAAGTGTTCATGCCACTTAAAAGTGTTAAACAGGCTACCAGAGGAGAAACGTAATCGTCAGTCTCACCCAGTTATGAACCCCATGAGTTACAATACTGAGTGGCCCTCAAGCTATGCCTACTGGTGAATAAATGTTATGGGAGTGATCAACCACTTTTAACAATTGGATTTAAGGCCCACTCCATCTGACACTGTTGATGAGGTCAAGGACCTAAAGCTTGATAGGTCATGGGCTCCAGGAGAAAACCTACTACTATTTTTCTGCTACACAAACATAGTAATAAAACAACTCCCAATGACATATTGCTATATCCATAGATCAATGCACTGCTCAACCCTCATCAGAGAAGCATCTTCTTGCAGTAGATGGAGATTGACACAGAGAATCACACTGGACAATGTGTAAAGAATAAGAAACTTTGGACTTCTCAGTCCTACATGAGATGTATGTATCATATCCCTCCCCTCAAGTCTCAGAGATCTATATGGAAGAGGGAATGGAAAGATTGTAAGAGCCAGAGGTGGTGGTCTGTTCGAGGGAACAGCATTTCCCAAACAGAATGGAGCAGATGCACATATGAACACAGAGACGGTGACAGCATGCACAGGACCTTCACAAGCTCAAGATGGACCAAATCCCAGTGTGGAGGAGGGAAAATGGCCCAAAGTCTCACCCCTACCCAAGAGCTATTTGCAATTGATAGCTGCTGGGAGAGGAAAATCAATTTTCTTGGGTGGAACAGCACTGGGTGTATCAACCGCACCCTAGGGCAAGCCCCATGCTCAGGAGCAGTCAACCAACACAAACTGGACTCCATTGTTTTTGTTAACATTGTTTGTTTGCTTGTTTTCTGTTTAAAAAAAGAGAGAGAACATGAAGTTGGCTAGGTAGGGAGATAGGAAAAAATCCAGGAGGAGTTGAGGAAAAGAAAAGAATAAGACCAAAACATATTGCATGAGAAATCTCAAGGAATAAATAAAAATTGTGTATATATGCACACATATGTGCATATTTATATGTATATATATGGAATGAATGCAAACTACAGAAAACTATAAAAATGTTATCATTCTGAAACAAAATTCAACTGTAGTTCCATAAATAAAAAATACAAAACCAAACACTTTAAACATAACTACAGATTGCGCAGCTGTAGATGAAAAACAGAGCAAATCGAGAGTATGAACACGACTTTATCCAGAGCACAGAACAAACACCTGGAAAAGACAAGAGGCAGGCAGATGTGGACAGATGCTCTAAGACACATTTTTACATTTTTAAATAGCTATTAAAAGTGAACAATATTTGAGGCAATATTTGAGACATTAAGGGGCAGAGAATTTTCCATAATTGTTGAAAGATCTCAGCCCACAGATTTAAAAGCTAAACGAAACTAGAACAAAGACTTGAGAAGAATCCTAACCTAGATATAGCACAACAAGACTACATGAAAAATAAAGTTAAGGAAATCCATTTTCTATAGGGAGATCACAGCAGCTAGACGGACTCCGGATGCCCCACTGTTACCATGGAAAACAATGGCGGATTCATGTACTCACTGACCTAGAATGAAGACCCTCCCACCTAGAATTGTAAATCCCCCTCTCACCTGAATCTTCCAGCAGCAGGAGTGAGCCAAAGACAGTTTTAGATAAATAAACATTAAGACTGTCCACAAAATCTAGTTCTAAATTAGGGACCTTGAAAAACAGACGGATGTCTCTTTCAGAAAGCTAAATACTCAGCAACGAATGAAGAGCCAAGAATGTGTAAAAGCAGAATTAAGAAGCATCCTCTCTTAGAAATTTGAAAGTAATCACAGTTTAGGTTTTGGAAATAACGTGAGAGGAATTTCAAATCTTTTATTTCAAGTCACGCTGTGTGACTTTCACCTGGGGAGTCTGCTTCTCCTCAGCCGGAATAGAGAAGGCAATAACTCCACCCAAGTCCAGCTTCATGAACAAAGAGCTTATAGAGGTTACTTCCAGGGATGTGAGTGATTTGGAGAGATGCACAGTGGACACGTCCACTCCAGCACGAGTGACCATTCATGACAGCTGCATTACTGGAATTCCCCACGCTTAGTCCAGACTCAACCTCCTGTGTACTCCAGCTCCTTTTGATACTGCAACTTCACCTAGGTCAGGATTCAGAGCAATCCTAGAGTAGGTTTAGAGGCAGGTGGGGGTGGGGATGCAGGAGGGAGTAAATGCATGAAATCTCAGACCCTGTGAATGGGCCCAGTCTCGCCAGGGTCTCGTGTGGGTAACCACAACTGCTCTGACTGCAAGACAGCAATAGAAGGCCATGCGAAAAGACAGAGTCTTCATGAATTTTAGTCTTGGATATATTTTCCTGTTACTAGTAACCTCAACCTTCAAGTGGGATATTGAAATTGCTGTTTTAGTAAGGATCAATTGCAGAATACTATGCTAAACATCAGAGGTTTTAAAAATACATTACCATGGAATATATGTTGAGTTCTCTTATGATAACAAGTATTATAAAAGGGCCAAGAAAGACCTGATATCTAACCTCCATTGTTCTCTGTTAAACTTGAAACGACTTATACAAACTCTCTCTGAAACTCATTTTCTCTACTTACAGAATAAGGACAAGAAAACCAACCTCCTATGGCTGTGAGATTCAAGATAGTAGACATGCATCCTCATGGTGCAGACCTGTAACCCCATCATTTAGGAGGCTGAAGTAGGAGAATGCCATGTTAGAGGCCAGCCTTGAGTGACAGCATATATAAAACCCCTGAGTTATCAGTGGTATTCAGTAGACATTCAACAAATCTAAGGAAATGTAACTATGCTTGTCTTGTCTAATGAAATCATCTTAATGCATTGTGTCAGAGAAACTTACAGATAATGTTTCAATTTTTAAATTCATTTTGTTGTTTTTTGGTTTTTTTTTTTTTTGTTTTTTTTTTTTTTTTTTTTTTTTTTTTTTTTTTTTTTTTTTTTGAGATAGGGTTTCTCTGTGTAGTTTTGGGGTCTGTCCTGGATCTCACAGAAATCCATCTGCCTCTGCCTCCTGAGTGCTGGGATTAAGGGTGTGCGCCATCTCTGCCTGGCTTTTTTTTTTAAAAAAATGTTCTTTTTGTTTGCTATTTTTAAAAGATTTATTTATTTATTTATTTATTTTTTTTTATTTATTTATTTATTATGTATACAGCATTCTGTCTGCAGGTATGCCTGCAGGCCAGAAGAGGGTGCTAGATCTCTTTATAGATGGTTATGAGCCACCGTGTGGTTGCTGGGAACTGAACTCAGGACCTCTGAAAGAACACCCAGTGCTCTTAACTGCTGAGCCATCTCTCCAGTCCTTAAGTTCATTTTGAATGTATACAATCTTCAATTCCAACTAACTGCTAAAATTTATCCTTTCGTTTTAAGTATGGCCGTTGAATGATGCATGCACAACCCTGCTAACCCCATACTCGATAGGTGCATCCTTTCATCTTCTTTATAAGACCCCAACTTCATTTGTTGCAGCAATACGTGGAACTGATGATGCTTTATCTCCCAGACCCTGGCAAGCTTAAGACATCCCCATGGCATAAACCTGGCCAAAGGGGAGTAAATGCTGGAGGAACACGACGCCTCCAATGAGCTCCTTAGGCCTCCAGCCAGCCACCTCCTTCCTGCCCGAGAAGTAAGCAGAGCTCTATAGAGCATGAGAGCAAGGTAGTGCAAAAAGCTGAACACAGCTGTGCAGACCCGAAAGCCTGGGCCCTGAAGAAAATGTGGGAGAGATGCTCTCTTCAGTGAAATGGACTCTTGTAAGTTGTCCACAGTCCTCTGAGCAATCCTAATTAAAGCCAAGCCATTGGCTCAAAACAACAAAAACATGGAGGAAGGAGATAAGTGGGTTGGCCTTTTTAAACTACCCCAATGACTCACTTCTCTTCAAGGAAAAATGTATCTATGGAATAGAATAGGGTCTCAGAGTATAAAACAATATTATTTCATAGTGTTAAACCCAGAATAGTTCTTGGGTCTTCAAGGGAACAGAGAAAATACACTTAATGAGATAACATCACCCAGGTACACAGGATACGAACCCCAAGGGGTTTTAGTCAATATTACTGCTTCCACCTTCAACCCTCAACACCTTCCAGTGCCATTCACTCGTGACTTGCAGCCAGTCAGATATCATTCCATTCCCTAGAGATGCTCCATCTCATCTTCACCTAGTAAGCTTCTGTATTTAGAGAATACAATTCACCAAAATTATTCTTATTTCCATTTCTATTCCATGTTTTCTCACAAGCACTATAACAAAGGTGCTATGCAGTAGATCACAGAAGCACTAATGAGCTGTACAACTTTGCTAGATGGAAAACCACTCATATTGAGGTTTGATTTAAAAATATCAGTCCTGTGACATACATGAGATTCTAACACAATGATGACCCTTGAAAAGGGGACTTTCCAGAAAATTCTCTAGAATTTTCATCAGCTCAGGAGGTACCAGAGAGTAATTAGCTAGTCAAAGTATATGTTAATCTGGGACATCAGCCCTAACACCCAAGTGATCATTTTTCCATGCAAGATTTTAAATTCTAAGCACATTCACATTACAAGACATTAAAGGCTTTGAACAGTCACTCTATGAATTACAACCATGTCCTGCTTGGAAAGCTAGTGAGTAATTCTTTGCACATCAAAAGGTATTGCATACAAATTCTTCATCTCTCTCGATGTTAATGTTGGCCTTGGCTGATCCTTCATCAAAGACTAGTATAATGTCTTTTTAAATGACCCTTTCTTGCCTTGCACAACATTTGCAGGCCAGGTATTCTGAAGAACATTGTCAGGTTTCTGGGAAGAGCTGCAGCATGTTTCAGTGTTTGTTCTGCAATACACACAGTTTCAAAAGCCCACCCACCCCCAAGTGTCTCAGAAATACAACAGAATTCCTGGAGGTACCAAGTTCTTCCAGTCCAGATGCTCAGGATCTGAATTATTTATTTTTTACCCAGAAAGTAGCCTACTCAATGGGACCTTCCCTCTTTAAGCATCCACTGCCCTTTCCTTTCCTATTGTGATGATAAACAATATCACCAGCACCCTACAACTCAGCAGTAGCAGGAGCCCCCACAGTGCTCAGTTGCTTGGAAATTCTCAACCTTTCATTCTTTCTAGCTATACTTATCTGCTGCCTCCCCAACAATATGCCTGCCTACGTCCATCCAGGCAAAATAACAAAATACTTCCAAGTCGATAATTTATAAACATATATATGACTGTATTATCCAGTTCTAAAACTAAAATGTTCAAGACCAGTGTGCTAGCAGATTCAGTGTCTGGTAATAGCTCACTGCTCATAGATGGTGAACTCTATCTGCATCTTCAGAAGCTGGGAGGGACAAAGAGATTCTTGGTTCTTAGGGTACCACTACCATTCATGTCACATTTGATAACTTCAACCCTGTCACGACATCACTGAATTGGGGAGGACATCCTGGGCACGCAGATATTCAGACATGGCACTCACTAGGTGTCTGTCCATCTCTATCCATGTTTCCTCCTCCCCTCCTATTCCCTCCCACCTCTCTGCCAGCATGTGTATACCCATCTCTGTTGCTCTCTTAGCATGTCTGTCTCTGTGTCCTTCTCTATTTCTCCCCCTCATTTCTCTGTTTTACTCTAGATGTTATTTATAGTCAGGATATGAAAAGTCCCCCTAAAATTCATATGTTGAAGCCTTGGTCCCCAATGCAGTGCTTAAAGATGAGGCTTAGGGGAAGTGATGAAGTCCAGAGGACTCTGGCTTAATCAGTGGATTGGTGAATTGATGGATTCTTAATTTGCTGGCATCACTGGGGAGTATTGGAAACTAGGCAGTAAAGCCTAGGTAGAGGAAATAGATCACTAGAGGTGTGTCGTGGAAAAGATTCCTAGTCCCCAGTCCCTCTATCTCAGTCTGTGCCACCTGGCCACCATAATGTGAGTTACTTTGATTGACCATCTGTTCATTATGATGCCCTGACCGATTGTACAGAAGCCCAGAAGCAGCTGGGTGTAGAGACCGTGGACTAAAATCTCTACAATTGTGAGAGAAATCCTTTCTCCCTTAAGTTGTCTTCTTAGATATTTTATGACAGTGCTGGAAAGGTAACACATTGTCTCTCCCTCTACTTTCCCTCCTCCCCCTCACCTCCACACTATCGTTACTGTTTTTCCTTTATGGGGGATGGAGAGATTAACCGCTATTGGCTGTTCATGTCTCCCATACTATACAATGAAAAGTTCTACCTGAAAAACAAATGTCTATGCTGAGACATTAAAATCTTATTAGAAAATACAACTCCAATGCAAATGCAAATTAATTTCTCATTACCCTTTACATCTAACACTTCACCTACAGATCCCCAATGTGTAATGAAGGCTCCATTTCATTTCTTAGACAAGTGATTCAGAATATATAAACAGTGACACTCATATCCATAGGCACAGCTATCGCTAGGTACATGTGGATTTAACTATGCATTTTGTGTTTTTTCACTATTATTTTGAAGTTCATTTAATTCAAGATTGTACATACAGAAGACACGATTGTCCACAGTGGCTAATTCTAGTCTATTTGGGAATCTCTTGAAACTATAAAATATTCTGCCTGTGAGCAGTTTTCAAAAGGAAATCCCATAGTTTCCACCAATATTCTCAAAAGAGGCCAGGGGTAGTGATGCATTCACAAAACCCAAGCACTAAGGAGGCTGAGACAAAAGTTCCAGATCATCCTGGGAAACATAAACAAATGCAAAAAAAAAAAATTCCCAAGAGAATCCTTAACACACACACACACACACACACACACACACACTTAAAAATAAATAAAGACTGACAGATTTCTGCAAGTCCAAGGCCAGCCTGGTCTGCATAGTAAGTTATAGGCCAATCCAGCCAGGGATACATAGTGAGACATTGTCTCAAAATAATAATACAAATAATGAATGACAATATTTTAAAATTATCAATCCCTGACATAGTAGCCATCTGCAAGAAAGTATAAATTCACTGAAAATATTTTCCTTGTCAGTGTGCATGCTATCGGCTAAGGGATGCTGACAGTCACGTATCCACCATCCCATGGAAGTTCACAAGGCATTCTCACAACTGCTGCTTTAGAGGCTGCGGTCCTTCCCACAGGGAGCTATTTCATTTGGCACTGCTATTATTTTCAATCATCTCTGTGACATTGGGGAACTGTTTCTGACACCATCCAAAGCAGCTCACCTCTGTGCTTTTACCTTCCTGAATATTTGTGCAACATTTTTTCCCTATCAATTCCTGAAGCAGCTGCTCACTGGAGAGGATAAAGTCATGATGCATTTAGCAAGTAGCTCATTCTGTCTCTACAATGAGTCCACAGAGAAGCTGTGCTGAAGACAAAAAAAAAAAAAAGGTTGTGGTAGTCTTTTGTCTTGCTTCTCAATGCAGGAATTTGTAAATTTGCCTTCAATAACTCACCAAATAATGAAACTATCAAAGATGGTCAGTTTTTAATGTAGACACTTGACTTTATATACAATTATCATTTCATTTCTAAAGCACTTTTTGGAAGGAATGACTACTTAGGAAATGAGTATATGGATAAAAAACTAAAAAGCAAAATGGGTCCCCTAGCAGACACATTAGCTTCAGAAGCCAAGGATCGAACGTTCCATTTATAAGCTCCACAATGCCCAAACTGGAGCGCCTCAAAACTTCAAGATTCCCCAAGCTGTAGTGCCAAACTTCATTCCCACCATCTTATCCCCGGAGTTCCTGACCAGCTGGTCCACCTCCTTCCTTCTTTCTTGAATTCAGTACTCCAATAGCCCTCTGAACACTTGGTACTGTGACAAGTTTCACGGACGTCACCATAGCCCCAAACACATGATGACCACATCTTTATATATCCTGTCCCTCTAAGTGTATGCCTCCCACAAATAAATGTCACAAGATGTCACTCTCACGGCTCTGTTACATAGTATAAAACTCGGCATTGCTTCTGAGTTTATCCTGCTATTTCTCTCCCCTCCCTCTCCACCTCACTCTCTACAGGAAAATAAATGGGGCACAGCCAGTAACTGAGAGGGACTTGGAAGTGGCGAGGACACGACCCTGGTCAACGCCTACATCAAGCCCGGTAAGATTCCTCCCCCACAGAAACTGCGAGGTAACTAATGTGCTGTGTTAAGCTGTCATTCATTACCCAGCAAAGAAGAGTAATATAGTTTAGACCATGTTGTCTTTCTAGAGTGTTCTTTTTCCTCTTTGGAAATCCTGCCCCTTTGTGAAGCATCGCATCTCAGTTGTCTCTGGCATTTTATCACCTAGAAGCTGACGGTTTCTCCAAGGGCTTCCTGGAAGTTGGACTGCCATCTTCTTAATGCCCCCTTTTTACAAAGGCGAATCTGGGCCCTGGTGTCTTGAATCTCTCTGCATGCTGCAGCAAAGGCCACTACGGCTTTGCTTATGTGCAGTAATAGTCTCCTCCCTCTGAATGAAACTTCCTTCTTAACCTTTCTTGGGCCCATCCTGCCTCTATCTACCTCTAATCTTCCTTGCTGTCCCTACAGGGAAGTTAAGTCCTAAGCCCCTGTGCTTTAGTGAGATGGTCTGGTTTCCTTTTCCTGTGAACCCATGTAAATTTCCCCAACCAAACCCCATAGTTTCAAGCCATGGAGAAGACAGGAGCTTGATGCCCAGTCACCCCATCAGTCTGAACGCCTCTCCAGTCAACTGAGCAAGATCCCCGCGCCCCCCCCCATCATCCACACACCAGTGCAAACAGCTGTGCAGCCAGCTGCTAGCAGGCACCTGGCTGGCTCTGAAAACATCAATGCTCATTGGTACCAAAAGGCAGACACACATTTGAGTTCATATCCGAACCAAAACAGGTCTACATCAGGGGAAATGAGGGTTAAAACAGTAAGGGGGATGTTATTACTTTATTAATTATTTACAATTAGAATACATGTATGGTTCGTGCATTTAAGAAATGTACTGTAAAACACTTTGCCAGTGTAATTCAATGGCTCCAAATTTAAAGTCCTTTTTGGCAAAGTGCCCATCTAACACATAAGTGTCAGGAGCTTCTAGCTTCCTGCAGGGTCCCGTGAGCATCCCAGGAGGGGATGTTTCAGTTCAGAGGAGTTACTCACGGCAGTATGTGAAAAGATTAACCAAACCATGGTTTATCTATTTCATAGACTACCACCAGGCAACAAAAAGTACCAGTGTTCGATGCAGGCAACTGAATCAATCCCCAGAGAATCACCAAGTGAAGAGTCACAGTCCCCATAGGCTGCCTTCTTGACTGTGTCACGCATCTGTTTTTGAAATCCAAAAGTTATAGAAACTGAGAACACGCCAGTAGCTTTTAGGCCAGTAGCTCCCGGGGTAAAGGATGGTGTTGGGGAAAAAGGAATGGTATGTGGCTCTTACAAGGTCATCGAACATGTCCTCGAGATGCATCTAACCCACATCTGGGCTGCATCCATGCCTCGTGCTGCTGTAGTTTGGCTTTGCACAGTATTCCCAGTGCTTAATATGTCTGTAGATTTCCTTACAGGTCCACGAGAATTTATAGTTATCTCAAAATAAATGTTTTTATTTAAAAGAGTATAGTGCTTCTAAACTCTCCAAGATGCAATGCTTTAAAAGAAAGTAAGTTTAGAACATTACATACACTCTGGCCTCAAATATACTAACATTAATATCAACCACCTTCATAGGACCCATCACACACATTCATACAGTTCATCCTCATGATAAATGTGCTATTATCTGCATCCCACAGAGAAAGACATCAAGGGCACAGAGGTTAGGTAGCTCAGACAAGGTCACTTAGCATCTAGCAGAGTCGGGATTTGAACTAAGCATCATGATGCTGGGGTTCCTGCCTTGAGTCACTAAGAGGCATATCTTTAGATTATCAATCTGAAATAAACTTTTACTTTTAAATAAGAGGAAATTAACTTTAAAAGATATATATCACTAGAGGTGTCCTGGCAAGCAATCTTTGATGGATGGGGAAGGGAGGTCATGGTTCTGGTTTGAGGTCATTGCCGAAGTAATACAAATTTGCTCAATTTCTAGGTACTAAAACGATGTCACTAGACACCGGGTTATAGCCTGCCCCAGCGCATGACTGTACATTGTGCCACACAACAAATAAAGCCAGTGTTCCTTTAGGGAAGAGAAATGTAGGTTAAAAACATTAAAAGGGGATTTTTTTTTTGCTCTGCATAAATTATTAACAATGAGAATATATGCATGACTCCACGCATTTAAGAAATACAACAGAAAACAATTTAACAGTGGAATCCATTGACTCCAAATGTAAAATCCTTTTTGGCACAGCTTCCTCTAACATATTGCAGTGCTCAAAATACTTTGGTGTACCCATTACCTATACGAAAATCCCCAGGCCCCTTCTCAGGACATGCACAGCCTTTCAAGGCTTTGGCTGTGGCCCCTGTCTGAACTCCTGCCTCCCTTCCTGACTCTTAAGCCTCCTTGTCTTTGACTGAGCCTTTGTCTATATGTGGAATGCTTTTTCCACTTCTTTTCCAGAGTAGTACTCACAGGTAACATGAAGCCTCCCATGAAGCTGCACCCTTGAGGTGAAAGCTCATTTCTTATCTTCCCCTCCCTGAGCCCTAACACATTATGTATTAGTTAGCTGCTGCTGCCTAACAAGTTGCCACCTAAGTTAGCAGCTTAAAACAATATTTTTGTTTATAGTGTCGCTGGATCAAAAGTCTCTGGTTCTGTGGGTCATGAATCCTCATTTCATGGCATCTCACAAAGCACAGAACAACATCACTACCAGGTTACTAGGTCAGTAATCTCACTCGGAACCTGAGTGGAGAAGGATTCTCTTCCAAATTCACTCACATCATTGTTGGCAGGACTAGATTCCCTCTAGGCTGTGTGTTTGAAGTCCTCAGTGCTTTGGGGACTGTTGGCTAGAAGTGTCTCTCTGCTGGGCTCACAGGGCTGCCCACTGCTGTGGATATCGCTCTATATAAATAAAATCTGATCAGCCAGTAGCCAGGCAGGAAGTATAGGCGGGACAAGCACAGAAGAGAATTCTGGGAACAGGAAGGCTGAGGCAGAGAGAGGCTGCCAGTTGCCATGATGAGAAGCAGATGTTAAGATACCAGTAAGCCACGAGCCACATGGCAACTTATAGATTAATAGAAATGGGTTGATTTAAGATATAAGAACAGTTAGCAAGAAGCCTGCTGCGGCCATATAGTTTATAAGAAATATAAGTCTGTGTGTTTACTTGGTTGAGTCTGAGTGGCTGCAGGACTGGTGGGTGAGAGAGATTTGTCCTGACCGTGGGCAACAGGAAGGACTAGAGAAAACTTCAACTACAGTCCACCACATTGTGGCTAGTTTGGACAGAAAGAACAAACTTGAGAGAAACCCTGAGCAAAGCACAAACAAGGCCTCCTAAAGCCTTCTCTAGGAAATTTCAGTCCATACTTGGTTATATCTCACTCAAGAAAGCAAGTCCCTGAGCCTAGTCTGTGGGGAGCTGAGGAACGAGTGAATGCATATTGTTGAGCTAGGCATGGCCATGTCAAGGACTAATGCTTCTGACCCAGGGGAGACTGGCACAGCCTTTCTCTGGTCCAAGTGTGAACGTGAACAGTGTGCAGGCACGAGTGTTTACAAAGGATTAACCAGTGTGTGCAAAGACTAGCAACTGTGGCTTCCTTTTCCAGGATACTTGCAGTCTGAGACTTTTCACCCATGGAGAACCCGCTCCAGAGGCTGGCTAACCACACCGTCCCACACCCCTGTGCTGTACAGAGTAAATACACTGAGTTCCAAGGTTGTTGCATAGTTGGTACAGCTCCACCAGATCATGCCCAGCACACCTGACCACAGCTTTTCTGTATCTGTGTCTGTGTGTCCATCCTTTCTTCATTCTCCTTCAGCCTAAGTCATGTTTCCAGGACCAAACTACACAGGATGGGCTGTGACACCAGCCTTCACTCAAAGGGAAGAGACTACAGAGGAGAGACAAGGAAACTTGGGAGCCATTTTGAAAGCTTTTTATTAAACAGGGTTTCATAGTTTCCTAGGCATAGAACACAATGCATTACCATGGTAACATCTTTACCTATCTGTGTACATATGAGTTAAAATTCTCGGTCTCGTCAGATGCATGTTTGGAACTGAGTGTTTCCAAGGTGTTGGTCGTTCACTGTGCTATGTGTTGAAAGGTAGCATGAAATGAAGAGAGAAATCTCTGTTTTCATGAAACTACAAACCAGGTGGAGGAAGAAGACAAAGACCAACCAAAGCAGAATATGTAAATTAGATCAGATGGCAAATTCAGAGAAGACAGGTTTATTTTGGCTCAGTGTCAGAGAGACCAGATTCCACTGATCCATTGATTGTAGGTGCACAGTAAGCAGAGCCTCACAGCGGCCAGAGCATGTGACAGAGGCCACTTCCTTCATGGTGGACAGGAAACAAAGGGAGCAGAAGGAACCCAGGACTGCATAACTGTCCAAGGCATGCCTCCTGTGACCTGTGACCCACTGACTCCATAAAGAGATGCGGCAATGGTTTGAATATGAAATGCCTCCCGCTGGTTCATTTGCATTTTTTAAATGTGAAATATCAACGTATGCACGTTTCTAGAATTATCATTCCTTAAAGAGAGCCACAGCTCTGATGCTCTCCGGGTTAAGCATACTGAATTTCTCAATCTTGAAACAACTGGCATTAGGTTGGTCAACTTTGCTGTGGGGTTGCCCAGTGCACTGTAGATGTTTAGTGGCTTCCTCTTCACTAGATACCAATGGCACCTTCCAAGCTAAGAAAGTAAAAAACCATCTTCTCATATTGCTGAATTTCCCTTGGAAACCAAAACAACCCTGCTGAGACCAGCTTTCCCAACAGCTCAGGTATGGGTTCTTGGGAAATTACTGTTTGGCCTTCAGATATTGATTTATAAAGTGGGGAAAATGTTCTTAGGACTTGTCTAAGGAAAGAAAGGGGGAACAACATTCTTTGGAATGTCTAAGCTCAATGCTCCTGTGACCTTTGAATACTCAATGGAAAAGTCACACAGTATTGAGGTCATCCCTATGCGATAGAGCTACATCAGGTGAGAAGTGGATCTTGTGGCTGTGCTATCTAGCTGGGTTTGTGAAGTAGGCTCCCAATCAATATGGCCTTAATGATGATGAAATACTGCCCATACTGTTCTCCCCATTGGCACTACTAAACCTTTAGTACCTAGCACAGCATAAGTGCTTAATGAATGCTTAACAGTGTTACTTAATGTGTGAGGTCACAGTGAAGTGGGCCCTTTTGTTAATTCAAATGCATTTAAGCTAACTAACAGTTATCAATCATTTGCAATGACCCAAGCCACAAAGACACAGATGTGAATGGCAACAGCAGTAGCTGTGCAGGGCATCCCACCACAGTGGCACACACCAGCCCACGTTACAGGGGATTCTAGTCTCCAATGAAAGATTCAACAGCCAGATATCAGGGAAGAAAACTACCTAGCCCTGTCAATCTTGTCCTCGCATTGATTCCTAGGAAAAGGCATTTCTCAAGAATCCAATCACATTAATGTAAGCAATTATGTAAGATGAAGTCATTCATTTGAGAACTCTGAAGAAATCGATCACAGATCCCCCTACCTTCCTAACTGCATAAGTATAGTGGACTCCCGCTGATGATTTTATCTCAAGCATCAGCTCAGAGCCAGGCTCGCTTCTAAGAGAACTGTGACGGGTTCTCAAGTCACAGTCAGACCCATAGCTGATGTCTACCCAGGCCCAGCAGTGGCTTGTTTCCAGGCATTGAACATAAATGATCTAGCCTCTTCCTGACAGGTCAAAGTCACATTATAAATGCACTCCAACCTCTCAGCTAAATGATGGCAGGACAGTTTTACTCATATTGGCCAAAATCCTGGGAATCATCCTGGTCTTCTTCCTCTCACAACCCCAAAGTAGCTTCTCAGCAGATGTTAGTGTCTCTGCCCCAGCAGACATTTACCTCCACAGAGACCAGCCTGGAGCAAACCTCTTCTGGATTCCCTTTTCCTTCCACCATAGCTCCCCAAATGCCCCCTGACTCTGTTGTAATCCCAATGGACTCTAGACTTTTGGGTCCCAGTTCCCTCCAACTGGCACACTCCCTCGCCAGACAACCACATTCCAGCTATTCCTTTGTCTTTCCACGAGGCTTTCCTGGCTTTCCTATTTACAGTCATAGCTCCCACAGCTTTCTTCCTCCCAACCCTTTCCCCTGACTTGCTGGCACTCCATACACTTTTGTGATTTGTAGTGGTATTGTGTTCCCCAAAATATTGTGCACCCTAATAAACTTATCTGGGGTCAGAGACAGAACAGCCACTAGATACAAAGGCTAGAAAATGGTGGCGCTCACACCTTTAATCCTAGCATTCCAAAGGTAGAAATCCCCTCTGGATCTCTGTGAGTTCATGGCCATACTGGAAACAGCCAGGCATGGTGACACACACCTTTAATCCCAGAAAGCCAGCCTTTAATCCCAGGGAGTGGTGGCAGATAGCAGAAAGATATAGAAGGCGTGAAGACCAGAAACTAGAAGCTTTTGGCCTGGTTAAGCTTTCAGGCTTTCGAGAAGCAGGTCAGCTGAGATTCATTCTGGATGAGGACTCAGAGGCTTCCAGCCTGAGGAAACAAGATCAGCTGAGGAACTGGCGAGGCGAGGTAGCTGTGGCTTGTTCTGCTTCTCTGATCTTCCAGCATTTACCCCAATACCTGGATCCAGGTTTGTTTTTATTAATAAGAACTTTTAAGATTCCTGCTACAGTTATTTGTTTGTTGAGTGGAGAAATTTTCCTCATTTGCTACACAAGGGCAAGAGTTTCTACCTAATCCACCCACCAGTGTATCTGTAGCATCTACAGCAGACCAACCACATGGTCTCTTTCCCCCTCTTTCTCATTATAAACTGTCTTTGTATCTGTCAAAAGAACTGCAAATGTTTTGATTGACAACAGGCTTTGAGGTGGCTTAAGGTTAGGATCAAATGAGCTACAAGGAAAATACGACTGAACCTAACACGATCTAATTTTAACTCCACCAAATAAGAACAAAATCATATTTCCCAAAGCAAATACTAAAGATGTCCTTGCATTTTTAAGAAATGGTTATTTATTTTGGAAACATGCCAAACCCTCCTCATTTTTTCAAATTTGAGATAGATTTTTGTCATTTCAAAACTGAGATAATCTTATTATTTTTCAAAGTCCGTGTTTTTCAACATGGTGATCTTTTACTATTTACTATTGGTTTAGTGAAGGATGTTATTGTCTATTAATTTCATTCTATAATTAACAGGTTTTTCATTTATCTCTCCTCCACCCTCTGTCAATAGTGTCTGCTCAGCCATCTTGGAAGTGTCTGACTGTCTTGTTCATCCTTTTGAGTTTCCTTGGTACTTCACCTGGAGTATGACATTGAGTTGATGTGGAATTATTGAATGAATGGATTTGTGAGTGAAGGAATAGCTTGATGAATGAGTATCTAGGTAACCAAGTGAAGAAGTTATCACATGTGTCTATGGATGGCCATTCTTCGCCTACATGTTCTCACTTAGAAAATGCTCTCAGGGAGAGCAGCTATGTATAAGTGATCTGAAGAGGGATGGGAAAAATGGAGGGGACATTAATTAGGAAGGAGATAAGGGAGATAAATACAGAAGACAGAGGGTACAATAATAGTAAAGCTGTCTGAAAAGTCATAAGGAATCTTACTATTAACTATTTACCTAAAAGAAAAACTATAATACATATCTGGGGTGTGTGTGTGTGTGTCTACACATACATATTTTAAGTGAAAATTTCCCATCTAGGCTAACAATGCTTCCCCCAAAAGCCATAGACAATCTAACAAAACCCCAAACACCAGGCATAACAGCCATCTTTTGAGTGGTTGGTCAGGGTTGGTTATCCAATAGACTCCCGAAACATGATAGGCTATTGCTGTTGTTCTTGCTTGTCTCCTAGAGAAGGAAGGTAGGTAAATCCTTACTGCTGAGGACACGATGCACTTTGGACACAGGACCCAGAGGCTCCTGATGGATCTGACCTGAAAGCCTCCTCTCTGAGGACTACCTTTCATGGTACCAGAAGGTGCCATATAAGCATCCTAAGGAGGGAAGCAACCAACAGTACTACCCACTTGTGATGCCTATGAACCACAGCAATGGCCAGCATGGGTCCAATAATGGCATGAATACCTTGGCAGCCACCAGCGTCTCTCTAATTGGACTTAGGCCCACTCAACAAGAAGGAAATCATAGGGCTGGAGAGATGGCTCAGAGGTTAAGAGCACTGACTGCTCTTCCAGAGGTCCTGAGTTCAATTCCCAGCAACCACATGGTGGCTCACAACCATCTGTAATGAGATCTGGTGCCCTCTTCTGGTGTGCAGACATACATACAAACAGAACACTGTATATATAATAAATAAATGAATGAATGAATAGATAGAGAAGGAAAGAAAGAGAGAGAGAGAGAGAGAGAGAGAGAGAGAGGAAGGAAGGAAGGAAGGAAGGAAGGAAGGAAGAAAGAAAGAAAGAAAGAAAGAAAGAAAGAAAGAAAGAAAGAAAGAAAGAAAGAAAGAAAGAAAGAAAGAAAGAAAGCTTTAAAAAAAAAGAAAAAGAAGGAAATCATGATGCCTGGTACTGGAAACCTAGCCAACTACCCAGGACTAGTGAAGTCATGAATCTTGGAGGAAAACCTACAACTTCTACTTCACTAAACCAGTATAATCCCTAACTACATTCTAAATATTTATCCTTATACCTACAGATAAGTGTAATTATTACCACTAATCAAGGAAGCTTCTCTTTGCAACAAATGCAGTCCATGCAGAAAACACCACAACCGATCAAAATGCAAAGTTGTGGAGCCCGGCCCCAACTGATACCTTCACAACAGAACTCCTGCACCGAAGGCCCATGGATCACTGTGGAAGGGGAGGCAGGGCAGAAAGACTATACGAGCCAGAGGAACAGGGAATTTGTTGTGAGGATGTGTCTCCTAGAAACGTCAGAGAAGCTGCACCCATGAAATCCCATCAACATGACCTGAACAAGGACTACATCATTAGCCATACTAATGTGGAAGGTGGAACGGTCATAAGGCTTCAACCCTTACAAAAAGCTACAGGCAACTAAGGAATGCTGATAGTAGAAACAGTCTTCCCAGGGAAGAGCACACCAACTGGTTATCCAATAGCAAATGATCAACCACGAGAAACATATACATATGTACATAGACATATACAGACTGAGCAAGTGGTATTTGTATATTTAGGGATTTATATATATATATATTTATATATATAAACATATATACTAATATATATATTAGTTATATATATATTTTTAAAAGGTCATGAAGTTGAAAGAGAACAAGGAGGTACACGGGAGAGGATGAAGAGAGAAAAGGTAAAGTGGGGAAATGGCATAATTATAATCTTTAAATTAAAAAGCCCATTTTCCAAAGGGACTCCATCACTGAGCAGAATAACTTAATTGCCTTGGCTCAGGGATAACTGGTAGCAGAGAGGGATGGATGCTGTCTTGGGTTACTATTGCTATGACAAAACACCATGGCCAATGCATCTTGGAGAGGAAAGGCTTTATTCAGCTTAAGCTTCCACACCATAGTTCATCACCAAAGGAAGTCAGGACATGAACTCAAGTAGGACAGGAACCTAAAGGCTGAAGCTGAAATAGGGTCCATGGAGAGGCGCTGTTTACGGGCTTGCTCTCATGGCTTTGCTTAGCCTGCTTCCTTATAGAACCCAGGACCACCAGCCTAGTGGTGGCACCACCCACAATGGTGCCTCCCCCATCAATCACTAGTTAAGAAAATGTCCTACAGGCTTGCCCGCAGCCCAACATTATGGAGGCATTTCTTAATTGATGTTTCCTCCTTCCAGATGACTTTAGCTTTTGTCAAGTTGACATAAAAACATCCAGCACAGAATCTATGAGTCACTGATATGCAACATAGCTCTCACACAATCACAGGGATCCAGAAGGTACCATAGTCCTGAATGGGTTTTGTTTTAATGTGTTTGGGTGTTATCCAAGTCATAGGCAAAGAGTACTCATGGAGAATGCTTCTGGGTGTACTCCCATTTAAGCTACTTTTTTTTTGTTTTGTTTTGTTTTGTTTTTTGGTTTTTTGGTTTTTTTTTTTTTTTTTGGTTTTTCGAGACAGGGTTTCTCTGTGTAGCTTTGCACCTCACAGAGACAGCTAGATTCCTGGAGTCCACCAGCCAGCTAGTCTAGCCTACTTGGAGGAGTCCCAGGCCGGTTAGAAGCCCTGTCTCAAACAAAAGGTAAGGCAGGGCAAGGTAGATGGCCGAACCTGTGATGTGCCTGCTCTGCAAGCACAAGGACCAGAGTTCAAGCCCCAGAACCAATCAAAAAGCTGAGAGCAGAGGCATTAGTTTGTAATCCCAGTGTGGGGAGAGAGACGAGCAGGTCCCTGGGTCCAACGGGACAGCCAGTCTAGCCGAACCAGTGAGTTTCCAGATAAAATGAGAGGCTCAGTCCTAACAAATAAGGTGAAGGGCAACTGAGAAACAAAGCCAAAGCTGGCTTCTGGCCTCCATGAACAAGCAGATGCACACACATGCACCTGCACAGACACACACACACACACACACACACACACACACACACACGCTGTGGCTCTTTCAGCAACTGACTCCTAGAACTGCTTGCTTCACCTCACGTCCACGGCAGCACATGTTATCAATGTCCATGATCTCAGCATTCACCACTCAGCCAGTGACTTCTGCTTCTGGCAGGTCATCTCAGAGGTATGTTCTACCCCACCTCTCAAGTATCCCCTCCCCATGTGGCTGAGCCCCATCTGTGCCCAGAGGTAACCTACTCACTAATGCTTCCTGTATTGGCTTCTTTCTCTTCTTCTTCTTCTTCTTCTTCTTCTTCTTCTTCTTCTTCTTCTTCTTCTTCTTCTTCTTCTTCTTCTTCTTCTTCTTTTTCTTCTTCTTTTTAAGATTTATTTATTTATTATGTATACAGTGTTCTGACTGCATGTATGCCCACCCACCAGAAGAGGGCACCAGATCTCATTATAGATGGTTGTGAGCCACCATGTGGTTGTTGGGAATTGAACTCGGGTCCTCTGGAAGAGCAACCAGTGTTCTTAACCTCTGAGCCATCTCTTCAGCTCCTTCTTTCTCTTCTTACTTCCTCATCATGTAGTCAGGGGTTCATGGTATCTCTTTACAATTGCTTAGCTCATGGTCCACTCTGGGTAACATCACCTACAACTTCCACAAACACAATGAACTGACTGAAGAAGGAAAATGTTAGTATAAAATCAAACACCTTGGCAGGAGGGCAGGAATATACGCACATCAGAAAGTTGAAACAGAAGGTCCAGCCTGGTCAATGGCAGCTATTTGACCCAGGTCTGCTCAGGTTCAAATACCCTTGCGAATCTCTAGACGGGACCTTTAATCATCTGTGAAGTCGTTGAACCCCTTCTGTGAACATCCCTGTGACACAAGTCAGGCAGCATCTCTTCCCATCAGCTGGTACCCACAACCCATAAAATATTGGTGTCTCTCTTCCCTAAAAGTCCCCCGCCCTCACATTCTACAAACAGAAGCCCTTAACCTAGAACCCTTGGTCGCTCATTTCCCTTCCCCAGCACAGTCAGCCAACTAGGAAATTAATGGGACGGATTCTGACCTGAAGCTTTTGAACCAGGCCAGCAGCTCAAGGCCAAGCAGCAATACCACTAAGCACAGTAAACGAGTCTGTCTCTGCCGGTGTGTTTTCTCGTCTGGAAAGCTGAGGAGCTAGCAAGGCCCGCTACCAACCGTGTGCTGGTTAAACAACACGGAGAAGAAGCAACAGATGCGCTGTGTGCCGCTGCTCCATTATGGCCTCCTTCCTGCCCACTGTCAAGGCTCCCTCTAGCTCTGTCCCGGGGGCAGGCTCTCTTCAGCTAGGGATTACAGGGGCAAGCCTTCCTCCCCTTTCCTCATGAAAGACTGGTTTGGAGTCTGTCTTTGAACCCGTGAGAGCAGAGAGAATGCAGTCTTCTAAGAATAGCACGCTAATCTTAAGGAAGGCGGCCTTGGGAGCAGAATCAAGAACACAGAGCAAAGCTATTGTGATGGGTTTTAAAGCTTCCTGGAAAATGATTCATGGGTCTCTGCTTCTAATTTAAATTTCGCTGTAAGAAATGATGTCATCTGTCCCCAGTTGTTCTGTAGTCAGGGCCGGTCAAGCTCCCAATGGAAAGCCACTGGAAAATAAACATGGTATCTGTTTCAAAATATGACCACCCTGAAGTCTAAATCCCTCTGCACTGCACCGAGAAGAGGAAGTCATATTTCATCCTACAGAGGCCTGTCTAGCACAGTGAGTATGGAGTAATGACATTGGCGAACAACTTCTCAGAGAGTGAGGACAACTGAGGAGAGAACCTGGGCCTCACACACGCTAGGCAAGTGCTCTACCATTAGACGTGCCCCAAGCACTGTTTCTACCTTTTACTTCAAGAAAGAGTCTCACCAAGTTACCTAGGCTGGACTTGAACTTATGATTCTTCTGCCTCAGCAGTGATCCCTGCCAAGGAGCCGGGATTATAGCCTTTCGTCACTGTGCTCGGTTTAGACAACTTCTGGAGAATGGCTCACTTTCGTAACAAACAGAACTCAAACAGTAAAGCCATTATTTCTTGATTTTCTGATAGTTATGGGTAGGTGGACACTGACAGGGAACCTTCCAGTGCAGTTTGTTGGGGAGCAAATTGGTGGACCCTTTGCCATCCTCAACATTTGAAGTCGATGGTGGCCTGGAAAAGGGTTTCAGTTTGAGGTAGCCCCCAGGAAAGCGATCTGATGACTAAGGTGAGTAAGTATTTACAGAGAGAGCTGACGTGGTACTCATGGCTTCCGACCATGGTCCATTGACTAGATCTGCAGCTGATGGTCTCCTGGTCTCTGAGAGGAAGGAGATGTGAGTGCTGTGTGGCCGGCAGTCTCTTCCACAGGCACGCCCACTTTGATCCAGGAGCTGTGGTTTCCAGACATAGCTATTAGCTAGCTATGATAAAGCCACTCAACATTTCTGAGTCCAAATGAGAAAGATTTGGATAGCTTTTACAACGTGGAGGAGGAGGGGGAGGAGGTATGAAAGTGGCAAGGATATCAAACCACACAGCAAGAGTCAATATGGCTGCATAGGTGGATGCTGCTGGCTGTGAATGGCTGGAATTTGCATCTTGGAATGGGTGACAATGTGCAATGTCCCCATAGGTTGCTGGGTGGAATCGTCTGGCAATAGCAGACTTATTCAATCACTTGCAGCTCTAATTTACAATGAAGCATATGTAACAATACAGCTATTCTTCACTCTAACAAGAGGCCCATTTGGGGAGAGGAGAGTGGAAACTATCGTCTGTCCAGCATGTTCTTCTGTGTCCTAGTCACAGAACAGAGAAAGGAGAACCATCTCGACGGCATTATTTACAGGTGTTTGAAGATATGAAAGAGCCAAACATCCCTGGATCATAAGCCAACATTTTGTTGTTAGCTTTTACTATCTTGGAATGTAATTCTGCTGTTAGCAGTAGAGAGTACTGACTAATTAAAGTTCTTTGCTTGTAGGCAAGCTTGAACTAAACAAACCACTTGGATACTATGTTGTTTGGCTTCCTTTTACTGTAATAAATACTTGGAACAGTCAGCTTAAAATAGGAGAAGTCTATTTGGGCTCAGTGTTGGAGGGTTCAGGCTATGGTTAGCTGGTCTGTACCTATGGTATGGCAGGACATCATGGTGGGGGTTACAGGAAGCCTTATGTCAGACAGATGAAGCTAGATAGGATGAGATCAGAGCCTCAGTCCCATTGAAGGTTCATTCCCCAAACTCTAACAAGGCCTTTCATGAAGCTACACCTCTCAAAGGCTCCAACATGCCCTAAGAAAGGAAGCCCTCAACACATGGGTCTTTGGGATGTAATGGTTGTTATCCATTGTCAACTTGACAGGATCTAGAAATCACCAGAACAACCCCCTGGAGCTGTCTGTATGGGAGTTTCTAGATTAGATTAATTCAGATGGGAAGACCCACCCTCAATGAGGGTGGCACTCTTCACTGAGCTGAAATCTTGGATTGTGATGGAAAAGGAGAAAGCTAGCTGGGTGAAGGCGCTCATCCCTCTCTGCTTCCTGGCTGGATACAATGTGGCCAACTGCCTCAAACTCTTGCTACCATGCTCCTTGCCATGATGGACTGTACCCTCAACCTGCCAGCCGTACTAAAGTCTTCCTTCCTTAAATTGCTTTCCTCGAGTATTTTATAAAAGCCAGGGAAAACATAAATAACACAGGAGACATTACAATCCAAACTAGAATTAAATGTGAAGTAAATTCTTGGGAGAGTCTTGGCTCAGAGTCAAACAGGAGAATGGAACAACATGAGGATCTGGGGACAGCAGTTGGAGATATCCTTTTACCTTTTTTTCTAGGACATTATCAAAATATGTCCTGATTCAGTCGCCTTCTAAGCACAAATGTGACCACCATGTGACTCCCCAGATTCCTAGAAGAGGACTTCCTCTTGGTCCTGCTGGGTAAGTCAACTCAACCCACAGACAGTGCTTCTCAACCCCAGCATCACGGACATTTGTTCAATATAGCTTCATGTCATGCAGAGCTTCCCTGGACAGTGTGAGCTGTTTAGCAGGCTCTTTGGCCTCTACCCATTAAATACCACTAGTATCAACTCCATCTCTTGCCAAATGTACCCTGGGGTGAGAAGAGGAAACATGTTCCTTGCCTGGTAACTGTTGTATAATCGTGCATGGGCCCCCAAATAGGAAATGTCAACACAGCTGCTGGATGTCTAAGGTGACTTATCTGAGCAGTCGTACTAGCAGGGATCCACATATTTCTCACTTGAAAATTTTTTTCTTTCTATTATTTAAATTTGTACTTTGAAACTTTCATACAAAGAAGTTTGATCATATTCTGTACTCTACCTCTAGATCCACTACTCCCAGTCCTACCCACCCAGCTTTGTGTCTTTGTTTCTTCCCCCGAACCCATTTAATCCAATGCACACTGCTCATATAGTCTTTGGAGTGAGGTTATCCAAAGGAGCATGGTCAACCTTCCAGAGGCTACACCCTTAAAGACTATTGGCAGTCCCTCTCCCAGGAGTCCCTCTGCCAGTAGCTCCCATTCCCTAAGAGTAGGAATTTGTGCCAACCTTCCTTTTCTATGCTGGGATTTTGTCCAACTTGACTTGGCCCAGATATGACGCTTGCTGTCACAGCTGCTAGGAGTTCATGTGTTCACCTGCGCTCCTATACCTGGAAGACAGTGTCTTCCGGTGGTCACCCACCACCTCTGGCCCTTACAATCTGTTGTTACCCTTTTCTGTATTGATTCCTGAGCCTTGGGAGAACAGGGTGTGCCAGAGGTGACTCATATAAGACTAAGAATTCTGCATTAACTTGTTCTCTGCATCTTTTTTTGTTTGTTTTTCTTTTTTTCTTTTTTTTTTTTTTTTTTGGTTTTTCGAAACAGGGTTTCTCTGTGTAGCTCTGCACCTTTCCTGGATCTCACTCTGTAGACCAGGCTGGCCTCAAACTCACAAAGATCCGCCTGCCTCAGCCTCCCGAGTGCTGGGATTAAAGGCATGTGCCACCACCGACCAGCTTATTCTCTGTATCTTGACCAGGTGTGGGTCTCTGTGTTAATTAGTATTTACTACAAAAACAAACTTCTCGGATGAGAGAGATATTAATCTGTGGGTAACTAGAAGGCATTAGGAGTAAGTTTAATACTGTGCCCTTTTAGCAGAATAATAGTAGTAGGTTCTCCCCCGAGGTTCTCTATGAACTATGTAGCCACAGGTTCTTTGCCTCAAAAATGGTGCCAGATATGGGTTACATATTGTGAAACAGATCTTAAATCTGGTCAGAGAGTGATTAGTTACTCCCACGACCTCCATGCCACTGTTGCACCATTGGCCATGTTTTGCCAGGACAGTTGTTATTATAGCTCCCAGGATTCATGTATGGGTAAGATAGATGTTTACTTTTCCTCTCTGGCAGCATGCCTAGCAAGCTCCCAGGACTCATATATGGGTAAGTGTAATGGGTGGCTGCTAGAGCCACGCCCTAAAGCACTGCCCCTAGTGCAGGGTAGCAGGTCACTGTTACACCTGCCTATGACCTTGAGGTACATGCCACTGGGGTGTGGCCATGGGGACCCTTAAGACCTGGGATGCACATGCGCGATCTCTCTTCGATACCTCAGGGTTTTGGATGCTGGAAAGAACCATAGCAGAGCTTGCCAGAGAACAGCATTGGCCCATACCTCATCCTTCCAAAATCTTGCAACAAATTCTTTTATTCTGTCTTGTGAGCTAACCCCCAAATAAACTCCTTTGCTCATTAAATAGACTCTGTGGATTGCTAGCGACATACTTCCAATAGGTAAGATGGATGTTTACTTTTCTCCCTGGTGGCCTGCCTAGCCCCAACCAGCATTATGAAAGCTAGCCAGTAAGGAGGAAGCTTCCAGGTCAACAGCAGCTTCATTTCATCGTGGTCTGTGACTGAGACACGTGGTATCTTCAGCAATAGAGTCTTACTGTCTCCTTCACTTGTCTTATTGCTCTAGTTAAGACTTCAAGCATTATATTAAGCAGGGGCTGGGAGATACATGGACATCCTTGTTATGTTCCCGATTTTAGCAGAAATTCTTTGAGGTTTCTCCACTTAACAAGGTGTTGGCTCTGTGCTTGCTGTATATTGCATTTATTATGCTGAAATATGTGGCCTGTGTCCTCAGATTCTCCAGGGCTTTGGTCATGAAATGATGTTGGATTTTTTTCCAAAGTCCTTTTCTGCATCTACTGAGGCATTTATGTTGTTTCTCTCCCTGAGTCTATTTATATGGTGGATTATGTTTGTTGATTTACATATGTTGAATCATCCCTGCACCTCTGGAATGAAGCCATCTTGATCATGGTGGATGATCTTTTTAATGTGTTATTGAATTTGATTTGCAACTATTTCTTTGAGAATTTTCCATCCATGTTCATCAGAGTTACTGGCCTATGAAATATATATTTGGGCTTCACAAAAAGAGTCTGTAAATGTTCCTTCAAACTTTAAACTCAAATGCCTTTAGACATCTCCATATAGATATCTAAAAATGAAAAGCAGAAGCTGTATTTCTTCTTGAGTCTGCTCCATGTCTTGTCTCAATGTACTGGTGAGAAGCAGAACTCTTTGCTTGTTCTCCCCAAGCTGGAGAAATGAGCATCAGCTCACCATCTCCGTCTCCTCCATCCTCCTTTCAGAGAGCCAACTCTGTCTAGCGTGCCTCAAAACTATCTTTCCTTGCCTCCTAATTTCTAATCTTGGACCAGACCCCATGGTGTGTGTGTGTGTGTGTGTGTGTGTGTGTGTGTGTGTGTGTGTATGTGTGTGTGTATGTGTGTGTGTGTGTATGTGATGATCATGCATGTGTGTATGCACATCCCCATGTGTACATGTGTGTGTGAGTGCACACATGTGCATGCATGCATACACATGTATATGGGGTATACATGCACATGCATGTGGAAGTCTAAGATTGACACTCAGTGTCTTTCTCTCTTGCACTGAGGAAGAGTGTCTCCCAGAACAGAGAGCTCGAAGTTTTAGCTAGTCTATCTAGGAAGCTCCATTCTGAGATTCCTCTGCCTCTGGTGCGCTAGGACTACGGGGTGTCACTGTGCCCTCTGGCTCTTAAGAAGATTCTGGGAAACTGAACTCCGGTCCTAAAACTTTACACACTATCTCTCTATACCCGCGTCCTTTTAATAATGGACTTGGATGATGCTCCACTAGCTCTTCCTACCACTGATCCCGCTGCTAACCAGTTTCCAGATCCCAGAAAGATCTCCCCAAGCTGACTCTCAGAGCAGCACTTGCCTGCTTAAAACAATGTGTGGGCCCCCTTTCTAATTCAGCTTCCTAAGACTTTCTTTTTATTTTTTAGTCGTGTGAATATGTGTGCATAAATGGACACCACCTCTTGCAGATGCTGTGGAGGTCATCAGAGGGCATTGGGTGCCCCACAGCTGCAGTCACAGGCAGTTGTGAGCTGCCCAGTGTGAGTGCTGGAACCATGTGAGTCCTCTGGAAAAGCAGTAACCTGCTCTTACCCAGGAGCCATCTCTTCAGCCCCAACTTGCTAGAGTGAAACATGACATCATCACCGTCTTGACTCAGATTCCTTTTCCTTTCTTTTATTGGTCTTTCCTCTCTCTTCCCTAGTCCTTTGTGTTGACCACAGAAAAATTGTAAAAACAATGACTGTTTCTAAAAATACGCTTGTGGAGGCATGTCTTGTACAGGAACTATTCTTTTCCTCGGAGCATCCTTTGATTCTTCCAAGAGACACTTCTTTTTCTCGTGTCCCTGCAGGATGCTGTCCCTGACTCTGTTGTGAAGTCAGTTGCTCCTGTCTCACAGTTACTGTGTCCCTCTCTACTGTTATCACTTGGATGGCAGATTTGGACTGGCATGTCTCTCTGTGGTCCCAGGAATTTCAGTTTGTATAGAGCGGTGACATCTAGACAGGCCTTACTAGAGTCTGGGGCATGTAGCAGGCATGCGCCATAATGTTGTTAAATATGTTTATCCATTAAAGGTTTAGGCTGCTACTTTGAAGCCAGCATATGGGCTCTTGGACCTGAGTTCTAATCCTGTCTTTGTATCCACTGCTATGTGACATGTTACAATGCCCCCCCCCCCCCCCCCCCGGCCTCTTTCCTATGGAAACGGGCATGCTGTCTACGCAGAAGCTCTCCATCACCATGAAGCTTTTCAATGAAAGCTGAAGAAGCACTTGCCTGTGGAGCACTTACCTCAGTACCTTTGAAAGACCTGAGTCGCTGCTGGCTGCTGTTATTCTCATCACTCTCATCATTACTGTCTGCTCAGACCCTGTCAACAGGCATTGAAATGTTCTCTTGAAAGGCCATTACCGACTCCAATTGAGGCAGGCCAGAAAAACTAATCAGATTTGAAGGGGCACAGTTTGTGACATCATCCCACACACCAGGCAGTCACGGTACTAAAGGGGAGAATGTAATCACAGAACCGGAGTGATTGGACACTTAGACATCAGAGCACTCCTCAGTGTGAACCTAAGGACCATCACAAGTACACTCTGATGAGGACCCTGGTAAAGATGGACATCTGATTTTAATCTACTAACCAACATTTGCAAATTTTCCCTGGGGGCTCAGTTTCCTAATCTATAAACTGGTCATAAAAATTATTATATGTATCTCTAGGGCTCCAATGGGTTAGACATTGTGCTGTTATATGATGCTGTGGAGCTTTAGAACTCAATACAAATGTAAAGGCATTTGTTTCTCAAAGTTAATGGTAACTGATCCTCATTGGGTGTCCAGGAGAATGGGCTGAGCTGAGGCCACACAATGATGTGTTCCTTAGTCCATTTTCTGTTGACAAAATACCTGAGGTTAAAGTATTTATAAACAGAGAAGGTTTCTGTAGCTCACAACAGTGGAGTTCAAAAGCGTGGCAATGTTGGAAACACTCATTTTTAATTGTGTCCCAGTGGGACGATGTCCCAGACTATGAGTCACATGGCAGGGACCAATGTGCTAGTGACAAACAGGTGTGTCGGAGGAGGCAGAACACTATCGGAAAATGTGCTCCACAAGAACACACTTGTGCAGTAACAGATTCGGTTTCAGAACACCCAACTCACTTTCAAAAAAGATGGTCATGTACTCATGGGAGCAGAGACCTGTAATACGGTCCCCTCTTACACCGTTGCACAGGCAATCACAGCAGCATGGGTTTATGGGGAAGGGAAGAGAACTGGGCTACAAACTAGCCTATCAAATGATTTACTGCAAACAAGACTGATGAGATCCACACTAGTGTGCACACTAAAAACACATCTTAGAGTCCTTAATGAGAGGAATTTCCAAGGCTCAGGTATGAAAATATGACCTAATGTCACATGGGGAGAACCCAGCTATGAAGTGTGCTTATACAAAAATCGGCATCGTGAGTGTTTTCACAGAGAAAAATCCCGTAGCTTAAGATTTTCAGTGGAAATACATTAGCCCTGGATGCGTTATTTTTCACATTGCTAGGAAAAAAAATACCCGAGGAAAGCAACCATAAAAAGGAAGGGTTTGTTTTGGCTCACAGTTCAAGATTGCAATTTGTCCAGAAGAGGGCGTGGCAGCGGAGAGGGGGCGTGGCAGCAGAGGAGGGCGTGGCAGCAGAGAGGGGGCGTGGCAGCAGGAGCTGGGACACTGCTCTCACTGAGTCTACAAAGAGGCAGCGGAGAGACACTCAGCTCAACTTTCTCCTTTTATCCAGCCCATGAGACACCAACCCCACCCACCCACCCACCCACCTCCACCCCATCCACTCCTGTCTATGGAAGACAGGTGCATCTTTCCTGCCTCAATTAATCTAATCTAAATAATCCCTTATAGGCACGCCCCGGGGCTTGTCTCCCAGTTAACTCTAGATCTCAGCAAGTTGACAGTCAATGTGTACCATCCACAAGCCCCTAATATGGGTCAGGCACATCCTTAGATGCTAAAGGCACTACTATTAATCCTTCTTTGAACTCTAAAAAGGTAGATACTCCAAACCCATTTGGATGGGGGTGGGCAGAGGGTAGGGGTGGACAGGGGCTGGAAAATGAAGCCCACAGGTCAACACAGCATGTATGTGGTGAAACAAAACTTGAACCTACAGCATACTCCAAAGGTGATTCGTTGCACCCTCCTGCCTCATGGTCTGTGCATACTCCTTCCTTGAATATGAAAAGGCTCAGTCACTCTCTGCTGGGCTGTGCTAATTTAGATTTCACAGCCAGCTCGACTGCAGCTAGCATGTGACTGGGATGCCTTTAGGGCTTTTCCCCAGCTGAAGACCTCAGTGGGATTACCGAGAGGGGGCAAATGAGCTTGTATGCTAAGAAAGAGGGAGTGTGGAGTAGGCAAGTCTGCAGGCTACTTTTCCAGTCAGAGCCAAGGGAGGTCAAGGTCGGCAGGAAATCCCCAGTGAGCAGCTGAAGTACTTAGCTGCCTGCTAAGGGGGCTGCCAAACAATGATTTAATTAAGGAGTAGACCACGGAGCAGAGCAAAGCATGAAACTTCTGATAAGGCCAGCAAAGCACCGTGGCTGTGTGGGGCCTATTTCCAAGGAAGAGGTTGGCACCTCTCGTTTGGTGACACCAGGGGTCTCCTGCCGATCAGCCAGCTCCTGTTCAGACCATTTCCATGGTAATGATGGCTATTTATTGAGTGTGGAGAATGTGCAGTCAATGCGCATGTGCGCACATGAGTGTCAGGGAAGGGAGTGTAGGAGGAGAGCAGAGAAATGGTCATAATCCAAAATTAAAACATCTAATGCCAAATACAGACAGTCACATCTTTGAAAAATAAAATTCAAAGTCATTTTGAGATGCAGACAAGTCTAAGAGGCAAAAATAAATGAATTTCTTTTTTAAAGCCCATGCATGGCTTTTCAGAACAAAGGACACACGGTTTTATGTTCATAAAAATGAGCCAGGAATCCATGCTGTCTTTAAATTGGGATAATCATTTCAAGGTTCCCTCTAGTATTGCCAAATTGGGGCTGAGGGAGTCTGGTAATTTTGTCCAAGAGAAAAGTCTACAGCGAACTAGAGGTTAAGAAAGTTACTAATCCAATATTGACGTGGGGTGTGCCGACAGGCTGAAGGCCCATGGGTAAGGGGGCGTCAGGCTACCCAGAGTTTCTGCTTCCCTTACATCAGCTGCTTTGGGATTAGGTAGAAAAGCCATTGAGGCAGAAGAGATGAGCGGTGGTGGTGGCTGCGTGGCCGGAGCTGGCCCATAATGGAGCTAGGCTTTCCATGTGGGAAAGGTGGTCAGCAGAGCATGCCAGCTTGGAAGGAGGAAGCCAGAACACTGGATTAAAGCAGCATTTGCTCTTCCTTTGTGTGTGTGTTCATGTGTCTGTGTGTGTGTGTGTGTGTGTGTGTGTGTGTGTGTGTGTGTGTGTGTGTGTGTGGTGTGTGAACGTGAAGGTCTGAGGTTGACTTCTGGGCCTTCCTCGGTTGTTCTCTACCTTTTTTTTTTTTTTTTGAAAAAAATAATGGTTGTATTAAATGCATAATGATGGGTTTCCCCGTGGCACTTTGGTACATGTACGTTCCACAAAGCAAGATTTATTTTGTAACAACCACAAAACCCGTTGCTTAGAATGTATGTTCATAGTGGCTTAAAGAATCAAGAAACAGATGAGCAGTGTTCTTCGTAGTCTGCAACTGTGGGTATGTTCAGACTCTCCAAACCTCAGGATAGGGTCTAATTTACTGAAGGCCTTATGTGCTAGGCATTTGTGCTAAACACTGGGGGAATCAGTGGTGAGCTAGCCGAAGGTCCTCCCCTCCGGGAGCTTACTTTCAACTAGGGAGGAGAGAAAATGTGTGTTCTTACTTCAGCAGGTTGTAAGGGAGGACTAGGCATGAGGAGGGTGGGGAAGACACTTTGGAAGTTGGGTGTTTACAGAGGTTTTTCTTGGGAGGAAACATTTGAGCACTCAGATGGGGCAAGGCTTCTTAGCCCAAGGGACCCCTGCCATGGGGCCAGAGCACCTCCATTATGGGGGCTCCCTGTGTCATGTAGGGTGTTTGTCAGCATGCCTGGCCTCTACCTGGTAGAGGATGGAATTGCCTCCCCCATCCCAGAGCTGGTAACACAGGACGCCTACAGACAGGGCCTGCTGAGCAAAGGAGGTGCAACAGAGAAGTCTATAGCCCAGGCTAGGGCTGGGCCTGGGGCAGCTAGAAAGAATGCAGGTGATTTGGGAGTGTGGCGGGGCTGGACTCTTAAGTCAGTGAGAAGAAATCCCCCTGAAGTGGAGTCAGAGACACAGAGCATGGCCAGACCACCAGCGCTTGGCTGTGAGAAGATTGGGGTGAGAGCGGCAAGGATGTCTGCTGGGAGGTTAGGCAGGAAGGGAGTTGACCCAATTTCCCTCCTGAGAGGATCATTCTGGCTGCTGTGAGGAGAACTGGCCATCATGGCAGAAAGAAAGTAATGGGCCTGTGGTCTGGACTTCCAGGCAAGAGCTGCTGGGGCCACGGTGTCACAGAGAAATTGCAATAATTTGCTGGAAGAACTGACGGACTCTGAAAAGTGTAAGAGAATGTGAGGGACAGCATGCCTACGTCTGCGTGAGGTGAACAATTCAACGGGGGGGGGGGGGGGGGGGGCTGCCAAAGGACAGGCCTGGGAGGCGGGCAGCGGCAGCATGCTGAGTCAGTGGTTCTTTGGACCTACCACCGACTTGGGTGTGACATCTCAGAATCAAGGCACAAGCATCGGACAAGCTTGACACATGACAGGTGTTCTGTGAGGCAAGAAGAGGAAGCAGCCGCATCTGACACTCACACCGTGAAGTTATTTACATTACAAAGGCACACGGACTAGTCCTTTAAATTATGTATTTCTCTCGCACAATTAAGATAAATTTAGGAAGAATATTCTACCCCTGTCCTTCCCCCTTGCCATTTGCTCTCCCTAACTTCACACTAAGATGGGAAATCTTGCCTGTGGGAGGAAGCATTTGAGTATCTGGGATCCATCACAGGTGAGACCCTTTAGGACTTTCTCCTGTTTGTTTATCAGGCAGGAAATCAGTGGCGGAAGTCATCAGAACCAGTCTCTTGGTGTATTTTATCTACCGTTTCTTTCATCCCTAAAAAAGGTGCACTCCAGAGAAGATGACAAAGCACAAGCTGTAGAGGAAAGTGACTTTGAAGGAGTTAAAGATGGCACTTATATTTAGAACAAACTGCCCCCCCTCCTAAGGAGAGGGGTTGGCTTGGTGTTTAATTAAATAGCTCCCCACTGTTCTCCATGGGGCACACACACCACTCCAGTCCCATGGCCTCTGTACCTTCAGCCATTTTCTTCCTATTCGGAATGCTCGCTCTCTCTGCCTTGGCAGTCTAAATTCATACTGCATGTATTGTCCAATTATTAATGCATGGATTCTTAGGTTTAGACGCTCTGTGGCAAACATTTCACAAGCTTTTGGGGGAAAAGGGCAGAGAGTAAATAGTCTAGAGTTTACAAGCCCCTGTCTGTCACAGCTTGCCAAGACTGACCATGGGATTTGGCTTACAGGCTATCATCTGCTAGCCACTGCCATGGAGCATAGTTTCATAGGACGTGAAATCCCTGTAGCACGGCCTCTATGCATACAATGCAGGCCCATACTGAATCGATCACAGGAATACAACCTCCAAAACTATTGACAGGTCTCTAGTATCATCTTCCTTCAGATTCCACGTTAGGGACTTACGAATTTGTAATCCCAACTGAGAAAAAATTAAGCTATATCGTCTACTACCACAGGATTTAATAAACCACACTAAAACCATATGGTTTCAAACAACAGTCATTTATTATCTCTCCTAAGTTCAGGGGCCTCTGATCTGAACTGGCCTTGCTCATATCTCTGCGGAGCTGGCAGGTTAGTTGGGGCTGGCCTTGACTAGAATCATTTAGTTTGGTTCTATGTGGCTTCTCATCTCCAAAACACTAGCCAGGGCTGGCCCTCACTGTCAGGCTGGAGCAAAGTCTGAGAAAGAGCAGGCCTAGGCGGAGCAAATGGACGGCTCAGGCCTCTCGAGACAGATGCTCGGAGCTGAGTCTGTCATTTCTACCACACTGTCTTGGCTGCAGCAAGTCAAAGACTCGTCCAGGACCATACTGAAGAAAGACTCTAATCAGGGCGAAATACTGAGTACAGAGAAGCCATTCACTGGGGTCTTCAATGAGCCAGGCTGTCACCAGAGTACTCCAAGACCTGCTCATTACTGGCACACTTCCTCAGAGGTGGACTGTCACTTAGGCAGAAGGAAGCTGGGGGAAAAATCAATTTATTCTCAGATTCTTTGAAGACCTATGTTCTAATGTGTCAAATTTTTCAAATAGTTCAAAGTAGTTGCTCATTTCCTTCTGTTTGACCGTGTCATAGAGAAGTGTCTGTCATTTCCAAGGTCGGAGGACACGCTTGTGCTGCAAGGATAAGACTTATCAGAGATAGAGTATCTAAGAAGTAAAAGGGCACCAAAAGTGTCCAGTTGTCCAGCTACAGAAAGCAAAGCAACAAAAGAAGGCCCGTTAGAAACCAAAACCACAAGCCAGGTGTGGTGGCGTACGCCTTTAGTCCCAGCACCTGGGAGGCAGAGGCAAGCTGATCTTTGTGAGTTTGAGGCCAGCCTGGGCTACAGTGCAAATTCCAGGACAGCCAGGGCTGCATAGAGAAACCCTATCTGGAAAAAAAAACAAAATAATAATAATAATAATAATAATAACAACAGCAACAACAACAATAATAATAATAATAAAAAGCCCTGAATCCGTGTACCCAGCTTTACCCAGAAGCCTGAGCTAGGCTCCTAGTTCTTCCTGCTGGCCACCTGTTTGGTTTAGACAAAATATTCCAACAGGAAAGTACCGTTAAAAATTCTTCTTTTGTAACAAGCTCCACGGGAATTGTATTCATTTGGATCCTTTGGTTCTAAGTACCAGAAGTCATCTTAAGCAAGCTACAGCACTTGAAAGAAAACCTGGCATTAGAACACAGTGGCTGCCTCTCAGAAGCCACAGAGAATGGAAACTGAGCTTTAAGAAGGAACGGGCACACAGCCAGGGCCCAAGAGAGCGCTCTCTCCTCTCCTCCAGCTTCTTCATTTCTGTTTCAGTTCAGCCACGAGCTTGTTCTAGTACTTAGCCCAGGTTCTGGAGGGCATGTAGGGGGAAATGACTTCCTATGTCCTCGTGGACATTTTTTTGCTATTGTTCTTATGGAGAGAGGGGGTGGGGAGATTCATTCTGTTGCTGTGACAACCACCATGACCAAATGCAACTTTGGAGAGGAAAGGGTGCATTTTAGCTTATAGATTACAGTCCATCACTGATGGGAATCAGCAAAAACGCGGAGGCAGCTCCCCGACAGCATTCCTTCCAACCAAGAAACTCACTTCACAGCCAAAGAAAGAGATGCAGAAAGAACTATGAAGGATGCTGCTTGCTAACATTTTGCCAAGCCAGCTTATTATACTCAGCCAGCTTTCTCACATAGTTCAGGACTACCTGCCTAAGGATGGTACCACACACAGTAGGCTGAGCCCTCCTACATCAACCAATAATCATTCAAATCTGAACAGTTCCTCAGCTGAGACTCCCTTCTCAAGTAACTCTGGGCCATGTCAACTTGACAGTTAAAGCTAAGACAGAGGTGTGTGTGTGTGTGTGTGTGTGTGTGTGTTGTGTGTGTGTGTGTGTGTGTGTTTATGTCCATGTTCGTATCTGTGTGTCCATGTGTGTGTACACGTGCATGCACACCTCCCCAGACCCCTATGTTTTATTTTCTCTGTCTGTGTCTGAACTGGAATATTGATGTATTAACTCCACATTCCTGATGATAGGAATTTTATTAGTCAAGCTTGAGTCTGATGGCCACTCAGTTCAGTCATCTACGGCCATGGTTGGAGAACAGAACATGGTCCCCAAGTCCCCTCTTCTGTGAGACACTTGAAGGGGTGCTGAAAGTTGCACAAACGTGCCCCAAAGAGCTTGTGACAAAACATCTCTGGAGTTTTCAGGCCAGGACTTCAATAAGGAGGAAAACAGGTCAGGCTTGTAAAATTGTGGAACTCTCAGATCTGTGCATTCTTTCAAGTCTCACGTTTGCCCATCACTGGGTAAATTTATGTTAATGACCTAACATGCCAAAAATATGAATGGAAGCTTGCCCCACAAATAGACTTGGAGTTAAGGCTCCAAGGGTGAGCAGTTAAGCTGGGTAGTTAATGTCTCATCAATGGAAAGGTACCAAAGCTGACAGGAGGGTCTATGAAAGCTGAATGGATGGGGAGCTGACAAGCAAACAGCCACCGCATACACCTGCATCTAACTGGGGAACTTGGAGAAACAGTGGGGACCGTGCATCCGGGACTTGCCACCTTAGTTAAGACTGTCGAGTTGATGTTTAATTCGCTGGCAGTGCCAGCTTGCTACTTACATGGAAAGAGCTGATTCCATTGGCCATTGGGAGGCCATGGGCACCAAAATTCATGTTCTAGCTAGAGCAACCTCTGCTGGTGTGCTATGAAGCAGTGTGTGCTGGAGACAACCAGGGACTATGGGGAAGGGCCCACACAGCCACATTGGTAACAGGGGCCCGCCTACTTTATAAAGGTCACAGTGGGCTAGGGAGGTGGCTTACCCTGTAAAGAGCCTGCTGCAAAAGTAATTAGGTCTAAGTTCTGATCACCAGCACCCGTGTGAAAAGCAGAGCCCAGTACACATCTGTAATCCCAGTGCTAGGGAAGTGGACCCCTGGAGCCAGCTTAGCTTAAAGTAGGAACCTTTAAGTTCAGGGAGAGACCCTGTCTCAACAATTAAGATAGAGCCGGGTGGTGGTGGCGCACGCCTTTAATCCCAGCACTTGGGAGGCAGAGGTAGGCGGATCTCTTTGAGTTGGAGGCCAGCCTGGGCTACCAAGTGAGTTCCAGGAAAGGTGCAAAGCTACACAGAGAAATCCTGTCTCGAAAAACCAAAAAAAAAGGTAGAGAATAACTGAGAAAGCACCTGTAGATTTGTACCCAATGCATATGTGCATACACTCACATACAAACATATAATATACCTATATACCGCCTCCCTGCCACACACACAATCACATCGAACTGTAAGGAAGGTCTTCAGGACATGCAGATGGAAAGTGGCAAGGATGACTCCGGGAAGCCCTGTGGTCTGCTTTCTCTGAATGGGGAGAAGTTCGTTAGGAAAGATCGGGTGTTCCAATCCAAGTGGAAGACGAGGCATTAGTACCTGTCAGAATACACAGTGTTCTTAAAAGGGCCCCCAGTACTTGGTACCCTGCCAAGGAGTCCTTCTGAAAAGTTGTTAAGGGCTGTACATTCTAGAGGACTACCTTTACAGGTCCAAGTGCATAAGCAGGCCAGTGTTTTATGAGGACATTTTGGGAAATAACAGAACCCGGATCATCAGAGGAAGGCATGTAGAATATGACACAAAGGGTCCAGTTCCATCGCTGTAAAATCCTCGAAGACCCAGGAGATGAGCGTAGACCAGGACTCAGCATGAGCAAAGGGGTGCAGAGGAAAGATGTGAGAAGTCGTCCAGCCTCACAGGGCAAGAGTCAACGGGGCAGGGGGAGGTGTGTCCAAGAAAGCCACGGCTTACCACTGGCTTCACAGGAAGGTCTTTCTGGCTAAAAGCTCATGCTGTCCTTAGCAGGGTTGCCAGAAGTGAGAGGGCAGGCCTGTCGGATAAGCAGCCGAGCCTTTTAGTGTATGCCCTGTGGGAAACACGGATGTGACTGGACCCTCTGTATTTTCACTTGCTAAATTTGGACATTGAGGGTCTGGAGAAGACTGGGAACAGGTAGAGATACAGGCCTTGTGTGGAAGGAGAAGTGAGGTCTGTAAGTTTTCACCCCAAAAACACACAGGACACGACTCATGTGTCTGGGCCTCACAACTGACTACACTTAAGAATCGCCCAGAGAGCTTTGAAGACAATAAAGTAAAAAACGTCCTGATTATCAGAGATGCTGGGTTAATTCATCTATTGCACAGTCTAGGAAGTTTAAATCTCCTTAGGTGATTCTAGTCCATGGTGAAGTTTAGGAACCACTGAACTAAGTCCGGGAAAAGATGGAGTCACTGATGTGGGTGGAAAAGAATGCACAAGTTGGTTCCCTGGAGAGCAACTAGTGCTTACAAGCTACACAGGGACAAGGGGACAGCAAGGGGAATGGAGAGTGCTGGTTTGGGCATGATGAATGACCCACCAAAGCCAAAGGGAGCCAGGGAAGGCCTCGCCAGGGCGGGCGGCCCAGGGGAAAGAAGGATGCAATACTAGACAGCTGCTGGTAGGTGGCGCTGGTGGTTTCAAGGTCAAGGAGACTGTGGAAGCCAGTTTTCAGGTGCTGGGACACACAGGCAAGGTGCCAATCCTGTCATTCCTGCCTTTATCTGAAAACAGAGACGTATGCTGTCTTCCCTATTCAACTCCTAGGGGGACAAAAGCCAAGTAGGAAAAAAGGACGCACACATTTGTCTTAGCTTGAGATGCTGAAGCAATACAGCATTGACTTCGGAACAACTGGAGCATGTTCTCATTTCCCAGTTCAGTGACCATGGTCAAGAGAGTAGCCCCAAGGACACTTCCGTGCTGGTAGTCACCAACTGAACAAGACCATACAAGGTCTGGGAGGTGTTGGAGGATGAGATATGGTCCAAGCACAGTGCCTGACAATAGTGGGTGCTTTTCAAATTGTTTTTGCCCAAACCAAAAGGACTTTGCAAATGCAGTAGACAAAGACTACAAGAATTATGACGATAAGGAAAAAGGAATTTATAGATTCCAGCACTTACATGGCAACCATAATTATCCATAACTCCAGTTCCTTGGCATCTGACATCCTCTCCTGACCTCTGTGGGCATCAGGCATGCACATGGTACACATGCATACATGCAAACAAAACACTCATAAAACAAAATACATTTTTTTTAAATCAAGTCTGCATAGGGGCTGGAGAGATGTCCCAGTGGTGAAGAGCACACACTGCTCACTTGCAGAGGACCTGAGTTCAATTCTCAGCACTCACATTGGGTAGCTCACAACTATGGATAACTCCAGCTACAGAAGGGACCCCATGCCTCTGGCCTCGGAGGGTCCCTGCACCCGTGTGCACCCTCTCACATATATAATTAAAAATAAGACAAATCTTGAAAATGTGTGCCTGAGAACTAAATTTAAGTTAGAGTTTCTTCAAGGGAGGGTTGGGAGCAGTCTCCCAGTCAAGCTCTGCTCTTGGCAAGGGGGCAAGGGAGAAAGGGAAAGAACCCCAGACGATGGATGATTACATATGAGAGGATATGTGGGGTTTCTAATTCAGTTACTGCATCTCGGAACTAGTATTGCATTCTATCATCACTAAGGGATTTTAACTTCCCTGGGAGTGTTTTTTTCTTTGTCTCATTATTAAAGGAGAATCTGCAATTAGCCACCTCAAATAAGGCTCCTGTTTTTCAGCTGTTGGCCACTCCCGACTCCAATACCCTCCCTCCCAGGGAACTACTCAAGAAAGTGAGGGGACAGGCAGGTTCAAAGCCACTAGTAGTGTCGAAAAGGTGCCTAATTTGCCTAATGATGGTAGCTAGAACGCTGAGTGTGCTTCAAAGTGCCTTACCAATGTTAACTAATCAATGCTCAGGACACCCTCTGCAGTGCGCCTCGGAGTGCACGGGCAGACTGCAGAGCTTCAGCGGGGGCTAAGATTTAAATATGGCCGCTTGACAGTGAGAATCTGTAACCAAACCAGGACGGCTGTGTTAGTCTCAAAGAATCCTGTGTGCTCTGACAGAGGATTTGAACAGGTTGTTTTAGGAGCTGTCTGAAAAAAACAAGCCTAAAAGAAAATTGATTGATGCACTAACCATTTCAGAGAAACATTCAAACCAGCAAGTTGGGGGCTAGAGGATGAATGCATGCTTGTCTAAAATTCCATTTTCTACAAAATTCAATTGTTAGTATTTTTGAAGTATTTTTCCAGTGGCAAGGTCCCAGGAAATCCATAAAACGTGGCTTAGTGCAGCATTTCTCAACCTCACTCTGCAGGCATTCTGGCTGGCTGATTGCCTACTGAGGAGGAGGACCTCTGTGTGCCAGGGGAGCACTAGCAGATGCTAGGAGCACAAGCCCCTCTCCCAGTCTGATATATACATATATATATATATCCAATCATTCTTTAGTGTCCTCTGACCATCCAAATTGTGTATGTGTAAGAACTGCACACTTAGACTAGATTCAAAGTATTTCTTCCCAGCTCTCTACACATCCAGAGAGCTCTTGTGGAGTTATAATTTCCATGACAGGAATGAAGGGATTCTAAAGAGACACTGATTTCCCTGTCTGCCACGGTCAGACTCTTGAGACAATAAACCTCCCCAAATTGGAATTCCCCAGGATTCTGACTCTGAGAAGGGGAAGGCTGAAGCCCTGAGCCAGTCAGAGCAGGAAAGTGTCTCTTGAAAAGAGATTTTCCAGGATTCCAGCAGCCGGTCAGATCACCTTGAAGGAGAGAAGGAAGTCGAGCAGACCGGATGGGTCAGTGATGGAGAGACAGAAGCCGAGCAGACAGATGGGTCGATGATTGGAGGAGCACACCGTGACGGGATCGCTAAGCTCTGCCTATTTCTTGCTCTCTACTGAAACCTAAACCTCATGTCAGAGCCCAGGAGGTTGTCTTGGAGGTCACTGGACTTCTTCAATAGTTCCTCTTCTCAACATTATCATGTTGAGTAAACTTCCATTCTTTATTTTCCACTAGAACTTTCTTTATTCTTGTGAGGACAGGTGGCTGGGCCCAGTTCAGGGCTCTTGCCTTAGCAATTCCAGTCAAAGTTTTATCAAGGGGAGGAGCATTTAATCTTCCCTAGATTGTTACTCTTTGGTTCATGTGAACAGAGATATCCAGAACTTCTCCTGGCATCGGAGGGTGGGCCTTGGATGACACAGTGTCTCTGAAGATTCTCCCAATAGCAGTGCATTTTAGCACTAGGAGATGGCTTCCCTGGACAATCCATCTGCATGGGGGCTGGCAATGGACCTGGGGGTGTCTGCTAGTGGCCTCTGTAGCTTTCTCTTTCTCCTCAGATGCCTGTTGGATATTACTAACGCTTGGGGAAAGCTGGCCGCCCACACAAGACATTTCTGGCTTTGCCTGCCTCCTCCATCTCTGCATACTCAAATGCCAAATTCTCCCACTCTTGGAGCTGAGAACTCTGGGGGCTGTTGAGAATGAGCAACTGGCGATCAGCCTTCCTACAACCAACCTCTGACTCCTTCATGCCTCTGCACCTCAGTTCCTTCTTTCTTACCATCCAGTGCCTCCCCAGAAGTGACAGAAGTCCTCGTTGTTAGTTCAAGGGGAAACAAAGACACTATTAAAACTTAGAAAAATAAGGCAAATTATCTCTTGCTGGACATACAGATAGATAGAGGATAGTCACACTATGTGTTATGAAAGCAAATTGGGCATTTATAAGTTCATATATGTAGTCTCTTTACACACAGTGTGTCTGCATCTGAACAGAGGGTCTTATAAGGGACCGATTAGGGTTAAGTGATATCCTAAGGACAGGACTTAATCTGCCAGAGCTGTTGTCCTTACCAGGAAGTGACGCCAGAGGAGAGCAGTGTGAAGACAGCAGAGAAGCAGGGATGAGAACCCTCACGAGAAAGCAACCTTGGTGCCTCAGCCTTGGACTTCCGGTTTCCAGAGGTGTTGGAAAATAAACATTCGTCCCATCACCAATGCTGTGGTAATCTATAAGAGCAACCTGAGAAGACTAATACACCACAGAACTCAGCAGTTGAGTAAATGAAACAAAAAAAAAAAAAATGAGTTAGAAGAGCCTCACCAAGGTGGGCAAGAAACAGCGTGGTGTGCGGAGCGGGAGAAAACCCAGAGCCTCTGAGCAAGAGGATCATCACCATTTCGGCATCTTAAGACTCCACGGACAAGATTGTGAGCACAGCCAAACACATGTGCTTTGAGACACTGGCATATAAATGGAGGTGTCTAGGATAATCATCCCAATGTGACAAACCCCAGTTAGCTCTGGGAGACGACTGGAATTGGGCAAGGAAATGGTCAAGGGGATGTTTTATCTTATGCTATCTGGAGGGTTTCAAAATATGTATTTTATTAGTTCTTTGAGAATTTCACATGATATATTTTGATCATATTCATTTCCACGCCTCCCCTTAACTCCTGACAGATCTGCCCTAAGCATGCCTTCCCAGCCTCATATCGCCTCTCCTTCTTTCAGTTTTTTTGAGACAAGGTTTCTCTATATATCCCTGGATGTCCTGGATCTCACTCTGTACACCAGGCTGGCCTCCAACTCAAAGATCTGCCTGCCTCTGCCTCCCAAGTGCTGGGATTAAAGTCCTGCACCACCACAGCCTGGCACTTTTTTTTTTTTTTTTAAACTTACGGAGTCCAATTAGTGCTTCCCACATACTCTGTTGTTTCAGAAAAATTCAGCTGGTCTGGAGAGATGGTTCTTGCTACAAAAGCACAAGGGCCAGAGTTTGAGCTCCAGCACACACACGAAGGCAAGCATCAGCAAGTGCTTGGAATCCCAGTGCTGTGGAGTTGGAGGTAGGAAGATGCCTGGGACTCCGTGATCAGCCAGCCTCACCTACTTGGCAAGTTTAGGCCAGTGAGAAACTCTTCTCAAGAAAAAGTGAACAGCACCTGAGGAGTGACACCCATTATTGTCCTCTGGTTTATGCACCTGCACACACACACACACACACACACACACACACACACACACACACATAACTAATATACTACATACTGCATATATCATAAACAGTAATTAAGTCCTTTGTTGCCTTACTGTTCTTCTGTTTTCTCAGAGCTTGAATTATGTTCTCACTGATGACTACATCTGGCCTCTATCAAAGGCAGTATAAAGTCCCAATAATATTAAATTCTTTCTGCTCTAAGTTCTGTAATGAATCACACTTTTTCTCAGCATTTGAACCCAGCTGCTTGATTCAGGAGTGGAACATACAGAGTATTTCCCTCAAAATCTAAACTGAGTTCCATTAATAGGAGAAGAGAAACATGTTCATCCTTTTCAATGGAGTCTAGAGAGAGAGGAAATAAATTTACAATAAAAAGAAAAGTAATCTGCATACACATTATGGTTGTTAGCTTGGTGTTTTTGTGGGACTCCTAACAGTGGGAGTAGGGGTATCTCTGACTCCTTTGCCTGCTCTTAGGACTCTTTTCCTCTCACTGGGTTGCCTCACCTAGCCCTGATATGAGTGTTTGTGCCTAGTCTTATTGTAACTTGTTATGCTGTGTTCAGTAGCTATCCCTGGGAGGCCCATTCTTTTTTGAAGGGAAACAGAGGAGTGGATCTGGGGGAGAGGGGAGGGGAGATACTGGAAGGAATGGAGGGAGGGAAAACTGCAATCAGGATGTATTGTATGAAAGAAGACATTCACAATAAAAACTAAGAGCAATACAAAGAAACCAGACAAAATGTACCAAGTTAATGATAATAATAATAACCCGTGAAACAGATTTTCTGAAATAAAATTCAAAAGAGGTGGAGAGTTAAAAAAAAAATAAATCCGTAATAGTGACTTCATGGAACTCACAACATGGTGCATTTACTGAGTCCATCTTCCTTCAGGAATGTGTACCTGTGTTCAGATTCCACACAGACCAGCTAGTGGCAGTGAAGACACTCCCAGACGAAGTCTGCTCTTTAGAACCCAAATGTTGGCTCTTATGGGAAGAATTAAGAAAATACTTCTTCCTCTGAAGAAAGAATGCCAACCCATGATGTCCCCTTCACACTTCTGTGGTTCATCTAATAGGTCCTGGTGTTTTCTGGATGTTGGACATGGGCAGTCCTCACTGCCTTTTGTTATGGGAGTTATTTTAGCAACCATTGGAGGGCTCGGTGCTCTGTAAACTGCTACACACACACACACACACACACACACACACACACACACACACACACACACACAGTCTTTCTCCATAAGGCTTCCAGATCCATTCTGAGTCTTGCTTCTGTGTTTCCCTACTGCAGGCCTCCAGGCCTCCCCTCCACTCCATGAGAAGCTACCCTAACTTTTCAGTGAAGCCTCTGCCCATGCCTTCAGTTCCCTGTGGGGAGCTTGAGTTTCTTTCCTTCCCTTCTTGGCACCGTCTAGATGAAGTTTCTTTAATACAGAGACTCAAGGACACCACATACTCCTCCAGAGCTCTTACCACAAGGAAACTCAATTAGCCAGTGTCTGGCTTTCCTGTCAGACTCTAAACTTCAGGACTGTAGGAATTTTATTACCCTCCTCCTTTGGACACAAACACCCAGTGCCATGCCTGCAAAATGGCAGCCACTCCATACACACTTCTAAACAAACTGCTCTGGAGGAAGCTATATTTTTCAGGCCATAAAGGAAACAGTTTAATCAGTCACATTTCAGTTTGCAAGAGGAGAATCTGCTCCATAAATAATCTATCTCTCTCTCTCTCTCTCTCTCTCTCTCTCTCTCTCTCTCTCTTTCTCTCTCTCTCTCTCTTTCTCTTCTCTCTCTCTCCTCTCTCTCTCTCTTTCTCTCCTCTCTCTGCTCTCTCTCTCTCTCCTTCCCTTTCTCCCTCCCCCTCTGTCTGTGGCCCCCTCTCTGTGTGTATGTGAGTCGAGGTCAACACTGAGTATCTTCCTCTATTTCTCCATCTTATTTTTTAAGACAGTCTCTCACTGAACCTGGAACTCATCACTTAGCTACAATGCCTGGCCAGAGAGCTCCAGGACTCCTCCTGTCTCTACCTCCCCAGCGCTGGGATTACAGTCACTGATGAGACATCCAGCTTTGTATGTGGGTTCTGGGGATCTCAACTCCCATCTCCAGGCTTGGGTGCTAAGTACTTTATCCACAGAACCATCTCTCCATCTCATCCAATGGATCTTTGAGTTCTGATCCAGTCCCTAGATAGAACTCCCAATATCAATGGTGTATTCTGGCCTGGGGCACTAGTCTAGACAAATGTAAGTCACCTGGGTTGATCTGCTGTAGGAATGGCATTATTAATAGCAACATGCTCTCAAGAATTTCTTCTCATATTTTAAAACTGGACTGCTGTCTTGGTTAGAGGAATGCACATTCTGCTCATTCAGTCACACACAGTTTTTAAACTTTAAGATGCTTAATTAGGATCTGGAGAGATGGCTTATTATCCAGAGATGGTCCCTTGCAGAGGATTCACATCAGGTGGCTCACAAATGCCTTTAACTACAGTTCCAGGGGGGCCAACGCCCTCTTCTGGTTTCCACCACTCCCAAATGCATTTGTCGCATACACATACACTCAGGCTCATACACGTACACATAAAATAAAAAAAAATGGATCTTTTAGACATGCGCAATTGAATCAATATTATAATTAATTGAATTTGTTTTTAAACAATTTCACGCATATATGAGGTATGCACTGACCACTGTTACTTCTGCAAAGTCTTCTGCTCAGAGTCGTCACAGGTGGAGGCTGGGAGGAGTGGGGGCCCCAGAAATATTTTGGAAAGAAAGAAAATGCTAGAAAAATACTGCAGTCTTCTCCTGACATCAAACCACTCATTATTTAATATTCTCTTTCTTGTTCTGTTTTAACCTGCCTTGTGTTCCATTTAAATAGGAGCATTAAAGTATTCTTCAAGGCTTTTTTTTTTTTCCTTTTCCTTTTTCTTTTTGGTTTCTGGAGCCAGGATTTCTTTTTGCAACAACCCTGGCTGTCCTGGAACTCACTTTGTAGACCAAGCTGGTTTTTGAACTCAAAGATCCGCTTGTCTCTGCCTCCTAAGTGCTGGGATTAAAGGAGTGTGCTACCATGCCAAGGCTTTTTTTTTTTTTTTTTTTTAAAGGAAGTTATGTGGTGGTATTGTGTTCCCCAAAATATTGTGCACTCTAATAAACTTATCGGGTGTCAGAGACAGAACAGCCACAATATTAAACATAGAGGATAGGCAGTGGTAACTCACGCCTTTAATTCTAGCATTCCAGAGGCAGAAATCCGTCTGGATCTCTGTGAGTTCAAGGCCACATTGGAAACAGCCAAGCATGGTGACTCACACCTTTAATTCCAGAAAGTGAGCCTTTAATCCCAGGGAGTGATGGCAGAAAGTGGAAAGGTATATAAGGCATGAAGACCAGAAACTAGAAGCATTTGGCTGGTTAAGCTTTCAGGCTTTCGAGTAGCAGTTCAGCTGAGATTCATTCTGGATGAGGACTCAGAGGCTTCCAGTCTGAGGAAACAGGATCAGCTGAGGAATTGGCAAGGTGAGGTAGCTGTGGCTTGTTCTGCTTCTCTGATCTTCCAGCATTCACCCCAATAACTGGTTTGATTTTATTAATAAGAGCTTCTGAGCTGAAGAGATGGCTCAGAGGTTAAGAGCACTGAATGTTCTTCCAGAGGTCCTGAGTTCAATTCCCAGCAACCACATGGTGGCTCACAACCATCTGTAATGAGATCTGGTGCCCTCTTCCGGCATGCAGAAATACATGGACGCAGAACACTGTAAACACAATAAATAAACAACATAATAAAGACATATTAAAAAAAATACGACCTTCTAAGATTCCTGCTACAAAGTTACCCTTGCTGAAGCTCAATGCAACGCTGGTGCCTTGGAGGACGCAACCACCTCTCCATACTGTGGAATGAACTCAGTTGTGGCAAGGATATTAAACAATTGACAACTGATACCTGTAACTGGAGTTTTCCTGTGTCCACCCAGCTCCTCTAGATGCTCAGGCCCAATGAAACACACAGAGACTTATATTACTTACAAACTGTATGGCTGTGGCAGGCTTCTTGCTATCTGTTCTTATATCTTAAATTAATTCATTTCCATAAATCTATACCTTGCCACATGGTTTACTGGTATCTTACATCATGCTTCTCTTCATGGTGGCTGGCAGCATCTCCTGACTCAGTCTTCTTCCACCCAGCCTCCTCCTCTCCCCTTGTCCCGCCTACACTATCCTTCCTGCCCGGCTACTGGCCAATCAGCATTTTATTTATCCATCAATCATAGCAACATATATTCACAGCATACAGGATATCCCACAGCAGATACCTACTTCCCTATCTGAGTATATTACCCTATATTTGGGTAATAGCCTCATATGATTAGGAAGGTTTGCAAAAATCATCATACTCGTCTTTCCTTTGTGCAACAGAGGGATTTCAGAAGGTGAGTGCAGACTCCTTACGGCCAAAGGAGAAAGCAAAGCAACGCACCCCATCCCTCTGTCCATGAAGTTAAAGTCACCACTGTCCGATGGAATCACCAGGGACTTTTTATAAGCAGGCTGCAGCCAGGCCAATTACATTACATTCCCTGAGAGGGCCAAGGCCTCATGGTTTCTGAAGCTCTCCACGTGACTGCAATGTGCACCTGAGGCTGTGAACCATCAGGGTCAGCCATTAGGTTATGCTTGGAAACTCACATCAATGGGACACTGTCCCAAGACCTGCAAACACTTAGCTAAAACAGCTGTTCCCAATGACAGTGCACATATTCCCGGTATTAGTGTCACCAGAAATAGAAAAGAAGTAGGAGCCATGATTTACTCCTTCAAAGGCATTTAAACTGAACCACTCAGGGATGCCAGGCTTTCATTATATACAGGGCTATTCACTGTAGCAGATTTTTGTAATAGAAACTGTGTTCCATGGGGAACTAGCTAAATAAATTGTGGTCAACAGCAGAATAGGTAGCCATTAAAAGAGCAAACTACACATATTACAGAATGACAACTCTGAGCAGGTTTGCTCCTGTCTGAAAGACAACAATTCTTGACTTTTCCAAGCTTACGTTAGGGCTCTTGCACGGGCTTAACTCTAAATGAGGATGAACCATGCAAATTCAAATTGTGGGGTTCCTTATTCAAAGACTTACTAAAAATTAAAGACCACAAGAGCAAAGTATTAAAACAGAGCCTCGGGCATGGCTCTGGGTGTGCCTGCACAGTCTGCATGTTCAAGAGGAAACAGGTGGTCCATGGTGGAGAGAAAAGGGACGGTGGAGGGTCAGCAGTCAGAAGGTGCAAGAGCTGTGGAGGAGAAAGAACAAAGGATTCGAGTTGAGATCTTTAAATAGAGTAGTCAGGGGAGGGGGCCAGGAAGAGTGAGAGAGGAAGCCAGTGTGGCTGTCTGGGTCGAGAGCGGCAGTTGATGATCAGGGGCTGGCTGGGGCAAAGTCCCAAGGACTTCCCAGAGTGTGGCTGGAGTGCTAAGGACTTTGCTGAAGCCCCAGGAAGAGGGATTTGTAGGTGGATAAGTGGGAAGGTGGGCAGAGGATCGAGAAAGCTTCAGCAGGAACCAGAAGAAAAGGGGAGAGAGCGGGGATCTACAGGATGCAGATTTTATTTTAAGTGTGTGTAGACATCCCTAACATGGAAAAATGTCACCATATCCAAGCTAAAAGAGCAACTCAAAATAAGATTTGTGGCTAATTCAAGAAAATAAAAACTTGACTTTATGCACACACATATGAACATGTACACACATGCACACACTCTAAAAAGATTAGAGATGTTATAAAAACACCCATTGACAGGTCAGTTCTTTTAAATGCTCGTTGGGCCATTCTAACTGTTGTGCATAATAATGGGCTTCATCATGACATCTTCATACATGTACAGGATCACAGTTACCCTCCACTACTCTCTTCACACCCTCCTCCCACTGCCCCCTTGCTCTTTCCAAATATTTCCCTTTATAATTTCATGGACTTGAAAAAAAATTAATGTAATATTTCCTTTCTGAGTTTCACTTGGTTTGCTTAACATTATGCTGAGAGTCCCACTCATTTGTACTTTCATTTATATTTATGGCTCAATAAGACACACACATACAATGCATATTTGTCACATTTTCTTTACCCATGCAATGACTGATAGGTACCTGGGCTGATTCTAGAACTTGGTTTTTGTGCACTCATAAACACACACACTGACCTTGATTCTCTTGGGTGTATACCCAGAGAGAGGGAGAGCTGGATTGTGTGGTATCTCCTTTGAGGGACTCCCATGCTGATTTCCACAGTGGCTGGACTCTCATTCCCACCATCAATGGGTAAGGGTACCCCACCCCCTTGCTGTCCCCCACTCTTGCCAGTATTTGCTGTGTTTTGGTTTCTTGATGAGGGCCACACTGGCTGGAGTGAGATACAATCCTAAGGTAATTTTGATTTGTGAAGACGTTTAATATTTTTTTCACGCATTTACAGGTCACCTGTGTTTTTTTATTTTGAGAATTGTCCCTTCGGTTCATTTGCCCACTTACTGATAGATCTCTGTTCTTTTGGTGCTTAACCTTGTCAGTTTTTTTGTATTTGGGGAATCCGTTCCTGCGGAATGAGGAGCTGCCCAGCATCCTCTCCATTTTCTTGCAGGCTATGTCTCTTCTCTGGTAAATGTTTTCTTTGTAAATAAAAGTCTTCTAATTTCTAGTTTGGTACAACCCAAACTCCAGTTCCTGCTATTTCCTGAGCAATTGAGGACTCCGTCAGAGAGTTCTTGACTATAACTGTATTTTGAAGTATTTCCCGCGAGTGGTTTCAAATGTGATCCATGTTAGATTGGTGTTTGTGCAGGGGAGAGGAAGGACAGAGGCTCGGTTTTCTGCACGAGGATATTTAGTTTTGTCACCACGGTTCTTGAGTAGCTTGTCTTTTCTCCAACATGTTTTTGGTGTCTTGTCAAGAACAGCAGGCTGGAGCAGCATGGGTTAACTTCCTGGTACCCTGCTCTAGTCTGTTGCTCCTTATCTGTTTCTGCGTCTGCAGCATACTGGTGTTTCTCTGAACTACAGTTTTGAGATCAGGCTTTGTGATACCCTCAGAATTGCTCCTTTTGCTCAGGATTTTTCTTTTTTTCTTTTTCTTTTTTTTTTTTTTTTTTTTTTTTTTTTTGGTTTTTCGAGACAGGGTTTCTCTGTGTAGCTTTGCGCCTTTCCTGGAGCTCACTTGGTAGCCCAGGCTGGCCTCGAACTCACAGAGATCCGCCTGGCTCTGCCTCCCGAGTGCTGGGATTAGAGGCGTGAGCCACCACTGCCCGGCACGATTGAGGTTCTTAATTTATTTTTTATTTATTTCACTCTCTGTATGAATGGTTTTGCCTGAATGTGTGTACCTGCGCCACACGCATACCTGGTGCCTGCAGAGGTCAGAAGCGGGGACTGTGGCCCCTAGACCTGGAGTTATGGATGGTTATGAGCCGTTATGCAGGTCTCCTAACGGCCCCAGGGCATCCGTAAGAACAACGCACGTTCTTAACTGAGTGAGCCAGCTCTCTAGCCCCCTATTCACAGGTTTTTTTTTTTTTTTTTATAGCTCCAGTATGAATTTTAGGGTGGCTAATTTTTCAGAATGCTCCTAGAGCTTTGTTGAAGGCTGAACTGAATCTGTAAGTTACATTTGGTAATAATGATTTTTCAGCAAATGAATTCTGCCAGGCCATGAGTTTCTTTCCCTCCCTCCCTCCTTCCCTCCCTCTTTCCTTCCTTTTTTTTGTGTCTTCTTCTGTTTCTTTCTTCAATGTCTTATCCTTTTCATTGTAGAAGTCTTGTACCTCCTTGGTTATGGTTAATGTAGATATTTTATTTGATTTTGGAACCATGTGAACAGGTTTCTCGGATTTCTTTTTCAGCATGTTCATTACTGGTAGAGCAAAAAACTGCTGACTTTGTATACTGATATTGACCTGTTTGTCAGACTCAAGAGTTTCCTGGTGATGTCTTTGGGGTCTTCTTAGTATAGGTTTCCTTTCCTATTTATATTCCTTTTCTTTTTCTTGCCTTATTGCTCCAATCAAGAACTCAAGCACTATATTCCATAAGAGTGTAGAGAACCAATAGATACACCTGTCTTGTTCTCGGTTCTAGGTGAACTGACTCAGGTTTTCCCCATTCAGAGTGTGGCTACTGGTTCATCACATAGAACTGCACTATGTGGAGGTATGCTTCTTTTGGGCTTCTATCATGAACAGATGCTGAATTTTGTCAAAGACTTTTTCTTTCCTATATCAATTCACATGATTATGTGATTTACATCTTTGATTACATATATGTATATATATATATATTCTTGGTGGTTTGAAAGAAAAGGGTGCCCAAAGGGAGTGGCACTATTGGGAGGTGTGGCCTTGTTGGAGTAGGTGTGGTCTTGTTGGAGGAAGTATGTCACCATGGATGCTCTGCTCAGTGTGATATTCAGTCTACTTCCTGTTGCCTGCAAGATGTAGGAACCTCAGATACTTCTCCAGCATCATGTCTGCCTGCACATCCCCATGTCCCACCATGATGCTAATGGACTGAACCTCTGAACTGCAAGTGAATCACCCCAATTAAATGTTTTCCTTTAAAAGAGTTGCCATGGTCATGGTGTCTCTTCGCAACAATAGAAATTCTAAGACATGTGCTGTTATATTTATTTATATGTATCTGTTGCACCATCACTGCATCCCTAGAATGAAGACCAGTGTGCTCATGTCTGTGATATTAATATGCTGTTGTTAAATCTAGTTTGCACTTTAAAAAAAGATTACTTGTGCATGTGCACCGTCCTTCTGAACACTTGTGCGGTCCCCTTCCCATCTCTAATTTTATTAATGTGAGTTCTTTCTTTTGGCAAGTTTCAGCCAAGGGTTTGTCAATTTTATTCATTTTTCTGAAGAGCCAAATTTTTACATTGTTATTTTTTTCCCTCTTGGTCTCCACTTCTTTGATTTTTGCCCTGATTTTTATTATTTCTACCAATTTGACTTTGGGTTTGTTCTTATTTTTCTAAGATCATTGGGTACATCACTAGACTATTGATTTGAGACTGATTTTAAAATGCAAGTAGGTATACCTATGAATTCCCTCTTGAAACTACCTTCCTTATATCCCAAAGGATCTGGTAAATTGTGTTTTCATTTTAATTTGATTCTAGAAACTTTTTAATCCCACTCAACAACCCATTGATCACTAAAACATGCATTGGGCAACTCCATGAGTTTGCAGTGACTCTTTGTATTGGTTGTAGTTCTCCCTCATTATGATTTTCATATTAAATATATAAGAACACATTTAAATGACTTTTAGGTGTGTTAAGACTAGTTCTTTGACTTTTAATGTAATCTGTTTTTGAAAATTTTCCATAGGCTGATGAAATTTGATAGCTAGTTGTAATATTCTATAGGTGTGTAATATGCCTAATCTATGCTGATTGTTAACTCTGGAGTTTTATATTAAGTTTTATATTTACAATCATTAAGTCTTCTTGATGTGTTGCTCCCTATACTAATATGTAGTAACCTTCTAAATTCCTTTTAATTCTGTCTTAAAGTCAGTTTTGTCAGATAAAGTATCACTGTCTGTCTATTTTCAGGCCCCGATTACTTGAGTTCTCATTTTCCATCCTGCGGCTTTCAGTCTCTGTATGCCTTTTGCCAAGGAGGATGTTTATAGACAGGAGACAGTTAGATCTTATTTTTTTAAATGCAGTCTACAAGTCTACATCTTTTAATTGGAGATTAAAAGACTGTTTACACTTAGGGTTATTGTTGAAAAATAAGTCTTAATTTCTCCATTACCCCGGAGGTTTTCTGTTTCAGTGAGTTAGCACCTTCTGACTCTTTCCCAATTCTCATAGTGAGCCTTGTGAGCTTTATACTTTCCCAAGCTCTCAAGCTCTTGCACATCTATCTCCTCTGTGTAGAATTCCTTCCAGTATTCTCTGCAGTTCTGACTTAGTGGTCGTGAACTATTTCAGCTTACCCTTATAATGGGAGGACTTTCTTCTTTGATTTTAAAGCGTCGTTTTGCTGGATAGAATAATCTTGATGGGGATTGCTCTGTTTCGTGGTATGATGTGTACGAGCACACACCCTCCTGGCTTTGAGTTTCTGCTCAAGAGGTCTGCTGCTGTTCTCATAGGTTCACCTTTGTCAATAGCTTGGTGCTTCTCTTGCAGCTCCTTCCTTGTCCTGTGCTCTTGCTATTTGAGATAAACCATGGCATGGGGAATTTCCTTTCTGGTAACATCTTTTGGGGGCTCTGTTGTACTTGAAGGCCTATTCCCTGCCCCCCACCTAGATTTGGTGGAACTTTTCCCACAATTCACTGAATAGGTTTTCTATGCTTTTATATTTTATTTATTTATTTATTTTGAGACAGGGTTTCTCTGTGTAGCTTTGGTGCCTGTCCTGGAACTCACTCTGTAGACCAGACTGGCCTCAAACTCGCAGAGATCCGCCTGCCTCTGCCTCCCGAGTGCTGGATTAAAGGCGTGTGCCACCGTTGCCCAGCCTGCTTTTAGCATATATTTAAGTTCTCTTCAATATCATAGACATACAGATTTAGGTTTTTGTTTGTTTGTTTGGTTGGTTGGTTTTGTTTTTTGTTGTTTTTCTCAAGACAGGGTTTCTCTGTGTATTCCTGGCTGTCCTGGAACTCTTTCTGCAGACTGGCCTTGAACTCAGAGATTCACCAGCCTCTGACTCTGGAGTGCTGGGATTAAAGGAGTATGCCACCATCACTGGCCTAGATTTAGATTCTTAGTGATGTCCCAGAGGCCTTAAATATTATAGTTATTATTTCTTTTGAGACATTTAAATATAATAATTCTTTCACCTTTTGATCAGTCCCTGATAATCATCCTTCTACTTGTTCTTGTCTATCAATCTATCAATCTATTAGTCACGCTGTTCATTTCCAATATTCTTTTTTAAAATTATCTCCATTTCTTTATCATTCAAATGTTTAATTTCTTATCCACACCTTGACATTTTAACTTCATTCATATTTACTTTAATTCTCCAAAAGGTCATTAATAACTTTTAATATTAAGCTTTTTGATTTTTTTTAGGATTTTAAACATTTCAGTTTGGATTCTATTTTAAAGTTATAAACTTTAAAAGGAGTCATGTTTATTGGCTTCTAGAATTTTATACACACACACACACACACACACACACACACACACACACACATATATATATATATTTTCTTTTGGGAGGAAGTCTCACTATGTTGCCCAGATTGGGCTCACGTTCACCTTCTACCTCATGCATCTGAGTGCTGGGATTATATCTGTTTTTTTGTTTTTGTTTTTTCAAGACAGGATTTCTCTGTGTATTTTTGGTGCCTGTCCTAGATCTTGCTCTGTAGACCAGGCTGGCCTCGAACTCACAGAGATCTGCCTGGCTCTGCTTCCCGAGTGCTAGGATTAAAGGCGTGCACCACCACCACCACCACCACCACCACCACCACCACCACCACCACCACCCAGCTCTGGGATTATATGTATGTGCCACTACACTTGGTAACTCCTGGTTCTATGTTGCAGTTTATGTCATTGTTATGACGGGTATATCGTCTGTTTTATACGGGGTCTTCAAGTAAGCTGCCTTCTCTTGAGGGGTTAATCCTTAGAACTGTTCCAGGAGAAAACAAAATACTGTAAAAGTAACATCATCCACATAAAAAAGCAAAAACAACTACTACATCACCAACCACCACCAAAAAGGAAGTGGTGAAAACCACTGAAGAATACCTCTGAGGTTAAAAATTAATAAAGGAAAAAGTAGTGAAAGAATTGAAGCAGGAGCAAGGAAAGGAAATTAAGATACTGCAAGGCTAAATAAAAGAGTAAAAGTATATGAAGAAGAAAAAAGACAGATTCTGCTTACAAAATAAAAAGAGCATCTAAGTAAAACTAGATAAAGGTAAGAAGATAAAAATATGAAGTATTTTTTAAAATAAAGTAAAAATGTCAAAAATATTGTCCACAGATGAAAGGTTTAAAAAAAAAAAAGATGAAGGATTGTTGAAGATGTACCCACAGATGCAATAATGGCATGAACATCATAGGAGTAAGCTATAATCTTCTGATAGAGTTTAAGTCATATTGCACAAGATAAACCCACCTGGCAATACTGTCAGGCCAAGAACCTGTGGCTAGACAGGTTTCAAGCCCCAAGGAAGAACCTACCTACTACAATTATTCTGCTAAGTGGATATAACATTATACCAACTCCTAATGGGTTAGTGTTATACTCATCAATTAATGCATCTCTCAACCCTCACCAGAGAAACTTTTATTTGTAGTACACAGTGGTAGGGAACACAGAAAACTACAACCAACCAAGGTGTAGAAAATAAAAGACCACAGAATGCTCAGTCCTAAATGGGACATGTATTTCACATCCTCTCCTCCCAAAGCTCAGGGATCATTGCAGAAGATGGTGGAAAGGCAAATATCCAGAGGAGTTGTTGAATATGAGGAGACAGTGTCCCCAGGGCACAGCAGAGTGGCTGCACATAAGAACTCATGATTGTGACAACATGCGTAAGACCTGTGCAAGATGAAGCCATACCAAATCTCAGCATGGAGAGCGGAGGTGGGCATAAAATTCAAACCTTAGCTGAAGACCTATTGACTTCTTTAAGAATGTTGCCTCTCCAAAGGGGTTCCACGGGAATCCTAAAACAACCCAGGCTGTTTGCAAGACTATAGGTCTGTTATTCTCCACAAAGGATGGTAAGTCCCATTGCTGAAGACAACATGTACACAAGTCATTGAACGCAGAGAGGTTGAGCTGGTGCCTACCTCGAGCCTTCACCCCTACGTTCTAGTATCTTTGGTACAGGAAGGTGTCTTGCACACTACCAAATGAGAAACACAGACAGCAAACCAGCCACAAACCTTTCATCTACAAGGGTGGCCTGCCTGCAAGATATGCTAGTGCACTGTAGAACAAAGTTTGTGGGAGTAAAAAGAAAACAAAGTAAAAGACAAAAATAAAAACAAGAACAAAGTGACTCGAATGACCTTCTGTTATACTCAGAGATCAGTGCCTTGCTGAGCCATCATCTTGCAGCGCAAGCATCGTCTTGCAGCAGATGGGAACAAATACAGAGACCCACAGCCTGCCATTATGCAGAGAGTGAGTGAGAGGCCTTGGAACACTCAGTCCTAAACAGGCTGTCTCCATCAAACCTCTCCCCTCAGGGCTTAGGAAACCCTGTTTAGAGGAGGTGGAAAGAGTGTAAGAGCCAGAGGAGATGGAGGGTAGAAAGGAAACAAGGCCCTCTGAATCATCCTGATCAAAGCACACATGAACTCACAGAGACCGAGTCAGCATGCATGGGGTCTGCATGGTCTGCACCAGGTCCTTTGTATACATATTATGGTTTCCAGTTTGGTGCTTTTATGGGATTCCTGAGTGTATGAATGAGTGGGTTTCTGTTTCTTAATGCCTTTTCTTGGGTTCTTTCTGTTTGTTTGTTTTGTTCAATTTTGACGTGTTAGTTTAGTTATCTTATCGTATTTTATTCTATTATTATCCCTTAGATGCCTGTTTGTTTTCTAATGAGAGACAGAAAGGGAGCGGATCTGGATGGGAGGGGATGAGGGAGGAAATGAGAGGAGTAGAGAGAGGGGAAGCTGACATCAGGATATATTATCTGAGGAAAAAACTATTTTCTGTAAAAGGATAAAAAATACACTAATAATTAGAAAATAACTGTACTGGAGAGCCAGGACCAGAGAGGATCCTGACAAATATCAAGTAACAGGGAACCTGGAAAATAGTATCATGGGAGATTTTATTTATAAGATCTTTTAAGTTATTGCTCCCAAAAAAGAAGGATTTTTAAATTTAAAAAAATGTCCTAATTGCCTCTGGGGGTGGGGGGTGGGGGAGAATGTTACCTCTGGTAGGTCAACTGGAAGGTCACATATCCGAGAATTGGTGGGCAACACAAATTGGACATGATGCATAGGGGGGGGGGGGGAGAGAGAGAGAGAGAGAGAGAGAGAGAGAGAGAGAGAGAGAGAGAGAGAGAGAACACAGTTCAGTGGACAGGGAAAGGGCTTGGATCTGTAAGGAATGGTGTCCATGAATCTATCAAAACACAATGTACAAAATTCTCAAAGAATCAATTAAAAAAAGAATTGGAGAAACTTCTTTTTTGGTCCTCTAATGTGGACGAATTGCTAAATGGTGTTATTAATAAAAAAAAAAATGGAGCCAGAAATTGGGGTTAAAGCTGAGAGATCAGAGGAATAGGCCAAGCCACAAGCCAACCTCACCTCACCACCCTTCGGTCTTCAGAAGAGACCTACTTCCTGTGTACCCACACCTATAATCCCTTCTGTTCTGCTAACTCATTTCCTCTCTCCGCCCAGCTACATCACTTCCTCTTCTTGCCCAGTTCTGTCACTTTCTGTCTCTCTGTACAGACCTCCAGACCTTTATGGTTAACTAGTTTTGGAATTTAAGGCATGTGCCACCATGCCTGGCTCTGTTTCCAGTGTGGCATTGAACTCACAGAGATCCAGACAGATCCCTGCCTCCTGAGTGATAGGATTAAAGGCGTGTGCTGCCATTGCCTGACCTCTATGTTTACTATAGTGGCTGGCTTTTCCCTCTGATCCTCAGATAAACTTTACTGGGGGACACAGATAAAATATCACCACACTCTAATACTGTAATGAAGCAGATGCATTTGGGGAATGGCAGTAATGGGCTGTAGCTGCAGTCCATCGTAGTTCGTTTTCATCTAGCACTCGGCAGGATGAGGGCCAGGTGGTCATGGAAATGTTGTCAGCACCTGGGTTGTTTTTGTTTTTGAAGCTTCCTTCCTTTGGCTATGAGGGAGCCACTATTGGTCATAATGAGCTTAGTGGACTGTGGGCTAGGCAGTCTGTGGACTCTGAGGTACCCACTTCGTGTTTGCCGAGGGAGCAAACATTCCCGCTGAGAAGTCCCTCCTACCTGACTGAGCTCTGCCCTGGAGGGGAAGAGCTCAGAGAACTGGCAGTCCACCCGATACTCCCAGAGCTGCTGGAATTTACAGTGGAGGGAACTGCCCTGTGGGACAAAGGAGGCCGTGGGAACCCAGCCGTCTGCTGGACCTCTAAGTTCAGAGCTCTACCTCCTTCCCCACAGCCAACCATCGGTGGAAGGAAGGTAGGTCTAGGTGTCCTGTGACTGCCAGCTACGGGTTCGGAGTTCTCATCTCCTTTCCCGCAGGCAATCAAGCTTACTCCTCCTCAGGGTGCAGAGCTACTGGCCACTGCTTCTGGGAGCTGAAGCCCCCTGATGTCCAAACGTCTCAGATCTCACCTAACCCTTTGGTTGTCATCCCTCGAGACACTGTGGCAGCGCTGCCAGGCTGCTTCATTTAGGACTGACCCTCAGTTTTGAGTCCCCAGATGTGGTGATTTGAATAGGTATGGGCTCCCTCAGACTCATGTGTTTGACTGCTTGGCCTATTGAGAGTGGCCCTATTAGGAGGTGTGGCCCTGTTGGAAGAAGTATGTCACCGTAGGGGTGGTCTTTGAGGTCTCATATAGGCTCAAGCTATACCCACTTGGGACAGTTCTCTTTCTGCTGCCTACAGATCAAGATGTAGAACTCTCAGCTACCTCTCTAGCACTCTGTCTGTCTGCCCACCACCATGCTCCCCGCCATGATGATAATGGATGAAATTTCTGAAACTGTAAGCCAGCCCCAATTAAGTGTTTTCCGTGGTCATGGTGTCTCTTCACATCAATAGAAACCCTAGCTAAGACACCAGAGTAACTCAGTCTTAAATCACAGAACCACTGTCAAGATGGCCCCTGGGTCTAATGCTCTGAGACATGAGGAATGCTGCCATGGATTTCTCCTCTGGTGCTAGGTCCCAATCCAGAGTGATAGTTTTGTTGAAAACATGCACTGAGATTCAGGTGTCTGAGCTCTGTTTTTCCTCAGACTGATGCTCATTGCCAGAGCCATCTGGCTCATTTTGTTGTGCATCTTTGGGCTCCATTCCCTACAGGGAGCCAAGGCTGGAGTTGTGGACTCTTTTCCCAATTGTTTCTGTTACCATCTTCTCCATGCTTCTTAGCTGCCCTGTCACTTTTTTGATTCCCAATCCCCTTCATCCTCCTCTCCAGAGAATACAGTTTCTTTTTGTTACCTGACTCATCTCATCCAGTCTCGCAGAAGAAGCTTGGAAACCAACATCTTATCCCAGAAATACCTTCTGGCAACTCTGTAAGTTATATACAGAGATGGAATTGACTGGTCACAAAGAACACCACCTTGTTCTTTATAATCTCCTGAAATATTTATGTATTTTATTAAAAGTCTGCATTACTTTCATAAATTTAAACACGTTGTTCAAGACAGAGTATCGGAAGTATTCCTACCCAATACTCAAATGTGGGGTGTCCAGCAAATGCCAAGCAATACACAAACTTGCTTCTGCAGGTCAACAAAGATGTGGTCAACCAAAACAGTAAAAAGACAAGAGTGAGAACAAGGTTTATGAGCTCTGATACCTATGTGTGAGAGAAGGTATGGATTTGTAAGCTTCAAGAAAATGAGATAAATTACCTGGGTACACATTTCAACAGGCTTTTACATGTATTATAAGGGTACACTGACAAAAAGTAGTGACTAGGCAGACTGGAAAGAAAACAAATTCTTTCTTACGAAAAGTCAAACAGTAAGTGGCCTGGGCCCAGGCAAACCAGCTCTTGGATTCTCTTGAGTGAGATCCCATGGTTACAGGGACAGGAAGGGCACCAATGTCTAATGACTCCTGCCCTCCTCTTTCAGTCTGAGGGGCATGATGCTCCGAGATCAGCTTTCTCCAACTTAAACCTACATTTCCTTCCCCAAGAGCCATGTAACCCAGCAGCGGCTCTGTAAACACTCCAAACGCTGTTCTGTTGAAGTTGGAAATTGGGAACAAGGCCAGCTAGCCCTTCCATTTGGGTCACATTTTTACCTCTGATCTCCACCCCCAGCCCGCTCTATGATGCCTCTGTCACCGGGTAAGTCAAACCTTCTCTCGGTCTATCCAACCACCACTCTCCTCACTGGCTAGATCCTCTCAAGTCACTATCACAGGCCCTGGGCCTCTGTACCTGCTGTCTTTTGTGCATTTTTCCCCTCTCCACAAACTATCAACTCTCCCCATCAAGTAGGTATGTCTAACTATGTATGTATCCACCTTCAAGTGAAGCTCTGAGACCGATTCTCCAGATCAAAACACAGCATTTTGGCTGCCCGTTTCAAGATGAGACGTTCATCAGGCCTGTCCCTAGTACAAATGCATGACTCGCTGGTTTTGCAACTAAGGGAAATGCTAACTGCTGGCAGTGTTGCTCACTGAGGACTGCCTGCTTGCCAGGGGAGTTCTGAGCACTTGGCACTTATCCTGACCAACTCTGTGAGGCATGCTCCTTTAGAGGGGAGGGAGGGAGGCTGCAAGAGAGTAAGGAACCCCCTGGGCAGATAGCATACCCTTAGGAAGGGACTCATCCCTTGGGTCTGAGGAATTTGCTATTACTAGGTTTCTGCACTATAGCACACTGCTCAACTTTTCATGTGCATACAAATTAGCACAGGATCTTGTTAAGTGCACATTCTGACTTAACAGAATGGAGGTCTGGAGTGGGGTCTGAGATTTTATACTAATCCCCCCCCCCCCAGTAATCATGAGGCAGCTGGGTTATGTATCACACCTTGAATAGCAAGGCACTTTCCCATGACAAAGACACAGCTCCCTTTTCATGGGCAGAATGATAGTTCAGTAGTTGCAATCATGGGCTCTCAAGTGATGACGTCACCCTGACACATTTGAGACCACATGGAGATGAAGAAGATACCAATCCAGAAGTAACAGTGGTAATGGAATGCATCCACTTCCATGTATTTTTACAGTAAAAATGCATTAAAAAATCTTTCACAAAAGAAACTTAAAAAAACACAAGTATGCTATTGAGTCCTCCTACCCCCTGGACATTCTTTCAGGCATCAGTTGTGTGTGTGTGGGGGTCCTAAATGGTTTGATTTAATCATACAAAATACTCATCCATCATACCTCATCAGCACTCATCATACTCATCAGCACTCGTACGTGAAGTGGAAGGTTGGGGAGATAGGCTCACAAGAATCAGTTCCCAATAAAGGTTACAGTAGATTGAAGAGAATTCTACTTTTCTGCTTAGTGTACAGTTTTCCGTACTTTGAAAGTGCAGTACTTTCAAACCAGATCTGATGTACGGAATTAAGGTTAAATTGCTACAGCAGAATTCCCCAGATACCGAGACAGGCTCAGTTTAAATGCTCACTACCATTTCTTACAACGAAGACAGACATCTTGATGTTAACTTCAGGATACAATCCAAAATCCATCCCTGACTTTTACTTGCTTATAACCCATAGCCTGTGATCAAGAGAATGAACCAGTCACATCACGGACTGCGCTGGAAGTAGTGAGAAACATCCCAGCTGCAGAGCCGCAAGCGTGACACTCAGGGAGCTGATGAACTAAACATCTCCACTGAGTTGTCTTCCTCAGCATTAGTACTGTAGTCAATGCATGCTTGTAGGGAAAACTCTGCTAGTAAAAGTAGCAATCACAGACTCCCGCCCCCTTCAGCTACAGAGTGTACACCGTGTTTGATCCAGGAAAGGAACTTTGATCATGTCCACATAACTATAGCTACTCAGTGTAATGTTATGTATAAACCCTAGGTCAAATCACGCTATGAACAATATAATGTTTATCTGTGCATAGTGTTTTGTAAAAAAGAGTGGCCCACACGCTGCTTTTCATCAACACAGAAAGAGCATTAAGCAAGAAATAAACGAGTGAAGAACAGAGAATGCAAATGGATGCTTGATTATTCATGAGCAGGCTCTCCATGGAGAAATGATAGCCCCCACAAACTAAAGCTTTACTGATTACTTATATAGTCTCCCATTTTGAAACAACTTTACACACCTGATTTAGTTTAAACTATATTCCCAAGAATCAGTCTGTTCATATTCAGAAATATAGACACATATGACATTCCTCACAGCTAGACTTTTGTCATAAATTCTCTTTTATACAAAAAAAGGCAACAGTTGTTTAATTTTTTTTCCAACAGGCTCTATTAATTACAATTTTAAACTCTACATACAATGATTGGCTGTTTTTTTTTTTTTTTTCTTTTTTCTCCCCTCCCCTAATACAGTACCATGGGAACAACAGTGATTGACTTGCAAAGTTTTTGTGTCTGAATGGGAAATGTGAAACAGTACTACAGAGATACAAACGCACTGTCAGCAGTGGTCTGCTGCAGCGGTCGGTCGGTCCAACAGGTCCAAGCAAACACTTTGGCTCAGCTAGGCAGTAATCAATCCACTTAAACCACTTCTCAGGGCTACAGCTGACCCAGCCACACCTCCTGAGGGTTCAGAAAATGGGTCTATCTTAGAAAGAAAACCATTACATTTTATTTTGCTGTCCCCCCAAATAAAGAACAGGGTCATGGGGATGGAGGTTTCCCAGTTTCTTCCTTACCCTTCCATCCTTTAGACTTGGATTGCGCTTTCAAAGTGCATAGTCAGCTATTAAGGGAATAAGCAGCCCCAGGGCTTTTTAAATATCACGAGAGAGGGTTCTTCCACCAACGTCCATTCCTCTGCTCCATGAGATTATGCTAAACCTTTCCATGTTGGAGACAGTTACATCTCCCTCATCCCAGAAGCATAAGGTCCTACATTCCATCTCCTCAGCTTCATATTGGACCAGACAACCCAGAAGCAGCTTGTCTGTTCCTTCTAGAGGATGACAAGCTGTGGCGGGCACTGCTGTAAGTGAGATGTATTCTGTGGTGGAGCTGATGAACCTGACCATCAGAGCTAAGGCTGTATTTGGTTAATGGCAGCCAAGCTTCTTGTTTCTGCACCTTCCTGGGCCAGGGAGAGCACAAACCATTCTTTGAACCAACTGTAACTCAAGATCATAAAGTTTCTGAGCGCTGTGCACTGTAGTCATAAATATCCTTCATTTGCAGTAGTATTCTGTCACACAGCCTGGCCACCCTAATCCATCCTAAAAGGTCCTCAGTTTGTACAAGTAGAAGTTTACTTTTTGTGTTCTGCTTTTCTGAAAAACAAGGGTTTACAATACAGCACTATATCACTTCTAACAGTTTATACTGAGTTAGATTTAATTGCATTTACTTTGAGGACATGACCAACAGCCCCATTTTCTAGAAGAGAAAGATCTTGCCCCAAAGAGGGAACAATTCTCAACAATTCTATAGCTTGTGAAGAAACAAAATGTACATCCCTTTGGGCCATTATTTTGGCAAATGATTTTCAAAAAAAAAAAAGTATGCATTTAAAAATACTTTCTTTAATATTATACATCAGGCACAAGACTTTTCATATATATTTTTTTCTTATAAGATTTCAAATGCATAAAATGTCCATTACTATTCATAGGTCTGTCAGGTGTCAGATGCTGCCTCAGGTAAGAAACTAAACTATTTCATGTTTGCGACCTCCCTCTTAGAACCTTTGACACGGTAAAGGTTGCAATGTGACTCAGAGTCTCAGATGCTGAGGTCGGTGCTACATTCTTTATAAGGCCGCCTTCTCTGCTCCGGGGGATTTCTGGGGCTTCTCCCGGCATCAGCCTTCAGACCAGCCTCCTCCTTTTCTCGGTGGCCAACCTTGTCATCCCGGTTCCTTTTGTCCAGAGACCGCTCTCGCCTGCGCTCCGGGGACCTGGCTCTCCTCCTGTCGGTGGACTTGGCTCTCCTCTCAGGCGAGCCCCCTCTTCTGCGCTCTGGGGACCGTCTCTGATCCAGGAGTCTTTCGAGGGACCTCCGCCGGCGGCTGGGGGAGCTGTCTCTTCTCCGGGTGGGTGACCGCTCTCGCTTCCTCTCAGGGGACACCTCCCTCCTCTTCTCATGCCTCTCCCTCCTTTCCAAAGTGTTGTCAGCGCTGCGGGTGCCTTCCCTGCGCTTCTCCGGAGACCTCTTCTTGGGGCCATTGGTGGCTGTCCGCTCCGGCTGTGCGTCTCTCCATGCATCGGGTGGCCGGTCTTTGGGCCGGCATGCCCCACTGTCGGGTTTTCTAGAAGTTCCATTCCAGGTGTGGTGTTCGTTGGGTTGTCTGCTGTGCTCCCTGCTGCCTTTTGGATCCTTCGCGTGTGCCCGCTTTTCCCCATGTTGTGATGATTTGTGAAGATCGGGTGGGTAACTGGACTCCAAGGCTGGATGCGGTCTGCGGTCTGGCGGCCCGGGCCTCACTTCCGGAACACCTTGTGCACCGGTGGAGGGGCCGTTCCGGTCGCTGCTGGGGTCTGCCAGGAAGAGAAATAAGAACAACATTTAACATGAAGGTCCTGGGCTCCTGGCCCCGGTTCCCTCCCACACTTGACTCATTAGTCACAACAAACAAACAACTGTTAAAGCAGATTCAAAGCCAACTGAATCTGGGTTAATTTAAGAATGACTGCAACTAGTTAGGATTAAAGACTAGCACTAGGGCTTTCAACATCTAGCTGACTATTCCCCACGCCCTGAAGACAGACCATCCAAGACATTATAAATGGTTTTAGTGTTTAAAAGGCAGAACTGGAAGGGTCTGTCAAGAGGTACCAGAACTACCACACCCTGACGAACACCTACTTTCCCCTGGCCACCCACCAGCTCTTTCCCAGCCTCTGTCTTTCTTCTGTATCCCTCCAATACCATTTTATTTGAACAATACTTGTTCTGCTTAAAATTAACCTAGAACACAGACCTGGATGGGCACGAGGAAAGCTTTCTGAGGGTTAAAATTAGTTGCTGGCTTATCTGGATGGTGACCTAACAAGCAGGAGGACGAGCCACTGAGGATCTGCATGTCACAGAAAAAACTTCTACTTTTAGAAAATGATCCAGGGTATTGGGCAAACGGGGTTGTCTAGGCAACACACAGGGCAGATGTTAACTGTCAAATGTGACACCAGCTTGAGGGGCCACTGAATTACTTTTATACTTTACTATTTTACTTTCGAGTAAAGTGAAAAAAAATAAGGAACTGTATTTTAAAAAGCTTTCTGCCAGAAAAAAAGTGAGGGAGGATAGGATGTTAGATGCACCTTTGAAGTGAGTTGGGACTTACAAAATCTCTACATTTAAAACACCTTTCCTTATGATGTAAGGAGCAACCATAATGATATGCAAGAGCTGTGGATTCATCAGACTGCTTCTCAGTTCACTCAGGCACCCACAGATCTAAATGCTGGACAGCCCATGACAAGTCCCACTTATCATAAACTATCTGAACTGACACCACAACCCTTTAAGGCAGCATCTTGAATTTATGCGAGCCTTTGCAAAGCGGGATGTTTTGTTGCAATGATAAAACTATCAAGTTTTGGGTGCCATGAGACAGTCAGGACGACAGTAACCAAATGGTCTGTCTCATGAAGGATCTCTCCAAAGCCAGGGCAAGCTCAGCGAAGGGAGAGAGATAGATAGCTTAGAACACGAGCCCTCACAGTCTTAATTCTTTTTACTGCGAAGGGGGCTGCTAACACTCATTTTGGGTCAGCGGTCCCTCTTTAAGTTGACCAACTGTGGTGCAAAAATGTTTTTTAAAAAATGGGTGTGCAATCTGCCAAGAAAACTTTATTTACAACACCAGGTTGTGGTTCACAGGCTGGAGTTTGCTGAGAGACCCCTGAACAACCAGGAAATCTCCTCTTCCTGTCCAGCAAAGCTTTACCCACCAGGGAAGAGCTCCATGATGAGGCTCGTTCTCTCTAAAGGCTGGGTGTGCTACTGGGACAGAGACAAAGTCATTCCACACTTGGGGGAGAGAAGCACTCGAGCTGCACAGCTAACCTACATTCTTACTCTATTCTCAAGACAAGGGAGTGCAAACCTCAACGGGATCAGCCATGTACTTACAATTCAAAGAACGCAGGGTGCTCAGAATGAATTGCCAAACATATCAAAATAGAGCTAAGCAGAAGCAATGAGGAAATTAGGCCACAGCACAGAAACACCTAGTATTGATTGAGCTACAAACCGTAGTTTGATTATGGCCCATAAGGTAGAAGCAAGCCTCCCCGAGCTTTTCATTTCTCATACATGCAGCGATATTAGGAGGTATCATCGCTGTAGGAGGGAGGGCCCAGCACCAAGAACAGTCAGAGAGAAGGAGAGAGAGAGAAAGAGAAAAAGTTGAACATTTAGATTCCCTATAACAAGAAAGAAAGAAAAAAAAAATCTTCATTTGTTAACATAGGGCAAAGAGAGTTTATTTGTCCGGTCAGTCTAAGGCAATACCCAAGGCTGCAGGGACCGACCGCAATTGAACAATGACCTTTTTAGATAGCTGTAAGATGACTCCAAAACCCAGATGATGATGCATCCTTTTGTTTTTTTGTTTTGTGATTTTTTTTTCAAACAACTGGAACAATGACAGGCTGGCATAGGAGAGCATTAACAATAAACAACCAAAGAACCAAGTCCCCTCCCGCCCCCCCCCCCCCAATACCGCGGCAGTTAAATTAAGTACAAAAAACTCATTACAAAAATAGCCTCACAGAGAAGCAGGTTCCAGTCAAGTCAGAAAAATATTGGAACTTAACATATTATAACCCATTTGTAACTCTAATCAATAGAATTAGAGAGATTTAGTCCAAATGACGCATGGAAACATTACAGTAGCACAACCCTGGCATGTTCAACCCTTTGTGGAAAACCATGTAGTTCAATGATCTTTATTTTTAGCCCAAAGAACATTTGTTAGTGTTGGATTTTCATCCTCAGTGCAACAGACATAGGTTTGGAGAAGATACACAGGTTACTGACGATGGCCCTCAAGTGAGACATCACATCCAACAGAAGCATAGGAAAGACAGAAGAGGGAGACATGTTACACAGGATCAGTGGTATCCATACACCGAACGGTCACAAGTTCAGCACAGGGTGCAGCCGTGGCACCTGATGTTGTCATTAAGGCTCCCTCTGATTGGACACCCACCCTCCCCCTTACCTCAGACCCCTCACATTGTGCACCGGTACCAATGTCCAACACCTGGAAAGGCTGCCCTGCGAAGGAGCCACACTCTCCTCCTTGAACTATGTCTGAAATTGAGCATTTCACTGAGCCCAAAATGCATCTGGGAATTGTGCAGAAAGACGTTCAGAAAAGAGGGTGATAACAGATAAATCCCGAATAAAGGGGACCAATGTATATGGGGATCTTTCAATCACAGTTTCTATAGAAACTTTTGTAGACCTTTGGTTGGGAAAAAAAGCCCTACATCTAGGGCATAGCTTCCTTTTTTTTAAAATTTAAAATTTTAAACAAGAATCTCAAATAAATAGGACATAATTATCACAATATACAATATTTTGCCATCAGAACACTAAGCTAGGTAAAGAGCATTGCTGTCTACTCAAACTATGTTAAAGATACGACAGAGGACCTCTTCGTATCACCTGGCTTTCCTCATAGGAAAGGTATAGTAGCATGTTTCCCTCCTGATGAGCGCTGGGAATCGATTTCATCCTTTATCATTTAAAAACATATGGCTAATAGATCAACATTTGTTTGTTGTTGTTTGTTTGATAGTGTGGGCTCAGGTGGTCTGATTTGGGGTGAGAGACCAGTTGAGAGGGACAGAGAACTGTCATATACAGAGTCTAAACAAAGTGAGCAAAGCCCCCCAATCTCAAAATTTCACACCTCTGCAATAAAGTAACAAGAAAAACAAAACAAAAAACAGAACAGAGCAAAACAAACAAAGAAACAAACCCAACTAGATATTGTGCCTCAACACCAGTCAGGCAACCTGCTTCTTTAAAGGACTGTGTAGTCATTTGTGCTAACAATTGGATCTGAGAAACAGTTTGGCACAGTTCAACAAACATTCCTTCGCTCCTGGTTGGACTAGACAGAATGTTCTCTCTGATTATCAGAAAGGGGGCTATCAAGATCTTGTCTTAGGCCATGCCCCAGTCCATGTAAGCAAGCAAAGGATGAAATGTGTAGAGATTTCAGAACAAGCGCGGCAAATAACCACATGGTGCGAGAGGCTGGTAAGACACTGGTGAATTGGGGAACAAAAAAGGACTTTCCTGCTGCCGTTCTGGAGACAAACTCATGGAGTCATGCCAGGGAAGGAAGGGATGTTTTCATAGTTTGACCCACCATATTCTGGGACTGAGCCGTCTCCCCGCCTCAGAAACAGACGAACTCTGCGGCCACCATTCTTTATCAGTTCTATGGCCCGAGAATGTTTCATGTTTTTGGTGGTCTCACCATTGATCTCTAGAATTTCATCACCAATCTGTCAGAGCAAGAGACAAAGGGAAATGGTCACACCAGGTTCTCATAAGCTATGGAAGTCTTTTTGACTCAGAATTCTTCCCCTCACGGGTTCCCCACATACACATTAGGCATATTCCAGAATTTCTTCTATTGCTCAGGATGTAGCAGTGAGAATATTCAACCCCCATGGCACTTAGATTCTAATGAGGGAAAGGCAATTTGCGGGAACACTATACAAGTAGTATGCTACACAATGTTAAGTGCTAACGGCAGCAAAAGAGCTGTAAGAGACTAGGAGTTACTGAGGAGGACACCGCATGGCCCCGACTGAGGGTCTCTGCTCCATGTAGGGACACTTGGGTGCAATCTCCTTTACTCTGGATGCGGGTTAGAACTAGTGGGTTGTCTCAAATCACAAGAATATGGTAAATGTGACAGGGTATCAGGTCAGGGCGTTACAAAATAATTGTCTTCTGTCTTTCTTGTCCTTTGTTCTCTCATTTGCTCTCTCTGATGCATGTTGTGGGGTGCCTACTGTGGTCAACGTGTTCCCCAAAGGCCCTGTGTTGAATGAAGACTTTGACCCATAGTCTGCGATGCTAACGATCAATGGTAGCATAAAAGGAAGTTAGGTGACTGAGGGCATGTCCTTGAAGGGGATGCAGGCAGCCTGACCTCTTCCTCTCACTCTTTCCTATTTCCCATGAGGTAAGGAGTTTTGCTATGCCATACATCCGTTCACCTCCCTATAACACTCTGCCTTCCAAACAGGCCTCAAAACAGGAACCTCTGAGACTGTGGGGCACGATATGCTTCTCTTCATTTTAGGCTTATTTCTGTAGGCATCTGGTTCTGAAATCTGACTAATATATCACCCTACGGAGTTCCATGATAAGAAAAGCCCGGTGTGGTGGCGAATGCCTTTAATCCCAGCACTTGGGAGACACATTAAAAGCCAGGCGGATCTCTGTGAGTTCACGGCTAGCCTGGTCTACAGAGTGAGTTTCAGGACAATCAGGGTTACACAGAGAAACTCTGATTCAAAAACCAAAACCAAAAACACAAAACAATAACGACAATAAAATTAAAAAAAAAAAAGAAAAAAAAAAGAACATGAGAGAAGACTCCAAGACTCCAGCCACAGGCTGACAGGCACCCAAGCCTGGAAACAGCCACATGAATGAGCTCAGAAGAGAAATCTTCCATGTGAGTCTTCCACATACCTTCCTAGGCACTGTGCAAAATCAGAATGAACAAAACAGGCCCGAATCTGATTCACACACTGCTTATATTCTAGAAGAAAGAAGAGGCAAAGTACTGGCTTTGGAATCCACGCCACGAGCTTGGATCCCATCTCATGTCTGTCAAGTAATCGATTCCAGGGCCCTTCAACCTCCTGCAGCTCAGTTCTTCAACTACAGAGGGGGATGAAAACAACCTCATGCTACAAAGCTCAAGGAACCAGGGGATAAATGTGTCTCAGGAACTGTGCACAGCTGTATAGTGATGCTATTTCATACTATTAGAAACTGTTTCTTCCAAATAGCCATCTTTGTCACTGCTTAATTCTAAAAGCTATGCTCTGCTTCCTCAATTAAGAAAAGGCTCTTGCCGGGCGGTGGTGGCGCACGCTTTATCCAGCACTCGGAGCAGAGCAGGCGATTTTGTGAGTTCGAGCCAGCTGGCTACCAAGTGAGTTCAGGAAAGCAAAGTACAAAGAAACCTTCTCAAAAAAAAAAAAAAAAAAAAAAAAAGAAAAGGCTCAGTTTGGGGCCAGTGAGATGGATCAGTAGGCCAAGGCCACAGGCAAAGTCTAAGGAGCTGAATTTGATCCCTGGGACCCACACTGTGGAAGGAGAAAACTGACTCCTGAAAGTCATCTTATTGGCTCCACATGTATGCCTATAGACACATATTCACGTATACAAGAAGCAGAATAATATACAAAAATAAGAAACAACAAACAAAAAGCCAAACACTTTAGTCTGAAAATGGAAAAACAAGTATAAACACATTATTGAGTTCCTCACTCTTGGCTTAGTGTGTGTGTGTGTGTGTGTGTGTGTGTGTGTGTGTGTGTGTGTGTGTGTGTGTGTGTGTGTGTGTGTGTGTGTGTGTGTGTATCTTTCTGCTCAGGCAGCTTTTCTTCCTTTCCTGATGATCTCTTAGCAGCTACAGTGGTTCCCTAAGTGTTTCAAGTTATGTAACTTACCTAAATGCCATGATTTGCCTCTTTTCAATCACCCAATCCACACAGATAATAACAAACATTAAACAGCTCAAAAGAACAGAGAGCCCTGGGTCTGTGTCTTTTCAAATTCTCAGGCTGGGTATGCCCAAGCTGTGACATGAGGGCACACATGGCTGAGGAAGGCTATAAATGTGGCACAACACAAAACTCTTACTCAAAACTTTATGAGATTTATTTTTGGCAATTTGGTTTTTTTTTTGTAACTTGATTTCAAGGTTCTGGTATGTGACCTTTGTAGATGATAATGTTGTTTCACAATTTTAAAAGGCTTGACACCCCTGTAGCAACTCCCAGTGTATTAGAACTATTGACCCCATTGGGGTCTAGGGTTGACTGGGAGTCTCTGCGGCTAAGGACAGGCAGCTGGTGACCAGCTAGAGAAAGAATGAGCTCTCTACGCAGAATCTATAGGGCTACTTGGATTTCCTCCCTTCTATGCATTCTGCGCTGTCCAGTTTCTTGTGATAGGATGTGCCTACTGTAAGAGAGTGAGTCCAGAACAATGGGGAAGGCATTAAAAAAATACCCACTTTAAGTATGCTTTAGAAAGAACCATGACAGGAGCCATACATTCAGTGTCCTGAGGGCTGTGGAAATGTCAAGCAGCGACCACAGATGACACATGTACAACCACTCTAGCCCCCTCTCTACTTACCCTCATCTTTCCACATCTTTCTGCAGGACCATCCTCTGCTAAGCGCAGAACATAGAGGTCCATATTATACTCTCGTCCCCCTCGAAGACTAAAGCCAAATCCCTTGGCTCCTCTTTCCAGTTCCACAGTGTAAAAATCTTGCTCCTAGTTGAAGAAATGAAATGCAGTCATTCTGGGGGAACTTGGATCCCCACCCATTTCTCTTAGTGACCTTGCAGAAAGGCACAGACTCTAGCTGCAACTCCCGTCTTGTGACTCTTGTTATTAATCACCGAGGAGTTAGGAATCCTGCATCTGTAAACATACACGAGCATGTCTTGACACATGCATGCATTTACAACACTCAGTAAGGCTGCAGTTGACATTTGAGGCAGGAAAATTTTCCATTTCATTATCCCAACCGCTGGCTGCTGTGTTGCTGGATGGCCCGCCCATACCTGGTAAACGCTAGCGGGGCCCTAAGTCCGCCTTTAGAGATGAGGGCCCCGGTTCCATTCTGCTTGGAGAAGGCCAGCAAAAACATTTACCTCTGGATCACCCCTGTTCCTCAGATTTGCATCACTGGCTGTTACTTGTGCATTCCCAACCTGAGGACAGGGCTTGCGCTCTAGGGGGTCTGATCTGAAATTCACTAGCTAGAGGAATGTCTCCTGCACAAAGACACTTGCTCGGCAGCAGCAGGTTTTGAAAAGCATGAGGAGCGAGACACTAGCTGTCTCGCTCCTCTGATCACTGAGTCTTGTGACAGCCTTTCTTCCTTCTCCCTCAGAAAAGAGCACCTAGGAATATTTTTCAAAGGCAGTAAAAACAAAATGTCATTTTCTAGACAATCAAATTTGAGCACACATCTGGTTAAACCACCTCCCCCCCCCAAAAAAAAAGGCTGTTTATTTCCAAATAAGGGTTCTTTGAAGACGTCTTCCTAAAGCTAGCTAGCTTCAGGAAGTTGGAGGGCAATGAGGAAGATGGACAGAGAAGGGGAAGCGGCCCTCACCTGTGCAGTCTGCGGTCCTTTGAACTCAAACTGAGAATCCTGCTTTGGTTTGGTGGTATTCCTGCCAAAACGACAGACACACATATAACAGCCATCCAAGGGGAGACAGGAAAGAAAAGCCAAAGATGTGGGTACATGAGGCAGGAGCTACTTTATCCCTTCAACAATGCTGATGACAACAATAACTGTAACAACAGAGGGCCCAAGCCACAGCTGACCTTGTTTCCTGGGTCCCCTGCTGAGAAGGGGCATGAGTAGTGGTGATGGTGGCGATCTTCTCAGCATTGGTCAGCAGTGTGGCATTTGAGGACTCTGTAAGGCAGAGCATAAAGACATGAGGGCCTTAGAGAAGACATCAACCAACTGGGAGGCATGCAGAAACCCTGGACCGAGATGAAAAAGACTGACTTCTCTGTCTCCATTTCCAAGAGTTGACTAAAACTTCTAAACAATCAGGTGGTCCGTGAACCTTCCCGAAGACCATGCGCGTCCCACAACTCTCCTCCCCACCAGACATTTCCTTAGAAATGTAATGGGGCTTACACAGCTGGATCACCCCTGTCCTGCCACTGAAAGGTGGCGGCATGTGCCATCAGAACACTGCGCCACACTGGAGTTCACGAATTTTACAGGATGATGATAAACGGCTTTGCTAACTTCTCTTGCAATTTACCGGCTATATTTGGCTGAGCCTGCTGGATTTCCTTGTCTGAATACGAAAACTCAGAAGCGCTGTGCCATCTTGTTAAATACACAGATCTACTTTCTTCCCCATTGCTTCTAATGAAGCCCAACTGAAAAGATGGGATGCTTGACAAATTTCATTTAGTATCTCTTTGAAAGATTAATTTTAAGACTTGCATTAGCATAACCAGTGTTTATAAATATAAGTCATATAAATTATGAAGCCACCTTAATGTAATGAATACAATTATATTCATATGTAAATTGACTTTCTTCTCCACTAATCAAATTCAAAACCAACTTCATTAATCTCTAGAAGTTTAGAGGCTCAGAATCTGAAAATACTCATGAATGTCACCATGCTCTGCACACTGACATGCATGTAAAATACAACCACTTGTTAGCAATGGCTAATCACTCTCTATTTACTAATCATTTGCTAATTTCTAATCATTTCTCTATTTAGATCAAGCCGGCTGGCAGCTAACCATGAGCAAGTCCTACTTTCAGTATTTATTTTTAAATTGACGCTGAAACTTAGTGTAGATTTTCTAATCAGGAAAATACTAACCGTGGTTGTCAAGTTCTAGTGTGAGTCTGTACATGCTCATTTCATTCATGGAGCACCTAGGAAACTCAAAGTCCTATGATTCGTAGTTTAGCATTTGCTGAATACAAATCTCTACCTACCAGGTACAATAGGTTTCTATGGGGAAATGCTTTAGGTATTCTAAGCCTAGAAACCTGGACTATATCTTTCTCTACTGAATTCTTGAAACAAAAGACAGCCCCTGCTTATCCCAACTGCTGGTGGTCTATCTTCTATTTTCATTCCTTAAGCATGTAGTCAGCTAGTATCTAACTACCCAGTTCTTTATTTTTCATTATATGCCATGCATGAGTTTCGAGATCTCAGACGTAGATTCAAATCACTGCTTTCCTCCTCATTAGGTATGAGCCTGATTTTTCTTATTTGGTGAAAGGAGACCTACCCCTGCCTGTGGATGAAGGGCTAGAAAGTGTTGAGTAGACTGCCTGACATGTATGTCATGAGTGTCCAGTGTGTATCTACTCTACCTCTGGGCCTTGCTACTAGCAAAAACATTTTATTAGTTTCTCTGGGAGCTTCTTAAAGCTTTTTGAGCTCTCTGCAAAATGACAAAGTTTAATCTGATTTTTTTTACAGTTTCTAGTCTAGCCCCCAAAGCTTATTACTCGTACAGCCAAGGCACAAAAATCTAACTGGATCCAGAGAACTGCTTCTGTATCCCAGTCATGTTTCAGGACAGTGTTCCCCAGAATCTGTTCTTATCAAATGTTTCTGCAGCTATCAGGGAAAGAGTGTGTGGTCAGTTAGGAAGTAAGATGTGAAACAAAGGGGAACCTGCCTCGGGGCACCTCTTGGGCTTTCTCTATTTGGTACGGATACGATGTGCCCCGTGCCCTCTGAGTGGGGAGGTGGTGTGCAAGTCAGCTGAGAGGCAGACTGCTCAGTGGTTGCAAGGTCAGACTGCATAGTCTCGAAGCTTGTTCTGCATCCTACGCTCTGCAGCTTACTGCACAGGGCTTGGACAAGATGACGTAAGCATTTGCTGCCTCAGTTCCCTCACTTTACAAGAGGAACAATGGAAGTCTCGAAGGACTATAAGTCAAAAATACGATAGTGCTGGACACATAGATACTAGCCAAAATGGTGAAAATATGTGGGGGCATTTATTGTTACTACTTATTACCACCATCGTTATTAATATTGTTGAATTTTAACGAATGCTATTAAAAGACTGCAGGAACACCAGCTCATTGCATCACCTCATACCAGGGCAGCTAACCTGGAGAACTGAGGTGTAAGTCTAACTGGTATTTCATGAAACAAGTTCACTGTGCCAGTACAAGAAGCAGGATAGATAACACAGCCTGTCAGTATGACTCTCCGGAACATTTATGACCATGAGCACTGGTCTCTTATCACACTTCATAGTGCTCACGGTCATACACTGCATAAAGATTATCCAGGAAATTATGACGGTGTTTGGGCCATAATGAAATCATAAGTGGGACAAAGAAGAATGTTTCTTTGCAATTAAAGTGATTATAATTGCTGAATGAATTCCTTTAGAATGTTTGTGTGCTGTTGGTCACCAGCATTTTCTGGGCACACTGAATCCCATTGTGAAGCAAATTTTGTATTTCTGTTGTTTTCATGATTTGGTGGCATATGATAATCGCCCACTATACATATAAATAGAATGCCAGCAATAATTTTCCTTCAGTTCTTTACTTGTGATGTTTCACAATGCAAATTGTTTGGGTGTTGAAGCTCAATTTTCAACATTCAAAACACATTAACACTTAATATGCTACTGTGAGTTTGATGTATTTTCCTTCTCCCATGGTTTATCTTACTAGTTAGTTTACAGTGTGCAAAGCAAACACTGTACCTTGTAGGTCCCCTATGCTAATCACCTATCATTCGATTCTTCTCTCTCCATAAAGCAAGCAGCTACAATGAATGTCTCACTTTACAGATGAGGATCTGAGGCACAGGAAGATAAATAATACACTCAAGATCTCCCAGGAAGCAAGTGGAGATGCTGGGACATGAAGCCAAGGCTTGTCTCACACTTCATTTCCAAAAACTTACTTTATTTTGCCTGGGAATTATAATTATCAAGAAAATCATACCTAATTGGTACATTCCTTTCAAATAAGCAATGCTTTAATTTTACTACATGAATATCAGTACCTTCATTAATCACCATCAATGATTCCTTAAAATATAACCTATCCCTGTCTACTGGATTTTATAAGCCATCTTCAGAGCATCAAAATAACTTAAATAGGCTTGATTCCAGTATGCTTTTACAATATCAATAAAATTATACTTATTTTCCATAAACATTTAAGTCTTCATTTGGAATTAAACCAAGATTACATCTGCCAAACACTGTCCAACTTTCAAAGACACAGATACAGCCCATTATCAACAATGTATTGTAGCTCTAGCCCCCAAGCAAAATTTGCCTTGTATAAGAGACAAAGTACCAAGGGGCCTGAAAGAAGAGCACATGTTTCCCTGCACACTAACATGTTTCCCTGTACAAGGGAGAGTCACATCGCATGTGACTGTCTCAGCTTTCTGGCAGTGAGCAGCCTGAGCATTTTGGTGACAAAATCTAGACAGTGCCTATACCCTTTATTATTAATACCCTAATAATTAATATTATTATTAAATAGCATTTACATCTCCCAGAGGAACGAAGATGGATATTACTACATTTTTTAAATCCATCACACATCATGAAAAGCACACCTTAGCTCTCAAGGCACTGTGGAGGGCTATTCTAAGTCAGGGCACTTACTCTTCGGGACAGGAGCTTCTACCTCAGGTTTCAACCTACCCCCCGCCCCCATAAATGGTTACCATGCTAACCTCATTCCCATACTAATATTCTTACCTTCCCCGATGAAATATACATTGAAAAGCCAAGCAAATCAACAAAGGATGCAATCTTTTTTTCATAAATACTTTAACTGCAAACACAATAAGTATCTGGAAACAGCATGGGAAAACCTAAATCCTATGCATATGTGACACTGTTGGGAGCTTTTTACTATTCCTCCTCTTCTCCCAAGGAAACCACAGAATCTGTACTGCCAAGCTCTGACTTATCTATAAGCAAATACTTTGAATAACAGTGAAATGAAATATTAGTTACATTTTTAAGCTCACACAATTTTTTATTATCTTGAACTTGATTCTGTATTAGCCAAGCTCATCAGGCTCTACTCTACCTGATTAAAGTCTTATTCCCACTTAAACCGCACAGGAATTTCTATGCAACACAGGTATGGTTGGATTCTGAAAATTCAAGCTCAGATTCAGTACGTTCAGCTATCTTCTAGGCCTTTCTGAGATGTCACTATATATTTACTGGCCCTTGCTCATCATCATAGAAGAGGCTCTTCCTCTACTCTACCATCCTTCTTGATCACTAACATATAAAAGGCAGAGAGGTAAGGGGTCTTGTTTGGTACAAGATCTGTGAAAGTAAAGATGATGTCCTGGGTCAGCGGTTCTCAACTTGTGGGTCATGACCCCCTTGGAGGTTGACCGACCCTTTTACTGGGGTCGCCTAAGACCATCAGAAAACACAGATACTTCCATTGTGCTACACTATGATTCACAACAGTAGCAAAATTACGATTATGAAGTGGCAATGAAAAAGTTCTATGGTTGGCCCTTTATGGTATTATTAGGAAGGCTGAGAACCACTGGCCTAGTGGGAAGTAGAGTAACGGAGGCTAGGGACAGAATGAGGCATCTAAAGACAGGAACAGAAAACCAGGCAGCAGGAGTTGAACAATGCAGCCAGGGTGGTGGCTCATGCCTGTAATCCCAACACTCAGGAGGCTGAGGCAGAAGGATCTCAAGCAGGAGGCAGCCTGGGCTACCCAGTGAGACCTTGTCTCCAGATAACACCAAAAGAAATAAACAAACTAACAAAGCCAAAGACATACATCCAGGGCATGCTTTTAAGCATTGCCCAGATACTAAAGTGAGGATCAATGGTCTTGCTGTGCAGGCCTAGGGTTCCTGAGAACAGTACCAAAGAGCATGGATTCACTGTGGTTCAGAACTTCAGCCTCTTTGTAGATATCATCAAATGACTGGTCTTCAGGCTATTCGGTACAGTGACCATTAAAATGAAACATCCAATGGAGACCAGAGTTCCCTAACTCCAAGGGCTGCCCGCCTCACTTCCCAAACCTGTCCTACACAGAGGAAACGGATCCAGCAGGGTTTCTCCCCACAAGACGGTGAAGGCCATTCTCCCTTTCCATGCTTGCGCAGTCACTGGAATCTGAACTCCCTGCCTCAGGCTACAGTTTCAGACCCTCTAATGAATGGACACCACATATTCTTCCCATGCCTTCACCTGGCTCCTGACAGTCATTCAAGTCACTGGAGAGAGTTTTATTATCATTGCAATGATTTCCTGAAACACCATGGATAAAATACACATTCTTAGAGAGCCCATTCTGCCTTCAAAACAAACAAACAAACAAACAAACACTGTCTTCTAATCAAAGTAGGGTATAGAATGCCTTCCTGAACTTGACATTTAAGTATTAGTTTTAAAAGTCTTTTTAACTGTTAATTATTAGTGGCCATCCCACTATATACTCTGTATTGTTGGTTTTCAGAAAGTCTGTTGTCTATTATTATTATTAAGTTGATTCTTGGTGTCCACACTGTAGTATGAGTTGACTTTCCTGACTTCAGACTTTAGCACTTGCTTTCAGGAGGTCCCCTGCCTGCCTGCCTTCTTTTTTGAGACATTCTCATTCTCACATCTTGATTGCCCAGGACCGAGTCAGTAAGTGAATTCCCATGCTCAGTTCTTTGTTGTTGTTGTTTTAAATATCTCTTCGTGACGTGTAACCTATTTAAATACTGCCTCTGGCTCTCAACCACTTTTCACTTCTTCTCTGGCTTCCCTTATCGGTTCCATTTGGAATCCAGGGCTCTGCCATTTTGTGATCACTTTTGTAAACTGCAGTAGCTTTCCAGAGAGGCAAACTGGTGGAATGGCCTCTACACCAGATGGCAAATTACAAACCATGCATTTAAAGAAGGTCATGCATACAACCACTTAAGGAGATATATGTTCTCCTCCACAATAGGCACAGGGTATTTTTTTTAGAGGAAAGTATTCTGTTCTGAGAATACACAATTTTTTTTTTTTTATTTTTGGTCAGAGCTGAGGACCAAACTCAGGGCCTTGCGTGTGCTAGGCAAGCGCTCTACACTGAGCTAAATCCCCAACTCCCACAATTTTTAAATATGTGTTTGCTTTGAAGTTAACTTGGAAAAAGCACCAGCTCTGCCATTCAACTTCCCAATCCTAAGTATCACTCGCTATCAAGGAGCATATAAAATATTCATTGAAATTATGGCATTAGTGTTCTTCATCTTGGGAAACATGCTTTAGAATGTAATTTACTTTGTAGCGTGTATGGAAATAATGGGGAGACAATTAAATGTTTTGGGATAAGTATTAGCTTCTTCCTAACATAAAGCTGGCATTGAATGAGATCACTATTCAGGCTGTAAGTGGACAAGCAACCCACCCTCACTAATATCAGCACATCACCCTCACTTCTGCAGTTATGAATGCTAGTCTTTTATACACAGTGACTTCTCACTGTGGGGGATGCTCTATGCACTGGGGGATATTTGGGACTGTCCCAAGCCTTTACCCATTAGAGGATACTGTACAAACTGCAGGCATCGCCAGAGGTCTCCTGGGACAGAAATGCCAGTGATGTAAAAGAACCCAAAGTATTAATTTAACCAGTTAAGTAAACAAGGGTACTACAAGTTTAATGTATATAATCTGTCAAAAATATAGACATCCAATCTTTCTTAATCCATATTGAAAAATTATAGACAAACCAAGTAGGCTATGGCCTACTGTTCATTAAATCACAAGTATTAATATGGTCACTTATTTTGAAAAATAAAATAAGTATTGGCTCTGCATTATCATTAGATGGTTTTTGTGATGTCACATTTTAGTGATTGTTTCAAAAAATTACATTATAAAAAACCCCAGATTTCCAGCTAGACTATCAGGTCAACATTACTACCCATAGTAAAGTTTTTCTATATCATTGGAAACAAAAAGAGCAATGGAAAAAAATAAACGGAGAAAGTTGAAGGTTTTCTGGAATATTTTATATCTGCATCAAGATGGGATCATAGAGTGATAGGATTAATTAGGTCAGAGAGTGAGAAATGGTTTAGTAACAATGGCTCTGGTTCATTTGATAGGTATGTTTCGTTAGGGATAGATAAAGCTGCCTCTATATCAAAATCAAACAATCACATGAACACTAACGGGGGTGTGGGGGGGGTGAAAGAGAAAGAGAGAGGAATGAGAGGGAGAGATAACAGTATACTTTACCATCCCCGGGGATGATCCGGAGGGTCACTGTGTTGCCCGCTTCTTTGATTAGGTTGACAATGTCAGAATGGGATTTGTTGGTGATGGAACATCCATTTACTGCCAAGATCCGGTCTCCTACTTTCAGCTTGCCACAGCGGTCAGCAGGGCTCCCCTCAATAATCCGACCTATTTTGTGAGGCATAGCCACACATGCATTGCCTGCTTTGGTATTGCGTTTTCATTTTGTTTTAAAGTTATGCGGGGATATAGTGAAGGGAGGAGAAAAGGGTCGGAAAGGGAAAGAGAAGGTTAAGTGTTAATTAATTAAAGCATTAAGCAAATGTGATTAGAGGAGAGCGCTGTGCTGATGGTCAAAACATTGGCAATACTCAGGGTGTTTAAAAAGCCCCAGCTCTGAGACTAGAGTTCAAGGTCACAGTCTTTTTCTGATCGAAAATGATCACAAACCCCAGCTTCTCTCCTTAAAACAGTTAGAATTTGGGATATTTGGCAACTTGGATCTTGAGACCCCAAAGAATTTGGTGGCCGTTGGTTTATTTGGGGCTATACACATAAACCCCCAAAGCTGGGGTGGATGCTTTTACCCACTCTGGGTTCCTATCCCTTCATTTGCCAATTTTTATTAAAGCATCTGCCAATGTTTTGTTCTTTCTCCATTTACAAAAATAATCACTGGACTTTGGGCGAGATTTAAGAGTCTGCTAGCGTTCATTGTGAAAACACAAGGTGGATTGACCCCTTGGCTCTCTGTGTGCAGAGATGAAAGCTTTGGAAAAGGGCATAATCATCGGAGGTGAGCCCGGAGAGCGCCAGCACCGACACATACTGATCCATGTGGGACCTTTGTTCAATCAGCCCAAGCAAGGAGCTCTCAGGGAGGCCCTGGTGGGCTCATTAGCTTGGATCCCCTTCCTGCCTCACAAACAAATTCCCTTAAAGGGACATAGTGAAAATCCAGCACCTATTCACACTTAGAATAGCAAAGCAAAGCTAGCCTCCAGTCATTCCCCAGCTCCCTCTCTTTCATCATCTCCTCTCTACTCATCGGCTTACACACATACATACATACATAATAAGAAACAGGGGAAAGGGATCTGCGGGGGTGTGTTTATTGCACGTTTGAGGCACTCTATTGGGGGAGCCGTCTTTGAGGAGTGCCCTGGGATAATCAGGTATTTGTATAGTGAATTCCAATGTTTTTATGCAGACTTTTAGAATTTGCTTTCTCGGAACTATCAAAACAGCTTCCTGGTGGAGCCACCTTTTGGAAACGGTGACAAAATTAATAGGGGAGACTATAAAGTCAACTGTGCAGGCTCTTTTACTGTAATTTCTACCTGAAGGGAAAACTATCGGAAAAACATACTTTGACTCCTTTGAATTTGAATGGAGAAGTTGACTGAGTCTGTGTGGAACACCAAATTCAATTCAAAGAATTTTAAAAAGCAAGTGAGCTGTCCATGAATCTACAGAGGAGGCACAGTGGAAGGGAAGAGTATCCAATTCCAGGTCCTCTCGGTTCTCGGCTCCAAGGACAACGTGCAGGACAAAGGTCTCAAACAGCAGGCATGAAGAAAGGCTCTGCATAGCCCAGCAGCCTCGTGCAAGGTGTTAGGGAAAGTTGAATTTGTTGATTGTAAGAATGAAGGGAAAATAATCGAAGACCAAACTGTGAGTGAAAGCATCCAATACTCATCATCCAGCACAGAGCCTGTCACCTGACATACCTGCTTCTTCTTTCTGGAGACTGAAAATGAGAACTATGATAAAGCTGAGAGGGTCAAGGGGGACACTGCAGATTGGGGGAGCAATAGCTTGCGATTTCTTTTCCCTCTTTTTTTTGTTACTCCTAAAGTCAGCAGAAAAGTCTTTGAAAGTAATTTAAAAGCAAAGCAAAATAAAACAAAATAAAAACTGGTGCCTTGATGTCAGGTCACGCACTGTGACAGGCTGTAATGACTTCATCTTCGCAACTCAGAAAAGCATGGTTAGTGATGGGCGGTTGTTACTGCAGTCACACATGTGCAGAACAGGCTGGCTGTCTCCTTTAGCAAGAAGCAGCTCATCAAGACTAAATGGAGACAGCGTGGGTTCTACCGGATCAGAATGTTAAAGAGATATAGGCCCTTGTTAACTTAAGCCAGTGAGTGACCTAGAACACCGGCCAAGAAGTCCGGTGTGGATAAACCATTGGAGATAAAATCTGAAGCCTGCATAATAACCCTTCCTGTCTCCCATCACCTTCCAACGTGCTTGGGAGACAAGAAGGGACTGAATCAGGAAGGAGGGTGACATCCATTGCAACAGGAAAGAGACTCCTGGACTTAACTGGGTTCTTAGAATAATCTGGGTTCCTATTTGCCTTTATGCATGCACCCAGGAGAGAGGTAATACTTGGAGAAGGTTACAAAACATTACCCATACTTGGCTGAAATCTAAGACCTGGATAAGACTCTAATCAAATGACTCTTAACTCAGAGTTTGGCCAGTTTCTAAAGCAACTATAAGAAAATTATTTAAAACTTCAACAGCATTCAGGTAGGGATGGAGAAAGGACACACACGAGGTGGAGGAGTATCACAGGTCACTTTTTACTTCTTACATGTCTCCTTTTCCTAGGCATTCTTATGAACATCTGCTGCTTTGAAAACCCTTATGACTTTCTGAGGACATTGCTATTAATGACCTCCCCTACTCAGGAACTTTCTGAAGTCTTTCTCTGGCAAATAAATAAATAAATAAATAAATAAATAAATAAATAAATAAATAAATAAATAAATAGTATAATCTGTTACACTACCAAGGGGCTGCTATTCAAATTTGACGTAAATCTTATCTGTACTTGAAGTTGTGCATGACCACACATTTAGAAAGCCAAATGGGGTTGTGGATCCAATAAAATCTACCAAATAAACTCCATCCCCAATTAAGACTTTAATTATCTGAAGCAAAAACAAACAAACAAACAAACAAAACAAAACCATGAAGGCCTTTCTGTTGGGAGCTAAGTCCAGATCCTCTGCCAGAGTAGCAAGCATCCTTAACTGCTGAACCCTGCTGGTAGCAGCAAGCCCAGCCGGTTGCTTCTAGCACTTACCAAAGGTTGTGCCCGCTTCGGGCCTGCTCACGGAGGACACGATGACGAACCCAAAGCCCTCGTTCTCCCCGCGGCGAATCTCCACGTCATAGGGCTGCAGCACGGTACTGACCACGCCGCTGCCCCCGCCGCCGCCGCTGCCGATGCCGCTGGTGCTGCCGCTGCCGGAGCTCACAGTGTTCAGCGAGTTCTGGCTGCCCTGTGGCGTGCGCTTCTCTTCCGTCAGGGAGGCCGGCTGGTTGCTACTGTGGTGTGATGAAGCTGGTGAGGGCACCTCATTCTCTGCTTTGGGGACTGGAAGAGACATGTATGACAACTAAACCATTTGAAATTCCTGGAAAACGGGCCCAGTCACCACTCCACCTTCCCCCACCTGTAAGGAAACCGAGATGCTAAGGCGGGCATCTTGTCTCGGAGGACGGCAACACAAGTGTGGAAAAACAGCCTTGCTGTGGAAACATTAATAGTCTGTCTTCAGGAAGGCTGGCTCCATGCACATTGACCCCCAAAGAGGACTCCTAAATGGCATGCAGTAGACAGTACAATGATAATACCCACAATGCCATTCCATCTACAGCAGCACCCGTTATGACCTTTCTCCAATGTAAGAAGGAACTGCGAACAGACTCTGGTATGAGCTGTACCAGTGCAGGCTGCCATCCCAGCTTCCTGAATTGCCTCACTCACTCACAGTCATTCCCTCCTCCTTACGTCTTTGTTCAGTGTTACGTTTTCACTGGGTAGGAGACTGCTAGGGTGGGTTCTTCAAGGTTCGCAGGATTCATGAGGACCCGAAGGTAGGTACACGTAATTGCTCTCCCCAGCTCCCAGCTGTAAATATCTATTCCAATCACAGAGCTAGAGGCATTAGCTTCCTTCCGGCTTTGGGTATTCATCCAGTCTTACTGCCTTGTCAGCTAACAGGGCAAAACATTCTTAAAGAGTCCACACCTTAGGTAAAACCAGGCATGCCAAAATCATTGTGTACTATGGTGAGTTGTGGCTATGATTATATTATTTATTCCACAAAGCTTTTACTTTCATAGATGGCTTTAGTTATGGGAAACCACAAATTGAATGATGTAACAGTGCTTACATGTAACTCAGGGGCATAGATGTATTCACACTGTCATGTAAATGTCACCACCATCCATTTCTAGAACTTTGTCAACTTCCCCAAGCGGAACTTTCCCCACTACATAACAACTCCCTTACCAGCACCTGTCAACACCCATTCTGCTTACTATCTGCCTACCGAATTTCACTTAGTATAATGTCTGCATTGGACTAACTTACTGAATATCCTAAATGTAAGTCTTTCAAATAAAACTGAAACAACCAAGTGAAATTACATTGCCTTACTACTTTAAGATGGGGAAATCAAATAGTTTTCAACTCATTTCAAAACCCCAAAACAAACCAGCTGACTGCTATTGGATGCACGGAATACCATACTCAGAATTTGGGGGGGGGGGCAGAATAATCTATTGTGGAATAGGGACTGTTTTCAATGGCTACCATTAGATTCTTACACTGGAATTTAGTAACTTCATTCTGTAATTAATTATATATCACTTCAAATAAGCTACATTAGTTTTTTTTTAAGTGCCAATTAATTTTATCTGGGCTATCTGCTACACTAATATTAAGGCTACAGAGAATTCACAGGCATTCCCATCATACTTCTTCAGTAATTCAACTGACATAACAGTTAATCTTCCTCTTCTGGATTCTGTTGTACAGGCTTTGAGTAGAGGCTGCATGCAAAGGTGAATAATAAAGACATATGCTTTCAGGAAAGAGCAGACATGTAACAGCTTTCTTAAAGGGGCAGAGTGAGATGTGGAAATACACTCTGAGCCACAGGCATGGCGGGAAGGGGGTGCTAAAACCTGAAAGCATTTGGAGGAGTGTTCTTGAGTGGAGACCGAAAGGGTATTCTGAGAACTTCAGAGGAACCAGAGCTGACCTAGAACTGACCTAGAACTTCGGCTTTCTCAGTAAAGCAACTGCAAGAGCTGTGTTAGGAAGAGCTCATTCTGCAGTCCAAACCTAACTTCTGTTCTTGGAATCTGGAGCTGACCTTTTCTCACGCTCTTGATGGGCTCGTCAGATGAGGGCTATCCTCCAGTGAAGAGGAAGGCTACATCCTGGTTGGTGAGGGGGCAAGAGTCAGGGGACGTATATTCATCTCTCATCTTTCTGGAAGTCTTTTTTGGAGCATATGCAAACAGCATATTAAAGTACGTTTGAATGACAGCACTTTTGCAGAGCCAGAGAGAAGCAAGCCATCTGGAAATTCTGAGCTTGATCACATTTGCAAACATTTGCTAAAATAGAAGCTTGAGGAGGCAGACAGGAAAACGACAGAGCATGGTCCAAGGGAATGAATGGAAAACATACCAGCAAACACCACTTTGCGCCTCACTGTGAGATTGACATGGCCTTGCTTGGCAGCCTGTTGCATAAGCTGGACCACAAGCTGGTGTGATTTTCCAATTACTGGTGTCCCATCCACACAGATTAATTCATCTCCAGACCTCAGGCGGCCGTCTGTGTCAGCAGCACCCAGTGGTACGATGTGACCGATATAAATCTGTTGAGTAATTAGATGATGGATGAAACATTGTCCTGTTAGTTTTACTATCAAGACTGATGGCCTGTACATCTCTAGAAATAATTCAATTCATTCATTCATATCCACATGCATGCCACAAACGATTATTGAGCACCCACTGTGTATAAGGCATTGTGCCAGGTACTGTAGCAGTGTTTAAGAAGTGGGAAGAATAACTATTTCTTGTATAGCTATTATCCGTGGCCTGTCAATCATGTCGTTTTTCTTCTTCCACTCCAGAGAAATGGGCACTTTATTCTCTCACTTATAAGGCCTTTCCTCCTTTCCTGTCTACCCGAGAACCCCACTCTCACTAAGCCCGGCTAAGTACATCAAGACTTAGTTTCTTTAATTGTCTAGTACTGTCTGCTTAGCAGTAGGGCATCTCACTAAACATAAAATGAAGGGGAGAATGAAGCAAATTCTGGCCTGATATTCCCATTTCTGCCATCTTTCAGCACTAGAAGGCACAGGAACATTTGTATTCAATGTCTTGCTGTTCTGCCATTCACCAAATGTGAGTTTAAATTTGGTGTGTGCTCTGTCTTCTCAGCAGACAACAATGTTATCGTTCCCTTCACACGGCATTTAGGGTTTATGAGGGGCATGAACAAAACAGTGGCTGAAGAGATGGAGGAGTTGGGCCTTGTCAGCCTTGCATCTACACTAGCTCTGGGACCTTGGGCCAGTTCATGAACCTTTCTGGAGCCTTTATTTTCTGGTTTGAAAAACAGGGGTACATTCTGGCTAAAGGAGATATTATATGTTAAAGGTTTTTAGCATAGCACATCACACACAGTAACTGCTCGATGAATGATAGGCTTGGTTCCAAAGGCATCAACAATACTTCTCCTTTCTTTTCCTTTCAAAGGACCATGTGGTGTTCAATAACTGACTCTAAGAAACTGAGGCCCAGGGAGGAGACTCAGTGTTTATTGGTCACTGTTCAGGGTTCTTTTTCTGTTATTTAAGGACAGGGTGCTGTTTTCTTTAGCCATAGTGCTGCCTAGGGAAGTTCCCTCTGTGCTCTAGCTACTTACTATTCAGACCCCTACAGTCACACACACACACAGACCTCTACTTGCTACAGACACCACAGAACTGACCACAGAGCTGAGGCTACCGTCTGCTCTGCCTTCTGTTTTCCTTCTTGGTGGGGGGCCTCGCTGTTGTAACCCCCACCACACACAAAAGCTTTAGAAAATATAACTTCCCTTCTTCCTTAAGACAAATAAACAAACAAACAAATGCAGCTCCACAAAAGGAAGTGAGAGATCCATACTTCTCAAGATGAAAGAGCCAGGGCCACAACTAGCAGGACTCCTCTCCCGGTGATCTGTCAATTGCCACCACTTTGCTTTGAAGTCTTAGCAAATAGCACAAAGGAGAGAAGCAGATAAAAGACTCACAGGTTCCCCTGGCTCATTTCCACCCAGAATCCTAAATCCAAATCCGGTCTCTTTTCTCCAGAGGAAGATGTCCTGTTCCTGATAATCTGGAACTGCAGAGAAGGAAGAAGGGAAAGAGATCATTTCATTAATAAAGGGGATTATGTGTCTAAAAAGGACACAATTACAGGACCATGATGGATGATGCATGCACAGATAAAAGCTCCCCAGCACAGGCAACCACAGAAAAGGTCATGGGTAGGCGACAGGGCACAGGACAGTGGGCACGAGGAAGCGGTAGGAAAGTGGAGCTCTGCAGCTCCCCAAGGGACTCAGGCTGCCTGGTAATGCCCAGGTTAGCTCACGACAGCTACGCCAGGAGTCAGCAGGCACCTCCCTCCTCAGCATCGCTCCAACAGGAGTCAAACTGAGTCTCTGTGGGCTGCACTACACAGCAAGTATCCACGAAGAAAATCACACAGCGGGAGTCTCCCCAGAGGAGAAGTGGGCGCTATGGATTTGAAAGTTCCTTTAAATGACTTGTCATTTTATTGAGAGGACAAGTATTGTGGCTTTGGCTAAAAAGAATTTCTAATTTATTTTTAATCATATTCTTCTTCTCTAACGTAATCAAGACCAGTGACACCAGTAATTTAATACGAGATCAGTTTTGTGAGAAAAAAAAATGACTCTCTGTGTGGTGCACAGCTCAGTGGAAACTGTTCGCCTATCCTTCTCCAGGTCTTGGGTTTGAACCTTGGCACCATCACAAAATATAGAGTTTAATATGATTTCAGTACTAATACCGGAGTTGTCACATTTCTAGACCCTTAGGGTCAAGTGGTGACAGCAACTTCTGAACAATTAACTGGATCTCATCACTAAATTACAGCTTTTCCCTTAATTTGCCTATGGTATCTGAGCGTGCATTATCTTATTACCCAATAAGTTGCTATTTTGTCTAACACTCAGTAATGGTCTAGTGCTTTAAAACGAAGCCCTCAGTAAATTCCAGAAGAAAATGCCTGTTGGGCATGAAGTCATTCTATATAACTGCACTGTTACCTCACTGAGATAATAAAAGGGTTGTTTTCCCTTTATTCTTATGGAGTACTTTAATGTACATACAAGGTGTTTTATAGTCTATAAAGAGATACAACTTTTAGTTAAAGAGAATGCATATAATTCAGTTGCAGCGAATCCTAAAGGGGGCATTAAATTACTGCTCCACATTCTTTCTTATTTGCTTCATTAATTGTATTTTGGGCTGTAGGAGTATCTAGGCCTGAAACTTTAATTCCCATCTTCTTCACCGTTTTGTGCGATAGAATAGGAAAGACAAAAATGGTTGTTTAGATTTCATATTGGGGGTTATTGGTCCTTTTCAGTGATTTGCCTCTAGCCTAAGATGCATAGTGAATGAATAATCCAAGGGAAACAAAATGAATGCGTATAAGGCAGAGGACTCAGAATAGATTTTGCTTGAGCTACTTTTAGGCTGGGGCTCTACCTGGATGTTTGTATACACCCTTTTATATTAAAAATGCTGAGGCTTGCTTGTAAAATGCCAGGAAAGATGAACCTGGCTACATCACGGGACTCCTACAGAAACATCTGGAGACTAATGTTTCCTTGAACACATTTATATAAATATATTCATTAATTCTTGTTTGAGTAGCTTGGTAAATGATGCATGCTGTGAAGTGCCTCATTGAAATAACTAAATCAGAGGGTGTTCTGTCTTTTGGTCTACCCAGGGAAGGAAACTAGCACCCCAAAAGTCCACTGGTGATTTTCAGCTGGTATACATGGGTGCTGGCAGAGTCAATCTGATGTCTGCTGAGCATAAGAGCTTTCTAAGAGCAATTAAAGGGCCTTTGCAGCTGCCTTCAGCCCAGACTCATTTTTCTCTGCCTCACTTTAACACAGTATCATTTGTCCATCCTACAGGGCAAAAAAAACTGTAGCACATTCTGCCTTATGTTGCAATGAGGTGTCAGCTATCATGGTATATGGAGGAGACCCAACAGATTTAGGTCAATCACCCAAGTTAGGCCACAGGAAAAAAGTTTTTCTTTCTTTCAAGAATCAACTGGAAAATAGTAAATTGATTTAAAGTGTTTTCTGTTGAAAAGAAAGGTGCCCTGTGACAATTGGGATATAAATACACTCACAATGAGCCAGGAAACACAGACATAAACACCAACACAGACACGTGACAAAGAAAGCCTTCGGCTACTTAACTTTTAGCATATTAACAATTTTACCCTCTCACCAACTAAATACCATTTACTCAAATAAATATAGCCTCGGCTAATGAATTGGTATCGAAATATACTATGGTAGTCAAAATTTGATCTCCTATGATACTACTTCTTGATATAAGAAGTGCTGAGATTTTGAAATTAGTTCCCCCAAATGTTTCACTCTGTACTTTCGGAAGAATTTTATTTTAGAGAGCAGTAAGGTGGGGCCATTTTTCTGACATTATTGTCACATTTCTTATTATTACTGTCTCTTCAGTGAGGCCAGTCTTGCAGAAGTTAGGCTCTGATCCAGCCGTTTGCATCTTAGATCCTCACCTAGGGGACAATCACTGCCACAGTTCATCTGCTTCTGGTATTGGTAGTGGTCACTTAAGAAAGTAGCCGAATGACTTTCCTTGATATTTAGTGAGAGTGGGGTCACCAGGCCCTGGTGTCGCCACCGCTCCGGCCACACAATGCAGCTACAGACTCAGAGCACACACATCACTTCCTAATCTCATCTTGTGTTTGCTTTATGCTCAGCCAAAACAAGCCTAAAAACATCACTGCATGGACTTTTATCTTCCCTCACTTCTGTGGGCTTCTCCCCGGACAGATGGGAACATCAAACAGGAGAAATGATAATGGAGACACAAACGTGTGCGGCAGATCCTTACTCTGACATTCTCCAAAACTCGTGGAACTGATCTCTCTGTCTCTTTCACCCTTGCTCAGTCCTGATGCAGGCGAAGGCGACATGGCTGGAACAGCAATTTCACAATTGTGTAAAGCTCAACATACGCTCGCTCTTGGTTCATTTGAATTTAGTCGTGATTGATAAGGGATGTGCAGTTCAGCTTCACAATAAAGGTCCTGACTGCTATGGACTTCAAAGGACCGCAGTTGGGTTCTGTTTTTCACTTTCTTTTTTTCCTGGTGCTTTACTTGTCAAAAATCTAATTGAACACTGAGTTTCCTGTGACTTCCATTACCACTGTAGGCTCCTGATGCTTAATTAGACTCTAACCACATTCTTGAGTGACCTCATTTCAGTCACATCATGAACTAGAGAAGGCTGTCTAAACCCTCATTGTCTTGTGAGAACATGAAAGTGTATGTTAGCACTCCACAACAGCACTTGCTTAGGGGAGTGTTGGTTCCTGAGAGAATCCGTTCTTAGAACAAGGCATGCCCTGGTAAATTCTAGGTATTTCAAACCAGAATAGTCTCATGTTTGAGATGCAATCATGGAATCTGTTGAATCTGAACGAACACACAGACAGAAATGGTTATAATGATCCTAAAATTCTGGTGTAAGACTTGTAGGCATGACTCCCCAGAGGACAGCTTTATAATGGTTAAAATGACAGCTTCAACTGCTTTCTTGGCAAGCTAGACCACAAACAGGCACAAACTTTATTTATAAGCTTTGGAGTTTCCTTTGTAGTAAAGGCTGCTGTGCACGAGGTGACTGTGTGAACATCTGCTAATAAGACCAATCATGTCACTTTTAAAGACATGGATCCAACTGGCATGTTATCTAGAGGAAATACAAAACAGGCAAGGCGGCTTACTGAAAGGACTTCAAGTCTTTAATTAACATTGAAATCCTTCAAAGGGATTCATTAACACTTCTGTAACTCAGATTAAATCATTTTTGACACTGCGGGTTTGGCAGAGAGCCAAATTGAGAGGATGGTATTTTGTGAAACACCTAGAACATGTAAGGGGAAGTGGTCAGCTCTGTGTTCATCTTGACACTGCCCTTAACAATGAAGTTCAATAAGAAGGAAAAGGTATTTTCAACACAAAGGGAATAATATGTATAATTAATGTACTGTGACTTACTTCAATTTTCCTTCAGTATTTGCTTATTTTATCATCAAAGGACGGGGAGGGAATTCCATCCATCAAGGCTACTCTTTTTTTTTTTTTTTTTTAAAGAATGTTCTTAAAAGACAACATACAAAATAACTTACTGCAATGGGAGAAATGTATTTGAGATTAAATAAAATGGTAGGTAATTCAAAGACAAGATAGCTATAGGTTCATCAGTGGGTACCATGGGAAGAAGAAAAGCTGTGCTGGAGACACAGTAATTACTGGAGGTGGGGCCGGGGGAGGGTCATCATTAGCCTCATTTAGTAGAGAAGAAAAAAAATCTATGCCGATCTTAACAGCCATTAGGCTGTTCCTATCACTCAATTACAGAACCTCCAATCACCAAAGAGGCATTGATTCTCACTGTGGGGCTGTATCTGATCGCTTAGATGCTAAGAAAGCAAAGGGACAAAAAAGGAACCATTCCAAACATGTCACTGTGACCGCATGGAGCAATGTCAAAGATTACAGCGATCAGCTTATAGTGCTTATGCTGGATAGTCCAGTTTCTCTTCCTGGTGAAAACTTTCCTAAAAGTTGAACTAAAATATCCAAATCCCAAGAAATATTGTTGCTTTAGGGTAGACGAGCCTACCATTGAGCACGTATGTGCTTCAAGTGTCCTGTCAATCCAGGAGGTCCCGCCAGTACTTCAGGGAATGATTTATTTGATCATAAAAGGATTAGAACATGGAAAATTCAACCATAATGTGTACTGGACTGAAGAAAGCAGGAGCATGGTCAATAAAGCAATCACTCAACATCCCCTGAAGTTAGGTCATTGACTGAAGAAGCCACATGGTTAGAGAGCAATGTGAAGGGACTATGGGACATTTGAAACTGGGAGGCATTCCTTCAGGGTGTCTTAAAGAGAAATCACTACAGTTAGAGGGTATTCCTGGTATGAAGCCCAGGTTTGTAACAGTTGGGTGTCCCTGATTCTGAAAACCTCACATGCTATAAAACCCCGAGCTTTTTAAGTATTGATATAACACCATAAGAAGAAAACTCCATACCATAAAATTTATATTTACAGATAAAATCACTGCAAATACTGTCTAAAATGACTTTCTGGCTTTGTGTGTAAGAGATGTAAGAAACAAACAGATTTGAAATTCAGACTCAGGTCCCATCCTCAGACTATCTCATTACAAATATGCAAATATTTCAAAATCGAAATTGGAAGCATTTTCCATCACATTTTTTGATATAGGATGCTTGACTTTGTAGTTAATATTTGCTGCATTTGTAGATTTCCTTCAGCCTGGCTTCCAAAGGACGTCAGTGCTATCTTCCTGGGAGTCGGGGGAGTCCATTTCCAAAATGGCTGGCTTTTGTCAGCATGGTGAGCCTCATCTGGTACAACAGCCTTTCTAACGGCCCAGTGTTTGACTCTGATGGTGATGGTACTTCAGGGGACCTCTGACAGCTGCTAATCAGCAAGAGACCCTCATGTGCCCCCTGAAGGTTGAGTTTTACCTAAGAGTTTGGTCAGCTTTCCTTCTCAGGGTTGCTGGCCTTACTCCCTTCCTTATCCGAGTCATAGAACAAGGGAAGTCTTCCCAAACACCATTCAGACAGCCAGGTATGCTGAAGAGCCAAGTCAGAGTGGTTGTTGAGGGGAGGAAGAGCCCTTAGCCTCTCATAGTCTCTGAGCTACCAATCTCCACAGCGGTGACATCAGGGTGGTTAGGAACAAAACCTGTTCTAAGTTCCCCCAGTGGCCAGGTAAAACAATGCTGTTTTCTCTCTCAGCTCCTCCCAGGTCATCAATAGAATGTCTTTCCTCCTAACACATTCTACCCCACTCTATGGCTGGGCATACGAACCAGCCAACTCAGAAAGAAAATGTTAGTGAGGGCAAAGACTCCAAAAGAGCCAATAGCATCTGCTAAGCTTGGGGCATTTAGGGCCTTGCATTGGTAAAATAACAAAGATAACTGATGGTGAATGTCCCCAGGAATCACTTCATTAAAAGGAGAGAAGGGAAATAAGGAGGAGATCTTAGGTGTTTAAGATCCAGAAAGTTGATCTTAATAAAACAACACATCTAACTACTGTATAGATAATTAAGTTACAATCATTCTCTGTGGGTCTTCTTCTCCTCTCCTCCTCCTCCTCCTCCTCCTTCTTTTTGAGGAAAATGTTTGCATAGACTGGTATCACCAGTATTTTTAAGAACCACAAGGCCACAAAGAAAGTACCTGACCTCTTCTCATGAACCCACAATCACAGTTACACTGTTGTGTGTTGGAGCAGCTTCATCAGGCAGGAGTGCAGAGCAGGCCACGCTCTCCACTTGGGAAAGGATTAAAAGACAGCGGCTCTTACCAACCACTTCTTTGAACCAGAAAGAAAAGCATCCATTTTTACCCGTGCTTCCTCAAGCTGGAGACATCATCTAGCCTGTGCAGATAACCAGGGAATTCGACCTGCTCTAGGAAGCTGTGGCTTTCCATCCTCTTTACCTTTATCCACTGGATACCCCAGGCCTCTTTTATTAAGAGGAGGCCAGCGCACTGGGAAGGGCCTGGGAGAGTAGGAACCCAAGTTTTACTCACGTCGGTTTTCATACATGCTCCTGGACTGGGCCCAGATTTTAAAAGGATCTGGTTTTTTCTGCCCAGAGCTGTCGGTCTGATCTGGAGCAGGGGCGTCTGCGGGTGGGTACTCGGGGAGCACCTGTGTGCTGTGACTCGGGGATGCCGTGTGCAGGCTCCGGTGGCTGGAGACACTGTGCTGGGAGCTGTTCTGGCTGTCTTTCCTCTCCAGTGGCTGCTGTAAGAAAGCAAGTGAGAGGGCCAAGAAAGGAAGATGACTGTTGTTTCTCCAGTGGGTACCTCTCCCCAGCCTGCCTTTGCTCAGCATTTCTGTACACACACACACACACACTTAAAATGACACTCTGGCTTCTCCAGCAAGTGCTGAATGCAGATAAATCCTTAGATGATTGGCAGGAAGACAGAGGGGCGGACTAGGCAGAGACATAACCATACCCATGCTGCTCTCTGGGCTGTAGTGGGAAACAAATCTGATTTTCATTGTAAGCTCTCGGGAAGATACACTGGGTTTATTTATTGTAAGATGCATCAATCCCAACACCCTCAGTTCTTCACAAAAATATGTGACTCAAAATACCCTAAGTGTTTTAGATGTAAGTCTGTAATACCCGTAAGCAATACAATCAGGGCTACAAATGCTATGTGGGGCTCCATATGCTGTATCTCTTAATAAAAAAAAAAATGCCTGCTCCGCTCTGCAGGTTTCCTCCAGCCCTGTTCCAGCAGGGACTGTGGCAGAGCATTAGGAAGTCACACTGGGCAGCACAGTGCTCTGGTACTCACTGCAGAGAATCAAGAGCGTCTATAATTTTTAGTCAATCAATTCTAAAGGCAGTGCTTTCTACCTCTTGAATTACCGAGACTACTGAGAATTAAAACAATGAAGAGCAAACTTGAAGTACATGTATGTGTTGCTCTGCAGGGTCAGCCTTCCCAGCCTGGTAACTTGTCCAAAGTTTAAGTACTTTTCAAAGGGGAACTTCATCGACTTCAAAGGCAGAGTCAAGTTCCTGATCACTGAAACCAGCCCAGCACAGACTCACACTGTATGAAATATTCTCTGAAGTGACAGAGAGCACAAGCAAAAACCCTGGTAAGGGTTTTACCCCTGCGAATGCAATGCTGGAGTTCTCATTTGCAAAAGTTACCATGTTACTTAACTTCAGGTGGTGGCCGTCTGCATCCTCTATTAAGCACAGTGCAGAGCTGTTTTTAAAGAGGTTTATAAGAACCCGACTGTGTGTGTTCTGGTCCCTGGGAGCTCTGCCACCAGAGGCTATCAACAATCCCCCCTGCTATCCCCTCAGTGTCCTCCATCTTTCACTCCTTGTTGGAATGGTCCTTTCCCTTTTCGTCCTTGTTTGGAAATCAGTAGATGAAGAGAGTCCAAAAAGAACAGATTTGCCTTGTCCCTTTTGCCTGTGTATGTTCATGTGTGGGGACATGTGCATTCATACACACGCACGCACGCACGCACGCACGCACACAGAATGCAGAAGGCAACCTACCACTTTTTGTTTGAGACAGAGTCTCTCATTGGCCTTGAGTTCACCAAATAGGCTAGTTAGCCAGCGAGCCCCGAGAGCCTTGTCTCCACCTCCCATTTCACCTTTCTGGAATAACAAGCACGGGCTGCTATGCCTGGAGTTTTCTGTGGGTTCTGAGAATATAACCTAGGTTTTCATATTTGCGCGGCAAGCACGTTATTGATGGCCATCTCTCAACTCCTCGGCTGAGTTGAGATCTTGCCTGCTAGAGACCTGACTATAGGTTTTAGAAAAGATCCGCAGGCTATTAGAATGTTGAGAGGCCTAGCTCACTCCCATGCAAAGGGGTGGCACACACTAATGAAGATGCCAAGGGAAGCACAGGGCAAACACACCACCACTTCATCCTTTCTCTCTTCAGGTGTTAATGGACTTTGCTCAGTGCTGGATAGAAAAGCATTTCCGGGACCTGAAATAGGCACTCCGCCACCTTTTAAGGTCCTTCCCTACATGGACATCAGCTCTCTTGGCCTCATATCACGCCCTGAAGAGCAATGCCTATCCTGACCCTTCCTTGGGTGACACGCTGGAGATGTTGAGGGCGAGAACAGCACCAGTTCTCTCTTGAATGTACACATCTCATCTGTGTCTCTCTTATAAGCTCCCAATCACAAAACTTGCACAGCATCGGCCCATTGTTGGTGTGGACATATGGCACAATGTTTAGAAAAAAAACCCGATACTATGGGTAGTTTCTTCTTTTAAGTTTTATACTTTTCAGTGCTGCATATATAAATACACACACACACACACACACACACACACACACACACACACGCATGCACGCACACACGCACGCAAGCACACATATATTTTACAGCAACAGGTAACATCTTAACAATAAGACAATTAAAGGCTATTTCCATCTTGAGGTCAACTTTGGTAAACAGAATTAATATGGACTATGACTTTTATGCTGTTAAGGAGATATTCTAAATATAAAACCAAATCACTCAATACAGGAGTTGAGTTTGTCTGGAGAACCACACACTCCCCTTCAAATGCAAACCCCAGTTTTCTTCCTCAAAAGAGTGGCAGCTGCCTGATTGTGGAATAAGCCCAGCAACACTGAGTTCATTTCACAGCTGAACTAAGTCTCTACTCCTGAATGCGTCCGTCTCCATCTGAGGACACTTAACACCCCCACCCTCTAGGCCTGCAGGCCGCCGTATACCTGGAAGAGCATTCACAGGTGGCTGTTTCAGGGGGTGCTTTGCGGGGTGTGTCCTACGGACTTCTTGGGTCCCTGTCCCTGAAAACCAAACTTGAACCTCTTACACGAGATCATTTCTCCTCCCTGTCCCACTGAGAATCTGGTGCAGTGTTGGGCATTTCTACTGTATAACGTGCCCGTTGGTTTTGTGCCCAGTGAGTGGCACCCACAGAGCCAAGGGTGTGAGCACATGGTCCCCAGCTGGTGGAGGTGTGGGAAGGTGTGGAGCCTTTGGGACATGTGGCCCAGCTACCAGAAGCGGGTATCCTGGGATGGCCCTTGAAGATGACAACACCCTTCTGGGTCTAGCCTGACCTTTCTGTTTCTTGTCAGTCACCATGTGGTCAGCCACTTCCTGCTCCTGCTGACAGAGGCTAAGCCAATTCTGCAGCCCTGCCTCTTCACCCTGGTTGAGTGACATCCGAGCTCAGGAGCCAAACTAAACTGTTTCCCCTTAAGCTGCTTATGTCAAGAATTTCCTCACCCCAATGAGATGAGTCATGCACACACCATCATACGTGTTGCTCAAATGGGTTTCTAAGGCCCTAGGATGTTTATCATAGTGTAACACTAAGGACACAGAGAACCCAGCCTCTGGTTTAACTAGAGAGCTGCTGGGCCATAAAGGGAGTATGCAGATGAAGTCTCCTGAAAACACTTTAGCCACTTTTCAAATTATAACAGCCTTTCTCACCTAGCCAAAAAGGCTCATTTAAGTCTGATGGCACACTTGGATGAAGGAACAAACTGCATCTCTGTCACACTGGGCCTCTCAGTCCCTTTAATGTCATCTAATGTTGCCTCTCAGTCAGAAAATACTAGCAAAGGTATATCCAAAAATTTGGAGAAGGTGCTCCAAAAACTATACTCCAGAGGCGTCACTCACTAGCTTAACCTGATGCCAAACTAAAAGGCTATGGTCCAGTAATCCGGAAGCTTTCTGGATTTTTACCTTGCTAAGATTTAGCCCTGTTCTATGTTCATTTTTAAATCTGACTACTTCTCTTCAATTTAAAGATGCATTCTATCATGTGAATCTTAGGGTTTTTGGAGTTGTGCTCTGTGTGTATGTGTGTAAACATTTCATAAGTATTTTTCATTTTCTGTGACATCCTTTACTAGAGCCCAAAACTGGTCAAGGAAAAAGCAGGATTTACAGGACTCTCAAATTAAAGTGATCTGGTGTGTGTGTGTGTGTGTTTGTGTACAGGTTTGTGATCAGGTCTATATGCAAACAGGTGCATATGTATTTTTTGTGGAAGCCAGAGGGTAACCTTGGGTGCTGTTCCTTAGGTGCCATGCACTTCAGGGTTTTGAGACAGCCCTTTTTTAAGTCTGGAGGTCCTTGATTAAGCTAGGCGGGCTGATTACCAAACAACACATCTGCCATCTGTACCTCCTCAGTACTAGGATTATATGCATACACCACTGTATACTTCTTAAAAAATGTAGATGCTAGGGAATGAGCTTGAGTTCCTGATGCCTGTGTGATCATTTTACCGACTGAGCTATCTTCCTGCCCCTTCAGTTTGTATGGCTTTTCTTGACTGTCTACCAGAAGGCTTTGCGCATGAAAGAAAATTTACTTCTCAGTTGAGATAGCAAGCAATATGAATGCCATTCATCTGTTTTTCTTTATAGTTTGTTCACTTTGTACGTGTGTGTGTGTGTGTGTGTGTGTGTGTGTGTGTGTGTGTGTGTGTTTAAAGAAAGTTTTACTATGTAGCCCAGGCTAAACTCAAACTCTCAATTTTCCTGCTCCTGCCTCTGGAGTGCTAGGGTTATATGTGCGTGCTGCCTTCAATTCATTTCCCTAAGCGAGACACTAGCTCTAAGACAAGGAGCCCTAAGGCTGTATCTTTAGCCCTGTTGAGAAAGGGAAGCCTGTGCATGCAGCGCATGGATGGAGAGAAACACCTAGCACACTAACAACAGGATACCAGTCAAGGCCTGCCTACAACCACCTGCAATGTATTTATTCAACTCGATCAACAAATACAAATGGATAATTTATACTGTGCCAGACACTAAGAAACACAACAGATAAATAAAAAGATGTTACCTAACTGCCTGGAATTTATACCCAAGTATGAATGTATATGTGTAGATGGATATTAAATGAATCAGATATTCAGAATATATTTAAAACAATGCACCACAATGTCCTTTGGATAGCTGGTTGAAGAATGGGCGTATAGAAGAGTGTTTTGGCAATGGACCCGGCATATGCTAAGTCCTAACACAGAAATGAGCTTGGACAGCGTGCAGTTTGCAGAATGAATGGCTAGTGTGACACTGCGAGGGGATGGGGAGCTGGACATGAACTTGGAAGGCGAATCAGGCAGGTGCCTTACGTGACACTGTAAGGAGAGGCTTCCTTTCTAGCTCTGGAGGAAGAATCTGTTGACGCTAAAATGAGAATGAACCAGGAGTTAACTGATGTAGAGAAAGGACAGGAAGCGGAGAGGCCAGCCTGAGGTTCCTTGTTGCTCTGCCTCCCCTGGGGCAGGGGTGTGATGAGGATTAGGCACTGCTGAGAGGTCCAGTGGGAGACAGGAGGAGGAAGAAAATACCTCAGAAACAAAGAACTCACCCCTGCCATCTCCACCTTAGAAACAATGCATTCACCCCGACAACACTCCCGCTTGAGTTAATGATTGGGAAGCCACATAGCCAGACAGAAATCACCAATCCTAACTACTGTTACTAGGCTGATACTTTTTAACTAAGAATTTCATTTCTGATTCTCAAATCTCTGCCAACTTGGAAGAAGGAATGGGCTTAATTTTAAATCTCCTTAAGAGTCCTTGGCCATGAACTTGTATCACAAAACCTTTTAGAATGAAATTGTACCTATCTCCCTAAAATGAATGATTCTCATCCTACTTACTGTCAGGTCAGGAAAATTGGGAAGGTGCAATGGTTTTTATAAATGGAAATGGGGAAAAATTTATCTCATCAGTATTTCACAGAATGATTTAGAAATGGAGGTTCTTATAAAGTGAACTGAAAATATTTGCTCGGAAGAGCAAATGAATACAGACAGCACTTAGGAGCTTAGATGATGAGAAGAATTCATGTGGCTTAAAAATGACAAATTGATCCATTTTAAAGCCAAATTATTTACAGTTGATGTATCTGCCAAGACCCAAGGCCACTGCAGCGATTTTCATGGACAAAAGGAGCAGATCCAAGTGCTGCTGAGGTATGAGGCCAAGGTCATTAGAAGTGTGAAAATCAGATATCAGGTCTAGGCCAAAGCATAGGCTGCTCTTTACTTTTGCCTTTTCCTGTATCTCTTATCAGCTTCCATATCAAATTTCTTCTCAAAGACAGGTGAAGGGAATTAATGGAGAAGAGCAGGAGCACACTGGTTGGATATAAAAATGAAATCTGAGTCACATAAGATGTAAGAAATTTAGGAAAATGGAAAGTCTACGCTTCTAAGGGCTCCAATGTGCTGTTCACTGAGGTGGGACAATTTGATTGACAATTTGAAGTCAGTCTATTCCTTTCCTTGTCTACCATTCTCACGGCTTTTCCTTGTGGTCTGAAGAAGCTTTGATGAGATCTATATGGTAGCTTTGGAACTGTGAAGACTAGAAGTGCAGTGTGAGAGGTAGTGCACATCACAGAGAGCAACTCAGGCAGGAGTCACTCAATGCATATGTCATCTAAGAGGTCTTGTGTCTCCCCAATGCATACATCATCATCTAGGAGGTCTTGTGTCTCTCCAATGCATACACCATCATCTAAGAGGTCTTGTGTCTCTCCAATGCATACATCATCATCTAAGAGGTCTTGTGTCTCTGTCTTCTCAATCCATACATCATCATCTAAGAGGTCTTATGTTTCCCCAATGCATACATGACTTAAGAGGTCTTTTGTCTCCTAAAAACATACATCACATAAGAGATCTCGTGTCCCCCTTACATGTCTTAATGTCTAGTTCTAGAAATGTCGTTCAGTATCTCTTGTAGGTAAAGGGGATGGAAGTGAAACTTCCTATTGCTGTCTTGAAGACACCATCTTGTCACTGTTTGTAAAACTTTGGGTGTTCCCAGCCTGCCAGAGAACTCCAAATAATTTCACAGTTTAGCACAGTTCTTTATTCTACCTTGGGTCTGGGCTTTGTAAGACTATTCAATGTAGGTCACTGGAACTGACAGCAGGATGACTAGTGTAACATGTGCACGTGGTCCTCCCTTTATCCACTTTCAATGTGTACTTCCACCAGACTTTAATCCCCAGGCGGAGAAGGTCTAGACAGCTCTGTCTGTTGATGTGGTATATATTTCTCTCCCTAGATGCTGGGAGTCAGGGATATCTTCTGTCTTAGTTTCTGGATACCTGCACTATTGTAACATCTGAAGACAGTAAACACTTGTACTTCCAATGTCTCATTTCAAGTTCCATCTTAGTAGTCCTTACTACTAATTTGCTGAATGAAAAGCTGGATAAATGGTTGAGTAAGTGGAGGATAAATGTATGGATGGACAAATGAACAGAAGATTGGTGAAGAGGCAGAGCAATGGACAGATTAACAAAGGGAGGATGGGGAGGTGGGATGTGACCCAGCAGGAACACAGGCGCATCTGCCTTACAAGATGTTTGAGTGTGCAATTTAGAGTTTAAAGGCCCCACACAAGATCTCTGTGTTTGATATAAACTGACAGTTAAAATTAAGTTTCTAGTCAGAATGATTAAGTTGGGCCACAACTTAAGTTTTCCAGAGACGTCTAAAATCCCAGAGCAAATGTGTCTTATTTTTTTTTTACTGCCATGTGGTAGAAAATCTATGACGTAGAAATCCAGGTATTAAATTAATCAGACATTATTAAGATACCACCATTATCCCACAAGAGTATACGAAAACCCACAAACTTGCCATTTAAACTAAATCTAGCAAGTTAAATTCTTATTAAGGGTAAGCTATAGGGACAACCCAGGAGGAGGAACAACATTAAAATGCTAAACCCTTCTGCTCAATAAAATCTCAACTGCCTAATTATTGAAAACATTAAAGAAGAAAGAAAAAGTATGGCAACACAGAGACCCTGTCCATCATCGGAGGAAGCCGAGCGTGTCAGAACCTGGGGGGGCGGGGGTACAGCGGGGAGAACAAGCAACCAACAGTGAGGACCTGGTTTAGATACTAAACCACAGAGCTGGGGTGGAATCTACACGGATCACAACCCAGGTCCAACTGCTGCCCTTTTCATTCTGCAGCCTGTAGAACTGACACTATCTGTCATCACCTGAGTGCCTCAGCCAGCACCTGGAAACCCATCGTCCCTGTGGATTCCCTCCAACCCTACTGAAAACATCTCATCATCATCTGTCCCATTGGCAGGACATCGTCCAAATTCAACCCGGGGAAAGGGAAACAGCTTTCCATCCACCTGTACAAGCCTCCACTGATCACAGATGTTTGTAGTGCTCTCCTGCCAACAGCAGCCCTTGGCTGATAGTCCCCTAATCATGTGCAGTAGCTGCCGGAGTGCCAACATGCTATGCAAGCTGCCATCCCTGTCCTGGAGCAGGACCTGGGTGAGGACAAGCTCCAAGCTCTTGGGTCCAGCAGCACCCACCTTCTTAGCTTGCGGTGATTAGAAGCCAGCAGACTGTGGGCAAAGCAGTTAAGAGTGCTTTTTTTTCCCTAGGAATGCAACCCAAGTAATTGGCTTGTTGCTCACTAATGACATGGCAACTACAAAAATAAGCTACCAGAGAATTCTCTTAACTGATTTCAAGAACATGGGCTCTGTACATGCTTGATACTACTAGGTGTCGACCAGGTAATTCTGAACTACACCAGGGAAGATGATACACAAACATCACAGAAACCTCTCCTGCACAGGTGTGAACATCAGCGATCACCCCGATACCTGAAATCATGTTATTAGTGCAAAGCGGTGGCTCCCGGTCAGGATTCCACAGCATGTGTGTGGGGTGTGTAAAACAGGTCCATGCATCAGCACAGCATGGTCATGGAAGGCACACACTAACTCAAGCTCGGGAGACACATCTTCCAGCTGCATTCGTTTGGGCTGAAGGCTGAATGGGTTTCTGACGATGACCCAGGGATGGCGATAAACACATGCGCACATGCAGCCACTCGGGCATCTCTGTGGTTTCAATGTGGGCACCAAGCAGCACTTTCCTGCCTGGACATTAACACAAACTGACACGGGGAAGCAGCCCTGAAGTCAGTGTTCCAGTTGCCACGGCCGGCCCTGTGCCATCAGAAGCACATTAACTACTGCAGGTTTTTCTCTTTGCAGAACTAGGCAGTCGGGCTTCCGAGGGCGTCAAGCTCCCCTTGCTCATCTCCTTAATAAACTTCTGCCTGGTGCTGCCATGCTTGGAGACAGGTGTAAAGAATTCAGCTGCAGCGCCTGAAGCTGCAAAGTTTTCAATGTCCTCCTCCGGATGGCACAAAGCTACAAATTTCCCGTTCAGAAATCGTCTAAGTTACAAGGAAGCCCCCCTTTTAAATCCTAATATTAATGACCTGGGAAGCTTCTACCACCTAGTTCAGTTTCACAGGCATTCAAATCACAGATTTTGAGTTTTTAAGGAGCATTTTAATTTGTTGTTAGTGCCCTGGGAGTAAAAGCTCATACGACCAAACAAAACACTATAGCCTCTAGGCTATTAGCCAGCATGCCAAGTAGGTAATGCATCTTCAGGGAAACCAGATTAGAAAGGACAGCAAAACATTGATTTTTTTTTTTTTTTAAAGAATCCTATACCTGCAGCATAATGCTGCTAAAGCTAGCAAAACAACAAAGGACATTTCCCCAGCAAGGAAATGTCTTCTTCTCAGTGCCAGGCAGTGAACACCGTTCCACCTGAGCATGGACATACACAGGCATAGCAATTCTCCAAACCCACGGGCTTTTGGTTTTGTGATTAATTCACCATTGAGTGCATAAGGAAGCTCTGAGAGAGCCGGTAGCCATGTGAACGGCTGCCGGCGAACACCAGTTGAGAAGCAGGTGGAGCCTTTTCTCTCTCTTCCTCCCCCAAAGGAAACAATAGCATTTGTATCAAGTTGAAACAGCTCAGAAACTCGCCCATTCAAAGGAGTTGTGAGCATTTGTGTAGGGAAGCCAAACTGCATTGTCTCAATCCTCAAAGCTTTTGCATCCTGCTTACACATCTCTGCATAGTTAGAAGACAAACCCAAATACCATCTGTATCAAACATATCCCCAGAACTTAATTAAACGAGCCTCTGCTCCTGGCTCCTGCATCCACTCTAAAACACATTTAGTGAGGTGAAACCAGGCAGCGAACCTTCCTTCCGCTGGGGTCCCCCGCTCCCCCTCCTCGCCCCCTCCCCACCCAAACACCAAGTAAATGACAAGTCCTTACCGACTTTGGACTCTTCTTGGGAACTGGTAGCCCTAGAAAAAAAATGCAACAAGGAGAGGGGGGAGGAGACATCATTAGCATATAAATGTTACCTTTTCTTAAAGAACAATCCCCAGGTGTTTCATGGCCACCTAGTCATCTGCAGAGTTCTGTCAGGTTCCTCCCCAGCATCGGAGTTACCAGGCTGTTCATATCGAATCAAAGCTGAGGGAGGAGGAGAGCGAGAGGCAGGAGATCTATCTGCATTAGCTATGCTGACTGGTGCTGCAGCAGCCTGGAGGCTGGGAAAAGAAATTCACAGACCTCAGCGGCCTGGGAAATTGAACACTTGGACAGAATCTCAAATGCTCTTCTGGATTAAGAGAGACTTAACTTACAATTAAGTTCAGGATATTCCCTTTCCTTACGATCCACTTGTCAACGGAAATGGACCAATCAGGGCAGAGAAAGGGGTATATATTTAGTTTTAAAGGACAGCATGGTTAAATTTATATCCCCCCTCCCGTCTTTTTATTCCCCTATGTATTTCAGGCAAAGAAATGCCTCCTTTAGCTTGGATGAGCTCAGCCTCAACACAAAGCCGACTGTTCTTTCGCCAGCAGAGAAGGATAAAATAGGAGCACAAGTTCAAGTTGGTTTAGGATACCCTCTGGATCATCAGCACACATCTTGAGATCTGTCAGTCATATAAGCAGCTCCCTAACTTGGCTTCTGGAAGAGACTGGGGCTTGGACTGGGCTCTGGAGAGGTAAGCATGCCATTTGGAAGGAAGAAGGAGAATTTCACAAAGCCGAGAGAAAAAGCTAGTAAGGGAGAAAGAGATCAGCAAAGGAGACAGGTGGCGGCTGAACCTGGTGGGCTGTCCGCAGACCCCGCCGTCCTTGGTGGGAGGGCCGGCCGGCGCGGGAGGGAGGGAGTCAGTGATATCATCACTTCTAGGAAAATGAGCAGCCATCAGAGGCAGGCTTATGGGGACTCTGTCACCAAACAATCGTGGGGAAGGGAGGTGAGAAAGGAAAACAAGTACAAGCTGGTGTCAGAAAAGTAATCACTTCCCCAACTGCCACCTCTTTTTCTTTTTTCTTGTTGGAGCAGGAGTTAGACCACAAGCTGCAGATCCCATCTGCACCCATGCCAAAGACACATTTGGGATGCGATGATTCTGCACAGCCATTTCAGCTTGGCTCTGAGAAGTGATTCTGATGCAGCCTACTGAATTTCAAGTCTTTGGGAAGTCACTTGTCAGATGGGAAGCCATGCTAACCCAGCAAGAATCACAAGAAGTGGCGGAAGTGGGCAGGCAGGAGGATCCCACTCAGATGAGCAGTGCTCAAGTCCACACCACCAGTGAGGCCTGGCAAGAGTCACTGGTCCTCAGAGAAGTTAGGGGCACTCTCTGACAAGGCTTCTCACATCACAAAAATGAGGTTACCATGGTCTGACAGAGTAGGTCTCAGAATTCAAAATGTAACACTTCCTTAAAAAAAAAAAATGCACAACCCCAGCACCCTCTACCCACCTCAGGGGAGCAGAAACCTGCAGTATTAACAAAAATCTCTCAAGGTTTCTGATGCCAAGGTAAGAGTCACCTCAGGAACATGTTTAAAGAAATTATGACAGAGCAGAAAGAGTGTCACTGTTTCAAGTGAGGCAAAGGCAGGCGGGTCACTTTGGAGTCTTTTGCAGCTGAGTTTCTGCACTAATAAATGGAAATCACAAGGCTCCTTTTTTAAGATTGTTAAGGCAATTAAATAACACAAAATCCCTGAGAGCCTCTGTCCTGTCCTGGTCCTATTCCAACATCATGTTCTTTTACCTTCCTTGGCTGACGGACATCATCGATGAAAAAAATGATTAGGATTAGCCAATTTCAATCAGGAAAACAATCATTTTGCTGAGTTAATTAACACATAAAAAGATTTAGGGGAGGATTTACTTACAGATTTCAGACTGGACTGAATAATTTTTATATGACTTTAATTTAAAAGAATTGGGTGCTTTTATTGGCCAATAGGCTGTCCATAAGGAATCTTTATCAAATGATATTACTGAATCACTGCATATATTTCGAAACTATATACTATTACATGGGTATGTTCACATTTTCTCCTAATTCTTACACACTTAATTGTAATAAGCCAAGTTTCATGACAGTTAGATTTTCATAAAACTCGATTGATCAGTATCCATTGGCCCTCCACAAAACTTTTTTTTTTTTAAAGATTTATTTATTTATTTATTTATTATGTATACAGCATATGTGACTGCAGGCCAGAAGAGGGCACCAGATCTCATTACAGATGGTTGTGAGCCACCATGTGGTTGCTGGAAATTGAACTCAGGACCTCTGGAAGAGTAGTCAGTGCTCTTAACCTCTGAGCCATCTCTCCAGCCCCACAAAACTTCTTATACAGTCTCCAACTGGCTTTGTAAGACTTCGGTCTGGGTAGTCACCAACTGTCTCTCTTAAGACTGCCATTTGTAAGGTAATGGTATGCGTCAGTCTCTGCCACAGAGGAACAATCACAGATTCCCTATGGTGCACCCGCAAAGACGCTCACTGCAGCATTTTAACACATAGGCAAACTGAAAATCACCAGAACTTCTAAATAACTTGTGGGGTAATCCACCAACAAAGCATTCCACATGCTTTGAAGGAATGAGCTCTCTTCAGGTAACAATGCAGAGACCACCTCCAAAACACAAACTCAGTGTGAACAGTATGTAGTGTAACAGGAGGGAGGCAGTAAACACAGACACACAGTTTTGCCTTCTGTGAAGGTCCCCAAACTGATATCACGGACATTATTCATCATTACTGATCTCACTGAGGTGAAAAGATAGCAATTCTAAAATAGAAATTAGCTAATAGCCCTTCTACTATTAACAGTAAAATATTAACCAGCATGAAAAAAATTGGTGTAGCCAATTGATGCATGTTTCCTCTAGGAAGTTGCCCATATGATGTTCCAGAAGGTTCCAGCTAACCTGAAAAATCTACCACTCCCCCCCCCACCCAGGGTTTCTACATGTAGCCCTTGCTGCCCTGGAACTAACTCTGTAGACCAGGCTGGTCTCAAACTCACAGAGATCTGCCTGCCTCTGCCTCCCCAGTGCTGGGATTAAAGGCATGGACCACCATGCCTGGCCCCACAAATTGTATTTTACAACAAACAAGAACACCTCTTTGTAATAAGGCCTTTATTTTTCTCTGCCAGTGAGTTGCTGAAACTTTCATTTTAAAAACCACACCCTTTGACAGAAGCCCAAAGTAGGTTATGACCACAAATTAATATTTAAATAGTCAAAATCAAGACATTCCACTTGACTGCTTTAAAGCGTGTGTGTGTGTGTGTGGGGGGGGACCAAAGATTTGTTTTAGGCCCTTATGGTCATCAAATCTTAAAACCTAATAAATATGAATGCTGGAACGAACTTCCTTATTACAATTTATAATTTATGTTAGCAAAACCTATTCAGAAGGATTGCAAGCAGCTGGGAAAAGCCCTAGAACACAGTCAAAGGGTCCCATGTGGGGACACATTCTCTAAGCCCTAGAAATCATGGCACACGGCTCTTCCCCAGAAAGACGCAACTGCAGCAACACCCTGTGCTGGGTAGACTCCTTCTCCATGGCAGAGCCCTGGTCTGCTTAGGCGAATTCATTCTTCGTGCACCCTGTGGCAGCAGGAGAGAGGACCGTGCTCTACGAAGCCCACCACACACTGCTTGTGAGGCACATGGGCATAAGCAGCACCTGACTTGGTGGGCTCATGTGGTCCACTCAAGGTAAGAAGGTTCCCCAAAGAGGGAGAAGGCGGCATTGATGGATGGCGCCATCTGCTCTTCGCACCCAAGCAGCAGCAAATGCTACTTCTAAGAGAATCCAGAACACTTTTACAGGGACGGGTATGCTCAAGGTGTGAGCCTACGTGTGATACATGCAGTGAGAAAAGCCTGGGACCCGGATCTCTACACTTCCAGCAGAGAAACAAAAGGCAAACGATCTAGTGAATGGGACACAACATTAACACCTCAACAGGGAGTGCTCTCTCCCTCATTAAATACCAAAGCCATAAACTCTGCTACCAGACTCACTCTCACATTACTAAGTAGAAGAATGATATTCCTGAAGATATGCTTTAATGGCTGGGCACAGAGAACTTACAGGAGAAAGTAACACTATACAAGCATCTGGGAAGCAAGGAAGTCATACACAGAAACATCACTTTCTTTGGCTCAGGGGGTTCCAGGTGCCTTTACTACGTATGTTGTTATCCCCTGCAACAAGGAAAACTTTATTTGTGAACATACACATACACACGGACACTACACTAAACACGAATCTGCACCGCCTTTTAAAGTAAGACAGACACATTTAGAACAATTGCTAGGGCTCTCACTGACTTCTGCATCTTGTACGCATCGCTTCTTTCCCTGCAAATGAGAGCAGACACATCTCTTTCCCTTCCTGGTAAGAGGATGGAACCCAGGGTCCCATGTATGCCAGGTCAGTGCTATACCAGCTGGGCTGTGTCATCAGCCCTTGGTTTTGTTCTCTTTTTATTTTTGAGACCAGGTCTTAATATGTAACTCAGGCCGGCTTTGAACTCACGGCCCTCCTGCCTCAACCTCTGAACAGTAGAAATATATGGTAGACTACCATGTCAGGCTGATGCACACATAGTTTTGTCTAGATAAACATTTGTCTTGCCCTAATGAAAAAATGAAATAAATGGTGAAGAAATAGGAGTACTCAGCTGAGCTATTGGGGAAGCTAAACAGAAACTTCACTTTGGCTCAGCGATGTGTGAACCTGGAGTTGCCAGTGACAGAGGGCTTTACGGCCCCAGTGTCCTCCAGGATTAAAGGACACGAGGTCCCAAGCAACCCTCCCTGATTGACAGAATGAAGAAAAAAACTGGGCAGAGGGTGTTGAAAAGGTGAATTCTGAAGTCGCTGTGACATACGAAGAGGATCTAACAAACAAGAAAAAACGCACAGCATCACTGGCCGGCACTTCCTTCATTATTGGCTTCCACTCCCCTTTCACTGTGTCTCCAGACATGGCCATCCTACTATAAACACTTGGGTTTTCTTTGAGCAGTTCAACAAACTGTAGGTTACTATTCTGCATGCCACCGAACACATCTCCTTTTCTTGGAACTGTCTAGAAGGAAGTCTATAGAAAATGATTGTGAGGGGAGGAACTGCATTGAAGAACACACCACAACACTAACAGTCAGAAGCAAGAGGCTGCTCCGTGAATACTGTTTCTGCTAGTTAACGCATCAGCCTGTTTATGGGGGTGAGCTGGGAGAGAGGGACCACTGGGTAGGACAGACAGCTGAGAACAAGGCTCCTCCATCCAAGCCGAAATGATGATAGTCTGAAAACCAGTACTTCTTAAACAAGCCATGAATACCATTCCTTATCAACTAGCTTTCTTGTTTTGTTTATAGAGAACAGGCACGATATAAGAGCTTTAAGTGAGAACGCTAATTTCTACTGGCCTCCATGCAGATAAAACTAAAATGCTAGGGAGAGCTCAGGCTGGAAGGGATTAGGACAGATTCACTCACAAGTTTAACCACAGTGCATAGAAGCCCTACTATGTGCCATGAGTTAAAATGCAGTGAGCAGGCTGAAGTCCTGATTTCCCACACTGTGAAGAGAATCAACAGCACGGTAGATAATTCCCGTGATCCCGTGAGGAGTTTCTTCTTTGATGGCAATGCAGAATTACAATGAGAAAGAGGCTGGACCTGGGAACAGCTACTCTAAACTCTGGTCAACAAAGTAGTCCACTGAAGAGACGGCATTTTAGCTAAGACCCGGATCATAAGAAGGAACCTGGCATGAGATTATTCCTCCATCCAAGATTTACTGAGCACTGCCATATGCCTAGCAGAGCATGGCTGGGGAGATCCAGGAACTCAGGCTAGGACCTTTGCCCTGGAGAGGTTCCCAGGCTGTTCACAAACCCAAATAACAGAGTGGTGAGCATGAACCACCACGATAAAAGGCAACCCTGCCACATGCAGAACCGAGAAAAGAAAGCGATTCTTTCAGGAATAAAGGAGCAGAGGGGATGGGCTGGAATCGAAGGACAGTCGGAGTTTGCCCATGGGGCTCGGAGAAGCTGGCAGCTCCATGCAATGACTGATGATTGACTGAAGAAGGATCATGACTTTTAAGGTTGTTTCAGGCTAAATAAGTATGTCAACATAGACTCAAAGCAAAGCTCGAGCCAGGGTACATTTCCACTGATGCATCTGACAAACACAATACATCACAAAATTAAATCCAGAAAACAAAATGAAAAATTATTCTAGTTTGAACTGTTTGATTTTTTTCCCCTTTCCTCTAGCCAAAGACCATCATCAGCTCTGCAGAGTAATTTTTCAATGCAAACACAGTGTCAGCTGCCAAGAACACATGGACCAGACCCACTGGCCCCAGAAAGATGAAGGCATTCTTCCTTAGGAAGCCTACTAATGGTCACTATGCAGAGGGCTGGCTGGACTTCAAGATCTGGAGTAAGGAGTTCCCATGCTGTGTCACCTGGCATCTTGCAGAGAAGATTAAGAATATAGTTGTTCAGGTTTTACAGCTATAGAGAAGTTGGCTTCAATTACACAGTACATATAGCCTAATAAATATGTCCCTAGGAGAAATAAATGGCTTGCGGGGCTGGTGATTGCTAATGGTTACAGAGCCTTTCACCTCAAAGTCAGAAGCCTTGAACTGACACAGATGTGGAGAGACTTGGAGCATTAATGCCATGGGCTGCTGGAAGACCAAGGTAGGATGGATGGACTACTTTCAAGCAATTCCTCAGAAATAAATGGTCACTTGAGAAAAAATATCACTGAAATGGAAGGATGTTCCTGCAGTTCATTCAAAAAGCATGGGAAGTATGGGCTGGGGTTGTGGCTTATCAGGAGGGGGCTGGCCTACCATGCAAGAGAGCTGCTGAAAAAAAACCACACAAACAAAACCCCAAACACATAGGAAGTATACCTATAACTCGAAGGGTGAAAAGTTGTCTTTTCTTATTTCTAATATCTGTATATATCTTTAAAAGTGAGACCTGCTTGTAAAAACAACTAGTGAGCATAGATGTGTACTGCTCTTTACAAATAGCTCTCTGGGCAAATCCTAGAAGCTTCCTTTCTTTACAGATGAGAAAATTGTCACACTAAGTGTTAAACAACGTGGCCAAGGGCACACTGTCAAGTAAGTAGCCTAGGAGACCACACAACATGCTATTCTGGGGAAGAGACCACAGTGAAGGGATGAAAACTATAGTTGTCCATGCAGTATACAATGAATTTATGGAAACGGTTTCATACAGCCTCATGGAGAATGTCGCCTAACATCTGCAAACAACAGGTCAGTTTGTCATGGTATCTCAGACACATGGTCATGATTTAAATTTGGGTAGATGGTTCTCTTCCATAGGTGGAGTCTCTATATAGTTAATTTCTTAACATGCCTCTGAGTTATTACTCTAAGTCCCAGTACCTAAATCATTGCCTGCTGAAAGCCGTGCATACTGAAAACACAGTTAGACCTGTCTCTGATTGGGGCAAAGAAGCAAATCTAAAGCTATACAGCTGACCCTAATAGTTGGAAACAGAGTAGCAGTAACAGTTTTATCTGGTTTGCAACTGAATCCTGACAGCACATGATAAAAGGATTTCTTTTTAATGGGGTATAGGGAAAAGAAGTAATGAGTCAGAAGTTGGCGGGGGATTATAGAGCCTTGCCTTCATAAAGGGAAAAAGAAGACCTGTCACTTTAAAAAGTCTGTTCTGTCATGATATAGTGCAGGGACAATCCTTCTCCAGGGAATATCCTTGCAAGATGTACTGCTTCAAAGTGGAATCAAGGCAGTTCTTATAGTTCTCTAGATCATGTGGGTTGTGAATATTTGTAATTATACTGTTCAGGGGTCTTAGCTCACTCTAAAAATATTTCTACCCCTGGGAAACACTCCTGGAATGACAGACCACCAGCTTCAAATATCAACTGCTACTTGTACGGATGTTTCACGACTGGCCTTGCTAATTCTTCCTCTTACCAACAGTTCCCTCACAGAGAAGCTGTTGGGGTGGGTAGACTAGAGTGGTCTGGAAACTCTACAGAAGTCCCTTCGAATTTCAAAGTTTGACTTTTAATAGTATTAGGAAGTAGGGAGGGGATTATGAAACAATAGCTCAAAATAGTGCATGCACTGAGAGAAAAACTCAGTAAGAATTCCTCTTCCAAAAACAGGATGCTGCGTGTGTCCCTATTTTAAGGTCACTGGCCTTCAAGGCAAAGCTATCACTGTAATTGGCACTGAGGCACTTCTGGGTTGTAAAAGCCACACCAGGCTCCTTCCCTCCAGCCCTGGGGACTTTGGGTCAATTTTTATCACAAGTGCTTATTTTTAGTAGTGGAAGTAAGGCATGGGATGAAGAAAGCTATCTCGTAGAACCTTCTGAATTTTATCTTTACAAGACTGCTAGGCTTCTAGGGTGATCTTAATCTCTCCCATGATGGAAGCACTCCCGTCTCCACTGTCATTGTCATTGTCTTGTCTTTCCTAAATGACTACAAAGGCCTCACCGCCCGACCCTCAGCCTTACTGTTCACATCCTTTGATTTATTATGGAGGCCAGAGATGGCATTGTGTAGCACAGCTCCAGTGATCCGGTCCCTTGCTGTAGCTTCACTTGGATGAATCTCCCACTCTTTCCTGTATCCCACCAGGACCTTCTTCGTCTGAGCTGCCCTTGGTCCATTTCGGTTCCACCCGAGTCACCTCGTCCACATGTTCTAGTCTGGCTGCCATTTACTTTTAAACTCTTTGCTTCGAGTCCCTGGACATTTTCACTGGCTGCTCCCTCATCGTGGAACAGTAAGTCTGAAGCTCTAGGCATGTGAAGTGTCCCATCTTCTCGACACGACGCCCTCAGAATTGATCCCGGCCACCAGCCAATATGAAGTGACCCCTTTGTCATAATTGACTTACAAAGTCCAGCTGGTTTCCAGATACCATGACACTCCCTAAAATAACTTCATGTGCCCACGTCTTTATTTTTCAGTCCTTGTTTATTCGATTGTCTTTGGTCCACCTTATCGGTCTATGCCGGGCTTCAGAACCAGAGCTGGACCTCAGGTCAGTAACTATCTTTCCACGGAATCCATGAACGTGCAGACCTTCTGAAGTAAGCCTGTATTTCAGGGGCTGCAGGAAAAGCCGACAAGGCACCTGGGAGGGGCAACCTGGCCTCTCATTTTTCTCACCCCATCACTGCTGCAGTGCCTAGTTAACCACTCTTGATCCTTGCTCTGTTTCTTGATTTAATGGGAAGCGGCCAGGCTTAGCTCAACTCGGAGCCGCCTCACTCTGCACAGAACAAGGTTCTACTGTGCCACCTTGTGTCCTGACTTCCCATGACAACCACAGCTTGCTTCTCAGAGCTCAAACCCTAGAGGCTCCCAGCCCCAGGAAACTCAAGGACTGTTTTCAGGCTGACCTAAGAGACCTTCCTATTTTTGCTTGTGAAAGAGACTTTCATTCCAGCAGGAGTTGTAAGGCTCCAAATGGCTCCCTTTCACTCCCACAATACTGCTAAGGGGAAGACCAGCAGCTGCTTTGTGCAGGCCAAGCCATGCATCTCTGACACAGTGCTAACCGCCTGATGAGGGTGTCAATTCCTTTTGTCACAGTCTTTTTTTTTTTTTTTTTTTTTTTTAATTTTATAGGAAGGCAGATTTCCAATGTCTTCTGTAAGGATGTGGCAATTTTATTTAACTTATTACAGGACTGCTTAACCACAACTAAGGACTCCCCCTCCCAACTTGCACCAAATCAAAGAAGTGTTATATACTCCAGATAGCACAGGTTGTGGTTAATAACAGCCAGCCGATCCCCAACTGGAGTCCGTGGTACTGCATTATTCAAAAAGTCTGTGAATCAGGCCAAAGAAGCCATTTACGTGGGGGTCAGGCTTTCCAGAGAGAAAAGGACATATCATGTGAAGCCTCATTTATGTCCTGGGGAGATATTAAATGTCTTCAAAATCCTCTTGATGAAACAGTATCTGAAGTGGTCTAAGAAACTGTGGGAATTACTGAGAGGGGAAGGAGGTGTTTCCTGTCAATTTCTAATGAAAAGAAACCAATCACTGTAGCTTCAGGAGAGGGGCTTACACTCTGTTCAGGTTTCAAGCAGTCAGGTCTCATTGTGCCAACTGGATTTACATCCAGAGAAAATACAGCATCAGTTCACACACCCTGACACACACGCACGCACACACGCACGCACATACAGGGTCCCACCCCAGGTGAACCTCATTACAAATAACTTTTATAGGTCAAGTGTATTTAAGATGCAGGAAGGATCTGAGAACTTCGAGGTCACAGAATGGAATATTTTAGCCAGGAACAAGCTATAGAACAGAGCACCATGAGTATGGCGAGGAAGAAGAAGTATGGTGGAAATGAAATCTGTGCTGACCCCGTGAGCACTCAAGTCACTTGCGCACTGTGGAGGGTCCCATTGCTTCTTCTGTCTGAAGTTAGCTGTTTCCTGTTGTTTTTCTTGGCAAATCAGGCTAAAAGTTAATGCGGACGGGAGATCTTAATGCTAAGCAAACACTCAGGAAGGATTTTTAAAGGCTGTTATAAAGTTTCTGAGGCTGCTTTTTCCTTTTTAAACATAAAACAAAGACAAAAACAAAAACACCAGCCACGGGTATCTTGGAAATCCTCAACACACTGAATGTGCCCAGCTCAGTCTGTCTTTCTCTTGGATTAAACAATCTCTAGGTTACCCTAGTAACTTTAAGAGAGCAGAGCTACATGAAAGGGTTTCATCAGTAATGTCATAGTAAGAGGGTGGCATACAGAAGAGTAACAAATGTAACCATGGCCTGGGACTCTGCTTCTCCGTAATTAAGAGTCCCCGGTGGTCAGAGGAGGAAGAGTTCCCTGGACATTCCCACATGCTCTCCTGTCCTGTCTTCATCTTCCTGGCGGCCTTTTCCCTACAGCCATGCTCTTTGGATTGTAGATTTCACAGACCAGCACATTTTTGTAAACCAGAATTGAGCAACTGAACATAAGCTGCCAATTCCTTACTTTGCAAACTGAGAACATCTTCAGAACGATTTAAAAAGGAGGCCAGAGGCACTCGTCTATCTCACTGAAGATTTCAGCAGGAAAACTTCCCCAGTCAGTGCTGATTTTCCTCTTTTCACTGCAGCAGAAAGAAGCCAAGAGTCACCTCGCCCCGTCAAAAGTACAAAGTGGCAGCACATGTCTGTGTGTCTTTTTTCTTCTCCCCTAAGCACCGTCCACCCAGACAAAGCAAGGGCTATAAGGTAAGAACCCACCACCTCCAAGCCTACTGGTGGGCTGAGAGTGTGACAAGCCTGTGTCAGTCCATCTTGGTTACCACAAAGGAGGGTGCCCTTCCACCCATATATCAGATAACGAGCAGGAAGTCAGAGACACCGTCTAAGGCTCACCCAGGCTGAGCCTCGCCTAGTGGCAGCCCGCACAGGGAGCTGTCACAACTGGCCAAAGCATTTACTTCTATTACTGAGGAGGTACAACAGAAAAATCAGAAATGGGAGACTGAGAAATTAAGTATCTTCTGCCTAAGTTCAACAACAAAGATAATAAAGAAATTGATATAATTTGCATTTTAATGAGAACACAGAAATTGCAATAAGCAAACACAAGTGGATATCAAGGGGATATCTAAACATGGTCCTCAGAACTGACTCTGTTCTTGAGACAGGTAACCCACACCCACTGCTACAACCGAGGGCTGAGAGCTGTTACTGGCAGCAAGGCCTCACTTGAATACCAGCCTTTCCCCAGTTTCAGCTTGCCAGGGCGGTAAGTAAAAGTTGCTTTACCAAAGCAGACTAATTCCACAAACATAGAATTCTATTAATTCATGGGCAGTGTTGCTAATTTTAATGCAATCATCTGTCACTTTGGTAGGTGGTATCTACTGCAAAAGTCACTAAGAGAACATAATCCATTTTTTAAATTTAGAAACAACAACAAAGTCTAAAAGAGGACAGATGATTCTATCTCCAAATGATTTTTATGAAACATGGTGTTCATGCCAACTATGGGAAAGTCTTTTCAAATACTGATTTTACAGGGTTAACCATGCCGGGATCAATGACCATACCAACGGACAGAGTAGAGGCCTAACTAAAAACCCAGGGTGCCGAATGAGGTCAGCAGACAGTGGCACAGGGACCTGAGGGATTTCCTCCTTCTCTAGGGCCTTTTTACTGTCCTCTAAGGCAACTCCCTAAGGGCCGCTAAGCTGTGGCTGTGAAAAAACGACCCTCTGAACAATCTTTCTTCAAACACGGAGCTCACAAAATAGTAGAGTTGTTGATGGCTAAGGTGATGTACCAATGAGAGGTCTAGAAAGCGAAGGAGGCACGGGACCTGAGCAAGCACTCTAGATTTTACACGTTTACCTTCATGTCACCATCCATGAGAGATTAGCGCAGTTCTGGAGTTTGCTGGGTGAATTAGAAGTGGTATTTATTATACGTGGGAAGAAAAAAAAAGAGAATTAAAAACACACAAAAATATTATACTAAGGGATCAGAAAGAAGCCCAGGTAACAACCTGACACCAAAAAAGGCACATTTGAGGTGGCCAGGAGGAAGCTGCACCGGTGCGGAGCCAATGCTATTTGTGAAGACATTAAGATTCCACTAATAAGAATTCTAGAGACTTCTGTTCACAGGTAGGGTCTGTGATTAATATCTGAGCAGGATTACAAGCAAATACGAAGCAACACACAAGTTGGAGTCCACGTTTGCACCTGCCTGTGACAACGCGAAGACTCCAGCAATTTCTTTTTTTCACTCACCACTTATGTTCTTCTTTTTTCTTTTATTGAAAATAGATTTTTTTCTCACATAATATATCCTGACTATGGTTTCCCCTCCCTCTACTCCTCCTAGTTACCCCCACACACACCTCACCTCTGGATGTACCCCCCTTTCTGTCTCTCATTAGGAAAAAAAAAACAGTCCTCTAAGGAATAATATAATAAAAAAATATATAATAAGATTAAACAACAAAAAAGAACAAAATAAAAACAAAAACAAAAAAACCAAAACCCATAACCTACCAGAATTTGGCAAAACAAACAGAAGGAAAAGAGCCCAAGAGAAGGCACAAGAAACAGAGACCCACTTGTTCATACACTCAGGCATCTCATAAGAACACTAAACTGGAAGCTATAATATATACTCAGAGGACCTGTGCGGACCCATGCAGGCCCTCACTCCAGCAAATTCTTAATGCAATATGCTGCTAATGAATGTGAGATTTACCTTGATGGAATAAAGGAAGAAGAATATTTTACAGGGCAAACTGCCCCACATAGTAGCTCTGAGAGTGTTCAAAATCAGGAGCAGGAAGGCCTCTTCCTTTAGTGAGGAGAGAGAAACTATCATTATGGAGTTCCTTTTCTTCTATACTTTTAATATATGATACAACATCCAAAGTTGCTGATAAAAGTTAATCTTCACCTATAACTAAGTAAAGGGAAAAAAAAACCTGTGGGAGAAAAAGTCCACAGGTATTGAGTTTTTGTTAAAACAAATTATATTAATGAAAAAACAGAAAATGCCACTTGTTGGGATTTTGAGACGGTAAATGTGCTAAGAAAGACTTGGGAAATGGTCCACAGCGGGTCTCTACGCATCCATGCACTATATCCATCTGCTGCCCCTCCCTATCGGCGTCTTCATTCAGTCTTTGGGCTGCCTATGGACCACAGACAAGTAATGTACAAGCGTGAAATCAGATGTAAGAAATGGTAGGACAGGCCCACGGCATAGGAACCAATGCAAAAGCTAACTGTATTCAAATTTTAAAATAATTCTTCAAGAGATCGCTACAAAATGGATGAGTGGGCCATGTCAAATACTGCCCATGGCCACCAGCTCCCAGCTCCCTGTCCTCCCTAGACTTCAAAGCTCCACTTCATCAGTTCTCACAGGTGACAATTTGTCATCTAAGGGATGTCTGCCAATCTTGTCAGGCAGTTCTGCCTCTGACATCTAACCAGGGATGCTGTTAACCACCTACAACGTGGGTGTGGACTTTTAGGGAGGAACTACTCGGCTCGTGTCCATCAGACTCCGCCCTTGCCTCACTGACAGCCGAATAGGCTCCATAATCACCTCCCCTCTGAGTCACTTTTTTTTTTTCTTTCCCCAAAGCGGGTTTCTCTGTGTAGCCGAGGCTGTCCTGGAACTTGCTCCGTAGACTAGGCTGGCTTCAAACTCAAACTCTGCTTCTGCCTCCTAGTGTTGGGACTGAGGGCGTGTGCCACCACACCTGGCTTTCTGACTCACATTTCCTCCAAATCTACACCAAACAGAGAATACACGTCACTCTGGGCAAATTCATCTGCTGGTCTGGACTCCTTTAGTTAGCTTAGGCATACTAAGATTTCACTCTCCAAATTCCAGAATTGAACACAAAGACTATCTTCACTCTTTGTTAGGACCAAGAAGAGGTTAAATGACAAGAGGCTTATAACCTTATTAGTACGCCAATTAAATTAAGTAGAAAATAGAGGCTGGGGAGAGGCTAGTCAATACTGTGCTTGCCTTGTACCCATAAGGACCCGAGTCTGACCTTAAGCTCTCCTCTAAAAAGCCAGGTAACATGTGCTTGTAATCCAGTGCTGCGGAGTCAGAGAGAGGTGAGTTTATGGGACTTGGTGGCAGGCCACCCTATCCTAATCACAAAGCTCCAGGCCCCAGCGAGAGATCTTATCTCAAAACACAAGGTGGATGTCTCCTGAGGAATGATACTCAAGGATGAACTCTGGTCCAGATATACACATGTGCACTCATATAACCCACCTCCCTACATATATGAACACATTCACAATGAAATAAAATCAGCTATAGTATAACTTCAATTGATTCTATTAAGTGCAAACCTCAAATATAAACGCTTGAGTATTTTACTTTCTGGAGAAAAAAAATAATGATGAAATCTAGACTATTTTCTACCAAGTTTACAGAGATCACCCCACATGCCAATATTCCTCCCCCTCAGACAGTCTGTCTGCAAGCAGCAAGCACAGGCTTCTCTCAATTCTCTAAGCACCAGGACCCCTGTCTTCTAAGTCATCCCCATCAGCATTCAAGATATTCCTACCTCCCAAGGAAACAGAAGTGGCCCTCCCATGACTCCACACGCTCAGCCGGTCTCTTCTATGTGCTCTGCTTTATGCCGGAGTTTCTACAGTTTGTCCCATCTCCAACTCCTCACTCCTCGCCACTCGCTCCAGGCTGACCGCCTTCCGAGAACTCCACAGATCTGTGCAGAAGGTTCCCTGTGTGCTCAGGAGGCAGCACTGGGCCCTCATGAGTGTCGCTGTTCCCGGATGCCACTACTGTCGCCGCCGGGACCCCACGGACATGTCTCCACTCTGGATTCTGAAATATCCGGTTTTAATTTTCCTATTCTTTTTCCTTTGCACACCTATTCTGTTCTTGCTGGCACCTTCCTCTGCTCAGCCTCACCTTGCAGGGGGACACAGGCCTCTCAGGCTTCTGTTTTGGCTCCTTCCTTTTTATTTTTATTTTTTCCTAAATAACCTCAGTCAGCCCCAGGCCTCAAAGACTGTCCAACCATGTGAAGAGGTGATTGTGGTCCACAATGAGGAGTATATTAACATAACACATTCATACACATATACATTTGCATATATGTACAGGTGTGCACAAACATGTACACAATGTTCTGTGAGTACCTACCTACCTTTCCATAGTGAGATATACTCTGATAAGTTTATATTCTCTTTCACTTAAAGTAAAAATGCCAGTTATAGCCTAATATATTGATTTCATGGCTAGCAATAGGTCATACGTAACAGTTTGTAGAACATTCATTGATTTAATAATGGCCCATAAATATGTATTTCTCCTGCCCTTATTCCAGACTCCAGACAAGAGCAGGTATTCCTGCTGCACTTGGATGTGGATGGGGCATTTCACAATGAGTGTGTTCAAGAAGAGACACTTGACATCACAGCACATCTCCGCCCACTCCTCTTCTAGCATCCAAATCCAGGCGAGTACGAGACTCATATGGGAAATTTAGAGATCACTTTTGGCTTTTCCATCTTCTCTTCCTCTTCTTCTCCTCTCCCCTCCCCGTCTCCTCCCCTGAGACAGGGTTTCTCTGTGTAGCTCTGGCTGTCCTGGAACTCACTCTGTAGACCAGGTTGGCTTCAAACTCACAGAGATCTGCCTGCCTCTGCCTCTCGAGTGCTGGGATTAAAGGTGGGTGGCGGCACCACCTCTTTTCCCTCTTTAAACTAGGATCAATGAAACTGGAGTCTGTAAGCATTCTAGTCAGATAGGAATGAAGATATCATCCGAGAAGGGCATTTCAATTGGGGAATTCAATTGAGGAATCACTCAGATCAGAATGCCCTGTGGGTATACCTAATGGTGACTGTCTTGACTGTGAACGGATGTAGGAGGGCCCATACCACTGTTGGCAGAGGCATTGCTGGAGTCAGGTGGTCTAGGCTGTATAGGAAGCCAGCTAAGCATGGGGTTGTTAGCAAGCAGCATTCTTTCCTGGTTCTGCAGGACTTCCTTGTCTGTAAATGAGTTCCCTGGTTGTGAGTGGTATACGTGTGGAATACTAAGAAGGCCTGCCTTCAAGTTCCCACTTGAGTTCCTGTTCTGGCCTCCCTCAGTGATGGGACTGTGACCTGGAAGTATAAGCCGAAAAAATCCTTTTCTCCCCTAAGTTGCTTGTGGCCATGGAATTTGCCACAACAGATTGAAACCAGAACAGTAAGGCACATCATGTGTTTTTTAGAACACAAACAATCCATGCCTTTGCATGCTACCTGGTACAGGGCAGATGAGTGGTGAAAATATAGAGGCTGTAAGGCCCATAAAGCCTAGAACAGTTACTAGCTTGCTTTTTACACACATGTCAATCACTACTTACAACTCACCCACCGCATCATGTCACTCTCCCTAACGGCCCAGGGCACATCACGCTTGATCAGAAGGAACGGTGGTCACTCCGAGCTGCCGAAGCTTACTCAACCTCAGCAACAGCTCCATAGACCCGCTCCTTTCACTAGCTTCTAGTGCATTCTTTCACACCGGCCAGAGGGATGCTCTGCCAATGCTAGTGCAAGCATTTCCTTCCACAGGGTGAAACCGGACACCACTGTGAACACGGCATTCTATTCTGAGTCGGGTCCTTGTGCCCAGCTCCTGACCTCATTATGACTCTTGTCACTTGTCTCCAGCCACACTGCCCTCCTTTCCATCTCTTCCTTCCTCCCCTGTGGTGGCTTGTGTTTTGTCAGCTAGTGCAGAGGAGTCACCCTTCCAAACTGCCCCCCCCCCTGCCTACCCCCCCCCCCCCCCGCTTTGATCTCATCGCAGCACTCTCCTCTGCCTGACACCTTCCTGTTCACCTGCCAATGTTTGCCCCCTTTCACCTTTCACAGAACACACATTTCACGAAGCCAAGTCTTTTTCTGTTTTCTTTGCAGATGATTCTGTTCTGCTCCCTGCGTCTAGGCAATGCCAGGCACATAATGTGAATAAATTTGCCCCCCCTCCCCAAAGAGACAACAAATCATTGTCTTTAACATTCAGAAGCAGTTCTGTAAGTAGCAGCACAGAATAGTAATTTTACTGCTGTCAGCCCAGCCAATGAAATGCTACCTCTCTTCCAGAAAAGCCGGGGGATGCTACTACGTTTTAATGAGAATGATAAATCTCAAACACATTTATAATAAATAATGTGCATACGTTGGGGATATTATACTTACCTTCAAGGGGGGATGAGGCACTCACCCACAGGAAAAAAAAATCATTTGTTTGAGAGGTGTCAACCCCTCAGCGTTATGAATATAAAGGAACGGAATGGGGCTGAGGAGAGGGCTCAGTTGGAAAGGCCAAGCACGAGACCTGAGTTCAATCCCCACAGCTTTGCATGTGAAAACGCCAGCCATGTTAATACGTGCTTATAGTCCCAGTTCTGGATAGGTGGAGCCAGAAGACCGCCAAGGCTCACTGCCCAGCTGGCCAAACCTCCTCAGGTGAACTCTAGACTCACAAGAGACCAAAACCCAAGCTGAAGAGCTCCTGAGGATAACACCCAAGGTTGACCTGGGGCCTGCACATGTGCATAGGCACACATACTCATACCCAAATAGCCAGACATATCATCCAAAATAGTAAATATTAAAAAGAGAATATCAAGGAACGAACTCCAATTGTCCATTTACATCTGACACCACCCATAAATGCTTGAACAAATAAGCAATATACTTAAATTTAAAAATTAAGACAAAATATAATTAAAGAAACTAGAATTCCCCAAGACATGAAAACGAAGCAATTCTTATGCATTATATAATGAAACACAACCAAAATAGAAACATTTTTATATTTATCTCCTATCTTGGTGTAAGTCATCTCAAATGCAAATGTGACCTAACATTTTATGAAGAATTCCAAAATAAAATCCTTGATGACTTTAAGCCATGGCAATAAACCAAAATAACAACTTCAAACTGCATTACTAATAAAGGCCAGAAGGCTCCTTAATAGCAAACGTGAAAGCCATCCTGCTTAGCACCATGGAAGTGCAAGAAGTTTGCTAATTTTAACTTGAACAACTTCTAACCGCCTTGAAGGAATCAGGCTTCACACTGGATCCAACCAAGGCCTCCACTTTCTGATAGTGGTGCAAAACCTGAACACTGTGATGTCAGTCGGAGAGACCACGCCCATCGACTCAGGAGGTGTCATCAGCTTCCTCTTTCAATGGAGTTCTGACCAACTGTGCACTGCTTATAGCTTAGGTGGCAGATCACACATTTTACATGCAATATTTTTAGCTGTTATTTATTCTAAAGGTAAGATCTCACTATGTAAACCTGACTGGCCTGGAACTCAGAGAGACCTGCCTACCTCTGCTTCCCGAATGCTGGAATTAAAGTCAGGTGCCACCAATGCCTGCAATGTTTTAAATAAAAAAGAAAAGTAGTTGTTTTCTGTGGATGTCTGAGTCCATGCAGTAGCCAGTGCCGGTCAGAAGAGGGCATCGCATCACATGAACCAGAGTTGCAGCCGGTTTGAGCCACTATACAGTGCTGCAAATTGAACCTAGGCCCTTCTGCAAGAACAGTAAGTGCTCCTAGCCAGTGAACTAGCAGTCCAGCCTCCGTTTTTAAATTTTTATACCTTATTTGTGTGTGTATTGTGCATGCATGTGCAAGTGTGTAGGTTGGAGGACAAGTTACAAAAAGTCAGTTCTCTCCTTTCATCACGTGAGACCCAGAGATTGAACTCAGGTTGGCAGGGCTGGCAGCAAATGATTTTACCTGCTGAGCCATCTTTCGGTCTAGGTGGGTATAGTTGAAATTTTTTAAATAAACCCCTGTCATGGTTAGTTTTTTTTTTTTTTTTTTTTTTTTACCATCAAATAGACATCCTAGCCATGAGTCATCTGTGAAGAGGGAGTTTTGATTGGGGAATACTCTAGATCAGAATGGTTTGTAGCCATATCTTTGAGAAGACTCTTCTTGATTACTGACTGATGCAGGAGGGCACAGTCCACGGGGAGCACTGGCCATCCCTGGGATGGTGGTCCTGGGCTGTATAGGAAAGCTGGCTGAGGGGAGAGAGAGATGCCTCAGCAGTTGAGAATCAAGCCAGGGAATCCTACAGCCAGTCACGGCAGAAAGTGTGGCTTGGTGTAGAGTTTATCTTATCTCAGAGGTGAGGTGTTGAATACCCTTTATCTGACCATTTCTCTTAACTGTATACCTTGGAGCAGAAGGAAAAATATGACAGTGAAGATGACTTCATACTTAGTGGAGTTCTTTTTTATTATGCAAGGCAGTAATACCAATAGATCCAATTGATTCTTTGGCATCTTAGCTTACAGGCGCTCTTGATCAACACAATTCCCTGTCCTTGTGAGCAGTCCTGAAAGTACTCAGGCTTTGCAAACAAACAGATCTGGGTTGAGAACCAGGTGATGGCACTGTTTTGCTGCATGGTGTTGGTTCTTTCCTCCAGCTATCCCTCCAGTAATCACATCCCAGGAAGCTCGGCTAAGGAGCGCTGTTCAGGAAACACGGCCTGGCATGTCTCATTTGTTCATTCAGTACATGTGATTTTTGTGTTTTTTTTTTTTTTCCCTTAATGAACCAGAGTTGGGATTTCATAAAGATAGTTGTGTATAGGTTTAAGCATGAGAATTAAGAGAAAGGGATGCTCAGAAGAAAGGGGGGCACATATGTGAGGTGGGTGTAGGCTTCTCGAAGAGCTTTAGGAACTAAGACATACCCAAGGTACGGGTTCCTTAAGGAAGAGTCAGCCATTAATTTACGTGATTTTTCTGAATAACTCTCAATATACCGGGCTCTATTTCAGGTAATAGGATTGAGTTCCAGCTCTCATAGAGACCCCAAGTAAGTACAAGGAACCTGTCCCTTACCTGAGGTGATACTTTCTGAGGGTTAAGTTATTCCAAGTCTGAAAATACTAACTTGAAATTTCCAGAAATAAACAAGTCATAGGTATTGAATTGTATGCTGGTGAGAGAGGCATGCATATTGTTCTAGTTATTCATTATTATTGGTCTCTTCTCTGCTTAACAAGGTAATCTTTACTCTAATGTGTGATATATATACTTGGGAGGGAGGGTGCAGCTGTGCTATAAGGTATCCACTGAAGGTCCCGGATGTATATCCTAAGGATAAAGGAAGAAACACGGTCTAAACACTAGGACTTTAAAACCTCTAAAACCCAGAGAACAGGGAGGGACGGTGATTGATGCCATTTCACTTTATGTGCATGGTCAGAGCCAGCCTCTGAGATGAAAGGATCTCAGAGCAGAGGCCAGAGGATGTGAGGAATGGAGTCCTGAGATTCTCTGGGAGAAGAAAGAGCAGAGAGTGGATATCACATGGCTGGGCTTGACATAGGACTGTGGAGTTTACACTGAATGATGGGAAGCCACTCGGATGTGAGAAGGGCCTTGACTTGACTTTAATCCACTCTAGCTAGAGTATGGACAGAAGCACGGAGTCCTCTTCTGAGGCCAGTACAAAGCCAAGTGCCATAAGGGTGCCTGGCAGAGGCCAGGGAGGGGTGAGATGTACTCTGAGCCTGGAGATCTAACGGGAGAGGAGCAGCATTTGAGAGGAGAACATGTAGTACTCAACTCTATCAGGATATCACTCTGGGAACAACCTGAATTTCCCTTCCTGGGGCCTTGCAGCCCAGTGTGAGACATTCTGGCAGTCAAACACTTTAAGTGGTGCAATTTGCAATTCATTCTCCAATCCAAGACCAGAGGACAAAGAGAGGCGCCTGATCACCCAGTTTAACTCACGGGCAGACAGCTCACTGTGTTCCTAATTATGATGGGTTTGCATCATTTCAGAAGAAGCACACTCACACACACACACACACACACACACAGATAGATATACACTCACAGACGACACACCCACCCAGATGGACAAACACACACACACACAAAGGCACATACTTACACTCGTACTTTCTCACACACACAAACATATACACACATAAGTGGACAGAAAGGAACCCACATACACAGAAGCACACACATACACAGGCACATACACTCACAGGCACAGTGACACACACAGATGCACACACATATGAGCACACTTTTACACACACACAAAGGCACACACTTAAACACAAACACAGACACTGACACTAATGCTGTGCTTAGATGACTGAAACTTACTTTCTTCTTTCACTCTTTTCTTTTTAATGCCAGAAGGTTTTTTAGCATAGTGTTCAAGCACAATCTCTGCAGCCCAGATTCCTAGTTCAAATCTTAGCCAGGTATGCAATTTGAGGAAAATCTGACACTCTTGAGACCTCAATCTCTCCTAAAACATGGAACTAATACTGCTCCATTTTCAGAGGGCTCCAGGAATTCCACGTCAGGTGAACGCAAAACATTAAGGTCAGTGCCTGGTGCAATGCGGCTTGTATGTCTGAGTTACAAATCTTCTGCATGCTTTCCCAACAGACCAGAAGCCCTGCTTTGCTCTGGACTACTCAAATCTAGCTGGAATTTCCCCCCCACCACACCAATCCTCCACATTTTCTTTCATATTGTAGGAGGCAGTAAATAAATACCTTCATTTTACAGAGGATCCCACTTAGAGTAACTCTGCGCATGACAGTAATTCCAGTTTGGCTGCAAAAATGAGACGTCACCAGGTCTAGTGTGTGTCTTTGTTTGAACGTGTATGATTGTACCATGCTAACATGTCTGACCCACAGTAAGGACTCAGCCACTATTTTCATATCTAATTTTTCCAGAAATATGTATCATTGCTCTTCTACAGTGAATTGAGGAGGTTACAAAGCTATATGGTGTGGTGATATTGTGTCCCCCAATATATTGTGCACCCTAATAAACTTATCTGGGGTCAGAGAACAGAACAGATAGACACAGAGAACACTAGACAGACACAGAGGCCAGAAAATGGTGGCACTCACACGCCTTTAATCCAGCATTCCGGAGGCAGAGATCCATCTGGAGCTCTGTGAATTCAATGGAAACAGTCAGGCATGGTGACACACACCTTTAATCCCAGGAAGTGATGGCAGGAATCAGAAAGGTATACAAGGCGTGAGGACCAGGAACTAGAGCCTTTTTTTTAAGCTTTTAGCTCTTAGCAGCAGTTCAGCTGAGATCCATTTGGATGAGGATTCAGAGGCTTCCAGTCTGAGGAAACAGGATCAACTGAGGAATTGGCGAGGTGACGTTGGATGTGGCTTGTTCTGTTTCTCTGATCTTTCAGTGTTCACCCCAATACCTGGCTCCAGGTTTGTTTTTATTAATAAGACCATTTAAAATTTGTGTTACAATATGGGTAATATTTTTCTGTGACTTGTGGATGAGGCAGTCTACTTTAAAGCATCTGTGGTATAATAAAAAAGGCACAGATTCCACTTTCGGGGAATCCTAAAATTTCATTCCTTTAGAATCAGATCCTAAAAAATAACTTAGTGGCTTGACAAAAAAACTCTGTGTATGCTACGGTTCATGGGCACTGTGGGGCAGACACCCCTTCATTACTGTGGGCATCACCGGAAGAACTCTGTGTATGACATGGTTCATGTGGGGCAGACACCCCTTCATTACTGTGGGCATCACCGGAAGAACTCTGTGTATGCTACGGTTCATGGACACTGTGGGGCAGACACCCCTTCATTACTGTGAGCATCACCGGAAGAACTCTGTGTATGACATGGTCCATGGACACTGTGGGGCAGACACCCCTTCATTACTGTGGGCATCACCGGAAGAACTCTGTGTATGACATGGTTCATGTGGGGCAGACACCCCTTCATTACTGTGGGCATCACCGGAAGAACTCTGTGTATGACATGGTTCATGTGGGGCAGACACCCCTTCATGACTGTGGGCATCACCGGAAGCCAGTGACGACCTCCGCCCAAGACAAGGACTCCAGAATCCAGCCATTCCTCCTATTCTCTGAAGCAGAAGAGTGCAGAAGCTGGGAGCTGAGATGGCTCTTAGGAAAGATGGGGACATCTGCTGCTTACAGAAGCTTCAGTGGGAAAGACGTGGCTTAGTAGGCGAGAACATACTCAACCAAGCAAGAGGCTCAGCTTGATCCTCATCACCAACAAACACAGAAAAATCCTTTAGAAAATTGTTCAAAACTGAAAATCACTCTAGCTTTATGAACTTACCCCCCCACACACACAAAGTATATGAGAAGGAGTTAAAGCTAGAAGACGTCATAAGGTAGATGCCTGGTTTCATTCACAACACCGATTACTATCTAACACGAACAATGGAGCTTCTGAAACAAAACGCAGATGTCAAAACATCATAGAATGCTATTAAGAGTCTGAGTTCTGGCTAGAGATCATCTTTGCTTTGCTCCCCCCCCCCCTGCTTTTTTGGTTGTTGTTAATAAGAAGCCAGTCAAACAACTTCAGTAGTTACTTCTGCTAAATGGCGATATTAGTAAAACACCATGGATGGACCACCAGCAGCTACTTCTTATTTATCTATATCATGCACACAAGGCATTCTCTTTTGTTACATTCTGAACTAAGCTAAGGGAAGGTGAGAGATGTGCCTAAAAGCGCACACAGCGAAGGCAAGAACCAGGTTCAATTCAAATGTTCTTCTTCTGGCTCCAACTCTACTGTCTTGTCTCCACAACATTCTCACAAATGGGAGCCCAAAAGGTCCTCCAGCTCAAAACGTTCTTTTTCTTTTTTGGATGAAGAAGTGAGTGTCGGGGCAAAAGGTAAAATGGTAAGGACACAGCTTAACCCAGAGGCCTGCTCACTCCTGACAGACCCAGTTCAGCTCTATTTCCAATAGATGCTTCCTCTCCAAAGCACAGCACATTTCCCACATTCACAAAACACCGTCAAACTTCAAGTCAACACAGAATTATTTCGGAAAGAGAAGCACAGAGGTGTGCGTTAGCTGAGCAGGCAAGGCTTTGTACACTGTGGGGCATAGGTGATGTGCTGACTCCCCTTAAGCATAGGAAAACATGTCCAGGGCAAGTTCTTTAGTACATTAAGAAACTATTAATTAACCACTGGCTAGCATGATTTTATAAACTAAAGAAGTCCTATAGACTCACACTGGCACTTGGAGGCAGACTGCTCACTGCAGATGCTGGCACAATTTTAAGCCATAACAGAAAGAAAGCACTCTCTTGTCTACACAGCCGAGGAAGGAGGAGGGAAGGACATGCCCGAGAAGACGAGAACAGCACAAGGAGGGCTGTGCCTTACAGACAAATCCCAGAGCGGGAGCAACAGCAGGAAGGAGGTCTAGTCGAGACACTAGGGACAACCTGTGACAGTTCCAGCTAGCCAGCCTGTGGGAGAACAACCCTGGCAAATCCAAGCCTAACCCCAGAAATTGACTCCGGAAATGAACCTCTGCCTTACATCCCTACCAATGGAAAGGAAGTAACAGACGTGTGTGTGTGTGTGTGTGTGTGTGTGTGTGTGTGTGTGTGTGTGTGTGTGTATAAAGTAAATTTAACCAAATCTCAACAAGGACAACCATCAAGAATGAACATGGGACTTAGGAACGAAAACAGAGGCTGCCAACATCCAATTCTGCCACCAAGGAAAACAAACCCATTTTACAAGGCATAGGAAACCCCATCTTCCCAACATGGATGCTAAAGCATCACGGACGATGTGGATTTAATGAGTGAATCAATCTGTTTACCAGCAACTATGACAGCAATGAGATTCATGAGCAGTCAGTGAACTGACCGCTCACTTCCTCATCTCACCCAGATGCTGTCCTGCTTCTTCATCTAACATTCTCCTTACACCCCCACCACACGGAGGATGATTAAATGTCAGCCCCGATGCAAACAACTAATGCGTGGCACAAGCAAATATATTTTTATGCTTTTGAGAAAGATTAATAGTAGCTGGCAATGGCCTGCCAACTGCAGATGTACAAACTTCCCATCCTACACATAAATCAAACTCCGGGCGTATGGCGTACTTTACAGACTGTCACTGTTACAGTGATTTTAAATTACTCAGGTTGTAGAGTAAACCATGTAGATGTTGACTAATGAGGCAATATATTCTGTATCTTTCCATATGAATGTTATAAAATGTAATAGCATCAGCAGAAAGACAGTCTCAGGAATTAAGAAAAGATAGACTTAGTTAAAAGAAGGGGTATATATTTCTATAATCAACTCTTTGCTATTTTAGGCAATTGCAGCACGAGTTGAATTAGTAGATTATCACAAAACTATGTTTTGGTACCTTTAAAAGTTAATCTAATGGTAGAAAAGCCCAGTACACAATACACTCAGTAGAGAAGAAGGATTAAACTAGGCTAGAGAGGAGACTGCCTGTAGAATGCACTGTAGCTGCTGGATCAGAGAGAGATGCCTGTGAACAAGTGAACATGTGAACAAGTATGCAAAATCAACATTGTTCAGAGGTAAGCTGCCAGAGCTCTAGACTAGGAACAATAGAACCAGAAATGGGGTCACACCGGTTCTGCTGGGAGCTGCCACTTTCCCATGCAAAGGAAATGGTAAAGATCAGATGAGAGGTGTATTCATGTATAAGAGCATTCTACAAATCATCAGTCTGTCTACATGAACCCAGGTCACTTTTAGGGATCGGCTTTCTGGGTATAATGTCTCAGAACCAGAGGAGAGCTCAAAATGTACTAGAGTGTTTTTGCCAAATCAGTCTGCACAATGTTTTTTGTTTGTTTGTTTTAAATTTTAGACAGGGTCTCACAATGTACCTCTGACTGTCCTAGAACTCATGATGTGGACCAGACTGGCCTTGAACTCACAGAAATCCACCTGCCTCTGCCTTCCAAGTACTGGGATCAAAGGTGTGTGCCACCACACCCAGCCTGCACAGTGGTTTTGATGACTGTTCCCGGAAGTTGGAAGAACACTTTAACCAACTCAACAGTTGTTCTGTGTTCTGGGTTTCCTTCAGTGACCCTAATCACTTTGATAACACAAAATGCAGCTTCAAGTGAGCACCTTTGTTGCAAGGAAAGTACATTTGATAACTGATCTCCTTTCCAAGGGCTCAACTATGTGAAGCATGAAATGTCATCTTGAGGAGGACAAGGGCAGGGAAGGGAGAAAACCTCAGGCCTTCTGTGAACAAAAAAAATAAGCTACAACTAGTTACAAGTTCCCACCCCAGGAGTGAGACATTTCAATACTGAAATTAAGAAATATGAGGAGTGCTGCTGAGGAAGAAAATGGCAGGCTTGGGCAAGAAGAAAGAAGGGAGCTTAATGTTGAGACTAATGATGTGAGTTCTATAGCACAGTTCTAAAGGAGTCAGGCATGCTAAATGCTAGGTTAACAATGTGCAGATGTGTGTGCTGGCTCACAGAACTTACGATCCCGTGAAAGAGAAAGAAATGAAAATAAAAGTCTAAAATAATGGCTCATGATAACAATAATATTGACTGTGATAAAGGCTATCACAAGACAGACATACAGGAGAGATGTCATGGATTACTTAGTGGTTAACTTAGATAGGGAGATAGATAACTCCCTAGGGAGAAATCCGGGAGAAACTGGACCGAGGAAATAGAAAGGCCCCGAGGTAGGAAAGGACTAAGCCAGCGTGGCTGAATTCCAGTGGAAGCAGCAGAATAGTGAGAACTGAGTCTGGGAGAGTAGACTCAAGAGGACGTTTTTTTCAGCCTGGGAAGGTCAGGGCCAGGAGTCTTACAAGAGAAATCATTCTTGTTTTCAAGAGACAAATCTTACTTATTTTTAAAAGATGGAGGATTTGTTTTATAGAATCACTCTAATTCTATATATGCAACACAATATATAAACTTTATTGCGAAGAATGTTCAAAGCAACCAAAAGACATTTGCAAAGTATTTTCAAATACGTAAGTGAAAGGGATCTAGGGCTAGCGATGTAGCCTGGGAGCACAGTGCTTGCCTAGCATGCTGAAGGCCCTGTGTTCAACTTCTAGTGTCTCAAAAAGGAAAAAGAAGAACAACAACACATCTTTAAAAAAAAAAAACAAAACAAAACAAAAAGCCCTCAAATAGTTAAAGACTAGTAAGCCAACCAATGCATTTCAGACTTCAAAAGCAAAGGACAAAAATCAACCTACGTACCTCCTCGCTGCACCAACAGCGTGACCTCACTTCCCTTTGGACACTCAATCAGCATATCCACGACTTGGTTGTGCGTCAGAGCCTGCACGTTCTTCTTGTTCACTTCCACAATAAGGTCCCCTTCTTTGAGGCCTCGGCAGCGGGGACTGTCAACAATCTGCTTCACTCTTTGGCCGCCCCCACCGGGACTATCTGCAATCGTGAAGCCAAAGCCCATTGGCCCTTTGACTATGTGCACAGTTATCAGCTCTGGCTGCGTGGCTATGGAGGAAGCCAAAGAGACTGTGTCGTTGGGATAACCATGGGAACTGTTGGAAGCCACGTCTGCAGGGCTGCTTGGCCTGGCCTCCTTCATGCTGCTGACTTTGCCCGTTTTACTACTGTGGCTTGCTGGTGAATCATAGGTCTCTTGTCCATTCACAATAATTGGTTCTTTGTCCAAAATGGCCACCGAGGTCACTAAACTTGTATTAGGGTCATCCGGGTCAAAAGGCAATGGATAACCTCTGCAGAGTTCAAGGTCCACACTGGCACCAATAGGAATGGACTGGAAGATTTTTACAACTTGAGCATGTGTGTGTCCCAAAACACAGGTGTCATTCACGCTGACAATTACATCCCCTGTAAAAGGTAAGAGATTGGAGGTCAAACAACAGTATCAGAAAATGCTGCTACAATCACATTCTCCTAATGTTCAGAACCCACCATCTGAGATTCCTCACTCAGTACAGGCCTAGTCTGAGCTAGAGATGCTTGAAAGAGGAACTCTTTTATTCCTCCTGAGAACTCCACATAGACGATGTTCTCACACAAGAAGCAGCATTCTGACTTCAGTACCTCCTCGTTCGGTACTATGGATAAGAAGCCAACACCAGGAGTCGTCGATGCACACTGACCTTGTTAAACCACACCCGACTTCCCAGTCACTTCTCTCCTCTAGCCCAAGCCCGTGTGTCCTTGTCACATTCTTATAACCTACTCTGTTTGCTGTACCAAGTGCTGAACATCATCTTTGGGCTGCTAATGACTTCGGAGGCTCCTGTGTCACACCACACTCATTCCTTGGATTTAGGGAGGCAGTTTCAGAGTCAAGGTCTCTCTATGCAACCCAGGCTGGCCTTCAATTTGTGATCTTTTTTTCTATAGCTATCTGAGTGCCATTATACCTGGTTTTAAACTCATCTTAAATGAACGTAAATGCTTTCCTCTTATTGACCTATCTTTTGTGATTCTAAGGCCCATCCAAATTCCTAATGAGGGTGGAAGTGAAATTTTAGTTCCTCTGTGCCTTCACTATAAAGTTGAATGAAACAGGGTGGCGGTGGGGCGTCTACCAGCCCAAACCAGATTGGATATTTTAACTGATAATAAAGCTTTCTTTCAGCATCTAGTATCTTCTCTGTTAAATGACAATATAATAATCATTGAAAGAACACTGAGGTTCTAAGTTTAGAATTCATTTATTCAAATGGATCTACATTTTTAGTAAATTACTACTTTACTATATGCAATAGCACTCTAACAGGTTTCTAAAGTCCAAGTACTTTCAGAGGCTTTCATCCGGACTGAGGATGGAGGGTGCTGTAAGAGGAGGCTCTAGCCCACTGCCAGGTGTGAGAAGGACACATCTAAAGGAATCCTGATGCTGTCTGCCCTTGTTCAGATGTGGGCACCACATAGAACATGCTCTGGCCATGGGGACTCACCCGTCTCCATCTTGCCATCCAGGGCAGCAGGACCATCTAGGACCAGGCTCTTGATCTGCAGGAACTCATCCGGTTCATCCCCTCCAACCACCGTGAAGCCAAAGCCACGACTGCTTTTCCGTAGCTTCGTGTGAATGAACTTGCCTTTCAGCTCAGAAGGGTTTCTTGTAAAAAAAGGTTTGCCTGGTTTGGATTAGAAGGAGAAAAAGACAAGGAAATTCATTGTGAATATACCTGTGAATGGACTAAGGATGCTATGAGACCATGCAGACAGCTGTTCAAGAACAAGGGTTGAGGCCTGTGGACACAGATGGGCCTCTGGGAGATCAGAGATGACTCAGAAATTAACAACATTTGCTGCTCTTCCAGGGGACCCAAGTCATATCAGGTGTGAAGGCAATACAGACTCCATCTTAGGGAAGGGCCACCATCTCTGACCACCTGCTGTACTCACTTCCAGGAAGGACCTCAGGAATGTGCCATGACAACTCAAACAGATACAGGGCAGTCTGCTCCTGCAGACATTCTGTCTGTGGTTTATGGCCCTTGAAGATATCTAGATAATCCTGCTGAGCAGCCCAGATAATTCTGTTTAGCGGGTTGTGGTTCCAAAAAGCCTAACCCAATGGTTTCAAATGTGGTTTCGTGCCCAAAGCTTAGACCAATAGCTTCAAAAAAATCACCTTGCCCCATATCCCTTCTACCCAATCCCAAGTTGACAAAGCATGTAATTCCCGGCTTGTGGTTTTTCCCTATAAAAACTCTCTAACCCTGCTGGGCCTGTGGCCACCACTGCATTTCCCTCCACCTGCCGTTTGGTGGCCCAGGTTCAAACCTGACAATGAAAGGACCCTTATGTGCTTGCATCAGAAATCAGCTCCTTGGTGGTCTCTGGGGGTTTCAAGAAATGGGTACAACACAGGTAGCTCACAACTGCTGTAAGTCCAACTCGAGGGAATCTGATGCCCTCTTCTGTTCCCTATGGGCATCTGCACATACATGGCATGTTTATACACATACAGCTGAATACAGTTTTAAAACTCTTCTCTTGATTGCAGGAATGAGGGAGATCCTGCATACCCTGTTTAGGAGGTGGATGTCATAGTCATATTGCCATACATCGAGAACTTACTTACTTTCTTTCTTTCTTTCTTTCTTTCTTTCTTTCTTTCTTTCTTTCTTTCTTTCTTTCTTTCTTTCTCTCTCTCTCTCTCTCTCTCTCTCTCTCTCTCTCTCTCTCTTTCTTTCTTTCTTCTCTCTCTCTCTCTCTTCTCTCTCTCTCCCCTCCCTCCCTTCTCTCTCTCTCTTCTTCCTCCTTCCTCCTCTTTCTTTCTTTCTTTCTTTTTCTTTCTTTCAAGATAGGGTTTCATGTAGCCTAAGCTGGCTTCCAACCTCTTATACAGACCCTCCACCCCTCAAGTGCTGGATTACAGGTATGCAGGTAGGAATCCAACCTAGTATGTCAGAATCATTGGGCATTCTCTCAGGTATAGCTCTGTCTCAGGCATGTCAGCTTCCAGGTCCAAAAGAAAAGAGAAGAGGACCAAAAACCAGTCTCAGGATTGTGACATCCTCCCTGAATTTCAGCCTACAGGGTTTCACAGCCACTGGGCTGCCGCAGCCTCCTTAAAGGAGGCTTCTGGTCTTTGCTTTGTGCCACAGCCTTCTATTTTGCAGTGTTTACTATAATGTGCTACGACAAGACATGGCTTCTAAGCATAGGGCCAATGGAGCAGAAACTTCAGTTTTTAACCAAATGAAAGGCTCCAAACAAAAATCCATGGATAATATCAGGTCACCAAGTGTAGCTTGACAAAAATGTAGTATCACAGTTTGGAAAATTAACGGTCATCACTTCAAATGGAATTCCAAAGTCAATGGACTTGTCTGATTTGCTGCAGCTTGTAACATTCTGAGAAATAGCTAACATGTATTCATTGCCAAGGTTTATTGCTTTAAACAACAACAACAACAATAACACCATCACCACTACCACCACCACCACCAACAACAACAAAAACCTTAGGGCATTTGGCTTAGAGTATTTAAAAAAGCAGGAAAAGCAGAAGCTGAAACAAAAATCCTCAAACTAAACTAGTTCCTACAAGAGCCACATGCGTTTAAATTCAGCCATTTTCCTGGAAAGGAATTACTTAGCTAAGCAATGCTCACTCATACTAAGGTTTTCCTGCTTTTAAGCATGTGTATATGTTCATGTGCATGTCTGTATATGGATAGGTGTATACATGTGTGTGGGGGCCAGAAGACAACTTCAGGTTTCATCCTCAGAAAAACTGTCTGGATCCTTTGAGAGAGGGTCTCTCATTGGCAGGGAGTTCAACAATTAGGCTAAGCTGGCTGGTCACAGAGCTTCAGGGACCCTCCTGTCTCTGCCCCTTAGGGCTGCCATTAGAAATGTATATCATTACCATGTCTAGCATTTTCCTGTGGGTAGTACTTATCAGTCTGAGCTATAGCTCCAGATATATTTTAAAGATAATTAACACTGAGGATGTTTGTAAAGCCATAGAGAGATATATTTTATAAGCTTCCTTAAAAACATGTATATAGCTGGGCAGTGGTGGCGCACACCTTTAATCCCAGCACTCGGGAGGCAGAGGCAGGTGGATCTCTGTGAGTTCGAGGCCGGCCTGGACTACAGAGTGAGTTCCACGAAAGGCTCGAAGCTACACAGAGAAACCCTGTCTCGAAAAACAAAAAAACAAAAACAAAAACAACCCCCCCCCAAAAAAAACCCACGTATACAATATATATGTATGTTTGTGAATACATAAGCACATACACATAGCTTAAATGGAGTTATACCACATGGGGTGATAATACTCCTCATAAGAGCCATAGACTAAAACCCCCAGTGCCAGGCACAGGGAATCTCTCCCCAAGCTGTTGATTAGAAGATTACAGGAGCTGCCCCTAAACTATTGGCACTGACCTTGGCTGATTCCCAGAATTTTAAGGTAGGTCCCTATTGCTGTGGGATGGTCTGTATGTCAAATTGCTCTGATTGGTCAATAAATAAAACACTGATTGGCCAGTGGCCAGGCAGGAAGTAGGTGGGGACAAGGAGAGAGGAGAATTCTGGGAAGCGGAAGGCTGAGGCAGAGAGACACTGCCAGCTGCCGCCATGACAAGCAGCATGTAAAGACTCTGGTAAGCCACCAGCCACGTGGCAAGGTATAGATTTATAAAAATGGGGTTAATTTAAGATAAAAGAACAGTTAGCAAGAAGCCTGCCACGGCCATACAGTTTATAAGTGATATAAGCATCTGAGTGATTATTTTATAAGTGGATTGTGGGACTGCGGGGCTTGGGGAACCTGGAGAGAAGCCCTCCAGCAACACCCTATTGCTGAAGACAATACATGCTTTGGTCACAGGACTTCAAAGAATGGAGCTGGAACTGACCTGGAAGGGCCCTCCCTGAGGACTGGCTTTCAAAGTATCTGAAGGTGCTACGCAATCTGCCGAGGGAGCAAAGTATTCAATAATCCTACCCAGCTGTAAAGCCTATGAACCACAACAATGGCCAGCCTGGCAAGATAACCCCAATGGTGCAGTAGTGGCACTTTTCTCTTGTGGGTAATGAATAAGCTGTCTTTTTGGACTCAAGACACATTCAATAGAAGGGAATCTGTGCCTGCTGACTACCTACTGGCTGGTTAGATCATAGGGCCTGGAGGAGAACCTACTACTGCTGTATTCCTGAACCAATATGATTTCTAACTGTATTCTAAATACCTAAATACTTATCCTCATGTCCAGAGATAAGCACAGCTCTTTCTGCTCACTAAGAATACCAACTGATCAAAATGCAGACTAAATGACCTTGGGATTCCTAGTCCCAACAGATACATCTATAACACAACCTCTATACCCAAGGCCCAGTGAACATCAGGGAGGAGGAGCAAAAAGATCTTAAGAGCCCGGTGACCAAGACCCCTGATGCTGGATAGCGCTTTCTGTTTATGATAGAAAGTTGGACTCGTGAAATCTCAACAACATGGTTGCCTAAACAAGATGTACATATTGACAACACCAGCTAATATGCAAATTGGATACAGGAAATTCTGCAAGGCCTACTTCTAGGGCTACAGGCAATCAATGGCTGCAGAGAAAGAGAGAGAGAGAGAGAGGGAGGGAGGGAGAGAGAGGGGGGCGGATATCAATGTTCTTCAAGTACAAGTTCCTGATAAATTATTTAATCCCAAATTGTCAAACTTAAACACATATACAAACAAATGACACTAAATGGATTCAATAGGTTATATCAATGTGTGTGCATATAAATGTAATAATAATAATAAATAATAATAAGGAAAGAAGAGGTCATGGATTTGAGGGGTAGTTGGGGGCATGGGAGGAAATGGAGGGAACAAGGAGAGCTGAATGGAAATAATGTAGATGCAATACTCATGTATGACAATCTCAAAAAAAAATAAATATATTTTAAAAAGTGGCATTTCAGAACTAACTCACAAAGCCATATTCAGGCTTCAGTAAGTCCTTCTCTACATCCAAGAAGCTCTTTGGGATTTCTAGGGTATTCCAAGCAGTGGCCATTTGCCTCTTTCCTAATTTCATTTCCTGTGTCCTGCCCTTGTTACAACCTCCTCATCTGCTCTATTTCTTATATATATATAAAGGAAGAAAAAGAAGTTACCCTGTGCCTCTGCACTTAGCAGCCTTGGCACCCGGTTAGGAAAGTTATTTTTGGTTAGCTATAACTAAAAGGCTTAAAAAGGTCTCTGGGCACACACACAAATTTTAATTGCATATTTTTAAAAGTCTCTGGCTCTTACAAAGAAGGCTCCTTCAAGTTGGCTGTAGTCAGAGGTCTGCTCACAAACCTCCTCTCCAGTGCAGTCCAAGGCTTATTGGAAACTCAATGAATGGCAGCCCTGTAACTGTGGTTAAAGAGAGGCAAGATTTAGCAGGATTTGCCAGGCAGAGTCATCTGCCAAGGTGTGGGGAGAAGGATGGCACCACTAGTGAAGACTTCTGGGAGACAGCTCCCAGGCCAATTACCAGGTGAAAAGTTGAGGACAGGGAGATGGGCTCTGAAGCTCACTTTGGGATATGGAAGTCAGATGGCCTTAGAGGTCTTAGAGAAGAGGCTGAAGGAGTCTAGAGGGCTTGAAGTGCACACATTTCAGTCATGCAGAGACATCAACAGCTGCCGACTGCCAGTGACACTTTCTTGGACCACGTTATTAAAATGGGCAAGGTCTCTGCAATAGTTCCAGCCCTCTTTCCTGCTTTCTTTTTGTCCTAGAATTGTCTCCTTTAACACAGTACGCATCTCACTGACTAGCTTGCTTGCCTGTGCCCATGCTGAAGGAGCACTGTATGTGCATTAAACTCACGAGAATGTAAGCTCCATGGAGACTCACTTGCAGATTCAGGGCTTAGAATCTGAGTCCTGTCTGATATATATGAGGTGCTCCAACAATTTCTGTTGAAGGAATGAAATGCTAAGGAAGGGCACAATGAACAGACTCCCTGAGATGCTGAGAACTCTGACAAAAAGTGACCGGTATCGGTACCTTTCATTTCTATTATAGACAAAGTTAGAACATGTGAAAATGCATCACATAGTTTATCTGAATTGTAACCACAGAGACAACATCAGAATTTTGTATTAAATGCACATTGTATTATGTTTTAGGTATGGGTGGGCCATGAGTTAATGTGCGTTAGGAATTATGTTCTCCCACAAGCAGGGGCATTTGATACTCTTGGTTGCTGCGCTGTGGTCTACCCCATCTACTGAGATACTAACTTCTTGGGCGTAGTTGTAAGACTCCGTTGTGTATCTATAAACTCATCTGAATGGCTTTTAAAAATGTACTCAATTTAGTTCTTACCCACTGAATCTCGAGGATCTTCTGGGTCAGAACTCTGCCCTTGAACTACCTTTAAGTATTCTCTGATAGGTCAGAACTACTCTAGGCTCTGGTACTTGGATTTCTAGACTGGTAGCTATCTACCATCACTTACTGCAGCACTGCAAATACTGTGTATTTACACCGACCTATATGGCAGCCCCTACATCATGTAAGTAGATATTAAAGCCTCGAAAGGAGGCTAATGGCCAAAAAAATTCAATTTTTATTTTTTTCAGTTGCAGTTAATTTAAACCTAAGTGACAATTATGAACCAGTGACACTGCACTAAATAGTAGAGCTTAACTCATGAAATAAAGTGCCCTGTAAAAAGTAGAATGATAAAAAGTTACAAGCCATAAGTTCACTAATTTCTAATGCTAACAGCATTTATATATACATTCTACTACTTTGTGACAAACCTCTCTTTCTATTTGAGTATTGTACATCTAAATAGAGACAGAGATGATACCAACTTCACATAATGGTTATCAAGAATTAGCAAAATGGATCATGGATATGAAGGGCTTAGAGGGGAATCCTGGCATGTAGTATGTTCAATAAATCAGTTATCATAGGGATGGGATTTGGGTACAGTGTGGTGAGGAAGCTGTAGAAATCCCTCCCCAAACCCAATCTGGAAGCTGGAGAGTTCATCCAAGAACACATCTACAAAAATGACCAGGTGCTGGGAAGTAAAGTTAGTCACAGGAGAATCTGGTCTAGAAATTAACCACCAAGCTAAGTTGGCAAAATGGCTTCTTGATTTACCATTAAAACTAGATACTGTGCAAACTAAGATGTGCAAGCAGCAGGCTGGTAACCCAGGCATAAACAATGAGACTAAAGTCTAAGTTCAAGTTTATGGCACTGCCAGCTCGGAGAGAACAAGAGCAGTGTTAATGTTCCTTCAGTGTCAGATATACTCAAAGACTTTATGTCTGAGGGATGGGGATCAACACCAAGGCCACCCTGGAGATTGGCTATGAGAACAGTTACTTCCGTGGAGAGTTTGGTGGACCCGGACTTTCTCAGCCCACTGTCAAGTTCAACAGGACTAAAGTAGATTTAAAAAAAAAAAAAGGAACCAAAAGCCTGGAGTATGGCTCAGTAGCTGAGCACCTGCCTGAGATACCAAAGACTCTGGGCATAGTGGTGTTCAGATATGTGCCCTCTACTATCAGTACAGAGGAGGCAGACAGGAGGATCTCTGTGAGTTTGAGGCCAGTCTAGTCTATACAATAGTTCCACACCAGCCAGAGCTGTATAGTGAGAACATGCCTTAAACAAACAAAACGGAAAAAAGCGAGGAGATAATGACATGAAGCATACGGATAAGTGCCATGTGTAGCCTTAGTTGGTGCTTTACACACATGGGACATCCAGGACCTGTACCTTTCGATCTGTAGTGTGGTTCATCTCTAAGACAATTCTTTTTAAGAAAATGAGCTAACACTCAACAAAAATACATGTGTGTGTATGTATATATACATACTGTTTCACTCAATAATATTGTAATTTCAGCAGAGCATACGTAGTGTTCTACCTGATTGGGAAGTAACAAAACAAATAAACACCAAACTCCTGGGCTCAGGCCTCCATGGATTTAAAGCTTAGTGAAGAAAGTACTATGAAATAACACAAGTGAAGACGAATTCCACTGTTAAGCTCTATAAATGATGAGTACAGGATGGCTAAGAGTGAACGACAGGAAGGAAGAGTAGAAAAGAGGGGTGGAGGAGACAGCGACACAGAGGGAAGAGCCCATGGAACTCTCCTAGTGGTCCAGCGTGGCTGGTTCTGGCAAATGAGGCTGGTACAGCTCTCTGACTATGAGAGAGCTGAAGCAACAGGACACGAGCCAAAGAAGGAATTTTATATTCCAAGAAATGCTAAGGACGCTACAACAAAGGTGGCATTCTTTAACATGCCAGATAGACCGCATGCAGTCTTTCTTTAGGAACCCATCATCATAGTAAAATGCATTTGTGTGCTCAAAGATATTAATAATGCTCTAATGATGACATCAGCTACCAGAGACAACTTGCCACGGGTGTAATGGTTCTGTATCACAACATTCCATAACTCTACAACACTATCCAACGTATGTCTAATTTTCTTGTTTGGACAGAAAAAAAAACAAAAACAAAAAACCAAAAACCAAAACCAAACAAAAAAAACAACCCAAACATGCTGCCTGTCTTCCATCACTGAGGAGTAATAAGGACTGACTAGAGCAAGGCTCAAGAACCCAAATTAGGAATGATCCTTTTTAAGGGGTTACACCATGAATGCATGTAAGACATACCAGTTCAAATACAGCAGCAGGAAAGGACATTAAAGATAAAGTTATTTATACCAGAAGAAAAAACTTCTCAAAAGCAAGTTATGTTGCCTGGAATCTCAAAATATCTAACACTCAATTTAAAAAATATTGTGGTCTCCGAATCACTCATTTTCAACTCTGGGATGGTTCTGTTCCTGAGGGGCATCTAACAATGTCTGGGCATCTTCCAGATCATCATGGTACCAGTGGGAGGTGGGTATATGCTCTTGATGTCGAGTGGCTAGGGATATTTCCAAACATCCTATAAGTAAGTGTTTAAGACAGTCCCCTTTACAAAGAATTATCTAGCCAGAAGTGTCGATAGCACTGAGGCTTATGACTTACAAAACCTCATTTTTAAACTGAGACTTTAGGACTGGCAAGATAGCTTGGCAAAAGGTGCTTCATGCCAAGTCTGGCAAGCTGAGTTTGATCCCTAGGCCCCCATATGATAGAAGAGAGAGCTAATTCCTTTGTGCTTTGACCTCCACATGTATCATGTGGCACTAGTGTAGGGGTACCGCTTGCACATGCGCACACACACACACACACACACACACACACACACACACACAATCAATGTAATGAAGAAATTAAAACGTGCAACTCTAGAGCTCAAACTATCATGCAATCAGAAACCCACATTACCCTGAAGTGGAGCTTCCCTGGCTGGCTCCGAATTGCTCTGGGGATGGGAAGGAGCAACAGGGGGCACAAGGGATGCATGATCTTCTGTCCATTCTACGAAAAAGAAAAGAAGCAGTTTCCTGGTTTGTCTAAGAACAGCTGCGCCATTAATTGGTGGTAAAGATGGCAGGGTCTTTCTCTCCCATGTTTGAGCTTTTGCTAAAGAAATATGGCGTAAGTGGAAAAAATTTAACTTTAAAGGTCTTAAGTGAAAACACGGTTTTGGCTTTGGTTTTTTTAAAGTGTGGATTCACCTGAAGGTAGCCATATGAGGAAGAACCTTCTCCAGGCTCAATGAGGGGTAGGCTGGTCTGCTACCGTGCCCATCCTGCATGGTGAGGTGGATGAAGACATGCCATCATTTTGCTGAAACATAACTTCTATTGTCTCTGAGACCCAAAGGGAAGCCACCATCAGATCCTAACTCTAAGCTCACGACCATTGGAGGCCCAGAAACACCTTGCAGTGAATGACCCATAAAAGGTACTGCCATCTTCCCTCAGCTAACATGAACCCACGGCTCAGAACACATTTTCTGAGGCTATTAGGTTTTATCATCAAGAAAAAAATAAATTCAAGTTGTTCTTAAATTAAAAAGGAGATTAAGGCAGAGAACTTCTCAGCTGGCAAAGAGGCTCGCTCTCTAAACTGCACAGTTAAGGGTAGCAGGGTGGAAACCATGGCTTACCAGCTAAATTGGGCTCAACGTCTACTTTTGTATAAACACAAGGCACAGACATCTTTCACATTCTTAAAAGCTTAAAACTGAGTATTTCTGATACATGAAAATTGTGAGGTTTACATTAGTGTTCATAAAGTTTTACTGATCCACAGATATGCCTATATTTACATATTATCTGTAGCTGTTTTCATATTATAAAGGTGGGTAGTTATTATGGGAACTACATGTTCATTAATCCTAAAACACCGTATGTGGCCATTTACGGAAACATGAGGCTATCCCTATAGTGTAAGGTCTATATTTGATTATGTTTAAGGGCTAGGAGTGTAGCTCAATGGTTGAGTAGATGCTTGGCAAGCATGAGGTCCTGAGTTCAATTTCCTCCACCATACACATTTAAATATATATATCGGATATATAGTTATATCCAGTACTGTAGGAACAAAAGTGTTATACTTCATATCCACACAATTGATATTCATATATTATAGAGGGTATAAAGCCTATCATTTAAAAATTGTAACGAAAAATTGGGAAAAATATAAGTATTAATAATGGATAGTTACATATTAGTAGAAATACTCACTAAATGACACATTATTCAGTTACTTAAACTATGAGTTAATTATAATAAAACTTCAAGAAGGTTTATGAAATAAAAAATGAAAAAAAAAAAAAACCAACAAGTTGCTCAAATACACCTGGGATATATTTGCCCACAAAATTATCTTGTTTTTGATATTTCCAATTTGTATATACCAGAAAATTTCTTCACAGTGAACATCTGAGAGCGGGATAGGGCAAGCATTGGGACATTTAATGTTGCACTCTGCTTCTGGGTTATTTTTATTTCTACAACGAATATGAATTCCTAACTTCCTAGAAGCACTCAGGATTACCAGCTCTAATCCTTCTGTGCAGGGTTTCCAAAAAAAAACCCTGCACATAAAGGAGTGTAGTGCCCAGAAACTCCGCTGGAAGTAAAAACATTAAAGGGGCACTGGATTTCGACAAGGATTGCCATGCAAATGCTGCAGGGGCCCTAAATTCCCTCACTGTCAGACTTAGCTCTGCAGGCTAAGCTCCTGTTAAAGCAACACAGAGAAGTCTGGGTGCCTATGCAGGGGCGCCCCCTTCAGCAGTGTGCTGGGGTGTGCTGTGGGAGGAAGAGAGGCTAGAGGAGGAGGAGTCAGTCATCAAGGCCAGCTCTGACCACACGGGGGTGTCAGTGCCTAGGAATCGCCCCACATTCCCAGCTAGGCAAAAGCCTCCAGCAAAGAAGCTGACCTTCTGGCTGTGGTGGCTGAGGCTGCTGCTGCTGCTGCTGCTGCTGTTGCTGCTGCTGCTGTTGCTCAAGCTGTTTCTTCCTTTTGGCTTCTAGGACTGGGTTTTCATATTGCGTCTTCCTGTTGATGTGGCTGGGAAGAAAGGAAAGCAGTTTTCAGGTAGGACATATTCATTCCAGCAGCAAAAGGCTCAGCAAGTCTTCAGTTGGAATGGAGCCACACAGAGGGTCTGGTGTGGATACGCAGATAAGAAGAAATAAACACGGTTTCCATTACTGGCTGCTTACTTACTGCACTAAGAGCTAGGGTGTCAGCCGGGAATGCATCGTATTAGAAATTCCTAGTAAATGTCCTAAGGCAAAATGTAGTCTTACTCACGCAGCAGAAACTCCTTGTTTATAGGGGACATATTCCAAGACCCCCAGTGGATACTGGAGCCCAGGGTAACATCTAGTCCTGTATGAACTGTGGTTTTCCCCTGTACCTGCACGCACCTATAGTGAAGTTTAACCTACAAAACAACTGCAGGAAAAGATCAACAACAACGATTTACCACAGCCTCCAGCAGGCTCCACATGTGATTTCTTTTCTTTCCTTAGTCACTTAAAGAACTTCTGCCCTGTCTCTTAAGCATGTTCCAGTTGCCTGTGCCACTTTGTGCTCTGGGTCCACCATGGAGTTAAATAAGGGACACTTGAACACAGCATTTGACACTGTGGCAGCTGACCTGGTAACTGAGATGGCCATTGATAGGTAGGCAGTGCATAATAAAGTAGAAATGTACTGGACAAAGGGATGCTTCATGGCCGGATCTTTATGGAGCAGCAAGGACGGAGAGCTCATCATGCCAGAATCACATTCAACTTGAAACTTAAGATTTAGTTTCTTCTAACCTTTCCCATGTAACTTTCCCCCCGCAACCAACAGTTGACCTTGAGTAGGTGAAATCACAGAAGCGAACCATGTATTTAGGGACACTACATCATTTTATGGGGGAGGGAAGTACCTCTGAGTGGTTCACTCTCTCTGACAGTATGAGCCAGCATGCTCACTCAGCTATGGCTGCTTCTGAATTCTAAGATTTGAGCCAGTGACTCTACCCAAATTTCCAAGCTATCACCAGAGAGGGGAGGTACTTAAATCCAGCGAGAAGTACATTCGGAATTACTGAAAATTAAGATTAACTGGGGCTGTGATATTATCTGTAGCACACAATGGTAGAAGTCTTGAGTGGTTTACAGTAGGGTATATAGAAATCTAAGAGTAAAGTTAAAAGAACTCCACTAACATGTCAACTATGTTAACTGACTGACCAAGAGGAAAGACTGAAATTACAGGCCGTAGACAAAAATACTCCAAAGGTAGCCGAACTGAGTATGTGTGATGTGTTCACAGGGACAAAGACCTAGGTGTTTTAGATGACTATGTAACTAATAAGGTCAGGGCAAGTGGGCAAGACGCACGCACGCACACACGCACGCACGCACGCACACACGCACACACGCACGCATGCAACTCCCTACCCACCCACATGGGTGTGTTTTTTGAGTGATGGCCTTATTTATTTTGTATTTATGCTAAGTATACATAAATATACATATACAGATGGTTTCATATATGTGTATGTACATACTTTTTAAGCCAAAATAACAGTTCACTAGAAGCTTGGGGGCATACCTACTATGTTATTATCTAAAACATCAAATATTGCTTTTGAAATTCAGACTTTTTTTTTTAAAGAAGGGTTTAATCAAATGGGGTGGGCAGATTATCTTTAATTCTTATTAAAAGGACATTTGCCTCTTGATTCCTTGTGGGCATTAAAAGACATAGAGAACCAGACCAGAGTAACTTAACATCTTATCCCTGAGGACCAAGTTTCTTTTCCCTTCTAAGTGGTGCCCAGCTGCTTCCTTTCTTACTAAATGCACAAGGCAGCTGAGTACCAACGCAAGCCTGGCCTCACCTGGCAGAAGACTCTCTGTTCATCTGTATAAGAGAGCTTCAGAGCTCACACAGGAAATGTACTTTATTAGGGTCCATAAAAATGGCTTTGCTTGTGTCTCTGATGACGACACTTCTCTTTCTGCAGAGAGAAGCAGGACTCGCACTGGTCAAGGGCACTTCCTATACTGAACTCCTATAATTGCTTTACAATGCAATGCTGGCATCTTACTTTGGCCTGGCATTTTTGCATAATGTGCTCCTATTATAAGGGCATTAAACAGTGACTTTTTATAGCCAGCAACATGAGAAAGAGAAAGAAGGCCTTTTATCTTCACCATGGCAGGAAGGATAACGATGATACAAAATTTATATGGCATTTGTCTTGTTCAAAGGGACTGTATTAGTTATCTCTCATTTTTTCTCAGAGGAAAAGATATGATTTATATGTTTTCAGTATTCTACCTCTTGGTTATTTTTAAAATTTCCTTTTAGTATCCAGCTAATCAATGGTTTTAGTAAAATGACAGAGGACACGCCCAATGTTAGAATAAAGTCCTCAGTGAGGAGATCGCACTAAGAGGTGAGACTCCTGGGGACAGGCCAAGAGGGACAGATAACAGGTCCTGCATCTCATCCCAGTTTTCCATTCCTTCTTACTCCTGGTAATATTTCATAAATTATTCAGATTTGTCTAACCCATTTAGAATGGCAGAATAAATAAGTAATTACTGCGACGTTAGACCTAGGCATGGAAAAGTAGGGCAGCAAGGCCCCCCTGAGAGCGCACGAGCTTTTTGATTGGCTCTCCCACACCGTGGTCTTCAACTAACACTCACTGAGCACCCGTCACGTCACACACCAGGTCTCGGTGATTTGGAAGTTAACAAAAGCCACATGGACTGACTTCCTTTCTGAATTTCTTCAGCTTCAGGGACGACTGACTTATTCACTAAGTTCTTCATACTTTCATTATAAAATTATTACTATTACGTTGAACCTTGTAACAATACATCATGAACATAACTGCCCAGGAGTGCAGAGAACGACGTGTGGATGTTCCACGGGCACTTACTCTACATAGTAGACACCGTAGACAGGGTCTTCAATCTTCTCCCAGCCGGCAGGCAGCTCTGAAAAACAGAAGGACATCAGAACAAGAGGAGCCGATTCTTGGAGACCCCAGAGCTCAACAACTGAGTGATTCAAAGGGGAGCGATGTGTACAAACACCTTGGACCCAATTAAAACTGTATGTTCTAACACAAAGAAACACGCATTATTTTTACTTTGTTCAGTGTGCTTTTCTACATGAAAAAAAAAAAAAAAAAAAACAACCACAACAATTCCTTATCTACTGGTATTTTACTTAAGAAAATAAAACTTAATAAAATGCACTCCCAGCTGCCTTCATTACCAGCCAAGTATTAAATTAGATTTTAATAGAAACACTTAAAACTTGCCTTCAATGCCTACTTCTCACCTTAAGTATTTACAGTTTTCTCATTGTTGCTAGACTACCTTGCCATATAAGCAAAAACACATAAAAACTACTTCCTATTCATTTTCAACTCAATGGTCTTATTTTGCTTTCCTCAGATACAAATCAAACTCACATCTTATTCTCTCGTTTTTTTTGTTTGTTTGTTTGTTTGTTTTGTTTTTTGAGACAGCGTTTCTCTGCGTAGCTTTGCGCCTTTCCTGGAGCTCACTTGGTAGCCCAGGCTGGCCTCGAACTCACAGAGATCCTCCTGGCTCTGCCTCTGGAGTGCTGGGATTAAAGGCGGGCGCCACCACCGCCCGGCATCTCTCGTTGTTCTTGATGAAGACTACTGAGTGAATAAACATGACAGGCCATGTCTGTGTCTGACGTGCACACTCCGTCAGGCCATTCTTCCATGCGGGCCAGTTTGTCTTTCCAGAGCTTTACTTGTGAATAGGACACAGTCAGCTCACTGCTGTGTGTGAGTAGTATTCTTTTCTATTTCCCCCAGTGAGTGGTGTCAGAGCAGGTCTCACTAGGTAAGCCAGGCTGGTCTCGCACTTGCAGTTTTCTGGTCTTCACTGCGAGAGCCCCGGGATTGTAGGCACGTGCCAACATGGCAGACTATGTTATCTTTTAAATGTGAGGGCGAATAGCCCTAGGCAAACAGTGAACTCTGCCTGCCTCCGATGCTTTCACATCGAAGTTGGAAATTCATATATTAACTAGGTTCCTGAGTTCCACTAGACGAATCTATTATGGAAAAGCCTGCTGCATTCGGCTGTTTTACTTGGAGAAGAAGCACCTTGGTTGCATCTGTGTGTCATCAAACAGTCCTTTCAGGCAGAGCAGCAATTACTCAATTTGAGTTTTAAAACTCTGTAGATCTGCGTAGCAAAGGCAAGCTTGGGTAATGCTATACTGCGAAGGGAATCACTATTCCTAGAAATCACTAGTCAGAGGGTTTGAGCTGAACACTACAAATACTAGAAGTATCACTTACTTTGAAACAGTTTCATTTTTTAATTCAAAGAATTGTGTACTACTATTAATTTATTTTTGAGATGATAATACAATTACGCCATTTTCCCATCCCTGTCCTCCATGCAAACACTCCCATACACCCTTCCTTGCTCTATGAAATTCACAGCCTCTTTTCTCATTAATAGTTGTTATATGCACACACACAACACACGTATATACATGCATATTCCTAAAAACAACCTGCTCAGTCTGCATGTTATTTGCATGCATGTTTACAGGGCTGACTATTTGGTATTGAGAAATCAATTGGTGTGTTCTTCCCTGAGGAATATTATTTCTTCCACCGAGAGCATTTCTTAGTTGCCTCTAGTTCTTCATGTAGGGCTGAGGTCTCATGGGTCCTCCCTCCCATGTACTCTGGCATATCTACTGTTGTCTTGGTGCGGCTCATGTTTGGACAGTCATGCCGGGGAGACATTCCTAGGAGACACAGTCTCACAGCAAACTCCCTGGCCCTCTGGGTCTTCCTATCTTTCTGCCCCTTTCCACAGTGTTCCCTGAGCCTTAGGTGCACATTCGTTTTGTTTGCGTCCATTGGGAGTAGGATAACAAGCATTTTGATTGGTTGTGAGTTTCTGAAAGAGGCTTCCACCTGTTGTAAAGATAAGTTTCCTTGATGAAGGATGAGGATTTGGATATCTGAAGATTTGGAGCTAGGAGGGGAGGGGAGGGAAGGGAGGAGGGAGGGAGAGGGAGAGGGAGAGGGAGGGGAGGGAGAGGAGAGGGAGGGAGAGGGAGAGGGAGAGGGAGAGGGAGAGGAGAGGGAGAGGGAGAGGGAGAGAGAGAGAGAGAGAGAGAGAGAGAGAGAGAGAGAGAGAGAGACAGACAGACAGACAGACATGACATTTGACTTTTTGGGTCTAGGTTATGTCATTCAATATGATCTTTTCTAGTTTCATCCATTACCTGCAAAGATCACGATCTGATTTTTCTTTACAGCTGAATAGCATTCCACAGTGTGTAACACATTTTCATTAATCATCCCTAGGGTGGCAAGCATTTAGGTGGTTTCCATTTTTTGCTTAACGTGAGTGGAATAGCAATGAGCATGGCTGAGTAAGCAGCTGTGGAGTCAAATGCCACCACCCCTTCGGGCAGATGCCAAGGAGTTGTATAGCTGGGTCATATGACAGAATGACTTTTTCCCTTTCTGGAAAGTCTCCCACTGATTTCCATAGAGGCTGCGCCCGTTTACAATCCCACCAAGAGAGAATGAGGGGCCCTTTCCCCTCACCCCCTACAGCATTTGTTGTTAGTTGTTTTGTTAAACTTTGCCATTCTGATAGAGGTAAGATGAAATCTTAAAGTTCTTTCAATTTGCATTTCCCTAAGTAAGTGCTAGAGGAACAATGAACATTTTGTGAGATATTCTTTGGCCATTTTTTCCCTTCTTCTTTTGATAACGCTTTGTTCAGGTCCTAGGCCTGTTTTTTGGAATAGGTCATTTGGTCATTTTTAGTTCTTTATATATTCTGGACATTAGTCCTCTCAGATATTTATCTAGAAAAAAGATAAATCCCATCCTGTGGGTTTCCTCTTCACCCAGTTGTTGTTTCTGTAGCTGTGCGGAACACTTCAGTTCTGGAAGTCCCACATGTCAGTTACTGACCTCTTCCTCGGGCAAACGGGAGTCTTCTTCAGAAAGTCTTTTCATACACCTCTATTATGTAGGGCACTGCCTATGCTTTCTCCCAGCCATTTCAGTGTTTCGTGTTTAGGTGTTTTTATTTTATTTTATTTTATTATTTTTTAAGATTTATTTATTTATTATGTATACAGCATGTATCACTGCACACCAGAAGAGGGCACCAGATCTCATGACAGATGGTTGTGAGCCACCATGTGGTTGCTAGGAATTGAACTCAGGACCTCTGGAAAAGCAGTCAGTGCTCTCAACCTCTGAGCCATCTCCCCAGCCCTCGTGTTTAGGTTTTGGTCCATTGGGAGTCAGTTTCTCTGCAAGGTGATAGGGAGAGGTCTAATTTCATTCTTCTGCAAGTGGATGTCCAGTTTTCCCAGCTCCATTTGCTGAAGATGCTGTCTTTTTCCAGCGTATGTTTTGGGAATCTTTGTCAATTATTAAATGAAGTTATGTGTACTCATGTCTGGGTCTTCAATTTTGTTCCATGGGTCTACATGTCTGTTTTTCTGCCATTACTATATTGCTTTTATTGCCACGATTCTGTAATAAATCTTAAGATCTGGTATGGTAATCCATCCAGCATTGTTCTTTTTGCTCAGCATTGTTTTGGCTATCTGAGGTCTGTTGTGGTGCCATAAGAATTTCAAATTTTTTATTTCTATTCTGTGAGGAATAAGATGAGGATTTTCATTGAGATTGTATTGACCCTGTAAACACCTTTTGGTAAAATGGTTATTTTGACAACATTAATTCTACCAGTCCACTGAGTATGGACTGTCTACCCATTTTCTAATGTTTATCTCTTTCTTTAGAGGTTTCAAGTTTTCATTGTAGAGGTCCTTCACTTCTATGGTTAGGTTTATTCTTAGATATTTATTATCTTTGAGGCTATTGTGAATGTCCATGATCTCTTTCTCTGTACGTTTGTTCCTGGTGTATAGAAGAGCTATTGAATTATGCAGCTTGATTCTACATCCTGCCACAATGCTGAATTTGCTTAGCATTTCTAAAAGTTTTCTGGCAGAATTTTGGGGATCTCTAATGTATAGTGTTATACATACCATCTACAAACAGTGGTAGTTAGACTTCTCTACCTATTTGTCTTATGGCTCCAGCTAGTACTTAAAGCAAAAAAAAAAAAAGTGAGGATAGTGGGTGTCCTTGTTTTGTTCCTGACTTCAGTGGAATTGATCCAAGATTTTCTCTGTTTAGAATGATGCTGGTTATGCATTTCTCTTATGCAACTTTTATTATGTTGAGGTCTGTATGTTCACTCTAGTCTCACATTCTCTGAGACTTTATCATGAAGGAATGCTGAATTTTGTCAAAGGCCTTTTCTGCATCTATTGAGATGATCATGTGATTTTTGTCTTTAAGACCAAAGTCCATCTTTAAGACCAAAGTTTACCATATTTACTGACTTGTGTATGTTCAATCCTCCTGCATTTCAGGGATAAAGCAAACTTGGATATGGAGTATAATCTTTTTTATGTATCTCTGTATTCTGTTTACAAGTATCGTACTGAGCATTCTTGAATCTATGTTCAGTGATATTGGCCTGTGTTTTTCTATTTTTGTTGCGTCTTTACCTGGTTTTAGTATGAAGCAATACTGGCTCCTTCTGTTTCTTTTTCTTTCTTCCTCTTGCTCTTTTTTTTTTTCTTTTTTCTGGTAGTAGTTAAAGGAGGATTGACTGTAGATCTTCTTTGAATGAGTGAAAGAATTCTCTTGTGAATCCACTTGGCCTTGGATTTGTTTGTTTGTTTAAGCTTAAAGGCTTTTTATTACTATCTTAAGCTCCTCATTTGTTATACTTCTCTTTAGGTTTGACTTTTTCTTGATTTAATTTTGGTGGTTTGGCTGAATCTAGAAATTCATTTCTTTTAGGGTTTCCAGCTTAATGGAATATAGATTTAAGTATTCCCTCATAATATTGTGAACCTCTCTGGTGTCTGCTGTACTGTTTCCCTGTTTGTTTCGGGATCTTTTATTTTAGTTCCTCTCTGTTCTTTATTTTGGCTAGTTTGCCAATTGTCTGACAATTTTGTTTATCTTCTTGAAGAACCTGCTCTTAGATTTGTCAATTCTTTGTATTGTTTCTACAATTTTTGCTGTTTTTTTTTTTTCCCTGTTGACTAGTGTTCTTGGTTGTCAACTTGACAGTATCTGTAATGAACTACAATCCAGAAATGGGGGGGCACACCACCTGTGAGAGATTTTCTCCTTGGTTTGAAGTGGGTAGATCTATTTCTAGTCCAGACCTTTGAGGTAGGAAGAAACATATTTGATCCAGATCTTAAGATGGGAAGACACATTTTTTTTTTTCATTTACTCTTTAAGCCAGAAGACACACCTTTAACCTGGGCAACACCTTCTGCTGGAAGCCTCTACAAAGGCATGGAAGAAGAAAGCTCTTGTTCTGGGCCTGCTTGCTCTTGCTCTGCTAGCACATCCTTCCTTCCCTGGCATTGGAGCCTACCTCTTCCGGATTCCAGCATGTACAGAACAGCTGAGACACCCAGCCTTGTGGGACTGATCTCTCCTACTAGATTCGTGGACGTTCCGTTCACAGCTGACCATTATTGGATTAGCAGACTGCAGCCTGTAAATCACTCCAATAAATTGTGTGTGTGTCTGTGTGTGTGTGTGTGTGTGTGTGTGTATGAGAGAGAGAGAGAGAGAGAGAGAGAGAGAGAGAGAGAGAGAGAGAAAGGAGAGAGAGAGAGAGAGAGAGAGAGAGAGAGAGAGAGAGAGGAAGAGGGAGAGGGAGATTGAGATTTATTTCATAAATTCTGTGGCTCTAGAGTACCCTGACTAATACAACTGGGTTTGGATTTGGTTTTCTTTTGTTTTCCAAATTTTTGAATTGCTTTGTTAAGGCATTTATTTGTGAGCCTTTTCTTTCTTCTTCTTCTTCTTTTTTTTCTTTTTTTTCTTTTCTTTTTTTTTTTTTTTTTTTTTTTTTTGTTTTTCAAGACAGGATTTCTCTGTGTAGCCTTGGTCCTGAAACTAACTCCGTAGCCTTGAACTCACAGAGATCTTTGTGCCTCTGCCTCCTGAGTGCTGGGATTAAAGTTGTGCACCACCATCGCCTGCCCCTCTTTCATTTTCTGATGCAGGCACTAGGAGCTAAAGATTTCCCTGCTAGTACTGTTTTCAATGTGTCCCAGAGGCTTTGCTGTGCTCTCATTTTCACTCAGTAGAAGGAAACTTTTCTTTCTTCATTGACCCAATCATGCTTCAGAAATGAGTTTAGTCTCTACAAGTTTGTGTACTTACTAGAGATTTGTTTATTGTCCATCTTAAGGTTTTATTGCCTTGTGATCAGATAGGATACATGGAGTGATTTCAATCTTTTTGACTTGTAAAGATTTGTGTCTCAGGACGTGGTATGTTTTCAAAAGTGTCCATGTGTTGCTGACCGAAATATGTATTCTTTGGTGTTTGAGAGGAGTATTCTGTACATAACCATTTGGTGTATGATATCAATTAATTCTGATGTTTCTCCATTTATATTTTTTTCTGGATGATGCTTCTAGTTGAGAAATTGGGTACTGAAATCACCAACTATTACTAGATGGGTCTTAATCAGTGTCTTTAAATCAAGTAGTGCAATTTTTAAATTAAATTTGGTGATTAGAGTTTGGAGCATACATCTTTAGGATTGTAATGTCTTCTTGGTTAATGGTTACCTCGATTAGGATAAAATGTCTATCTCCTTTGATTATCTCCTTTGATTAGTTTTACTTTCAAGTCTGTAGTGTATAGTGTCAGATAATAATATAAAGATACCTGATTGCTTCCTGGTCCCATTTGATTAGAGCACTTCAGTGTCTATCTTTAAAGCTAGATGTATTCCTTGTAGAGGACAGATTGATGGGTTTTGTGTTTTGCTCCACTCATTCAGCTTGTGTCTTTTGATTGGAGTATCGAAGCCATTGACATTTAAAGCGTCAGCTGAAATGTGTGTTAACTGCAGTTGTCCTGTTGTTGATTTTGGGTGGTGCTGTGTTCTCAGTGGTACTCTGTGCTTTAATAATTGTGGCTTCCTATGTCTTTCCACAATATCTCTACTATGCTCATTTCTCTGTTCAGCTGAAATTATTGCTTTCGGTTTTTTCTTTAGGTAGAATTTGTTGGTTGTAAACTTTTTAAAAGACTGTTTATATAATAGAAAGCTTTTCTTTCAACTTCAATTACAGTGGGTAGTTTTGCTGGGTATATTATTGTAGACTGGCAATCATAGTCTTTTAAGACTTGGAATGCATTGTTCCAGGCTCTTTTCACTTTCAGAGTTTCCATTGTGAAATCAGCTGTTATTCTGATGGGTTTGCATTTATATATGACTTGTATTTTTTCTCTTGGAGCTTTTAGTACACTTTTGTTTGTTATGGCCACTTAGTGTTTTAATTATGATATGTTGTTGGGATTTTCAAATATTGACAGTTTTGTCAGCAAAGTGTTCTCACATCTTACCAATTGTCACAGAGTGTAGTGGAGTCATGCATGTACACACAAACACATGCAAACTAATTACTCAAGGCTCATGTTCCGTTTAAATTTGACTGCACATCCAGAGACATTGATTTTATGGCATTTGCCACACAGGTTATGCCTGCAAACAGAGACACACTCCCACCACTTTTTAAAAAAAGCATTTAGCAGATTTTAAGATGTCTCTGAGTTTGGGAGACATTGGCACTAAAATGCATGTTATAATAGCCTTTGTTTGTAATATCAGATCTTAAAAGACTGATGTCAATCAAATGCCTGGGAAACAGTTTACCCTTATAAAGCTGGAAATTACCATATAAATAAAAATGAACCTGGGAAACATTTTCAAGGAGTTGGGAAATTGAAGATTAAAAAATGCAAACTGTTGCACAGTCATGGGGTAGAAGAATGGATGAGAGTGAAGGATAGTGCTAATTATACCAGACCTACTAAAACCCAAAACCTAAAATATTTGACCTGATTATCATCAAATAAAATGGCAGAAAGATGTACTTGATTTTCTTAATTTGGCAAACATTAACAGAAGCACTACTGTTTGCCTGTGGATGTGTCAGACACCAGGGACCCAGGGAGAAGTGTACAAGTCGTTACCTGTGCTTAGGTGGAGGTACAAAGAGGATACAAGAAACCACCCCTGACTTGACCCCTGGGTATCATCAACAACTTAACATCCTGGAGTTGAGAAATGTGCCCAGGCAATTGGTATTTGTGAGTATGGGGGTTGAGGTGATAGCTTGATCAGCACTCTGTGTACTTCCATGCACACATACAAACACAGACACAAATTAAACATCTCTGAAACAGACAAACCAATTCTATAAATTTTTGAATTTTTTAAGCTAAAACTCAGTTTGAAATGAAAAGACAGATTTCTCACTTCCAATGTGGTAATTAACTTAATAACAGGAATTAGTCTCCTAATGCTTAAAATAGAAATAGGTCATCAATTTAAAAAAAAAAAAGGAAGCTGTTTGTCTTAGAATTTGCCACTTGGTTTTTGAAAATGAAAAAGGTCAGAAAATATTTAACATAGAAACTGATTACATTATGTTTTAGGCAAACATTACTGAAGACACACTGCCTGTGTCTATGGATGGATGACTGACAGGCCAAGCTCTCCAGCCTGTTATGGGGATTAGAGAGAGCTGAGATCCTTCACACTCAGATCTGGGATTGTAACTTATGGTCCACATTGGCTCTGTTGTCCTGGGAACTCGGCTTGGTTAGTAAATATCTCTGAACATACCTTTCCCTCGGTTCACCTGAATAGAGATGCTTGTAAAATGCTTCCAAGGCACGTGGCCCATAGCCAATGCCTGACAGGGAAGCACGTGGAACAAGGATGGTTGTCTACAACTGTATGCTTGCTTTTCCTCCCTCAGAAAATTTCGTGTGGAGCAAATGTTGATTAGTCAAATGTTCTGTATGTGAGAAAGCTGTCAGAAGGATTTTTTTTTTTTATTTTAAGTCTCTACTTGATTTCACTATCTGAATACCTACCTACTAGATCAAAGGAAGGTTCTGTGGGTGTTTGTTTTTTGTTTTTTAATTCTAAAGACACTTTTATGGAGAATGTGACAGTATCTGCAGACCCAGTGCAGAATGGAGCTACTACCTTAGCTCACATACTTGAGTCCAGACACAACTCTATAATCAAGTGACCTGTATCCAATACCCATACTGACTGCCTATGCCCCCCCAGAGCAGGTTAGAGGTTCCTTATCACATATGGACTCCCACTGTTCACTGAAAACCTGACGGGTGCCTTTGTTCAAAAAATAGATTACATTTATCAAGAAAATGGGCAGTGAGCTCGTCAACAGAACTTCAAGTAAATATAGTAGACAATAGTAAATATGGCAAACATGAGTGTGCACACTACTCTTACACAATAGAACTGTGTAAACAAAAGTCAGGCCACATGCCTACACTACTCATGAGAACATATTTGATATATGGGTACCTGCTTTAGAATGGCACACAGTCAACTCTTGTCTTTGATGAAGGGAAAAGTATTGTAAGAAAGTATTGGTCAATCCAATAAGAGGGCTAGCTAACATATAAAGCCTTACTGAAGCACCAACATGTGCTGATCACCAAAACAAGTTCTCAGTAAGTCTCCTCAGAAGCATGGAGGGAACCCTCCTTTTACTCTGATTTGCAAATCTGCACGCATGTGCGTGTGCGTGCATGCGCGCACACATGCTGTGTACATGTACACAGGTTCATGTAGGTGAGGGTGTATGTGGAGCCCAGTGTGGGCATTATGCCATTGTGAGCATGAAGAGGGCAGAGGAGTTGGTTTTTTTCTCTCCACCTTCCTGTGGATTCCAGAGATTAAACTCTGATTTTGAGACTTGAAGTAAGCGTGTTTACCTTCTGAGTCCTCATGCTAGCCACAACCATGGTTTGTGAGACAGGATCTCTCATCTGTCTGGAACTTGACAGGTAGGGTAGGCTGACTGGCCAGCAAGTCCCACCTACCTCTACCTCAGCACTGGGATTTTCAGTGCTAGGCTAAGCTTTTTTAAAAGCAAAGGTTAAAGGTCCCTGGGCTGCAAGATACACACTTTACCAACTGAGGTCTCGCCCCAGCCCCTGACTTAGACATCTTTTGTAAGTGTAAAGTGGGAAGGTGAATAAGGCTGACGTCACAGAGCCAGTAAGTAAGCGAGGAGAGCTAGTCCATGTCAGGGAGTCAGCCAAGTAAGGAAGCTGGGCAGTCTGCTGCATCCCAGAGGCAGCTTGGCAAACTGTCTCCGTGTGAGCATGGAGCACATCACTAGAACACATTCTTGAGAGTCTTGGACGCTATGGGCACGTTCTAACAATGCCATAGTTACAAAGGGGAAATGACAAACTGCTTTCCTGAAATCCCAACATTCAGACTTCCTTGGAAGCAATGAAGCATGTGCTAGTCCACACAGCTGTGTATGTTATCTCCACGGGCCACCAAGAACCACAGATTGGTCACTCACATATTTTATTCAGGTGGTAGCAAAGGCTGAAATTGGTTCAACAAATGGTCACTACGTCTGACTTTGTCAATGTTTTAATCGATTCTAAGTTGATAATTTTTTAAAATAGAACTAGTTTTGAATTATGTTATCACACAGGGCAAACCTCAAGTCATTCCCACCACAATAACTGCAGGGTAATTTACTAAGCGACTTAAAAAACAGACCCCAAGAGTTATCGTCCATTACTGATGTATTCACTAGTTGTAAGAGGATATCTTCCAAGTATTGATAAAAATGAGGGTAAATTCTATACTACAGCTCTAGTCAACCAATATTATATGTATGTAGGAAAAGCAAATGAGAGCGGTAATCACTATAAAATACATCCCCATTGCAAGGAATTAAGACACTTCTAGAGAGCAAGCAGATTCAGTAATCTTGGGAGAGTTTGCACGCTCACACTCATGTCAAAGGATCTTCTACTTAAAACTGGCAAGCGTGGGCCACTTTTCAATCAGCCAACGCTTTCTCCTGCAATTTACCTGAAAGTACTGGTGCTTTTCCATCTACTCCAGTGATGTTCCAGATGGACTGCAACTAACTTCAAAACTATTCAAATCTCAGTATTATCACAGGGAATAGAACGCAATACAATCCAAAAGCAGAGCAAAGAAACAGCATTATAGACACGTGCAAATTACTCCTAAAGTCTACCAGCCAGGGCAGCCAAGAGCAAGTTACACTGACACACAGTCTCTACAGAAATCAGCACGGCTCCTGCTGCCCAAGACTGAAGTGACAAGGTCAGCAGCACACAGTCCATGACTTAACAATACAATTATAAGACTCATCAGCTATGCAGCTCATCGCTGGAATTACTTGATTTCACATAGCGCACATAGCAATCAGTAAATCTGTCTCGTGAGTTTTTGTTTTACTTGGCTTGTTTATATTATTCATAGAAACAGCCTTGCACACTACACAGATTGAGGCAATGAAGCAAAGACAGATTACATGAAAGTTCGAGGGTCATGGCAAGCATCCCTTCATGTCTTTCTCCAACTCTGAATTTAAAGACCACTCGTCGCCAATTCACTCCCATTCTACCCTTAATCTGCCCGCACTGGTTCTATGTAAACACTGTGTGTTACACACAACTCCACCTGATGCCTGTCATCAAAGGCATGGCCTTTCATGGGCCCGGCAGGCTGAAAACTGTGACTGGAGAAGCACAAACTCAAGGTACAGAGGAAGGAGGCAGTCCGTCACGGAGGGTACCCATGCAACAGCAGCAGGCAGGGGTAGGGGTGGGGGGTGGGGGGGGGCGTTACCTAGTTCACTGTCCAGCTCCTCGGTGTGTACCCCTTCTTCTCCAAAGGAAGAGCAGGATTGAGACAGAAAAGAGAAAGACAAATTCAGACACCAGCACCAAGAGAGAAACTCCCTTAGAAAACAGCAGCAAACACGTCACTATAGTGTCCTTACCTGAATTGTGGTTTGTTTCACTGGCTTGGCTAGTAAACTCCTGACCTCAGTGTAAATCACAAAATGGTAAGAGCTGATATTGGCAAAATAATTATACAGCTCATTTCCTTGCACGTCAAAACGTTGTTTGATTGGTTGTAAAAGATGATGAATACCTTTGCGGTTCCCACGTTCTTAAGTGGGAAGTCACTTGTTCCTGACCTTATTTGCAGCAAACAAAGCTATGAGACCTTTCACTATCGGTCCTTTTAATCCTTCAATAATCCTCTCATCACAGAAGCAATTACACTCGCAATTAGAGCATTACTTAACTTAAAAGTAATACCGCTTGAGAAACAGAAGGTGAGGTCAAATTGAGAAAGGAGATTGTATAATGAACCCAGAGCCTTTTAAAGAGGGGCTGGAAAGATCAACTATGTCATGGTGATACATCATCAAGGACGTGGTGCTTGAAGGCCACAGTGAAGGAGGACCAGGGCAGAGTTCACTCATTTGTTTGCTTGGTTATTTGTATATAAGCTTTCTAAGACAATGGTTCAGAAGTAGTCAAGTGAAAATGTGCTCAATTATTTCAGCCAGCAAAACAAGTCAAAATCCTTTCCTTCTTGACTGCCTCTGGCTGTCAGTAAAACAAGCAGGTTATGCCTGAGATGAGAACATGGCACAGCACACAGAGTTCATTTTGGTGCTAAAACCTCCTCAGTGGAGAGCAGGTGGCTGTTGCCTACACCGGAAGGAAGCTGCACAAACACACAGACTATGGAGGGGTCCAAGTCTTTTTCACAGCGCTACATGTTAGTAGTGCCCAAGGCACTTTCTAGACCATCTTAGGCCACTAAACATTTCTCAGCTAGTCCTAGGAGCCAGTCTGACCTCAGGATCCCATTTCTGTCTCCTGGTGGAGTCTACAGACAGGCTTCCATCCCCACCCCCACCTCCCCCCAACCCCCGGCATGGACAGTAAGTTTTGAATGGCGGTCTTTTTTTTTTTTTTTTTTTTTTTTTTTTTTTAAGAGGTTATCAGACTTGAATAAAATCATTTGTAAAAACGCCCATTTAGATATTACCTAATTATGTTTTGGGGAGGGTTTGTTAATTTCTTCCCCTGTGACTATATGTGCTAGGGGCCTGTTACATCAGCAAAGATACAACGACTCACGTACAAAGCTAAACAAAAATGCAACTGAAATTAAGACCATGCCTAATTCTCCAGGGTCACTGAAATGGTATCTGAGCTAGAATGTGAAGGGTGCATGGATGCCAACAAAAATGACTCGAATTTCAGCTCTGTGGCAGCTGGCTGTTTTGCCGTTGCAGTCACCGCAGGGTCTACAATGTAGGCGCCACACAGAAGACATTCAGCAACAGTGACGAACGTGAAGCTGTTCTGAGGAGAAAGAACTGGGCATCTAACTGTCGGGCAGTAGCTCAGTGCGGTCTAGTGGGAGCGAGTGCAAAGCAAAGGGCAGGGTAGAGAAGAGCAAGGACGGATGGACAAGCAGATGAGACCCGGCAGTTACCGAGCAACCGGAGAGCCACAAGTGAAGACCCCTTCACCCCGACCGACCGACACTGTAGAAGACGGCTGAGAGCAGCAGGGAGAGGAGCATCGAGGTAGGAGACACGTGTGACCTGGCGAGGGATGGTCCAGGCAGGGAAGAAAACAGGGAGGGGGTCCAGAAATGTTTAAGAAGCATGTGAACTGAGCTGACTCATGCATCAGAAATGGAGGTAAAAGGGACAGACGGATGGGATTGCCGAGTGTGCGGCCATTTACTCTCAACTAACACGGGCAACAACTAGCAAAGGCTGGTAAAGGGTCAAGAGTCGGGTTCTAACGAGCCCCAGTCTGGAATCTCTTTGAGACAGCCTGTTGGGACAACAACCGGGCAACTAAAGACACTGACCTGGCACTAGAAGGCAAGGTCAAGACTTTTAATGGTACTAGACTGAGATCAATGGCCACAGGTAATTAATACACCTTGGGTCCTCACTCATTTGAGAACAGCAACAGAAAGTGCAGCATCCTCGCAATATTTAAGCATAACAGTGTTGTGTTGCATTCTGTGTGCAGGTGAACCTGGGAGCATAAGGCAATGCAGGCACAGTATGTGTGGGCAATAGTGCATTCTTGGTCTGTGTCACAACAGCAAACAGGAGCGCAAGGCAGCTCTGTGTTTACTAGCATCGGAAAACGCAAACTGACGTGTCATCATATGATTACATGTTTATGCTGTCTGCACATACATATCATTCTAGATGAATAAAACATATGACTCTAATGTTGAAGAGATAATTACTGAATGAATTGCACTTGGTATGGACATATACTTGTGTTAAAGGAAATACTGGTAATATAAAGATGAAAATTTGGTAACAAAATCATTAACTCCTCTTAATGCATTTATTCCACGGCAATTTTTCTCACTAAAAGGTTCTGTAACCTTCTGTCATCTATAAAATTATAGTACTCTGTATTTTCACACATTCCCAATGTATTTATAATGGATACTGACCCTGAAGACCCTATGTGATAAAAATGGCTAAACTGCCTTCAAACTCATCTCTTGTCAAAGAGATTAAACTTGTTCTATGAAGTTGTACTAAAATACATTCTAAAGAATGCATGTGAGGTTCTCATCTTTGAAAATTGAAAGTCTTTTGAAAACATTAAACAGAATCCTCAAATACTCAGATAGCTGTTACCCCCAGTGTATGAGAAGCAGCTCTGATCATACCTAGCCTACGCCTTCTTCAGCTATGGGAACAAGGATCCAAAATATAATGAGCACCTGATCATGCCTCTCAAATTGGAAAAATACATATTTCCACTTGGACTTGCTCCAATAAATGTAGAACATGCAAATCTATATTTATCTCATGTAATCTGCAGCCATATGCAACAGGAAACTCTCAGAGTACAAGGCTTTTAACTGTGTGATACTTTGAAACACAGTCTTGCATTTTCCAAACATCACATTTATGTATTTGCAACAATTCTTCACTTCAGGACAAATTAATTATACTACAAATTCAAATGCCAGAATTGTATTGTATAATGAGCAACAAGGCAAGAATTTGTCTTTTAATGTGTTCCCAGGAGGAAGGAAATCTTTGTAGAACTCGGGTTAGATCCCAGTGCTAAAGAGGATGGACATGCTCTGCCTTCACCTCAAACCCCCCACCCCCCCCCAGTTTGGGAGATAATTAGAAACTCCAATACTTGAAATAACCTTTTTTGACAGAAACTGTTAGAGTCAGAAGGAACGTTTGGGAGATGAGGTAGCAGCTCTAACACCTGCCTCTTTGAGGAATAGCCTTTCAAAAAAAATTGTGGGTGTATTTTAAGCTACAAATATATTCCCAACATGTCAAGATCTTCCCGTTGCTCCCTAAACTAGAGAAACAACAGCCAAGAAAACCTCTTCATTGCTTCCATGGAGCTTTTACCACACAGGGTTAGGGTCTAGGACATTAGTGTGTGTGGAAAATCAAACTATCTTTCATTTCTATACCGTGGAGTGCTTCTCTAGAGTCTTTTCCAAGTTCAAGGCAGAAAATGAACTTGCCTCTATTTCCAACAACTATACTGGAATATACAAATCTTGAATTGTTCTTTTGAAAGAATTCTATTTAAGTCCCTTTTGCGATCTAAGCCAGTGTGCTTCCAGTAAAATCCAACAACAAAAACCACTTCAATGTTAAAAGCTGATTTACCTTTCGATCACTCTTTAGAAAAATGTGCCCATGTAATCAAGCCCCCCAACTTGCTGATCCTAAGACCTCTTAGTCCTTACCATCATCTTCACATTCTTCCAGAGGCTTCTGCTGTTTATTCAGGCACCGAGGGTCTAACCATGATGTTGTCTTTGTGTTATGGCTGAAATCCAGAGACAAAAAAAAGATGAAATTTCTTTAAAAAGAATAACAACAAAGTACAAAGACAGAAAAATCACAAACACTTGCATATCTGCTCATAAACCAATGAAGAGATGCATTCCAACAGTACAGGCAAACCACTAGAGGACTGGAGGCTGGAATGATAATGGCCTAGGGCGAGTCTTAGAAGAACATTTCCCTAAAATATAATCAATGAATTACTGAATGCTTAAAATATAATACCAGCTTTCTTTTTGAAAAAGATACAAAGGACATACTTTTCTTATACAGTCTACTCATCTAGACATATTCTTCAGTCTTCATATTTGCCAAAGAATAAAGGTTGGTTTAGTTTACGTTTGTCTACGACTTCAATTTAGAAGACTGAAATTCAAACAAGGCTGCTATATCACTATTCTATCATACAAGCCCTTTCCTTACAGTGGGGAACCCCTCTATCACACAGCACCTTAAACCTACTCATACGCATCACTCTCCACAATATCCTAACTTAGGCATTTAATGAACTAGTTAATTTACTTATTTATCAGTGTGTGAGCACATTCATGCTATGGAACATGTGGAGGTCTGAGGACACCTCACAGGAGTCAGTTCTCTTCTTTCATCATCAGGGCCCCAAGAACTGAACTCTGGCATCAGGTTTGTGGGGAAGCACCTTCACTGGCAAGTCACCTCACTGGTCCCTAACTTAGGCTTCAGAGAGGTCAAAGGCAACCCAAATTACCTACTACAAGTAGAATCAGGCTATTAAGGAAAAAAAAGAGAAAGAGTAACAGAGATGCTGTTCAAATGCCTTCTGGAGAGGACAGAGAAAAGGTCTCAACAGACTGACGGGGGCCTTCTGAGATCTGAACTATCTCAAGGGCATTGCCCTTCAGTCGCACTAGGAATGTCACAGGCAAAGCGGGAAGAAGACGCCTTTGTGCTTCCCCAAGTGGATCAAGACACTGGAGGTCAGAGTTCTGCCTGGGCCTGATTCACTGAGCAACTACGTGGGTGAGATGGGAACGCCAAGTCCAAGAACTCTGGCTAGAAACTAGATATGAAAACAAGATATGGAGAGGGGGCAAAAAAAAAAAAAAAAAAAAAAAAAAAGCATTTGAAGTTTCAGCATGAATCCTCGTTTATTCCGAGTTTAAAGTTCAAGCTATCAATGTAAGAGGAGGCACAGAGCTGCACCAGGATTTTAGACTCAAATTTTACTAATTGTTAAAGAGAAAATTATGCCATTTCACCTAAGTTAAATAACAACAACAAATTTAAAGTAATACCATAATTCCCATCATCACTCTGCTCTGTGGGGCCACTCGCCGCCATGAGAGTCTTATTTCATATGTTAGTTTATTTCATTCTCATAATAACCCTATGGGGACAGTAATGAGCAGTAAAGTTACTATCCCCATTTTACAGAGGAGAAAAATGGAAATACAAAGATGAAGTCTGCCCGAGGACACTGCCGACACATGGCAGACATGGAACTGGAATGCAGGGAGTCATACAGCCCAGTCTGAGGTCTGCACTGGTCTCCTGTGATGCGGCAACACTACACCGCTCACTGTCGGGACACCGGTATGCAGTATTTTAGAAACAAACCTCTGACTTAGTTATGTTTCTGTTGCTGGGATGAAACATCATGATCGAAAACAACTTGGGGAGGAAAGGGTTTATTTCATCTTACAGCTTGCAGTCCATCCTCCAGGGAAGTCAGAGCAGGGGCTTGATGTAGTTACTGATGCAGAGGCCACCGAGGAGTGCTGTTTACTGGCTTGCTCAGCTTGCTTTCTTAAATAACTCAGGACAAGCTGCTCATGGGCTGACCCTGCCCACAGCAATCATTAATCAAGAAAATGCCCCGCAGGCTTGCCTACAGGCCATGTTGTGGAGATGTTTTTCTCAACTGAGTTTCTTTTTACCAATGATGGCTAGGTTTGTGTCAAGTTGACAGAAACCAACAGGACAATTAACCCTTTGCTGACACACAAACACATAATTTATTTATGCATAATCTTCCCTTTCTTATTCATTCACAAGACCTCATATTAATATCAATATCACAATATAAAACATTTCAGTCTTTAAAAAGTCACTTTAAAAATTCAGTCTGTCTAAAAGATTCAAAGTCATTTTCAAAGTTCACGTTCTCTCTAAAATATCTAAACTCTCTCAACTGAACTCCATAAAAAGTAACTTATATACTTATTTCAAAAAGGAAGAGCCAGAGCCCAGTTACCATTAGATCAAAGCAAAACCAAACTCTAACACTGTAAATAACCCAGTGTCCAATGTTGGGACTCAAAATCTTCTGGGCTTTAAAGGGCTTATGCAGCTCCACCTCTCTTGCTCTAGCATGCTGAACCCACACAGTACATTTCACAGGCTCAGGCCAGCTCCAATCCACAGCTGCTGCTGTTCTTGCAGGCTGTTCCACAGTACTGGGATCTACAAAATGTTAGGAGATAACTACAGAGGCACCCTTACCAATGACTTCTCCTAGCCTCTCTTCAGGGACTCTGACCCTGCCACATGATGCCAAGTCTCAATCTCTCTCCCCAACTCTTAAATCCCGGGGCTTCTACAATTGAGGCTGCACCATGACCAGTGGTCTCTCCTGGTCTCTCACAGTGCCAAATCTCAGCTGCTCTCCATGACCACGTCATACTTTCAAAACCAGTACCACCTAGGGAACCCTTACACATTACCAAGTTCAGCTGCCATCATGAGGTACAGTCTTGGCTCTCTCTGGACCACAGCTTCTGTGTGCTAACTAACCCTGAGGAAATACTTCCAGACTTCCGATAGCCAATGATGCTGGCCTCTTCCTAAAAACCACTAATTTCTCAGCTCCAGCATCAATTGTCCCAGTAAAGCAAAGGTTTTACTGTGGGGGTGCTGGTCTCTTGTTAATCACAGCCAATTCTTCAGCCCTAGCTGTCCAGGACCACAAATTGTTTTATTGAAATTATCAAAAGGCCACAATAGAGTCTATAAGGGACTCTTAAAACCCTCTAAAATTTCACAAGTTAGGTTTCCATTATCACAACAAATGTCAGTGTTCGTATATTCCAAGCTCCCACAAAACAGCCCTCTGAGCTGCGAACAGTCCAAAGTTCTAAAGTCCTTTCACAGTCCTTTCAAGAACAACACAGTCAGGTCTGTCACAACAAAATCCCACTCCTGGTTCCAATTTATGTCTTAATTATCTTTCTGTTGCTGTGATAAAAACACCATGAACAAAAGCAATTTGGAAACGAAAGGGTTTATTTCATCTTATAGCTTAGAGTCAATCATGGAAGTCAGGGTAGGAACTCAAGGCAGGAACCGATACAAAGGCCCTGGAGGAATGCTGCATACTTCTAAATATGTCTAGGTATGTCTAGGTTTGTGTCAAGTTGAGGCATAATAACCTTTAATTTGAAATAACTATAGAGCGTCATGTCACTATAATGAAGAAAACAGCTAGATTCAATATACCTTTACCTGGATAACATCAATGGCAACATCTTTACAAAGCTATTCACTGGGACAGCTAGGACATGTATTATTGTGTGTGTGTGTGTGTGTGTGTGTGTGTGTGTGTGTGTGTGTGTCCCCGTCCCTCTCTCCATTTTTTAAAGACCGGATCTCATAATGCAGGTTACCCTCAAACTCGACATTCTCGTGAGATGTGGGATTTTCAGGTACATAACCATGTTGGGTATTGGTTTCGTTCTTATTGAATTTTATTTTTCACTCTTTTTATTTTAATGTCTTTGAGTTTTTGTTCTTTTTTTTTCCTCCAGTACTTGGGTTTGAACCTGTGCTGTAGGCATACACACAAGCCTTCATTTGTATCCTTATCAGGGAAACAACACCATATAAACATCATACAATGTTGCTCTTCTATTTTCTAAAACATTGTGTAGAAATGGTGCTCATTCTGCTCTCACAGAATTCTCCAATGTGAAACCATGCAGGTCTACAATTTCTTTTTCAGTATTTTAAAATTATAAACTCATTTTCCTAATAGTTAGGGGCTCCTTAAAAGATCTTAGCTCATACTAGATGAGCAACAGTCTACCTCTTGAATCACTGTGATTTGTTAAATGTTTATATGGAGATCTGCGGCCACATTTCCTTAGTATCTTGTAGAAATTTTCAGATTGGTGATGATTCCCAGCTTGATTAATACTGGCAAATTTCTGTTTTTCATTCTTTGTCCTTTTCAGTTCTATTAAACCTTTGAAGAATTAGCCATTCCAGACATTTTCTCTAGGGTTCAGTTCCATTGACTGCTCTTCTTCGGTCTCCCCTGAGAAAAGCTTGAGAGTGTGTGCTAAGATTTATTATTATTTTACCTGTATAAGTGTTTGCCTTTATCCATGGGCACTACATTGTATACAGTTATCTGTGGATGCCACAGAGGACACCAGACCCTCTAAAACTGGACTTTGTGAGTTGTCAGGTGGGTGCTGGGAATGGAATCAGGTCCTCTCAAGAGCAGCCAGGGTCCTTAGCTGACAAGGCATCCCTTATTTTGAGTTTGACTTAACTCTTCTTTTTCTAGGTTCTTGAGATAAAATTCAAACTACAGACCACAGCTGTCTCTTTTTTAAACACTACACATTTACCTCTGTCATTTACTGGGTTTTGTTCCACTCTGATACGCAGTATTTTCATTTAATTTGATTTTCTTTCTCAAGCTAAGTACTAAGAAGACTAAGGCTACAGGATTACAAGTTTGAGGTCAGAACGGTTACAAAGAAAGACTCAACCACAGAAGTGAACAAAAGCAAACAATTTCTTTGAGAATACTTTTCTGAATTATTGGTTCTTTTTCTTTCTTTTTAAAGAAGTCTTGTTTGTTTGTGAAATGTTTGTTTTTTCTGACTTTATTACATAATATTATGATGTTTAGTCTTTTATGATTAATACTTATTATAGTTTTTCCTATCCTTTTATGTTCAGCATACCTCAACTGTTATAGCATTAATTAATTTCCTGTAGTTACTGATAATCCCTGACTATGCTCCTGCTTTCCAGCTCTTTTCCAGCTTTTCTGTGGGCTGCTGGACTTGAGAAATCCTTTCTCTTTATCTGAACTACTTTTATTGTTTATCTAGCTTTTGAAATGGTTGCTTTGGGTACGCCTTAGTTAGGGTTATTATAGTCATGTTGAAACACCATGACCAAAGCAACTTGGGGAGAAAACGGTTTACTTCTCTCCTAGTTCCATGTAACAGTTCATCACTAAAAGCAGTAAGGGCAGAAACTCAAGCGGGGCAGGAACCTGGAGGCAGGAGCTGATGCAGAGGCCATGGAGGTGGTGGTAGGGAGGGATGCTGATTCCTGGCTTGCTCTCCTGGGCTTGCTCAGTCTGCTTTCTCTGGCCCAGGGGTGGCCCCCCACAGTGGGTTGGGCTCCTCCCCACAAATCAATAATTAAGAAATGGCCTACAAGGCCTGGAGAGATAGCTTAGCAGTTAAGAGCACTGGCTGCTCTTCCAGAGGTCCTGAGTTCAATTCCCGGCAACCACATGGTGGCTTACAACCATCTATAATGAGATCTGATGCCCTCTTCTGGCGTGCAGGCATACATGCAGACAGAGCACTTATACCTAAAAAAATACATAAATAAAGTTTCATAAAAAAAAAAAAAAAATGACCTACAGGCTTGCTTGCCTACAGCTCAGTCTTATGGAGACATTTTCTCAACTGGGGCTCCCTCCTCAATGATGACTCCAGCTTGTGTCAAGTTGACATAAAACTAACCAGTACAGAGTACTACAATGCAAATATTGTGATACCATATCTTATCACATTTAGATAGTAATTCATATATAGTTATCTTATTACACTTATATATTCCTTCATATGTGTGTGTAATAAAATCTACTGGTGTTACCATTTTCCCTGGTCAATTAAAAATATAAAAATCTTAGCTACACTTATATTCTTTTACTTATAATTAGCTTACTGCTTTTTCCTAAATTTGTATAGAAAAAGAGTGTTTAACTTTTTTATTTCAGTCCTCTAAATTAAGAAAAATCAAGAGGTAAAGAAAAGTTTTTCTTTTTTATATTTTCGCTTTTTTTATTGTGGCTTCCTGCTGTTCCAGAATTCTCCTCTTCGTGTAGAGGAGGCTCGCTGATGATTACCTTTCCTAGCACTGGTTCATCTACGAGCACCTCATCCTAAAGGTGCTTTGAGTCTACATAGACACTGAGTTATTTCCTATCTCTCAGGGTCCAAACAGCTAGCTCTTCCTACCTTCTAGTCTGGTGGCAACCTTCCTAACACTTCGACCTTTTAATACAGTTCCTCACACTGTGGTGACCCCCTAACCATAAAATTACTTTGTTGCTACTTCGTAACTGTATTATGCTAACTGTTATGAATCATAATGGAAGTGTCTGATCTGACATGTTGGATATCTGATAAGTGACCCCTAAGGGGGCGGCAACCCACATGTTGAGAACCATTGTGCTAGTTTTTTTGATCAGTTGTTATATTAAGGTGTCATTTCTTCTATTCAAGATTTTTTTTATGTTTAGTTATGATGGTTTCAAAGAGAAATGTCACCATAGGTTCACCTATTTGGACACTTGGTCCCCAACTGGTGGCTCTGTTTTAGGAAGTTACAGAAGTTTTAGGATGTGGGGTCTTGCTGGACAAAGTCACAGGGCGCTGGGGAGCTTTGAGAGTTCATTGCCTAGCGTTTCTTCTAGTTCACTTCTGTGCTTGCTAGGCGACAATCTATATGATCAGCCAGCTCCCTGCTTGGGCTACCTGCTCTGGTGCCTTCCTGGCCCAGACAGATTCTCCTTCTGCAACTGTAAACAGAAAAAACTCTCCCCTAAGTTGCTTTTGATCATGACTATTTCTTTACTGCAGCAACAGAGAAGGAACGCGAAGATGATGTGCGTTTTCTTTGTGTGCATTCAGTTTGAGCTCAGCTGCTTTCTGCAATCCTGATAAATGTGGGAAATTTCGAGACACCGACGCTTCCACTTTCCCCCTTGCCCACTCACTGTCTTTTCCTAAAACGTTGATCACTGATGTCAGATGTTTGTAATTGGCCCCAAAGCTCCTGAAAGTCCGTTCCTTTGCTTCTCTCCCAAGTTCTATGTGTCGTACGGGTCAGGTAGTCTGTTTCCCACCTCCACATGCAGCCCCTGCCTTCTCTGGATCTCACTCTGATAATGACAGTGAGTGCTGCTGAACCCATCCACTAGGCTTTTTTATTTTTATTTTTTTAAAGTTCAAGGTTTTCTTTTTATCTTTTCTGCCGTTTTGCTGAAACTTTCCATTACCTTTATTTGTTATAAGTATGTTTATAATTGACAAGTGAAGGATTTTGTAATGGCTGTATATACGGATATATGTACTCATTCATTCATTCATTCATTCATTCATTCAACAAAATCTCTAAATGTTGCTCAGGCTGGCCCTAGATTCTCCATCCTCCTGCCTCAGTCTTCCTAGTGCTGAGACTTCAGGCTAGCTACCATGCCTAACTATAATGGGTATTTGTAAAATCTTGAAGAGACAATGCTAACGTCTCTGCCATCTTAGTATTGGTATCTGTTGATTGCTTTCTCTCACTCAACATGAGATCTTTCTGGCTCTTGCTACAAAAAAATGTGTCTGTCTGTCTACCTATCAATCAATCATTATCTATTTGTGGTACAGGGAATTAAACCCAGGGCCTAACATATGCTAGGCAAATGCCCTAATGCTAAACTATAACCCTTTTTATTTTTAAAGAGGGTATTGATATGTTGCTAAGGAAGGCCTTTAAATCCTGTTGCCCAGTTCACTGAATGGGTGAATTTCAGACTTGTACCAACAGGTCCAGCTAAGAAGTGACTTTTTTTTTTTTTATTAACTTGGATATTCATTGCATTGTATTACAAAACTATGGATTTCACTTAAACCTACTTTGGCTGGCTTGACACTGCTCCAGAGAGTTATAGATGGGCATTGCCTCACTTTCAGGGACACTAGATGGGGAAGTACATCCTTGTCCCCCTATCTGGGGAGGTCCATTCCAGCTATTTAGGAGATCTTGCTTGATACCAGCCCAGCTGAAAGGGACAGAAGCACCTCACTACTGTTCCAATCCAGGAGCTTCACCTGTGGGCTCTACCACAGGCCCGAGATGGAAATCTGGACAACACCCTAGAAGGGAAACAGTACTTTGCGTCTACGGGTAGGGAGGAGGTCCACATCCTCTCCTCCCAGTATTTGGGTGGAGAATGGGCAGGCAGCATTTGTTTTTGCCTCTCTACAATCAACATTCCATCTCTGCCACAAGTCTTTCAGAGAGTACCCTGGAAGCAGGTTTAGGCTCCCATCGGACTATTAAGGGGCAATATCTAGGTTCCCTCTTTTAGTGGCTCTTGGGGGCAAGGATAGGACCCTGGTATGTTCTGTGTTGCTGTCTGGGGTACAGGAACTGTTCACCAAAAGCTGTCTGAATTGTAGGATTCCCCCTCCTTTCCCAATTATTCAGGTAGAGAAAGCAGGCTTTCATTAGGACCATCTGTTTCTCTATCTGCTAGTGTTTCTGAGTTGTCAGTTTCTTTTGCTCAAAGCCTAAGATAAATGAGTTAAAAAGAAAACTCCAGGAATGACCTGCCCATGGCTCCTTGGAAGACCTGTTTGAGAAAGTCTGCTCCTTCGGCTCCTTTCAGAGTCCTCTTATTTCATTTTGTACACAATGTACAAGGGTCCTAAGTCTATGCTTTGTCTTGAATGTTCTTGTTTAACTTGTAAGATTTTAGGTTTTCCAAAAACTGTAAAACCAGTCTAGTATTTTAGATTTTTTTCAAATCCATAAAACACACAAGCATTAGATTTAATTCTGCTTCAACTTGTGATTCAATACAAGACATTCTAAGTTCTTTTCAGAAGGAAAACACCATTGAAAGTTTAGTTCTGTATGTGTATGTGTACATGTGTAAAATTAAGGCTAACATATAAATGGCATGTGTGTATGTATGAATGTTTATACACAGGTTTGTTTTTTTTTTAAAGTGCTGGTGATCAAATCTAGTATTCACATACAGAAGGCAGGAGCTCTACCACCGAAGAACATCTCCAGTCTCAAATGGACTATACAGTTAATACTAATATCTGGAAAGTCAATGTCATACTTATCAAAACCATATGTTTTGATATTAGGGTAATGAAACTGGTCTCCGAAAAGCTATGTTAACTTGCAAAGAGTATGTACTTAAGCTAGCCAAAGTTTTTTTTTTTTTTTTGGGGGGGGGCTAGCATCTCACTTACTTTCTTTTCTAAAATTTACCAGTTCAGTCCTTGGCAAAATTACAGGTTGTTTCTTTTCCAAGAATGTGCATTTCATACATTATTTGATATTGGGAATGCCTCTATTACACTTTCTTCTTGCTAATGGACATAATTTCAAAGGCAATACGTTATAAATCCTAACTATGGAAGTCTGAACTTGAAGGTGACACAATTTCTTTTAGCAATGTTGAAATTCATCTGCCATAACTGTGAGCGATGAATGCTTCTCTGTGAAGAAAAGCAGTGATGGCTTACTACATCAACCCAAGCGCTCTACACACTGCTCCCGCCAACCCGCCAGCCTGGGTAGGTTCGAGACCTTCTATCCTTTTACAGATACGGAAGAGGTTCAAAGAGGAGCAAGGCTCTCAGCTCACACAGCTGGGAAGTGGAGAGAACAAAGCGCTGACCACTGTGCTGCTCCCATCTCTGTGTGTAATGAGCATCTGCCCTTAACAAGAAACCCGCAAGAGCCATGGGTGTCTCCATCCTCTGGCTGCACAACAGCAGAGCTTCCTCTCATGTCTCACAAACTTCTTCCCAGGTGGGTTTTCAAAGCAGCTTTCTCCCTCGTGCCCTTTGTGTAGGAGAATTGTACTTTTAATTTTTATTTCCCTTTTCTGGTAAAAAAATATATGGCATATATGAAACTTAAAACCCAGAGAAATGTGGACTATGATTAGGAAACAAGCCCCTCATTTAGATGCATGCCTGCATTTTAGAAAGTTGAGGTGCTTATATGTTCTTCTGCAATGCCTTCCCTTGCTGGTTCACATAATAGTAGACCATTTATGTGAGAATAATACATTTATCTCTAGTTCTGTTTGTGCATAATTAGAGCATTGTATTATTGCTTTAACCGAGTAATTGCCCCTCCCCACCCCAACCCCCCACCACTGTCTGTCTATGACCTATAAAAAGCGGTGCATGTCACCACCAGCAGATTCAAAACACTACATTTAAACATGCACTACCATTGTTAGGGGAGCCAGAAGACTTTCGGATTTTCAATTATAGGAACTATATTAGTTTTCTTTTCTCTATTTCTGCTAGTGTTACTTGTTTAAAACTTTAATTACATACAATTTTAGCCTTTCACATCTACATGTTTTCAAATCCCTATTTACCTGTCTTATGCAATAAAATTAGCCCATGTCGGTCCACGCACCGAAACATTCGATGTAAAGCTATGAAATTTCTTCAAGAACTATAACAGAAAATCTTTAACCTTGAGTTAGTCAATGATTTCTCGTTACCACAATAAAGGCACACTCCACAAAGAGAAAAAAAAATAAACCAGATCAGTCAAATCCAAAGCTCCTTGACTTTGAAAAGCTATGAAGAGTCACACTTAAGAAAAATCACAACCACACTTGAAAAAAAAATCAACAAAATTATGTCCATAATATATAAAGAAGCCTCAAAACTCAGTAGTAAGAAAACTGAAACCAGTTAAGAAAAATATGTCAAGTATTTACCATTTTAATGGGAAAATAAAATGGTTATTTATTATAATTTTATATCAAGATTCAGTTCATCTAACTCCTTCAAGAAATTATAGACCTTCTGCTCCCTAAACCCTTTCACACGAATAATTAAGAATGATACGGATAAAAATGTTTTATGTGAAGCTTGTGTAATCAGAATACCACTGCTACGTATGTGATCAGTTCCCTCAGGCCTAGCTGATTTCCAGAGTAAGGGGACAGGAGGCAGAGAGCCAGAAGGGTATTTTCAGGTAGAGAAAATAGTATACTTTACTCTATAAAATAGACTTCTCCATTTTCGGTATAGGCCATCTCCCAGTTTTCAGGTAGAGGACCTAAGTTATCCTCTGCAGAAAGAGGTAGGTACTGAGGGAACTTCTGAGAAGGGTCCGTGATGGGAGCGGCGAGGATGCTACTATTCACAGGCGGGAGCGTTGCTTCTTGGAGAGTGTGCTCGTCCTGGTCTCCAGAATCGGCTGCTCCATCAGGCACAAAGGAGAGAGAAAAAAAAACAAGCACAAAGCTGTTCAACAACACGCTGGGAAATGCATGACGAATACATCTACGATCTTTCCCCACACGCATTTGTGATCCGAGATTTTATTAACAAATATTAATTATGATAATAATGGCTTTCCTTAGGTCATTTTCATACATGTATATAATGTGTTCGGATCATATGAACCCATTCACCTCCTCTCTCATTAATTCCTTTTGTCTCCACACCTAGCCCTCCTTCTCCTTTACTCCCTTTACTCTCTCCTAGTGACCCAGGAGTTTTTCATCAGCATGTTTACAAAAACTTGTGTGTCTTGCCAGTGGTGATACCACTGAAGAAAATGCCTCTACCTGCTCTAATCAACCATTAACAGTGTGTAAAGCATCACAGAGTGTGCAGCCTCGAGAGCAGCTTCCTCTTTCATGCCAGGCCCAGGCTTACAGCTGCAGGGAATTCAAGGATGCGGCAGTGACGTCATGCCCAGAAGTTAGGGTTCCACACCACTCTTTTACAGCTCTTATAAATTCACTCATCCCTTCGTCTGCAAGGTTCCCTGAGCCTTGGTGAGGGTGTTATAGATGTCTCATTGATGGGTAGGCTTTTAACAATTATTTAATTTCTGTGCCGTGTATCCCTGGTGAACACAGTTGCAAAAATTCTCAATAAAATACTTGCAGACCAAATTCAAGAACCCATCAAAAAGATCGTTCATAGTGATCAAGTTGGCTTCTTTCCAGAGATGGTTCAGGGATGCACAATCTGTAACTGTAAACTGTAGTATGTCACATAAATAGACTCAAAGACAAAAATCACTTGATCATTTTAAGAAAAGCAAAAACCGCCCAAATCCAGCTTCTACCTTCTTAAAAGAACTTATCTTTTCCTAGTTGCTGGTTATCCACTATGGCTACTGTTTCACTTGGGTAAACAGAAAGAATCAAAATGATTAGCAAGGCCAGGGATATGGCTGTCGTAGAACATCTGCTTGGCACATGCAGGGCCGGGAGATCTAGCTCGAGTACAGAAAGGAAGCACCCAAACAAAACAAAACGCAGCAAAGTGTATTTGAAAAGAAACAAGACAACAATTATCTTGAAGATATCAAATGAAGAAAGCAATGTATCAACTCAAACCCTAAGGATTCTATACCAAAATGTCCTCAGACTGATCTGCGCTCTCATTCCACTGAATTCATTTGGTTTCATGATTCAGGAGGGGAAAAAAGATCAAACTGAACCCACAGACTCTGTGGCATTTTTGTAGGTTCTTGTAGAAGTGATTTAGTCTCTCAGAGTCACTCCCCTATAGACATTTCTGAGTTTTGATAGGCACTGGCGAAGATCAAATAGTGACAAATTAAGCTGGAAAGATTACAAAAGTTTAGAATAAAGAGACAGCTATGGCAGTGAGTCAGAACTGAGACTCCTTTGGGAAGCTAAAGAGACTGTTCTTGTGAAAACTAAGACAGTTATCCCAGAACAGTATCGTGTGGGTGGACTAATTGGACTTGGATCCTAAGAGAAGGCTCTAAGTGAAGGTGTCTCCTTGCCTCCGTATTAACCAGAAACATCAAGGGTGATGTCATCAAAACACCCATAAACAGCACTGTTGACATCCCTGCTGACTTTTTATAGAGGAGGATGATATTAAACGTCAATCTCCATGAAGCTTCAAAAGACAATAATCAAGATATAGTCATTTTCTGTCTCCCATAGTCACTCCCCTGTAGACGTTTCTGAGTAAAGCAAAATAAGGGATAAAACTGGGTCTCAAGCTGTCTGATGAACAGCTAGTGAGCTCAACACATGAGAAGGAGTCCCAGAAGGTGAATGGCAGCATGCCAAGCCTACAAGATGAGCAGCTCTACCACAACCTAGCACCACTGACTAGGCCATCTGGAGGACTTCCCTGGCCAACATCTCTCCCTTCTTATTTTGGTGCCATCATTAAGGCTCCCGTTTGGAGGCCATTCTGTGTCTGGGTGGTCCAGATAGAAAGAGACACAAACCAATGTGTGGTTCCAAGTCATACTCTTGGATTTAGGAATATTCTATCGTGTTGGTTTTTTCCATTGGTTCAGGAACAGGTGGACGCTGCAAGGCTAAGCAATGAAGGGCTGGTGTCTTAGTCACATTTCTACTGATGTGATAAACAGTCCAAGACCAGAGGCGGCTTGGAGAGGAAATGGTTTATTTCAGCTTACAGTTGTAATCTACCATGGAGAGTTCAGGCCAGGAACTCAACGCTGGAACCTAGAGACAGGAACTGAAGCAGAGGCCACAGAGGAAAGCTGCTTACTGCCTTGTTCCCTATGGCTTATCGAGCCTGCTTATTTATACCACCCAGGATCGCTTGCCCCTGGGTGGCCATGCCCCCAGAGATCTGGGCCCTCCCATATTAACCATTAACTGAGAAAACACACTACAGAACTGCCTACAAGCAAACCTTATGGAGGCATTTTCTCAACCAAATTCCTCTTCTTAAATGACTCTAGCTTGTGTCAAGTTGATATAAAACTAACCAACATATAAGGTATAGAAATTTTAGTGCAGCAACTTGCAGCCTGTTGATGCTGGAATAATCAAGCAGACAGGTTTCTAACACTTGATGTGCTGCTGGTGGTCCTTCTAACATGGCTTAGCAAGATGTATGCAGAGAAAAGCAGAGACAGAAAGTGAAAACACTGCCTAAGATTCCAATGGAGCCTTTGAGGTCATGTCTGAAACCAAAGCTGTTCCTAGGCTATTCAACTGCTTAATGCCTCACTTTCTTTCTCAAACCAATACAAGTTAAGTTTTATGACTTGCTTCTCCTTCTTTTGGAAAACATCAAATGGCAGATCATGCCAGTGTGGCGGGAAGCCTAGAGAACCGGAGGCCCAGGACTAGGAAGCCACGGCAGTTTCAGCCAAGGATTTGGCAGAGGTCTTGGGGCCATAGTAGTGGTCAAGGCCATGGCTATAGTCAAGGCCGTGGTTGTGGTCAAGGATGCAGGGCTCATGAAGGTAAAACCAAAGACAAGGGGTGGATCCCTGTCATCAAGCTGGGCTGGCAGGTTAATGACATGAAGATCAAGTCCCTGGAAGAGATCTTCTGTTCTCCCTGCCCATTAAGGAATCCAAGATTATTGATCCACCCCTCCCCCCAGGCTCATCCCTAAAGAATGAGGTTCTGAAGATCATGTCAGCATAGAAGCAGACTTGGACTGGCCACAGGACCAGGTTCAAGGCTTTTGTCACTATTGGAACTACAATGGTCATGCTGGTCTTGGTGTTAAGTGCTTCAAGGAGGTAGCCACTGGCATCCGAGGGGCCATCATCTTGGCCAGGCTTTCCATCATTCCTGTGTGGAGAGGTTGCTGGGGAAACAAGATTGGCAAGACCCACACTGTTCCACGCAAGGTGACAGGGCTCTGTGGCTCTGTGTTGATGTGTCTCATCCTTGTCCACAGAGGCACTAGCATAGTCTCTGCTCCTTTGCCCAAGAAACTGCTGTGCTGGCTGGTATTGATGACTGCTACACGTCAGCCAGGGGCTGCACTGCCACCCTAGGCAACTTCGGCAAGGCTACCTTTCATGCCATCTCCAAGACCAAAGTCTCCTTATCAGGAACTCACTGGCCATCTTGTGAAAACCCATACCAGAGTCTTTGTTCAGAGGACCCAGGCTCCAGCTGTGGCCACCAAATAAGAGATTTTATACATGAAAATTAAAGTGAATTAAGTCTGTTAAAAAAAAAAAGCTTACTGTTGTAAATATTAAAGGTATGTTACATTTGTTTATGCTGTGGAATATTTGTTTAATGATGCATAGATGTATTGCATTCTTCTATGTTGCATTTGTTTAACTCTGTGAAACTGTGTTACTTTGCCTATCTAAAACACCTGATTGGTCTAATAGAGAGCTGAACAGCCAATAGCTGGGCAGAGAAAGGATAGGTGGGGCTGGCAGGCAGAGAGAATAAATAGGAAGAGAAATCAGGGAAGAAGCGATCTAGGAGTGAGATAAGGAGGAGGACTCCAGGGGCTAGCCACCTAGCTACACAGCTAGCCATGGAGTGGAGTAAGAAGTAAAGAAACGTACATAAGATAAAAATAAAAGCCCAGAGGCAAAGAAAAATATGATAATTTAAGTTAAGAAAAGCTGGCTAGAAACAAGCCAAGCTAAGGCTGGGCATTCATAAGTAAGAATAAGACTCTGTGTGATTTATTGGGGAGCCGGGTAGTGGGCCCCCAAAGAGCCAAAGAGTAAAGAAAAAAAAAAAACAAAACAAAAAAACAACAGTTTGCAACTTACATCTAAGAGTATAGATCAACAGAAATCTAGAAAAACTGAAAGGAAATCAAACAAAAACAGAAGGATCATCTTAAAATTATACAGATATCAATATGAACTGAGAAATTAGCAAGAATGTAGAATGACTCCACAAAAGTCAACACACATTCATTTCTGACATTTCTCTGGATGTTTCAAATCTCATGTGTCCTAGAAATCCCCAGACCCACCACCAACTACTACTAACCACTTGCCTGGCTCGTTGGTGCAAAACACAGGATGGAGGTAAAATTTTAAAGATGTGGTGGTATTGTGTTCCCCAATATATTGTGCACCCTAATAAACTTATCTGGGATCAGAGAACAGAATAGCCCCTAGATTTAGAGGCCAGAAATTTGTGGCACACACACCTTTAATCTTAGCATTCCAAAGGCAGAGAGATCTATCTGGATCTCTGTGAGTTCAAGGCTATCCTGGAAACAGACTCATGCCTTTTATCCCAGGAAGTGATGATAGAAAGCAGAAAGGTATATAAGGCATGAGGACCAGAAACTAGAAGCTTTTGGCTTGGTTAAGCTTTTAGGCTTTGAGCAGCAGTTCAGCTGAGACTCATTTAGATGAGGACATCAGAGGCTTCCAGTATGAAGAAACAGGATCAGCTGAGGAATTGGCAAGGTGAGGTAGCTGTGGCTTGTTCTGCTTCTCTAATCTTTCAGAGTCCACCTCAATACCTGGCTCCAAGTTTGGTTTTTATTAATAAGACTGTTTAAGACCCATGCTACATAAAGGGACTTTGGCGGGGGGTGGGGGAGTGGGGTGTTGAACTAGGGTTTTTCCTCTGTGTAGCCCTGGCTATCATGGAACTCACTCTGTAGACCAGGATGGCCTCGAACTTACAGAGATCCATCTACCTATGCCTCCCCAGAGAGATGGATTAAAGGCATGTGCCTCCACTGCCTGGTTTAAAGAGACTCTTTTTAAAAGCACCACATTGAGGAAGAGTCAGTTCATATAAGAACCACGTTTTCATACAGTTCTCTAAAGAGTGGAAGGACATAAGATAAGGTAGCATGTGAGTTGTTTAAAGTCTTAATTTATGTGCATGTTTATTCCCAACTGGGATTTGAACTCAGCTTCTCAATCTTGAGCAGCAAACACTCTTACTCACTGATCTATTTCTCCAGCCCCTAATTGTTATTTTTTTGTTGTTGTTATTTTTTTTTAAACATTTTTGGTTCCCTAAATAGCTGTGCACTTTGGCCAACAGAATAATTCTACTGTCATTAAGTACATATAAGAAGAATTTGCCTTCAGGGGCTCCTCTTAGCTCTATAATTCAGGGACCATTTGTAGAAGACTGTTCCACTACCTAGTTCAACCATCAGTCCTGTGGTTAGTGTCTGCTCATTGTGATGTCTGCTATCATCACATAAAGAAGGCACAGGCTATGCCCTCAGGATGCATGTGGCCATTATTCCCCTGTTGTCCTGCTATTGATGTTGAATGTCACACAGGCATGATTATGGGGTACAACTTCTTCAAATGATCCAAGCAAAGGACAGCAGCAATATCAGGTTATTTTTCATTGTCCTGGTGAGTATCATTTTTAATGGGCACATAGTACTTCTACATTTGGATAAGAGTGTCACCATTTTAGCAAAGCCAGTCTAAAACAGAGCTAAGGCCTCATTATGCCACTGGTGTTCAAGAAGCTGTTAGCTCAGAGCAGCTGGCGGATTGCAACTTGAAGAGGTATACGGTGCAAAATGCTTTGAAGCAACTCCTTTTACACATATATCACAGGAGTGTTAATTATTTGAAAGCATCAGTTTGAGTAAGTGCACGACAGCGCCAGTGTTCTGAATTAGTATTCATTCAACATATTCCTGACATACTGAAGTTATCCTATTACACAGACACATCGAGCTACCCCTCCCTTCTTTTCCCTCTCCTTTTCCTTTCTCCTTCCTTTCTCCACCCCACCTCACCCCCATCCCCAGATGCAGTACCTGGAATCTCACTCCGAACTTGCATGCTGGGTGTGCACTGTACCACTGAGCTATCCCCCCAGTGTAGATCATCCCTTTGGAGGACATGCTATTTGCTTTCTTGGTACTAAGGTGGGAACCTAAAGAGCACAACTAGTGATCATTTGGCTTCCTGTTTTGGGTATAAACTAATGATGAGACTGATTTTACCAATGATGATCTAGGAACACATGCTGTCCTTAGATGCTAGACTTTCAACTGGGGGTGATAAAAAAAAAAATCAGGTTTTCTGAGACCTGGCTTCTACTAATAGAAACATATAGTAGTTAAAAACAGGAAGCCCACCAATAACTGCAGCTACTACCATGAATTTGGTCTTGTTTTCTACTAAGAAACCCCTTTAACATGTATGTAGAAGACAGGTAAGGGACATGAAACAAACCCCAGGCGACTACTCCTGGGAACAAATCCTGGAGGGTACTCCTGGGGCCAACTCCAGGGATCCTCTCTTGGAGCCTACTCTTAGGGAACACTACTGTGGTCTACTGAAGACCACTCCTGGAGTCTACTCTTAAAGACTACTCCTGGAGCCTACTCTTGAGGTTTATTCCTGGGGCCAACTCCTGAGGTTTATTCTTGGGAACTTACCTTCGGGAACCACTCCTGGGGTCTAGTCCTAGAGACCACTCCTGGCACCTAACTCTGGGGTCCACTCCAAGCATCTACTCTTGGGGAATATTCCTGTGGCCTACCGAAGACTACTCTTGGAGTCTACTTGAGGAGACTCTTCCCGGGGTCACTCCTAGGGACTACTCCGTGTGCCTACTCCTGGCATCCACTCCTCAGGACCACTCTTGAGGTCTACTCCGTGTGCCTACTCCTGGCATCCACTCCTCAGGACCACTCTTGAGGTCTACTCCCTGTGCCTACTCCTGGCATCCACTCCTCAGGACCACTCTTGAGGTCTGCTCCCTGTGCCTACTCCTGGCATCCACTCCTCAGGACCACTCTTGAGGTCTACTCCCTGTGCCTACTCCTGGCATCCACTCCTCAGGACCACTCTTGAGGTCTACTCCCTGTGCCTACTCCTGGCATCCACTCCTCAGGATCACTCTTGAGGTCTACTCCTCGTGCTGGCAGAGCTGCTTCACTAAATCTGGCTGCTAGATCTTCTTTGGGGACCTCCTCTTTGCTGGGAGTTAAAGCATGATTCACTATTCTTATCTGCTGAACTACTACGATATTAAAGTATTAGAGGTTTTTAAAAGAAATGGTAACACTTGTGCATGGTCTGTTTTCGTTTTGGAAAAGAACACGATAAACACACAAAAATATTCCCAAGGAATGAAATCAGTGGAATTTAATAAAAGTATGCATAAGAATGGCAAATATCTTCTAGATATTGCAACTAAAGGTCAGCCACTGTCTATTCCATTCTAAATAAAAAAATGGAAAATTTCACAGAATCAAATTCTTAGAGAAAGTTAGAAGTGGCCTAATTCAGCCATTTTATACACAAATGAGGCTATGCATATTGTCTATAAAAGGAAAACCAGCACAAGCCAAGCCATAACACCTAAGCGCTCCTTCTTTACCCAATGTTTCTCACAAAAAGGTTGAGCTACACTATTGCTGATAATAAAATTACCAAAACTTTTTATTGCCACCTCAGGATTCTGAATTTAATGTCTGGCAAAGCCTCTGAGAAGTACAAAAGGCGATATATGGTGTTCAACTCTAATAGCTCTTTCTTGAATATCCTATTGAATTATGTTGACTGTGGTGGTGGGTAGGCATACTGACTGACCAATCTTTTCACTCACTGTGGCTAGGTCTAACTAGACAATGACAAAAGTCTGCTGATATGCAGAGAAAAGGATCTAACATGCTGAAAATGGATAAACCATCAATAGCTACAATTCTGAGACAGAAAAGGAAATAAAAACATAGGCAAAGTAGAGGAAACAAGATGGACTTGTAAATCACATGACATATTAGCAACTCCATATATGCTATAGGCTGTGTCTGTGCCACGGTGGAAACAATGAACTACACAGCCATTTATATAGCCACTACATTTTGAGCTACAGCATACAGATCAAATCCACACACTGTGAAAAATACGCTCACTAACTGAGAACATGCACCCCAGCCTCTGGTCTTACAGTTCCTGGAGGCCTTATCCTTAACCATCCCTTCATAATATGTATCATCTCAGTAACCCATACTCTTTAATGCAGCATGCACATGCACTGTGGAACCTTACAATATTTATTTTTCTATCGTTCCCCCTGTAAGATATACAGTGAAATTTGTACAAGTTAACTGAAGACCTGATCTGGTTCCATTATATCTTTACCTAGATGAGAAGAGGATGCTGGGAGCTCACCAGTATAGCCTCAAATGACAGCAGCCTGATCAAACAAATTTTCATGTTTCAATTCATGATCAACCATGATCATGTCTCATGATCTGACCCCCCATAATAATAAATAAAAATAGTCAAACAACAAAGTAAAGAATTTTTTAAACATGTTTTTTAGTATTTAGTAGTTTGGGTGAAGTTCAAAGACTCTTAGGAACAAGCATGGTACGTAGACAAGGAAAGACAAGACTGTCCCCAAGTACCCTGTGGTCACAGTCTGAATCTTGATAACCCCAAACACTGGTTGGAACCTTTCTGTAAAGACTCCAAACACCACTTTGGCACATCTGTTCAGAGGAGACATAATCTGTTCTTACCTGTAAAGCTACTGTTCATTTCAGGAACATCATCCTCCTCCTCATTCTCCGTGTGGACTATGCCAGCATTTTGCATATCATTGTAGGACTTTGTTCGCTTAGGGGTCGACTGCTTGGAGCCGGACTGAAGGCTGTGCAAGGCATCCGTCGTGGTCACTTTCCCACTGACTGGCTGGCTGGGAGGTTTGGGTGTCCCATAATAGTTTCCTAGGTGATGGAGAGACACATTTGCATGTTTCAAAATGAAGACTTTTTTTTTCCAGCCCCAAGAATTCACATCCAAATCTCTTAGAGTATTAAAAAATGAAGCTGGAAAGCTAGAACATGCTGGATTTCATTTCCAGAATGAGTTATCAAAGGCGTCTTTCTATCTATCTAGTTACGGGGTTACAGAAGGGAAAAGGAAAGCCACAGGGTTTTGATGCAAAGGAGCTAGGATAAAACCAGAAGTGGCTGTGCTGAATAGAGGCGTTTCATTGTCATTACATTTGAATTTCAATGGGTCATCTTTTGATATAGGCAACCACACAAGGCTGAATCCCATTAAGAGTTGAGTCCCACAGAAGACAAAATTCATGACTGCCAAGATCCTCCCAGGCCTCAAAGGTCGAGGTCTCTCTCTCTCTTCAAGAGGCAACCGGGGCGCTTCGGTAAAAGGAGGGCAGCGAGCACCACGTGGCACCTCTTAAACTGAATGGCAGGGTTGACTATAGGGGTTGTGCCAGGTAGGAACAAATCCTCGCCAAGTTTCAACAGAAAATTGTTCACTGATGCCCCCTGGGGGAAATCACCCTTCATGTAATGGTCTTCTTTGCTTCTAGCCATCTTCAATTCCTCCATGTTTGGGAGGCCCCCCCCCAACTCTGCTAGGCAATTATGAATGATACATGAAGTAGATACTTTTTTTTTTGAGACAGGGTTTCTCTGTGTAACAGTCCTGGCTGTCCTGAAACTCACTCTGTAGACCAGGTTGGCCTCAAACGCACAGAGATCTGCCTGCCTCTCCCTCCTGAGTGCTGGGATTAAAGGTGTGCAACACTACTGCCCAGGAAAGTGGGTATTTTAATATTTAGAAATGTGTACTTTATTTTCATTTGTATGTTTGCTCATATGTGTGTATATTCACATGTGTGGAGTGTGCTTTTATACTTGTGTGCATGTGCCATGTACAAACCAGAATGGTCAACCTTACATGGCATTCCTCAGATGCCATGCACCTTCATTTTTGAGACAGGGTCTCTCCTTGGCTTGAAGTTTGCTGATTCAGCTAGACCAGCTGACCAGTGAGGCCCTCTCCACCTGTCTCCTCCTCCCCAGCACTGAGATTACAAGCACACCCTATTACACCCTACTCTTTTATGTGGGTTCTGAGGTTAAACTCAGGTCTTTATAATTACATGACAGACACTTTAACTATGTACCTAGTCCCAGATACGTATATTTTAAATTTGGTATAATTACTAAATCCTAACTAGTAAATTCAATTAACTTTCAAAATGAAAAACAATGCTTAAAAAAAAGATTTATTTTAACCACATACCTTAATTTTCATAAGAGAAAGTTAATCAAGTGCTCTCTTTGAGAACACTTATACTAACATTGCAATAATACAGAGAAGATATGCACGGCCCCTGTGCAAGGATGACATAAAGCCAAAGTTTACTTAAGCAATATTAAGGTGGCTCAATGTCATTACCAGTTGACATGCCAATGTGGATGGGAAATTTCACAAAGCCCCACCTCTACATAAAGAGCCACAGTCAAGCAATGGTTGCTGGAAGAGGGAGAATCAGTTTTCTCCAACCCCAAGTGGTCAGCGTTTGAGAGAGAATGGCAGTCATGAAGGAATTTAAGGGAGTTTGGGGGGTATAAACGGCCTAAGTACAGTACTCATGCATGAAATCCTCAGAAACTTAAAAAAATTAAAAATTTAAATAAAGTGGGTAATGGTGGCACACGCCTTTAATCCCAGTACTCGGGAGGCAGAGGCAGGAGGATCTCTGTGAGTTCAAGGCCAGGCTGATCTACAAATTGAGTTCCAGGACAGCCAGAGCTGTTACAACAGAGAAACCCTATCTCAAAGATCAACAAAACAAAACAAATTTAAATTAAAAAAGCAATCAATAAGTGGAAGAAATAATGATAGAAGTGATAATTTCCTTCTGCAAATTTATGTTTAAAAGCAAGTGATTTTGAGATTGTCTTAAATGAAACTTTAAGACGCTTGTTCCAATACAAAAAAATTCTTGAGTACTTTCTGACTAATCTAGATTTGGAAAGCATGTGATATTCAGTAGGGTAGGTGCATTGAAAAGAATGTGCTTCCATCAGGCTTTAACTCTAACTACTCTTCTGTTTTCTTTTATTGGGACACCTGCTTTCTTGTAGTGTGGTTTTATGGGGTGGGGAGTGGAGGATAGAGGTATGGTCTGGTTTCAGGTAGCCCAGGCTAGGCTGGTCTACTGCCTCTGCTTCCTGGGGCATGAACTGCCACTCTCTTTATACTCGCTGGGATCCACTCAGAGCTCCAAGCATGCTAGCCAACCTCTCTAGCAACTAAGCTACTTCTCCAGCCCTGCAATTAAATTTTTTTAAGAAAGGAAGGCTTAATATTAATGCAATATTTTTAAAGAAGAAACTCTTTAGAATTCTTTTCAATTTTTTGGGGTATGTGTGTATGTGTATGTCTACATGTATGTGCTGTGCTTGTTTGTATGGGTGCCCGTGGAAGCCAGAAGAGAGCATGGGAGACCCTGGACCTGGAGTTATTAGAGATGGCTGTGATCTGCCCAATGTGGGTTCTGGGAACCAACTTCTGATCATGTGGGAGAGCAGCAAGTGCTCTCAACCCAGTCACTCCTCCAAGCCTAACATTTGTTTCTTCAAGTTGTATTTTGAATCAATAATTTTATTAGCACACATAAAACTATTTTCTTTTGAGATGGATATAATAATTCATACCACCAGTGAACTCTGGACATACAAGCTAATAAACACAGGAGCGAGAAATGGAGCCACTGCTCAGCAGCTGAGAACACTTGATACACCTACAGAGGACTTGGGCTCAGTTCCCACCACCCAAATGGTGGCTCACAACCATCTGGACCTTCAGTTCCAGAGCATCTGGCATCCCCTTCTGACCTCTGTGAGCATAGGCATGCATGTGGTACACATAGGTACAGGTAGGCAAAACAATCCTACACACAAATATAATAAATAAACCTTAATAAAAAAAAAACCCATGGGGGCAAAGGGCACCATGTTTAAACTTTGAAGACCCCAGTTGGCAGTCTCTGGTAAGCTCTCGCTGGAGGCTTTGGTTAAGACTTAAGCTCTCACACAGTAAGTGATCTATCAGTCTCTTACGAAGAAAAATCTTTCAGATTCTCAACTTATAGGCCAAGAAGTTGGGAGGAAGAAGCTGGAAAGAAGACAACCTATAATGGTGTGAGAGGCTAACCCTCACACAAGGAAGAGCTAGCAATTATGTAACAAAGAAACACACTTCATCTTTCATAAGTACAAGGTCATGGAAAGACTATTCTATGCTTTCTTTAAAGGTATGCCTAGGCCAAGTACAACAGTGTTTGTAAGGTTTAGGAAAGTAAGACTGTTGAGTTAAAATTAAATCTCCATAGAGAATTGAACAAACAAACAGAGATAAAGTGCTACTGAATTTAATTTAATCCCTCCCCATTACTAATATACCAAAAGAGCACACTCATTTTAGAACTAGATGTTGAATGAAGGCTGATATCTACAAGTTAGAACCTACTGTAAAAAGGGAGGTAAAGGATGGGACCCTGCACTCTTAATTTCCTAATTATTGTTGCTCACAAAATTGTCATTTTAAAACTAATTTACTCTTTGATATCCAGTTTATGACAGAAATAAATGGCTAGGAAACAAAGTTTCATGTAATTTGACAAACACATGTAGATTTTCCAACAAACACCTGTCCTCAGTTTTCAAGTTAAAAAAGCCTAGCAGATTTGTTGATACACCCCCACAAGTTGTTTCCCATGTCTACAAAGCAGGCTCGGAGACAGATGACTCGCATATTATCAGGTGAACCATATAAAATTAAAACTTGGTGAACATCAACAATGTAGTGTGCCTTATAATAATGAATAAATGTGCATGAGCAATGCTGAGCAGCCTTGGCACTGCATGTCAATAAAGCTTGTAAGAGAGAGCCCACAGTTCCAACTCACCATGACAATTTCCAAAAATCCTCAAAGAGTCTGTAAGTTGGCCTTTGAATGAATTCAAATTTGGATGCATCTATGTGGATCCTGGACTTTTAGTCAACAAGAGTATAACATTGTAGACTGTCTTTCCCATGTAACCGCAGGCAGGTGGGTCATGTATCGAGAGTCCCACAGTTACTCTAGGACTCTATTGCCTGTATCTAGTGTCTTGGAGTTTGAGATCCAAACTGTGCCTTCCAAAAAAACTCCACCTTATCAATAATTCCCAGTGTGATCACTAAGTAGGCCAGGTCCAGCCAAGGTAGAAGCACAAACCTAACAGAGAATGTGCAGCATGTACATAAGACTCTGTGTGAAGGACATAAATAATCCGAGGCACTGCAAATGATTCAAAAATTAATTAAGCTTATTGCTTGGCAGGTTGCATCATTTCTGTGAGCCCTGAACCTGGCTGTCCCACAGTCTCCATGTTACCCAGCAGACACTTCCTGAGGTGCCCGGGCTTCAGCCCAAGTGGGAATGTGTTCCTCTTCCTCCAGTATTTTCAGAGCAGGTTCTACAATAAAACTCAACAGGGGTGGTGGGTAGAGAGGGAAAGGAAGGCAGGGAAAGAGGAAGGAAAGGCTGGCCTTAATTAACAGGCACAATCTATGGCCATGACCAAAGCCAAAGAAAATCCTTTCTAACTCACACTTATAAATTAATGAAGGCTGCAAATCAATTTTTAAGAGCTTTATAAAACATTTAAGGAAGACTGTACTATCCCTGGATTTTCAGCAAGAATGAATCAAATCTGAAGCTTCTCAGCTTACACAGTTATAATTTCATTTACATCCTAGGAGAGAACCTTTATTCTAAGTACTAAGTGTCGTACTAGCAGTAAGATGTAAAGATATAAATCTTTGTACATAGTGAATGACAGTATTCTGAAACGTTAACGGGCAAACAGTCTAGGAACATTAATTACAGATGCTGATCCCGTAGGTCAGGGTGGGCCTGATAGTCAGGATTCCAACCAGATATCATGTTATTCCGCAGCACCTCAGGGTCTCTATGTTTAGACAGAGAAAACCATTCCCCGTTTTGTAGGAGGAGTACAGAGGGCTCTTGTAGGGTGCCACTGTTAGTTCAGCAGAAATGAGGAACCCCTTTTCTGTCCTCTTAGAGGTTAAGCATTTGAAAATAACCAAAAGCCCAGAAGGAAATATAGACAAAACGTTTCCAATGAGGGCAGCATCAACTGCAGGTGATGAAGATCCCTTCTCCTTTTGGAGGGGGTGTTTCTATTCTACACTCTCCTGTATAAGCGCAGACAGACATCTGTACATCGGTGAACAAAGACATCCAGCTCATCTAGTTTGGCCTTGGCCTCGGGGCCCTGAGGACTCTGCTCTGGTCCTCCCCACTCTAAGGCTGGTCTATAGCTGTCTTCTGCATGCTCTTTCACTCTGCCTCCACAGGGCTTCATTCAGGAGCCCCTCACACTGGGCCTCCTTATCATCTCATGGCTTCCTTTGTCCCTCATCCTTACTACTACTTGTCCTCAGGATATTATCTCTGATACCAGAGGCTGGATCAAAAGCTGTACTCAGCCCTGCTGTGTTAACAGGGAGATCCATACCAGTCCCTTTCTAACATCTTCCTCTGCATGTATCAAGTAGCTTGATTCAGCATCAGTTCTCACTTCTGGGTTATGAATTCTATAAGGCAGTAACCACGACAGTTTCTGTGCACGTCTGTGTTCCCTGAGGGCTGCCAGAGTCTATAAGGTACACAGTGTCACTCAGTAATACTTTGTGGAACATAAAAAGAAACAAGTAGTGACAGCACACATAAATCCCAGCCGAGGATCGTCCTAGATACCAGTACTGTGGATCCGGTTTTTAATGACATGACTCATGGCATTTCTCTCCACTCCATTAGTTACACCTGAATAACATATACCTATACTACTTTGCCATGTGTGTGTTCAACGCATTAGATATTCAGAAGACTCCCATCACTTTCTCTCTACTATTCCTTTTCCCACATGCCCCACCCTGTAAATGTGTATTTATATATAAAAAGGATAATAAGCCAACATCCTATAATTAGATGTTCCTCTGTACCCATGACTTTGAGTATGAGACCAAAGAAGAGACAAACTAGTGTTTATAGTTATCTCACAGCAAAAGGAACAAGTAGTCTCATTTTTCAGTTGAAGGAAATGAGAGCCACATAATTTGTAAATGATGAAGGGCATTAAAACACAGAGCGGCTTGTGTCTCACATCTACACACTCAACTCCAGAAATCTCTAAGGGTCTCTGAGCAAGAAATCAAGTAAAATTTTCCTAGCTCCAGCCTCACCACCTTCAAATGCAGGGAAAAGCCACTGACAGCACAGGGTTCCTTCGGTTACTTTCATTATCAACAGAGAACATTCCAAAGCAGAGTGTGCCAACAGAGCTTATCACACCAGACGGCTCCCAGGGCCCGCCAGAGACCAGGACTCCAGACGGTCTCCTTTTCCTCAACGACAAACATGAACTCTCTTCACCCCACTTTATATCTCTGTCCCCCAAAAGTACACTGCCGGCAGCTGCTGCTCTGCAGATCTTCTAGGAAGCAAAACAATCCCATTATTGAGCACAGACATCCCCTTTCTAATTAGCATGCAGAAATATGCAACCCATAACTCCTTCCAGGCTGAAGGAAAATCTCCCGTGTGGCTCGAAGTGTATAATCGGTCTCTTCTACCCAGAGGCATTTGCAAAACAGGCATGTTCAGAACCCAGTCCTATTGAATAGTTCATCCCTTCTAAACTCTCTCCCAGGGAAGTCCCAAGGGTGGGCACTAAGGCAGCAACCAGGATTGCAGAGTAAAAATGTCAGCACAGAAAAAAAAAAAGAAAGAAAAAGAAGAAGAACCAACAGGGATGGCTCAGTTGCTTTATTTCCGGCACTGTATCAAATAAATTAGCTCAGTGCACCATTAGAAAGTTGGCCCAAGGAGTTTATTCTTATTTCCTTTGATTTGCTTTGATACCTTGTCTGTCCAGGAAAAGGACAAGGCGCTGGTTTGAGCCGATTCAAGGTGCAAAGCTGATCACTGGCACACTCCACTAACAACTTCTATGCCTTGCAAGAGGGTCTGTTGGGAGCACATGCAGCTGTCAACAGTTACTACTGCGGAGGGGACAGTTCCATGATAGAGTCGGTGCCCACTCCTTAAACCTGGTCCAATTACAGCATTGCTTTCCTTCTTTTTTGAGACAGGGTTCACTATGTAGTCCAGGGTAACCTAAAAATCATGCTCCCCTTTGCCTCCTTCTCTCTGTCTACCACAGCCTCCTAGTGTTTATTATCTTGGCAAATGTTAGCAACCTAGGTCTAGATATAGAAGACAAGAGGCTAGGAGGATTATTGTCACTTATCTCTTCTTTCCTTCTGACAATGAACAACAAATACACTACCAAATTCAGCTCTTTGGTTACAGAAATATCTCTAGATTCAACTACTACCATCACCCATACAGTTCACAGCTAACCACAACACCCACTGCCAGATAAAAAGTACAGTAGGGTGTTCTGTGGTGTGTGTGTGCGTGTGTGCACGTGCATATAAAAGTGAGTTTAGGAGCATGTGTGCTGTGCTGCATGTATATGCATGTACTGCTGGTACATGGGGTGTACGTTGGTCCTTGCCTTCCATCTTGCTTTGAAACAGGGTCTCTACTGGATTCCTCGTTGTACACTCCAGGCTCACTGGCCCATGAGCTTCCAACGGGTCTCTCATCTTTGTCTCCCATCTCACTGTGAGGGTCTTGGAGTTACAGACACATGCACTACAGTGTCCAGGTTTTATGTGGATTTGTGCTATGGCATTGAGCTTTCTGAGGATTCTGGGAATCCAAATTCAGCTCAAAACGTGTTTGCTGTACAAAGCTGGTGAGTGAGGAGACAGGTTCTAATGTGGGACTTTATCTCTCCTTGAATAATTTTTTATTCAAAAAATGGCACTGAAATCAATACAGTGGCCAGCTTTCATGGTTAATTTAAATTCAACTTTTAAAAAATTATCAGTTATTCCTTTGAATATTTTGTGTGTGCATGTGTGTGTAAGAGGGAAGGAGGGAGAGAGAGACAGAGAGACAGAGAAAGAGGGAGGCGAAGATATGTGTGTATGTCTGAAAGGATCAGTGGCATCAGATCTCTCTGGAACCGGAGTTGTAGGCCACTGTAAGCTACATGACATGCATGCTGGGAACTTTACTCAGGTCCTCTGCAAGAATAGTAACTGCTCTTAATCACCAAGCCATCTCTCCAGCCTCAATGTATGAATTCACAGTAGTTGCAACAGCATGCACAAAACTCTGTAAACCCAGGCCAGAACAAATCCAAGCATGGTGAAGAGAATTTGGCAAATGATCCCTAATGACATCTATTAGCTGACAAGAGGGAGAGTCTTCTCTTAGTCCCTGGTTAAGTTGACTACTCTTTAGTGGAAGACCACACCTCCAAGACTATTTGGGCAGCACAAATTGGTCTGGAAAGATTTGGGAGCAGGGGGGGAGACATACAAAGTGTGTGGTAGAGAGGATGGGTTTAATCTGGGAAGAGTTGGGGGAGGGGAGTGAGAATGACTAAAAACACATTGTAAGAAACTCTGAAAGAAGTGATAGGAAAGAAAAAAACCACAAAACCTCAACTGTTCAGGAGCTTGAGAGATGGCTCAGCATTAAGAGCACTTGCTGTTCTTGCAGCAAAGGACTAGCATTTAGTTCCTAGCACACATATGGAGTGCCTCACCAACCACCTGTAACTTCAGCCCCAGGGGATCGTGATGGCCAGTTCTGGACTCCATGGGCACCTGTACTTGGGCACATAGGCACATACATATCATTTTAAAAAGTAAAAATGAATGCACCCGTTGAGTCTGAAGAGCCTTAGCAGGTGAGTGGCTACCATATGCATAGTTGAAAATACAGTGGGTGGGCTACACTGAACAAAGCTCTCCATGGACAGCGCTGGCTAGGGGAAGCCGAGACAGGCTGCTTCATGCCCCACCCACAAGCCACCATGCTAACCTCCTCTGTACTCAACACAGTCAGCTTTCAGCTCATGCCTTGGGTGCTGATGACTGGGCTCCCTTGCTATCTCCAAGCAGTTCACCTGACCTTCCACAAGCTCCCCTCTTCCAGCTGCTTCCTCCACCAGCTGGAGACAGCACCTGCCGTAGCCTTCCCGAGCATGCTGCAGAATGCCCTTTCAGAATGCATTGTGCTTTTGTTTTGTTTAGTATTTTTGGTTTTCCCAGACACGGTTTCTCTGTGTAGCCACCCTGGCTGTCCTGGAACTAGCTCTGTAGACCAAGCTGGCCTCAAACTCACAGAGATCCACCTGCCTCTTCCTCCTGAGTGCTGGGATTAAAGGTGTGGGCTACCACACCCACATTCTTCCTTTCTTTCTTTCTTTCTCTCTTCTTTCTTTCTTTCTTTCTCTCTCTTTCTCTTCTCTCTCTCTTCTCTTCTCTCTCTTTCTATCTATCTGCCTGCCTGTCTGTCTGTCTGTCTGTCTATTTGCCTCAGAACCTGAGAGGTTCTAATCCATAATTAGATGGCTCTCTTCCCTTGTTTTGGCCCTGTGGCAAAACAAGGCATTGGGACATGGAAAAGGTGCATGCCAAGGTGGAGCAATCTGTTCATGTTATGTGGCTAAGAGGCAAAGAGAGAAAGAAGCCATGTTCTCAATGGAGTGTCTGTCCTGTGCCAGGACAATGAAAGCTACGCAGTAAGGATGAAGCTTCCAGGTGAGTACCAGCTTGCTTTTTCCACATTCTTTGACTCAAGTATATAGTTTCTCCAACAATACAGTCTCACCATCAAGTCCAGAGCGAAAGCAATAGCATTCCCCTCAAGAGCATATTCCTTATGACTTCCCCAAAGCATTCTAAGTAGACTGATGCCATCTTTTAAGAGTCCCACCACTTGCCAACAGCAGCCCGGGCTAGGAAACTAGCATTTTTAATGCACAGCTCTTGAGGACATTTATCTGAACAAAGGCAATCAAATACAGTTATTTTTAATGGCATATTTAAAGAATACCCTGTATGGTTTGGTTTGTTTTTAAGGAGAAGAGCTGTCTCAGCTCAGAGTTTCAGAGTGCTCAGTTCACAGCATGGTAGGCCTGGAAGTAAAAAGTGTTGTAATGCCAGGCTTTTCCTTTTTGGAATTAGAAGCCAAATAAAATTCCAGATGACAAAAAAATGTGGGTGGAACCTGGGAAATAAATACATATACTTGACTGGCAGGTCCACTGGTTTACTAGAAGGAGATGGGAATATGCTGTGTAGCAATTTACGTAAGGTGTGTGTGTGTGCGCGCTAACACTGACTGGGAGTGTACCTGTGCCAGGCACTCAGCTAAGCCCTTTGCAATCACTCCCTCGTTTAGTCCTACTCACACGGAAGTGCTGTAATTACCAAGGGGAAAATGGAGACTGAGCCTAAAATGATTTGCCAGAGGAGACAGCTCCACGGCACAGGGCTGAGACTCAGATCCAAGGGGTTGTAGCCTGCTCCTGAGTGTCTCCCACCAGACACAGCCACTGGTGAGGGATGGTCCAGGGGCAGCAGGCGAGAGACAGCCCTCTGGGGATCTAGTAGCCTTACCCCTAGTAGCTGGCATTTAATACAATTTCCATTTGCTTTCAGCTTGTGAAAGTCAAACCCTAGTTGGTTTCAAAAAGTTAAGAGCCTTCTTGTATGGGTGTGAAATTAAACTAGTAAAAGGTCAAATGCTGGAGAGCAAGCATAGAAAAATGCCTAAGAAGTAGAAAGGATTGATTTGGTATATCCAGAAATTTCAATTCCAAAATAACCAACCAACATTCATAGAAATACACTTGAAGACAATCAGTTATTTCCTGAAAAATATTTACTTCCCTTCTGCTTGGCCAGGAAGTCAGTGCAACACTAACAGGCTACCTGTTAGAGCCAGGATAGCCTTGAGTTTGGGGGAAGAGTGCTGGATCTGAGCTGGGGGTGGTGTCTCAGACTGGCCATGAAGACCTTACCTGTTCCATTTAGCCGGTCGGTCACAGTAATGGTACCCTTGCTGCACTGATGACAGTGAAGGCAAAAAGGAACCTGTCCCATATGTACAGTTTGTCACATAAACAACTGAATAAACGAAGTTTATTTCTATTTTCCGTACTACACTTCTGTCTAGATCCTAAGCTTTTCCTTTCACCCCAATTCCTCTAGCTGTGCCTGTAAAAATGCAAACGTATGGAATATGCATTTGGGGACCAAGGCTCCCCAGATTGAAAGAATAGGTGAGGACAATTCACTATCTAAGCAAAGAGGTCTCCAGCTGCTCCATAAAGGTCACCAAATTAAGTGGAGTCACACAGACAGGAAGTCCTTTGTGTCTCTCTCAGCCCCTTTCTATTCTTCATTGCATCCTTAGACCGCAACCATTCAGCCCAGAAGCTACCCATCCACATTCCCTTCCAGGGGACTAAGTCAGAAATAAGTAAGAATCCCCCCAAACAGGATCGCTGCCTTGTCAGTATCTACTGGCATTTACAATCTTTCAGCCTGCTCGTTCACAATGATCCCTGAACCTTCTATTTAGGAATGAACATTCTACAGTCGCTTATTCTCTGCATCTTAACCATGTGTGGATGTCTGTATGAATTGTAATCTACTACAAAAAGGAGTTTCTCTAAATGGGATTGAGAGATGCATTAATCTATGGGTATAATAATAAGTCATTAAGAACTGGTTTCATACTATGTCTATTTAGCAAAAATAATTGTAGCATGAATCTTAAATGGTCTTATTAATAAAATCAAACCTGAGGCCAGTTATTGGGGTGAATGCTGGAAGATCAGAGAAGCAGAACAAGCCACAGCCACCTCACCTCGCCAGTTCCTCAGCTGATCCTATTTCCTCAGACTGGAAGCCTCTGAGTCCTCATCCAAATGAATCTCAGCTGAACTGCTTCTTGAAAGCCTGAAAGCTTAACTACCCAAATGCTTCAGGTCTTCACGCCTTAAATACCTTTCTGCTTTCTGCCCTCACTTCCTGGCATAAAGGCTCACTTCTTGGGATTAAAGGCGTGAGTCACCATGCCTGGCTATTTCCAGTGCGGCCTTGAAGTCACAGAGATCCATGCCTCCAGAAAGCTAGGGTTAAAGGTGTGAGTGCCAACATTTTCTAGCCTCTGTATCTAGTGGTTGTTCTGTTCTCTGACCCCAGATAAGTTTATTAGGGTGCACAATATTTTGGGGAACAAAATACCACAACAAATAATAATAGTAGGTTCTCTCCTAGGGCCTATGATCTGTCTAGTCACAGGCTTTTTGCCTAGATAATGGTGTCAGATATGGATTCCATCTTGTGAGGTGAGACTTAAATTCAATCAGAGAGTGGATGGTTACTCCCATGACGTTCAGCCACTACTGCTCCAGTGTGCATGTCTTGTCAGCTCAGTTGTTAATTTAGTGCTCAGAGTCTGGGTAAGACTGATGATTACTTTCTTCCCCTGGTAGCAAAACATGCTCCAGGACAATGAAAGCTACGCAGTAAGGATGAAGCTTCCAGGTGAGTACCAGCTTGCTTTTTCCACATTCTCTGACTCAAGTATATAGTTTCTCCAACAATACAGTCTCACCATCAAGTCCAGAGGGAAAGCAACAGCATTGGCTATATATACCTGTAATGTTTGGGGGTCTATGTGACCTAACTAGCCAACAACTTCAAAATAGGCAACCCATTCGTGGCACTAGGCTTTTTATTTGTTAGCCTATGGTGTCTAGTAGGGGCACTGGTACCTGGTTATAGGGTAATTCCACTTTAGTTCTTTTCATATATGAGCGTGTATATATTTTAGGAAGCTTCTATAGTGGTAGATTTCCTTATGACTTTTTTTGAAAGAATATTAGTGTTATTTATCTCTCTCCAAGTTCCTCCTCTATACACAGCCCGATATTAACCCCTCCTGTACCACTATTACTCTTTAGCCATTTATACTACTGAGTTCTGGTGCTGTTCCCTTGAAAGCTCTTCTCATGGTACCTTCCTTATTCCGGGCATCTATGGCTATTCCAAACAAAGCATACATATATATCTGAAGACTGAAAGCTAACATTAGCAAATGAGAGACGAACGACATGTGATGTTTCTTTCTGAATCTAGGTTACTACACTCAGAATGATTGTTTCCAGCTCTATCTACTTACCTGTGAATTTTATAATTTGTTTCTTAATAGCTAAGTAATATTTCATAAATATACCACATTTTATTATTCACTTGTTATTTATCTCATCTTGTTATAACTGTGGTAGGCCATATATTTTTCTCATCCATTTCTTTCAGATTTTTCCAGTTGGGGAAAATATAAAATTTAAAAGTATATCTAGGATTCTCGGAATTTCTTCGGTATCTGTTGTGAGGCCTTCCTTCTCATCACCAATTTTATTAATTTGGGTCCCATTTCTCTTTTGGTTAATATGGCTAGCAAACTGCTAACCTTGTTAATCTTTTCAAATAACCAACTCTTGGTTTTATTCTTTGTATTGTTTTGCTTTTTTTTTCTGTTTCTATCTCATTAATTTCAGCCCTGATTTTGATTATCTTTTTGTCTTAATTTGACTTTTATTGCTCTGATAAAGACACGATCAAAATTAACTTAAGGAGGAAAGAGTTTAGTTTATCTTATAGTTTATTGTCCACCAGGAAGGAAAAGTCAGGGCAAGTGCTCAAGGTCACACCCAGAGCAGACACTGAAGCTGGAACCACAGAGCGAGGGGCACTCCTCACTGGCTTGCTCAACTGGCTTTCTTTTTTCCTCTCTTCTTTCTTACCTTTTTTTTTTTAATAATTTAATTTAATTTTACATATCAGCCACGGATTCCCTTGTTCTCCCCCCTCCCGCCCCTCTACCCCCCCTCCATTCCCATCTCCTCCATGGCAAAGACTCCCCGAGGATTGAGTTCAACTTGGTAAATTCAGTCCAGGCAGGTCCAGTCCCCTCCTCCCAGGCTGAGTCAAGTGTCTCTGTATAAGCCCCAGGTTCCAAACTGCCAGCACATGCACTGAGGACAGGTCCCAGTCTCACTGCCTGGATGCCTCCCAAGCAGATCAAGCTAATCAACTGTCTCACTTATCCAGAGGGCCTGATCCAGTTGGGGACTCCTCAGCTATTGGTTCATAGTTCATGTGTTTCCATTCATTTGGCTATTTGTCCCTGTGCTTTTTCCAACCTTGGTCTCAACAATTCTCGTTCAAGAATGGATAAATAAAATATAAAAAAAAAAAAAAAAAAAAAATATTAGGATACTAGATGATAAAACAAAAGAAAAAAAAAAAATAAGAAAACAAAGATGACTGGACTGCTACTCACAACACCAGGGAGGCTACCTGGAAAACAGGACCCTAAGAAAGACACAGGGATCACCCAATGACAGAGAAATGGATGAGATCTACATGAACAACCTGGACGTGAGTGGGGGTAATGAAGGGCAAGGTTGAGGGAAAGAGAGCTTAGGGGAGCGGGAGATCCCAGCTGGATCAAGAACAGAGAGGGAGAACAAGGAATAAGAGACCATGATAAATGAAGACCACATGAGAATAGGAAGAAGCAAAGTGATAGAGAGGTCCACAGAAATCCACAAAGATACCTCCACAATAGACTACTGGCAATGGTCGAGAGACAGCCTGAACTGACCTACTCTGGTGATAGGATGGCCAAACACCCTAATTGTCATGCTAGAAACCTCATCCAATGACTGAAGGAACCAGATGCAGAGATCCATGGCCAGGCTGGGGAACTCCAGGAGTCCAATTGGCGAGAAAAATGAGGATTTGTATCAACTGGCTTTCTTATACAACCCAGGGTCACCTACCCAGGGCTGGCAGTGCCCACCGAAGGCTTAGCCCTCCCACATGGATCATTAATAAAGAAAATGCCCCACAGACTTGCCTACAAGCCAATCTGATTGAGGCATTTTCTCAGGTGAAGTTTCCTCTTCCCAAAGGACCATAGCTTGTGTCAAGTTGACAAAAACAAAAACAAACAAACAAACAAAAACCTAACAACAACAACAAAACCCAACCAGTATACTCTTCTTGTCCACTGTTTTTGGGTTTTGCTTGTTCTGGATTTTCCAAGTTCTTCTAGGGCAGCATAGTTATTAGTTTGAGATTTCTCAGATTTTTTTGATACATAATACTATAAGCTTTCCTCTTCGGATTACCTTCACAGGATCTCACAGACTTTGGTATGTTGTGTTTTCATTTCCATTCATTTCTTTCTTGATCACTTACTTGACCCAACTCAGTAGCGTGATGTTTAGTTTCCATAAGTCTACTTACTTTCTGTAGTTTCTACTGCTGTTGATACTCAGCTTTATTCTCTTATGGTCAGGCAGAATGCAGTGTGTGATTTCACTTGTTCTATATTTATTAAGACTTTCCTCAAGTCCTAATATGTGGTCTGTTTTGGAGAAAGTTCCATGGGCTGCTGAGAAAAAAGTGTACTCTTTAGTGTTTGGATGGAATGTTCTATGGATAATCTGTTAGGCCGACTCGATGTTCTCTAACTCCAGAGTTTCTTAGTATAGGCCTTCTCCCCGCTCAATGGCTTGTCTATTATAAGCGTGGTATTGAAACTATCCACTGTCACCATGTTGGGATCAATCTGTAGCTTTAGATCTAATAGTGACACTTTTATGAAAATGAGTGCTTCTGTATTTAGTGCACATAGAGTTAGACTGTAATACTCTATTAGTGGATTAATACTTTGATGAGTATGAAGTATTCCTCCTTTTCTCTCATTCTCTCTCTCTCTCTCTCTCTCTCTCTCTCTCTCTCTCTCTCTCTCTCTCTCTCTCTCTCTCTCTCTCTTTCAAACAGGGTTTCTCTGTGGAATAGTACTGGCTGTCCTGGAACTCACTTTGTAGACCAGGCTGGCTCCCAGAGATCCACCTGCCTCTGCCTCCCAAGTGCCGGGATTAAAAGCGTGCACCACCACCGCTCAGCTCCTGAGTAGTTTTGAAGTCTATTTTTCCAGATACTGGATTAACTATTCCACTTGTTTCTGATTTCATATCTTTTCCTATTACTTCACCCTAAGGTGGTATCTATCATTGATTGTGGGGTATGTTTCCTAGCGGCAGCAAAAAAAGAGATGTATCCCATTTTCTAATCTAATCTGTTAGTCTGTGTGTATTTGCTAGGGAGTTGAGACTGTTAAGAATTATTGAACAATATGTACTAATTCCTGTTACTTTGTGGTAGTTTATTACATATCTTCCCCCCCCCCCAGCTGAGGACCGAATCCAGGGCCTTGCATTTGCTAGGCAAGTGCTCTATCACTGAGCTAAATCCCCAACCCCTCAGTACATATCTTTTAAGTAAGTGTTCTATTCAAATTATATTAAGTTTGATTAAATTTATTTCCTATGTCTTCTCAGGCATGTTTAATCTTCTCTCCACATCTCCTCTGTAAAGCTGGCTTAGTGATCATAAAAATTCCTTAAATCTATTTTAATCATGAAAATTTTTCTTTTTCCTTTGATACAACTGATAATTTTGCTGGGTATAGTAGTCTGGCCTAGTATCTGAGGTCTTTTATAACTTGCTTAACTGCTTCAGGTTTTCAGTCTCCACTGAAATATCAGCTCCTCCTCTTCTTCTCTAGCCTTTCTTTGTTCTGTACCTTTACTGTGTTGACTGTTATGTGGAAAGTTTCTTTCTGGTTGTGTCTATTGATTACTCTGTATGCCTCAGATTTTGACAGGCATCTCCTTCCTTAGATTAGGGAAGTTTTCTTCTTTGCTTTTGTTGACAATGTTTTCTGTGTCTTTGAGCTGAGTCTCTCTTCCTTTTGTATCCACTATCCTGCCGTCCCTGGGTGTTCTGTCTTTTCATAGTGTCCTGACGTCCCTTGTGTGTTATGTCGTGACTTTTTGCTGTTGGTTTTCATTTAACATATCCTTTGACTAAGTGATCCGGGTCTTCTGGGTTGTCTCAAGACCTGGCGTGCTTCCCTACCCTTGGTTCCAGTCTATTGATGAGGCTTTCCTCTGAATTTTTTGTTTCAACTCCTAAAATTTTTATGAGTTTTACTTCATTTTGTTTTTTTCTTCTGAGCTTCTATCTCCTTATTAAATTCTATTTATAAAGGTTGGATTGCTTTTATTATTTTACTCAACTGTGTTTTCACTGTCTTTATACCAGCATTTACTCAGATCCTCTTTGAGTTTCTCAATTATTTTATTGTTGTTATTTTGAAATCATTGTCTTATGCATCATCTAAGTTGCTTTTCCTAGGAACATTACTCTGGGAGGACTGATTTTTGGTGGTGACCTATTGTATTGGTTATCCATGTTGCATGTGTTTTGGTGATGGGACCTAGGCATCTGGGGTTAGGTCTTTGGTAATGTCTCTTGGTATGAGAATACCTTGCTTTTCCTTTGTTGAGTAGGTATTTAAAATCTCTATTTACTGCTCTAGCAATCTGAAGGGTTGTAGACCAGCAGAATTCAGATTAATTTCAGGATAGTTTAGGGGTTAGTCTTAGGGCAATTCAATGTTGATGCTTGACAGGGTATTAGAAGTAATCCCAGTTCAGCTTAGGCTAGGAGTAGTATCTAAAAACAGGAGAGGGCTTCTGTAGAATAAGAGGGGAAATCTCAGGAGAGTCTGGGGGAGAGGAAACCATGATCAGAATATACTGTATGAAAAACATCTATTTTCAATAAAAGAAAAAAATGACAAAACAAACAAACAAAAAAGAATTCCATATGATACTGCATTGTCAAACTTTAATTAGTAATTAGTTTGGCTTTTAATGGTGCATACAATCAAGTGACAATGTCATAGATTTGAAAATATATAATCACTGGGTGTAGTGGCTCACAACTTTAAGCCCAGCACATGGGAGCCTGGTCTACAGAGTGAGTTTCAGGATAGCCAGGGCTATATAGATAGACCTTGTCTCAAAAAAAGGGGTAGGAGGGAGAAAAAGAAAGGAGAAGATTTTTACAGCCAATCCTCAGGAGTCTGCTTAGGACTACCTGTTAGGCAGCAAGAGTGAGTGGAACTGACAGTGTGAGCATGGGGTTCCCTATCTGAAGAATGGGGTCTGAGGACCAATACAAGAAACCTGAAAATCATGCAGGGAAGGGGTTAAGTGGAGCTGTAGTGGAGCCTAGGACTAGGATGTAGTACTCAGGTTTCGGGAGCAGGTGGAGTTGGTCATGAGAGTATGGGACCCTTTCCTGGAGAGACGCCATGGGCATGAATGGATTTGGTATCCCCAGGCTACAGTCCCTACCTGGAAAGTGGTCTAGGCAAAGGACACAGTCTTCAGGCAAGTCGGGGTGGAGACAGGTAAATAATAATGTTTCCATTTACCTTTGGTTTTTAATCTTAATGTTTGAAATTTCTTTATGATTATCCAATACACATTTTAAGAGTTTGTAGAGATCCACATAACATAACTATGAATAAACCAGTAATTTAACTTAGTTAATTGTATCATATTATGGTATTCTGTCTCAAATAACAACACTCCAAAGAACAAACATTATATCCAAAGATATAATATTGTTTTCAGAAAATATAACATTTTCAAGACATAAAAATGGTCAATAAGTATCTAAAAATACCTCAGTATCAGTCATTATCAAAACTAAATCAACACCATAACAAGGTATCGTCTCACTCCAGGCAGAGTAGCTATTAGCAAAAGGACCAAAAGTAGCACACAGCAAAACTGAGGGTGAAGGGGAATTCTTGAACAATGAATATACATTGTATACCCAATAGGAAAAATAGCATAGAAATTCCTTAGAAATATAGAAACAGAAGTAGTTCATTATCCAGTTCATGCTCACATACATATATGTATGTATATGTACATACATATACATATGTGTGTATATGTATATATGTACATACACATACAAACATATATACATACACACACACACACACACACACACACACACACACATATATGAAGAGAAAACAGAAGTCAGAGTGCAAAACACATCACTACTCCCATGTTTATCATTGTTCACAATGGTCATGGCTTGGCATCAACCTGAGTATGCCCTATGCCTAGGTTCATTCTCCAGCACCTCATAAAACAGAAGTGGCAGTAAAAGTTGTTACCTCAGTACTGGAGAGGTTGGGGCATTGGGATACCAAGTTCAAAGTCAACTTCAGCTACATACTGAGAGTCATGCCAGCCTGGACTACATGAGACTCTCCTCAAAAATAAAAATAAAAACTTATTGTTGGTCAACATGGATGATTAGGCTAGATGAAAACATCAGACACAGACAAATACTCATGTTCTGACATGCATGTGAAAGACACAATAGCTCTGTAACAGAAGGCGAGAGGCGAATAGTAGCAACTAGAGGCTGGGAAGGGTGTGGAAGATAGGGAAGATGATTAGCAGTGACATGGATACAATTAGCTAAGATGAAAAATTTCCAATTTTCTATCGAATAACAGAGTAACTAGGGCTGTCACTAATTAATTATATATTTCAAAACAGCCAGTAGAAAGGACTCCGAATATCCCTAACACAAATGATCAGAGTTAAATGATGAGTATCACTTGTAGCCTGGCCTTGTATTGAACTCATGACCTTCCATTTCAGCATTCCCAGCCCTGGGATTCCAAGTGTATGTCAAGTGTCCTGATCTGTCCTCACATATGTATGAAATATCAGACCTGAATGTCAATTAAAAAAGAAAACACAAGAAATCAGCTATGAAAAACCCACACATAGAGAGCTAGCTAGATAAATTATAATACAACCCTCGAACAGGTAAGGAAATGTAACTTTTCCCCTACTTGGTTTTGACATATAACTTTCATTTGTAGAAACTCACACTATAGCTACAGCTAATGCCCATGTTATTAAATACAGCAGTGTTCTGAAAGAGCAAAAATTACAAATATTTTTAAATAATAAAAAAAAATCGTAAAAATTGCTTTTAAAATAACCCAAATGTTTGCATGGAGAGAAAAAAACTAAATATGGTACATTCATAGGAAGTGACTTGAGAAAGGAAAACAGGGAGTTTTCTATTGATGAATGGCAAGGATCTATTAAGATAGAACAAGACAGAGAAGCACAGGGCACCCAAAGCATTCAATGTACACCGTCCTCTGTGCACAACAGGAAGAAACATGAACACACAGAGGTACACACATGCACGCATGTGATACTCAAAGGAACTTCAAATAACAATCAGGAGCTCTGGTCATCAGCCACATTGCTTATTGCACTGAATTCAAGTCAAGCAGGGAGCAGTCTGCCATAGGAAGGTGCTACTCAGTGGTGTTTCTTTATGAACAGTGTAAATACACTTCCAGGAAAAACCAACTAGTGGTAAAAATAGAATTTCATTTCTTCAAGATAAAAACAACAATATAAAGTCACATTGTGATGACCTATGATTCGGTGAAGCAGTACAAGGGTCCACATCAAAACATAAAACTTAATGTCCTTAAGTTCACAAGGTAAAAGAGAAAAGCGATTTGCAAAGAGATCTTTCAAGGCTTTCCATATCTTATTAGCACAGACCACATTAAGGCAGACTAGTCTCTTCTTACTTCTTTAGACTCCCCAGAGTCTGAACACTCTGCCTGGACCACTGCAGGCACTCGGGATGCCGCAGGGCAGCAGGGCAGCTCACCTTCATAGGTGCCGACTTCCAGCAGGGTCCCGCTCTGCTCGAGGTCCAAGAACTCTTTCACAGTCAGAAAGCTGTAATCCACGCCAGGCACTTCTCCTTCTCTGGGAGATCGGGTTGTGCCTGCAGCAGAAAATACAAAGGCCCAGGATGCCATCAGTCCATTAGAACAGGGAGTTCCAACCCGAGTAATTAAACAAACCTGCTCAGTAACTGGCCTGCCTAGAACTAGAACAGGGGCCCAGGAAAAGCAGCTTTCTAATAGAACGGCATCCCCAATTCCTCCCTCCTTCCCTCCAGCAGGGAGATGGGAAACAGGTAATCCAGACAGTTTTAGCATTTTTTTTTTTAATGCAGCAAGCAAATGAAAAATTGAATCCAATGTCACACAGGCAATGTTCACAATTATCAGCTTTTAGGACTCTAATAAATGCTACAAAGTTATCTGCCCTAAGCTTGGAGCCTAAAGGATTTGTATTGTTATCAGAGGCCTTGAAATCCTTGTTCACAATACATCTAGCAAACTCCAGTGTAGTAAGCCTTTGAAGAAAATGATACCCAGTGCACAGACACAGCACTGCAGAAATGTGACTGCTCAATCTGGGCACGGACATCTCCCAGGGATTAAAATGCTGCTTCCCTCCAGGTAATTATTATGCTCAATAAAACGTGGACACCCATGAGCTCTGAGGACAGACAAAGGACACTGTGTATGAAAGGAAAACTCCCCTTGAATTAATCTGTTCACACTCTCAACAGCTAATCAATGTATCCATTTCTCTTAGGAAATGACATGGGCCACAGAGAGCATTTAAGACGTTCTGCCCAGGCTCTGAACTGTAAAACTATCCATCACACTTCAGCACAGTGTCAACCAAAGAGGGGAAACAAGGTGAATGTGGTTCAGATCTACACCAAAAGAGAAAATAATACGATGCGAACACACAGCGTGTCCTGGGAACCTGTGATTAATGTTAGGAGAACAAAATCAGGGCAATACAATATGATTTCTGAGCCTATGTAAACCTTGCAAGCCTACAACTAGGGGATGAGACTCAGTGGAGTTCACAAGGCATCATCCATGGTGGTAATTTACCGTTTTCCAGTACAATAAGCAGGGTTTGGTCTTCTTCCCCGAACTCTCTCCTTGCAATTGTAAAGCCATTAAATAAGCAACTGTATGCAAGCAGCAGTTCTAATACCCTCGGTGCCGCATGCAGTCTGATCCCAGACCTGTATAAAACAGCATCGACATGCATAGCATGTGTAGCTATAACTTCCCCAGGTCAAAACCCTCAAGAATTACTGCATAATTTGCTCAGGCTGAATCCATTTCTCTGAGCACCCAAAATTTCAAATATCTTAAATCCATATGTCTTATAAGATAGCTTCAATTTTTCCCCAGAATGGTAGTTTCTCACAACCCATACATGGCTTTGGGCAAAGAGGCTATTGGTGCCACCCAGAATTCAACTCCTATATTCTTTACTAGTTTGTTCCCCCTTCTGGTCGTGAGTAGATAAAAGGATAGTGTGCAATCTTTAAACTTCTATCCCAGTTATCACAGGCTAGGTCATTGGTGATGCTTGCCTGGCATGTTCCATCCCCAGAAAGGCAAAACAGGCACCAGATACCAGCACACAGTTGATACTGGAGAAAACCAAGAGCAACATACAACACAGGAGAGCAGAGGTCTGGATGGGAAGGACAAATTCATGGTCTGGCTCTCTACTCAGTCTCAGGCATGTTCCTTAGTTTCCATGACTTAACAGTGTCCGCTTTGCCAGACAGGGTTAACAATGGCACTTACTCCACAGGCTTGCTGAATGAGTAATTCAGTCAGTAATTGTTATGGGTATTGTTTTTATGTTGTTAGGATTAAATGAGTTTATAGAGTCTTGAAATATTTCCAATTCCACTATAACAATTTGCAATTATACAAATATGTATACATCTACACATGTATATAATGCCATTGTTTGTCTCAATTATTTAATAATTTTCTGAGGTCCCAATGAATGCCAAGTGATGATGAAAGCACAGAGATAGCATTGGCAAATGAGGCAAAGTTCATGGGAAAACTGATCATTTTACTGTGAGACAGAAAATATGTATGGGGCTGGAGAGATGGCTCAGAGGTTAAGAGCACTGGCTGTTGTTCCAGAGGACCTGAGTTCAATTCCCAGCAACCACATGGTGGCTCACAACCATCTAGAATGAGGTCTGGTGCCCCCTTCAGATAAACATGTATACGTGATAAATAAAATAAATCTAAAAGAAAATATGTATGTATGTAGACAAGCACAGAGTATAGTTGTGGGTAAAAAAAAAAAGAAAAAGAAAAATGTATCTTAGTGCCACGCAGCCTAAAGGATTGGAAAGGGGGAAAAGGAGGCACCCACTCAGTGGCAGCTCCTAACTGGCTGTAACTCCAGTCCCAGGGGATCGACGCCCTCTTCTGGTCTCCATGTGTACTTCATACCCTTGGTGCACAGACATATTCAGACAAACCACCAATATACATAATAATTAAAATTGGGGGGAAAAGGAAACTCATTACATACTATTGTTAGAATTCTCAGGGTCAAATCTGGGCTTAGGAGACCCAACAAGTTAGATGAACCATCCTCCATATGCTAACTGAAGAGACAAGTAGTCCAGAGAAGCAGAGAAAGATGGCAGTCCAGTGTAGTCACACTGGGAAAAGAATGAGTAAAGAGGTCTGATAACCCCCAAATCCATCTTCAGGGTGCTGCCACGAGGTTTAGGTTTCTATGGAGTGTAAGAGTATGCATAACTAAGCAGTTCCCATCAAGGTGTGATCATGTCCATCACTGACCCAGGCTGCCTCCCAAAGTTGTCAGGACTATGTGAAATCTTTTGTGGGAGGTAAGTTCCTTCTTTGGCTGGCACTAGGTAGGATGCCAGCCTTTCCTTCACCCACCGTGAGGTTTCTGGGGGAAAACGTAGTTTTGAGGGGGTCTGTTGTTTCAATAGTCCTAGTAATACAAGTGTCTCTCTTTTAGATAGCCTCTCTCCGAGCAAGAAGGTTAGACCTACTCTGTCTGCATTTTAAAGATAAACACAAAGTAACCTGCTGGTGGATTAGATATGCTATGTAAGAGAGAACAATGGAGACTTTTTAAAGGTTTTTAACCTGGACAAATGGGTGATGCCATTTATAAAAGTTGAAATTAGGAAACAAATAGTTCTAAGGGGGAGGGCCAGAAAAGTTCACCTTGGTCATGTTAAATTTGAGATTAGACACTTTGGTGCAGAGCGCCCAAGGAACAGTGACCTTGCAAATCTGAAGGTCAAGCCGAGTTTGAGAAATTAGTTATCAGTTTTCAGCAAGCCAGGGGCATCTGAAGGCAAAATATTGAGAGAGAAAACCTGAGTAGAGTGTGGTGGGAAAGAAGCTGAGAAGCACTGGCTGGACAGTAAGACCTTCCACTTTCTACCCTAAAAATTCCAGGAAGATTCTGGAAGACAGCTGAGCAGGAGTCACAGAGGAGGAAGCAAAGGTGGGTGGGGTCTTGAAGCCAAGAGAAAAAATCGATTAGTCAGCAACTTGTAAGACACCAGTAACCAACAGTCATCCTGGGAAATCCCAGTGTGCGACACAAATAGAATCTCTCTGGATGGGTTGTGAGAGGATCCGCCCCAAGTCTCTGGAAAACTCACACTCAGCTTCCACCTTCAAATTCCACCAACCTAGTCCATTCAAAAGAAGACGAGGAGAAAATAAAACCAAACAAAAGATCCCCTGAGTCTTAAAAGTCTTCCTAGACCATCAAGTGCTGATTTTCCCTTTGCCTGGCTCTGGTTCATATTTGCCGATTCTTTTTTTACATGTTATCACATCCTATTTGCCAGATTTACTTTAAAGACAATCATCACCCCTGGGCCTCCATTTCCTGAAAGGATTAGAAATAATCAGGAACTTCAAAAATTACATTTTACAGGAAAAGTGAAGCTACTAGAGACACTGTCTTTCCAAGAAAACAAATCTGTTTCAAACAGCCTTTGAGCTGCAGGGAGGGGGTGGGAAGGCGGTGAGTCTCCACCCATTGGGCTCACAGGGCTTATTACTCAGACGAAACCTGTCCTCACTATAGGCTACCAAGAGGGTTACTCCCAGGGATGCTCCGAGCAACCCACTCTGGGTCTGGGCCAACTTCCCAGGATCCATTCAGAGAGGATGCTGGGGGAAAAGGCCACAGGGAGGGGCCCCGCCTCCTCTTTTCTTGTAACAGAATGACAGGCTGCTGGCTGGACACACGCCTGACAGATGGCATTTCAAAGGGATTTCGGGAGCCATCTGGGGTGGGTACAATTATTACAAACCGTGCCTCTAACAAAGCCAGAAGGGTTACTTCCTGAAAGAAGAGAAGTAAAACAAATTCTATCATATTAGGAAGACACATAAAAATATACCAGGCTAACAAACTCCAGCTTTCTGCAGCCTAAAATGCTACCTTCTGTTTGTGGAGCTGGAAACCAGGCCAGCAATATCTTCCAGTTATTAGCTTTACGCTCATAAACACAGGGTTTCTCCTCTTCGAGAAAAGGAGACCATCAGACACCAGGGAACAATGGTTTCTAGCTCCTGGATGTTTACTCGTAGGAAGACATTAAGCATTTAATCAAGAATATATTTAATCTGCACAAGAAACCATAGAAGTAGAAGTAGGATTAATATTATATTCGTGAAGAATTCTGAGATTCAGACGAGGAAAGTAACCCATCCACGGCCATATAAAAGGTAGGTGAGATTAAATGATTTAAGTCATTTAACATGATTTAAAAGACAACAGTTGACATCATCCCTCATTCTAAACTAGCCTTGTCTAACAGAACCTTCTGCCATGGTGAAAACACTTCATTTTGCTGCTGCCCAACATGTAGGCTCTACCCACACGTGCCTGTTAAAAGGTGATGATAACTGGGTCTGGGAAATGGCTCGGAGGATACAGTGCTTGCCACACACACATGAGGACGTGGGATCAGATGCTAGAGAGCATCCACGGAAAAGCCAGGAGCAGAAGGAATTTGAGTCTGTAATTCCAGTAGAAGAGTGGGGAACGGAGTGTAGACACGGAAGGCTCCTCAGAGCTTGCTGGCCAGCCAGTTTAGCCAGTCTGTGAGCTCCATGTTCAATGAGAGACTACATCTCAAAAAAGATGCTCCAAAGCTATGTATCACATGCACACACAACTACACACACAGACACACAGACACAGACACAGACACAGACACACACACACACACACACACACACACACACACACACACACACACTAGGGGTTGGGGGTCGGGTGACTACTGAGGCTGTGGAACTAAATTCAATATTATTCACTTTAATTGTGAAGAAGCCCTGCTAACAGCAGTGGACTAGCCAGTCGAGCTCTACTGGAGAAGAAAGGACCTGAGTTGCTGGTTAGCCACTGTGTTTGATACAGTCCCCCAAAGACTTCAAGCTCTCAAAATAACAAGAAACATACTTATATTAAACAGCAAGACATCTTGAACGGTTATTTGAAAAAAATCTTCCATTTTTCAAAGCCTGTATATACTTTGAAAAATGATCTAGTCAAACTCTGTGTTTGTGTTCTAAAAATCCTATTTGGTCCTTATTGGCTGTGGTTTTAGGAACAAAAAACATTTTTTAAAAATATATTTGTGTAGCATGGATTGCAACAAATTAAACACAATAAGATGAGGGAGAAAGGGAAGCAGCGGCACACAGGGAAGAGATGGGAGTGAGCTTGGTGGGTTAGCCCTCAGGACAGCTCTAGCTGTGGAACTGCGAACGGTAAGGACGGGGACACTGCAGGAGGCCGCCAGAAGGAATGTCTGCATCGCGCACTGAAGAGACATGAACAAGTCAAGTCACAGAATAACAAATGACTATGGCTGCACTGACCCAAGAACAGAGAATGAAAGGCCATGCTTCGTAAGCTTACATTCTAACAGATAACCGGCTGGAAGAATACTAAACTCTTAATACTGGGCACTTCGAAAGGGTGGCTGCAGAAATGGGAGAGATAAAATAGTCTTCCTTTCAGTAAATACTCTCATAGTCTGGACTGGGGGGGGCATTTATTTATTGTTGCATCTCATAAACTGAATAAAATGATTACTTAACTCTTGGACACTATTCAACCATCACCAATCTTAACTTATTCACCAGAAAAACATGTAAAGGAATTATAGGCTCCAGTCAGTGACACTAACAATGCATTTCAAGGTTTCCCACGTGACAGAAAGCTAACACCAAGGTCAAGAACACACACTTTCAGTTGTGAGTAAGAACACGCTGGGAATAAAGTTGCAGAAAAGGTGGTACTATTTTCCCTGATATTACTTTTAAAACTCAAAGTGTTAATGTTAGTCATTACAGTCCTCTTTAATTGTTTTAAAAGAGCCAATAAGGTAGAATCTAAACTCCCAACCCTTCTACCACCAGATCATAACTTAATCTGAGCACTGTCCTATTGAACGTCTCAGTGTGAATTAGCAAAGGCCCCAGAGTTCTCCTAGCAAACACTGAGTGGCTATTTGCTTCTTATGCACATTTTATGGTCCATAAACTTTTAGTATACCTGGCTTCAGTGACCCTCGCTGAGGCAATCAGAAAGTGACCTTCTTTGCCATCACACTCTGTTCTCCACGGCTGAAGAGAGGACACTGGGTCGAAAGCCCTTCCTTCTTCCAGCCATCCTTGTTACCCAGTTGAGGCAGCTGAAGAGACCCTAGTGCTGAAAGCCTTCTAAGTAGTCTCCTGCTGATTCAGGTTCCCAACACCAGCAGGTTTCCAGACAAGCCATCCCAACGGAGTTCTTTCCCAGCAACTGTACAAATGCTCTCAGGCCCAGCCTGCTAACTGGGCCATGATCATCTCACTCAGACTGAGCAGCAATGGTATCGTTTGCTGTTACATTAATTTGGGTCTTGTTTATCAAAATCTACCAAGACTTCAAAAAGATTACTGTCATTTTCACTGTTTAGGACGGTTGAACACACTACACACAGACACCATTTCATCTTGTTACACAACTGCTTGCGTTTCTTAGACATCCGGGATATCAGACAACAAGGCCAGACTTCCGCTATTCTTTCTTTAGCCAATATTGCTCCCCCCACCCCCATTTACTCCATTACCAACCTCTCACAGTACTTTTTTTTTTTTTACAGTTCTGAAGACCAGAGGCAATACTCAATATTTGCCCTTCAAATAATTCTTCAAAACTTTAACATGACAATTTGTCAAAAAATATTTAATATAAATGTATCATACATTCCAATAATCTAATTCATTTCTTCCAGAGAAGTGAAATGCAAGTTTACCAAGCAAGAATGTTTACAAAGGTTTATGGAAGCCTTCTTTTGTAGTCACCTCAAACTGGATATGACTTAAATGGTCTTCAACTGGACAAACTGTGGTGTGCCACTGCAATGCAACAACACCCAGAAAAACAACTGTTACACAAGAGTGTGGCTAAATCTCAATTACATTGTGCTAAGTGGGGAAAGAGCCGGACCTAGAAGACTACACGCGGTATAATACCATATACATGATGGTCTATAAAAGGCAAAATCACCATACGACAGAGAGGCTACTGTATGAAGTGACCACACAGGGCATCACAAGACGACTAGGGAGAAGAGAACACAGAAACACTGCATCCTGACAGTAGTAGATGGTGCTCATTAGTTAACCTTCGGTACACGGTCTTAGCTCAGTTTCCTGTTGCTGTGATAAAATAACCTCACAAAAAGAACTTTAAGTGAGGGTTCATTTTGGTTCATAGTTCCAGATACAGTCTATCATGGTCAGGAACTCAAAGCAATGGGAACTGGACAGCTGGTCATACTGCATTCACAATCAGGAAGCAGAGAAAGATGGATGATGAATGCTTGTGCCCAGTCCACTGTCTCCTTTATATATAGTCCAGGATCCTAATCTAGAAAATGATGCTACCCATAGTGAGTGGATCTTCCTACCCCAATTAATCACTGGTGAACTCTACTTTTTATTAGTTTTTTTTTTTTAACAAAAGGAAATGTCTAGCATTTCATTAAATGGAGAATCAGTTTCATTTTGTCATAAATACCAAGCAAAAATAAATACAATAAAAAAACAAAGCCAGTTAATTCAATCTGGAGCCCAACGCTTGAATTCTCTTATTACAAAAGGAGATAACCACCATTGATACCTGTGACTATCGAACGGAGACCACCTCCTTAACTTAATTATAAGGCTTGGTCATAACTGAAGCTGCAATAATCCACCAGAGACCAGGTGGCTAACGCTGAACAAGCCTCTACTTCTCACAGTGCAGGTTCTGTCTGGAGTCAGGACTTACAGGGAGTGAGGGGGTCAGGGAGGAAAGTGTGAGCTCTTTCTTTTTTGCAATGACATTAACTCCATCATGAGTAACCAATGCTGTCCTAAGCCGTACTAATCATCTCCTAAAGCAGAAGTTCATGAGCCCTTTGGGGAGGTCGAATGACCCTTCACAGGGGCCACCTAAGACCATTGGAAAAACACAGATATTTATATTACAACTCAAATTAGGGCATTTTACAATTCTGTATGTCTCAGCTATACCACTCCTGGGTATTCACCCAAAAGACTCCAAGTCATCAAAAAGTTTGGCTAAGTTGGATGAGAAGAAAGCTGATAAAGCATTCTCAGGATTTCCAGGATCCTGACCCCCAAGTTGTATGGCATTCTGTCACATTACCTCTTGATCAGAGAAATTCAGGGAAGAGCCCAGACTCCATTCAGTAGCAAATTCCAGTACAAAGGGACATGAGCATTAATCACTCTTCTCCTTTGTCCATGGGAGAGAATGTTATCACAGATAAATGAAGAGAGCCTGCATGCATTAAACAGGAAAGCAGAAGTCTCCAGCTGTTGCTGATTCATTCCAAACAGCAGCAAAAACATTCAGGAAATAAAGAATCTTCGCCATGAGAGGTTCCCTTATCAAAAATCAACCCCTGGGGATTATCTTGACACATATTCCACCTGAGTAGAATTCAGGAAGTGAGGAATGTCACATCTGAATGGGAAGGATTGTCTGTGATAATGGGGGACCTAAGCTGATTTTATCCATTATGACAGGTGATACTTTCATTTTCTCTGAAGTCATTACACTACTGTTTGTATATAATGGAATGGATTCATCTCCAATGTTTTCAACTGGACAATTTTCAAAAGCTTGTGAAAAAAACTGATTATTTTAAATGAAAAACAATGATTAAGAATATCAAATTTCCACAAATTAGGTGACTTTGCATGCCCAATACAGAATGAATAATGGTTCTAATATTAGGCAGCTTGCTTTCTTAGTTTAAAAGAAAAAAAAAAAAAAACCTCAGAAGTGACTGCTAATGAGCATATGGTTTCTCTGGGAATAATGAAAATATTTTGCAATTAATTGATTGCAATAGTTGCACAGTCCTGTGAATGTAATGCAAACCAATGAATTGTACTATCCAAAAGGGGGGGGAGTATGGTACATAAACTGTACATCAATAAGGCTGTTAAAATATAAATAAACGTTGGCTGGGCAGGGTGATGCATGGTTGTAACTCCAGCACTTAAGAAGCTGAAGCAGGAGGAGTGTGAAGGCAGCTGGGTCTACATAATGACAGTCTTAGATACATAGTGAGAGACCCTAGTTCCAAATAGATAAAAAAGTATGCATGTGTGTGTGACCCTTAAAGGTAAATGTGCAAGTAAAGTCTAGTCTCTGCTCTCACTTTTCAGAGAAAGTCCAAGTTCAGAAATCAATGTCCACTTTATATAATTTCCCTTAACACTTCAGAGATCTTGAGCTCTTCCAGAATTTGTGTAGAGAAATTACAAAATCTAAAACCAGGCTTTATACACTTAAATCTCAGCTCAGGTTTTTACAAACTCGGCAATGACAGTCAAGGTCAACACCTTAGTTTCTTTATCTCTAAAATGGAAATAATTATGATAAAAATATAGCAACGCACTCTTCCTGAGATGTGTAATGTTATATAAGACAATGCGTGTAAAATACTTAGCTGGGTCAGAACAGGAACTTGTGAAGTACCAGCTGTACCAATGGGAACATCATCATCACCCTGACACACTCTGTCGTTCAAGGAACCAAATCTAGTGATTGTGTAGGGACAGGTGGGGGCAGACACTGTAGCTCAGTGGCAGACAGCTTGCTTCCCTTGCAGTAAGGCCTGGGTTTGAGCTATAGCACCACACATAAGAAAGTAATACAGACCCAGCTATGGGTCACTTGCTGTTCTCACACAGGACACAGGCTTTCTTCACTCAATGCCTAATTTCACTCTTCAAAGGAGGGTACGTTTTCCCTGCCTTAACCAAAGTTTCCATCTTCAGTCAACATTTTTCAAAGCCTTTCGCACAATGTATGTAACTTTAACTGTACCTGCTTGGGTTATCTTTAGATAACAAGTCACACGGTCCACGTACTGTGTAAACAGCATCACTTTAGTTAATCATTTAGCACTAGCACTGGTATTGATTCACAAGAATATGTCAATATGTTTGCACATAATGTCTACATTGGAAAAACTCAATACTCCCAATCCCATATCAACCATATTATTCTTCATGTGGCCGACTCCTTTTCATTGAATGAATGTAATACTTATTTATTTAATAAATAACACAAGTGGATTCAAAGACAGATAACAATGTTTAGTACTAAGACTGAGCAATTCTAAGAACAATTCCAGACGGATATAAGAACAAAGGTTGATGTGAATGGCCTGCTAGTCATCCGAGTCCAAGGTGATGTAGGGGCCTGAGCTGTTGCCAAGGGTCATGTCTGGGTCTGTGACCCTGCCACAACCAGGGTCTGTGTTGATGTTCATGGCTCCTGAGACCATTAAAGGCTATGCCGATGCCTGAACTCTGGGCTGCCACCTGGGGCCATGTTGGTGTCCAAGGGCCACACGGCCATGGAGCCATGCCAATCAGAGTAGCCTGTGCTTCTACCTGGGACCATGGTGATATCCAGGACTAGGTGGCTGCCTAGGATCATATCTGTGGCCCATGTTGCCACCAAAGACCACACAGATGCTTGGGTCTGGGCCAAAACCTGTGGCCATGAGGGTGTTCAAGGGCCATGTGACTGTAGGGGCCATGCTGATCTGAGTGGTCTGTGCTATCACCCAGGACCATGGTGTTGTCCAGGTCAGGGCTGCTGCTGAGGGGCCAGGTCTGGGTATATGGCCGTACAGCAGCCAGGGTTTGAGTTGATGTCCATGGTTCCTGTTACTACCAAGGGCTGTGTGGATGACCAGGATCTGGTCAGCTATCTGAGACCATGTGGGTGCCTGAGGGCCACAATGCCACCAAAGCCATGGTGATATCCAGGCCTGAGCTACGGCCAAGGGTTCATGCTCCTATTGCAGCTGGGGTCTTTGATGATGTCTGTGTCCCGTGTTAGCACAGGGAGTCACTGGAACCATGCCCTGCTGATCCAGCCCCACCCTTCACAGACCCTAGGATGGCTGGCCCTGGCCACTACTGGATATTGCAGCAGGAGAGCTGGCCCCACCCCTCAGGGCAGAGCTAGTGCCCGGGCTCCCACATACACTTGGGAAAGATGGCTCCACCCCTCACCACAGGCGGGCACCTCACCAGAGCAGCACACTAGATCTGACCCTGTGGTCAGAGATGCAGGCGAGCAGACTCTGAGGGGTTGAGAGCAGGAGAGCTGACCTTGCCACGCCTTCCCTCTTTTATCTGTCATGTGGTGGCATGGTGAGGAAAAGATGTCCGTCCGCCCTCCACCCCCACTCCTACCCATCAGCACTTGCGGCAGGTGAGAGAGCTGGTCCAGGGTCACAAGAGTGGGAGAGCTAGCCCTGGCCCTTACTGGCTGCAGCACACAAGAGAGTGGGCAATGCACCCCACCTGGACATCATACTAGAGCTGACCCTTTTGGGGGCACAAGTGAGTCAGCCCTGAAGGCAGGAGAGCAGGAGAGCTACCCCCCCCCATGTTCCCCCTACAGTAATTGGGAAAATGGACCCTGCACCTTGCCTGGGCAAAACAATAGAGCTGGCCATGTTGGTATGAGTGTGGGCGACCCAGATTTGAGGACCTGAAGACAGAACGGGCCCAGCTCCTTGCTGCAGGTTGCACTGGGTGACCTAGCCGAGGCAGTGCTGGAGAGCTCACCCAGGTAGTGAGGATGGGGGAAAGCTACTGGCAGGGTGACCAACCCAGCTACCATCCAGGCCCAGAACCACAACATCCACCTCATCTATGAACTGTTGGAGAAGGTGAAAGGGGCAAACCTATAGATCCAAAACAGTAAGATCTCCATGGCAAAGGACAACAGGAAAGCTAAGAGGAGCCCCAGAGAGAGCCCATTATCTATGGCGCAGCAGAAGCCAAAGGCCTTTGAGCCACACCAATGATTCCTGCAAGTAAAGATGAATGGACTAAAGGGTAAACTGCTTAACTCAATGGACCACACTACAGCTCCCCACCCTCGTTTCATTTCTTAGTTTTGTTTTGTTTTATATTTGATTTTGTTTTGGGGGGAGGTTGCAAGGGCAGAGGGTGGAATCCCGAGGACACAGAGATAAGTGGGATTGGAATGCAGATGTGAAATCTACAAAGAATCAAAAAAGTTAAAAAACAAAAAACAAACAAACAAAAAAAAAACCCAAAGAGCAAAGTTCCTGGTGATTTATGACTACACACAGTCATGATAACTCCTGAAGCCTTCTTGGCCATACAGCCAAATACTCCAGAATATGTGAATTTTATCTACACACAGTCATGATAATTCTTAAAGCCTTCTCAGCCATACAGCCAAATACTCCAGAACATGGGAATTTTATTTTAGCTCCCATAAAATACACATTGCTATGCCAAAGTCAATAAAAGGGCATGCTGTGCAGAGAGAATGACAGAGTGCTGGTAGAATAAAGGGGATTGGCTAGGAACTCCGCCTACATTAAGTGAAGGAGACTGTCTATGTGTAGACTTTGTAGCATAAGGACATAAGAGCAAAGAGAGTAAGAGGAAATTTAGTGGCAATTTAAAAAAAAACCCACGTCAAAGAGAAATGTTTACTATTACAGGTTGCTCTGAATAATTACATAAGGATAATAAACTATTTTACAGATTTTAACTGGCTGTTTTCATACAAGTGTGCTCCCACTCCCAACATCAGGTAAGCATGTTGCCTTCTAAGATGGTAACATCATTTTAAACCTACAGGAGTCTCATTAACCCCCAAATGCAAATTATGCCCTTGTCAAATATGGAAAACTGGACCTAAAGTGAGTTAATTAGATAAGATCCAATCAGTGATAAAATCAAAAGCTCTTTATTGGAGACAAGAATGTGTACATTGGTCATTAAAAGTGAAGGATTCATTGTGAAATATAAATAAACTTACTTTTTAGAAGAAAAAAATCATGAAATACATTGTTTGCTCCCTCTATGTGAAGTGAATGGTTCACATAACAGGAAGCTGATTGGTTCTCACTACTGGGTTTCATCTAATTCTTCATGCCTGTCAACAGCAGCTGCTGGTCAAGGGCAGAGAGAGGGGAGAGCAATCTTCTTTCCTTCATTTGGCAGCAGGGGCTCACTGCCATTAGCTCTGTCAGTGGGGGCAGCCGGGGGAGGGAATGAATGACCTGGGAGCCCTCTCAGGCCACACTCCTCCACCTAGCAGTGACTGTCTCATCTTCAGGCAAAGCCACCTTTTTGCCCACAGCAAAAGAGTCAAAGTCTTTACTAAACTCACAGGCCACTAGTGGAGTTCCGTGGATGTGTCCTGACAAACCAGCGCACTAAAATAGTGCAGAGAGCTTGGTAAAGGGAGCGTGGACATTCTGAAAGTCTCTTTCTAATTCCACACATAATGAGTTATTTCTGAAAAGAGGGATGAGAGATTGAAGGCAGCAACTCTCCAGTTAGTCACTTGTAAAGGACAAGATTGTCTTTATTGTTTTAGGAAGGTAAAGCAGGAAGCGAGCCATGTAAGCAAAGCCACAGCTTCCTAAATGCCGGCCACCAAATGGCGCAGGAATGATACAGAGAACGGGAAACAATGGAAAAGGCAGCAGTGGCAAAGAGGGCCTGCCAACCTTCTCAGTACGTTCTTCTTCCTCCATTTCTCCCTCTAAGAGGATGAGGATAATGGAGATGCTACCAGGAAGTCCAATGGGGGAAAGCACCTTTACCATCCCAGCTGACCACCGAAGATTCCCACCCACCACCCTGCAGACAGGGATCACTTCCTGTGGCGCTCAGCCTGAAGAGGGGCTCATCCACGCATGCTTTCTTGGGAGCAACACTGACCAACACTGATCCCTACACCAACGTTTACGGAGACCCACTCCTTTTCACAACTCTTTACTAGCCCCACCACTCCAGTGCTCACGTCTCACAGGCATGGAGAGTGAGCGAGGAGAGCACACTTTCCACACCTTCACGAGAGGCTGAGGAACTGGAAGAGTGAAATAATCAAAGGCAATTTCTTGCTCTGGGTCTTGTAAAGGCATTACAATAATGATGATGATGATGATGATGATGATGATGATGATGACGACGACGACAGGTGTTCAACTGATGGGAGAGGTCTGTTATTAGTGCTGCCTCCACAAACTCTGACTCTGGTGCTACTTTGGCATCCTCTCTCCTTGAAGCCTCATCACACTCACGAGCCCAGAGCTCATGCCTATGGCTGGGGAAGGATGCATTACTTACTTGCTACCTTTGAATGGCAGCTATGCTGGGATCCAAACTCACACTTTGCTGACTCTGAAGTTTATGCATAAGTGTACCAACACCACGGGGCTTCCCTTCTCAGTGGCCTCCTTGCGGCTACAGAACTCCAGGGAGTATCATCCCTCAAAGGCCTCACGTTCACATTCTTCTATCAGATGGCTAGTGCTCCAAACTTTATTAGGATGTGTGTGTGAGCGCACAGGAGTGTGTGTACACATGTGGATGTCAGAGGACAACTTCTGTGGAGCCAGCTCTCTCTTTCCACCTTCATCTCATTTCTGGAGATCAAGTACCTCCATCAGCTGAGTCACCTGCCTAACCTTCAGATGGCCAGTGGTCCACAAAACAGCCTCAGGGCTGTTGCCAAATCGCCATGTTACTGTGGTAGTCTGAATGTCACTGGCCCCCATAACTCCATAGGGAGTGGCATGATTAGGAAGTGTGTGGCTTTGATAGAGTGGGTGTGGCCTCACTGGAGGAAGTGCATCACTGTGGGGGTGGGCTTTGGGGGTTTCCTATGCTGAGGATATCACCCAGTGTGTCGGTCGACTTCCTGTTGCCTGCAAGATATAGGACGACTTTCAGCTCCAGCATCGAATTCACTTGCATGTCGCCATACTCCTCGTCATAGAAATAATGGACTGAACCTCTGAAAACCGTAAGCAAGCCACCCCAATTAAATGTTTTATTTATGAGAGCTGCCATGGTCATGGTGTTTCTTCATAGCAATAAAAACCCTAAGACAGTCATCTTCGAGGTAGAGTTCCTTAACCCTTTAATTGCAAGTCACAGCCTCTCCCCCACCCAACTCCTCGCATTCCTACATTACACATGTCCTCCAGCACCCATCCATAACAAATGCTTGGCAGACATAGTGATCCACATGCAATCCCAGAGTTTGGGAATTGGAGACAAGGCATCCCTGGGTCAAGCTAGCTAGCTACACTAGGCAAACTGGCAGGCTCCAGGTTCAAGTGAGAGACTCTGACACAGTATGTAAGGCAGAGAGCAATTGAGAAAGGTGCTGGATGTCAGGCTCTGGGCTTTACACACACACACACTTGAACAGGTGCACATGCACTTTATGCCAGCGCACATTTGAACATGTATGCACATAACTCTCTCTCTCTCTCTCTCTCTCTCTCTCTCTCTCTCTCTCTCTCTCTCTCTCTCCAAAGAAAAAGAAGAGTGTAGATTAGTGAAGCCTATCCCTAGGTGTTAAGAGGACATTTCCCGAGACAATGAGATACTGGCAGCTCTGACCCAATGAATAGGTTAATCTACCAATGTATTCAAAGCATAAATAGAATAGGTTAATCTACCGATGTATTCAAAGCATAAACAGGTAAGCGTAGAAGCATGGAAGAAGGTTGGGCTGCAGGTGCCTGGGGACAAAGCATGTGGAGCTTGATCTTAGCCTGGCCTTCTTTATCACAGCTTCATTCTGCTTCTGATGAACTCTCTGATCTTCCAGACCACCATGAGGGTAAACAGCTTCTGTGACATGGTCCTGTCTCCATGATGGAGTGTCTCACCCACCATGGGTCTACAAAATACCTATAGCCGGAGATCTCTCAAGCTGAGGGCTGGGATAACTAAGACCGCAGCGAGAGCAGATCTTCCACCCACAAAACTGAAGCATACGAAGGAAAGGCATTCATACCAGCTTTGCTTTTGCACCTCTGACTGCAAACTTCCTCATGGCTTGTGCCAAGTGTTCACAGTTCGGATGGAAGAGGCAGCAACGTGAGAAGGCGCAGACACCGAGACACCGGAGAGAGAAGTTCACATGCCTTGTAGTATAGATAGTGTTGCTGATGTTAATCTCTCAATGTGTCTATTCATACATTCAACTTTACTGGGAGCATGTAGATACAGTGACAAACACACTGGGGCTTGGTGCTATTTCAAGCATCCTCTGGGAATCTGGGAACAGATTTGCTGTGCATAAAGAAGAACTATGGCACCTGATGTATTACCAGTGTGGGTCACAAGCAACAGAAAACACCTTCCTATAATGGCATACAAGCTCTGTGGAAACAAGGGGCTTCGTCTGTCTTGTTGCTATTTAACTGAACTCCTGGAGTACTCTCTGGCCTATGTTAGCTGCCGAATAGACATGGGTTGAAAAAATAATCCATCTGGTTAGATGCTTAAAAATAGCAAGTAGCTATGGTCCAGATTTCACTTCAAGATGGCCATGCCTCTCCAAAGCCTCCCCTGACCATGACTAAAATGTCTCTCCCAACTGTCCTTTGCTGGCCACTCATTTTTCTTCCCTAGGACTTTCATAATCTAGAATTAGCTTATGTATCTGTATAGTCATTTTCTTCCTCATTCACAATATTAACACTATAAAGATCGGGACTGTATCTGTCCCAGGACATCCTCAGGCACTAGCCTAGCAAAGCAAACAGTAGCTGTTCAGGTTTTTTCTGGAAATAAAAGTACAGAGGGACTTAGATAACTTCTTAAGGGAATGAGTTCTCAGGCTGTTTTATCATGGTTCCAAAAAGAAAGGTTAAGAGAGGTTGGGATTAGGAGGAAGCCTAGTGAGATCCTGGAATCCTGAGTGGGTAGCTTATTAAGCCAAATCTGAGCTGACAACACCATGAGATATTAAGTTATATTCATGAAATAAAATACTTTGTAAGTATCAATATCCTGCTTTCGGTAAATGTTTACTAAATGCAGTGTGCCAAGTTTAACACACTGCATGCACCAAAAATAGATGAATAATTAAAACCAAAGACCTGCCCTACTGGAGTTTATATTCTAGTAGATAAACAATGCCCAAATTATAGAATATTGTTCATTTGCTGTAAGGGAGAGTGGGGTAGGGAATTCTGGGTGGCAGAAGCCCAGATACAAAAGGAACCAGTCACAAGGGTACGTGAATCACAATTACATAGCTATTTTCAACACAGCAATTATGAAATGTTGTGTGAAAGGGCCAAGCATGTAGGCTCATGATTTTAATCCCAGCAACTGGGAGGCAAAGGCAGGTGGATGCCTGTGAGTTTGAGGCCAGCCTAATCTACATAGTGAGTACCGAGCTAACCACGGATACACAGTGAGACCCATCTTTAAAGAATAAAACAAAATAACAAAGATGTATGAGGGTCTGGCCAGATGGTGCCTGCTCTACTAGCCTGGAAACATGAGTTTGATCCCCAGACCCTGTGAAGAGGTAGAGAGAGAGAACCAACTGCGTAGCTGCCTCTGACTTCTACACGCACTCTGTGGCATGACCCCATTACAAATAACAATTTTAAGAGGTTGTGTGATTTTCTGTGACAGTGTTTGTCTTCTGAGCTCAGGGAACCTTGGTAGGAATCGAAGATGTTGAGAGTACCAACCCTCTGCACGTTGTGTCCCAAACGCCATCGCTACCATGTCTATTCTGGAAAACACATTTTAGTGGACTTGGTGACTAGCACTCTGCTGTGACACCATCCAGGACCTCAATGTTGATGAGCACAAAAACCACCAGAAAAACCCAGACATAGGACACCTTTGCCACCACCAAGATGAGACTTCCACAGATGGGTCCTTTACCACTTTATTAATGTAACAGATCAAGATATTTACACTCACCCCCCTTCCACTTTATTAGAGATCACACTCAATAGAGGCTGGATTTTAACAACAAAAGTCTCTAGCCTGAGGCAATGAAGTCCTGACCAATAGCCACAGCTAGGCAGAGAAACAGCCTGTTTTAACAACTGGCCTTCCAGATTTCTTGTGAGAAGGAGACTAGAAACAATGTTGCTTTAAAATCCTAATAGCCACAGCTTGGAACAAGTGCAACAGATGTATAGAACTGATTCAATAAATATTTAAATACCTATGTGGGTATGCCATTAGTTTGTGAAACACAGATTTCAGAAAATATCGACTTGAGTACTACATTACTTACTGAGTAAATATATAGTGCAATGAATATTCATGAACAATGGAAATTCACTATTTTAATGTAAGTATGCATACTTGATTTCTAATGATTTAGCTTTGTACAAGGTGGCTCTTAGATTATTATAAGGCTATGCTCCTTACCATATGTTAATAAGTAATTTAAGGTAAGGATTTTAGGCACCAAGTCTTGGAATATAATATAGTGGAAAGTCATTACAGACTAATAGAAAACTAATTTTTACAAATGAACGACCATTTCTCTGTTGATATATAAAACAAAGTGCTACTATTTTTAAAGACTTATACTGGACATTGATCTTATCTCTTAGTTTAATGGGACTTAATGTATCAGAGATGAATTCCTCCATCATCTGTTATCTTTCTTTACACCTACATAAGCTTATGACAGCAACGTGTTCTCAACCACTGTTACAAGAAGGTAGCAACAAGAGAATAGAACCACAAAGAAGAGCCCAAATAGAAATTTCTTTTCCTTGTTCACTCTCCCAATGGTCCTCATCTAGTACAGTAAACCCCAAAGAGAAGCATAAAACTGTGAATGCTATTACTAATAAAGATATTCAGAGTTTTGCACAGAACTAGATTCAACACAATGCTGAAAGAAAAAAAGTAATAATAAAAAGCAAAGGACAGCCGGGTGGTGGTGGCGCATGCCTTTAATCCCAGCACAGGGAGGCAGAGGCAGGAGGATCTCTGTGAGTTTGAGGCCCGCATGGTCTACAGAGTGAGTTCCAGGACAGGCAGGGCTACACAGAAGAAACCCTGTCTCGGGGAGAAAAAAAAAAGTAAAGGACATGACATGACTTCTCCTAGGTATGGTAGAGGAGAAAGTTTATTGCAGATAAAAGGGAGATATAGTCAGAGGCAGGGACTTCTGGAAGAGTCCAGAGTAGACATGACCCTGAGCCATGTGAGGAAAGGGGGAAGGGAAGAGAAAAGGGAGAGAGAAGCACGTGCAGCAGCCAGGAGGCCCAAAAGAGAGATGAAAAGGCCAGATAACAAAATGGTTGGTTTATACAGGGAAGGGCAGCTGGGAGAAAGGCAGCCCAGCCTCTGGGCTGGAGAAGTTTAGGGTAGGAGCAGGGTATGCTGGCCATACCCTCTAACAGGTAGGGACTGAGGGATGCACGGAGAATCTGGTTGCCAGGTCAACTTTGATATGTTAAATAGGCACCTCAACCATTTGTCCCAGGTTTGAAACCTAACAAAGGCTTTCTCAAATATTTTTTTCATATATACTATTAATCAAGAATTTCCAGGAAGGGTAAATGATGCTGCGTTTACCCAATTCTTTCTACACTGAGCGCTCCATGGGACTGGCGCTCTTTGGTGGAACCTTAGGAAATACCAGCAGGTCAGGATTGAGTTCTACCGTTATACACTGCATAGGATGCTTATTTGTATCATCACAGGAACACTGCTCCAAGAACTGATTCCAGTTTCTATGTTTTCACCACAGAAAGTTAAGGTCTACCTATATTCTCAGCAGGATGCAGGAATTAGGTTTCCCTCCCAGCTGCCCAGCAGACTACCGCAAACACAAATGTGACTCCATCATCTATCTGCTCAAAGTCCGCCACGACATCTACCCACTCAAAGTCCTCCAGGGGCTTCACAGCTCTGTACAGTAATACTTACATATTTGATAAGAGTTCTTGGAATTTTCCCCATGATGTGCTCTTGGTTTATCTCCCCTTTCAAATCTGTCAGGTTTGCAAGCTGGGCACTTCAAGTTCCCTAGAAGCCCTCCCAAATAAATGTTCCAAGAAAAGAAGCCTTGGCTAACTTAGTTGAGTGTGGAATAGACCATCACTGCCTGTGCATGGAAAGTTCGCACCTGTTGCACCTCCACCAGAAAATACTTATGCCACCAATCCTTGCCTGGCAGGAGAACTCCCATATGTTCTTTTGGCTTCAGGCTGAGCTAAGGAATCATTACTCTGGGTTTTCACAGCATCTATTTATTCCTTTGGCATGTGGTAGGATCCCCCACTGATCATCAAAATGACCTAGTTACTTGTCTTCTCAAGCAAAATGCTTATGACCTGGGAGCCAAGAACAGAGTCAATATGCACATGTCTGGGCACATATCTTAGGTGGCAAGATCGATGAGTAAAACATACATGCTCTTAGGATGCTGGATATTCACACAGGTCACTAAAACTGTTGAACAATGCAGGATAACCACTGAGCTCAAAGTGCATAACACTCTTTTCAGATGCCCGGGATGTTGAATGAAGGTGTTCTCTGGATCAGACCACTATGACAGTCTAGAAGGTAACTTTTAGAATTACTATGAAGGTCATTTAATGTGGACAACTCTTGTGGTATATTCTGATCACATTGTGACACTCCAGACTGTCATTAAGGCTTACCTTGAATCAGGGGGCAGAGCCAGGGACCAACTGACCGGAATTAGCCACAGAGAAGCCAGCAGTTTGGATAGAGAAGATGCAATTTGGATAGAGAGTATAGAGAGGGTGGGGACTAGAGTTTGAGCTACCTTTTGGTTCTAGGACAAGGGAAGAAGAGATGTGTTTCTTGAGGTGTCTTTGTCTTGGACAAACATCAAGGTTAGTTATTTGCTACTCAACCTCACTAGCAGATTTTTATTCCAGCCTTTACCTTCTGAGTTTTATTGATAAAGAGAATGATAGAGACTTAATTGAAGCTGCAGCAGAGCTGGGAGCTGGAAACCCTGACAGGTCTTGGCCTGAGTGGCTGATGGGACACTGAGTATGGGGCCGTGGGGCTGCAGATAATAATTAAAATATCAGCACATTCATGTGCATCCACTAACCTGACAAAAAACTATCAGGAAACCTTAATAACATTAGTGAGATCAGGAAATGAGGGAAGAGAGGTGAGTTGGAAAAAAGAAAGTGGGGGGGGGAAATCCCATAAGATAAAAGGCCAGATAGAGAACAATGTTGTTGTCCATCTGAATGGATCCACACTGCTGTGCCCAGCTGCTGAGTGGTACTTCATCACAGTCTCTGTTCCACATACATCTCAGCACGAGCATCTTGCCTTATGTAGTATTAAATAATATACAAAACTGAGAGCCCTTCAGGAGGAATTTTTATCTTAGGTGGTTTTCTTTGTCTTATATGCTTGGAAATTGTTGCATAGGTTAGGACTCAATTGTACAAGCATGTAAACAAGTAACTCTCACTATTGAGAAGATATGGAAACCACTGTGAGACCACTGGGAAAGACAAATTATCCTCAAGAACTTATTATACTGTCTATATTTTTGTATCGCTCAAGAAAACAAGTACAAATTCTTCTCCTGCAGAATCATGGCAGCCGACAGTAGAGATGTCTACGGTGAGCTGTTCTCTACCCTGCTACTAAAGAAACCCATATGTGAAAGCCATGGACAACACAGACCTTAAGTTACTGCAATGTCGATTACAGAAAAAAAATGCTCATTGGAACTTTGAAAAAAGAAGGAGGGAGTGGGAAAGGGGGGAATGAAAAAAGTGGGGGTAAGGAAGAAAAGAGAGGGGGAAAAAAAGACAAGAGAAAACTGAGTTTTGTTCCCTGGAAAAATGTTACTATTCCACAGCATTGTTTTTGAGCGAAAAATTCGAACTAGACTTTAAAATCACAAAACTATACACAACAGACCTAGCCAGGAAACGCAGTGGAAATGTTTGCTGTATTCTTTCCAGGAGAGTAGATGTGTCTCCTACCCGTCTCCCGAGGTTCTCCGAGGAAGGAATGCGTTACAAGAAAAGAAGCACTCCTTTCTGCTCAGAAGCTCAACCCTGATAGAGAAATCCAGACAGACAACGAAGAGGGTTGGAGCGCCGCTCACTTGGGGGAGCACCTGCCTAGCACACACGAAGCCCCGAGTGCAATCACCAGCACCCATAAACTGGACATGATGGCGCCCACCTGACACCCCAATAATCAGGAGGCAAAAGTAGGATCAAAAGCTCAAGGACACCCTCAGCTAAACAGCAAGTTGGGGCCAGCTTGTCTCAAAAAGCTAGAGAGGGAGAAGAGAAGACGGGGAGAGGGGAAAGGAAAGAGACAGAGAAAAAGATTACTTAGGACCTGGCCCTTCCCGGGACTTAATAAACTCTCACCTCCAGTGCGACTACTTTCCTTTTCCCTACAGAACAGTAACAGGAACGTGTGGAGACGTGCACTGCCTTGTGACCGATTCCCAAAGCAAAGGCACAGGTACCTCAGAGCATCACCGAATTCCTGTAGCACAGATGAGCGTGCTAGCTAGCCCAGGACCAGGCAAATATCGGGGGTGTAAAAAACGATGCCCACGTGCTGCCCAGCCGGAGGTCAACCCATCCTACCCTGCTGCCCTGGTACATTTGAAGACAGTGGACAGCATCCAGTGTGTAGACCTTACTGCACAACAAGAGAGGCTCTGCAGGTCACCACAGGTGGAGGGCTGAAATGGCAGCCATAGAGGATCCCTTGTGGTCACCCACCTCCTAACTCTCTCTCTCAGCATCATGCAGCGCTCCTTGGAAATTGTATCTCACCCACAGACTCTGGCAGAGATCCAGGAAAACCTAAGACAAAAACTGGCAAATCTCCCAGCACAGCTCATTAATAATCTGCAAATGATGCCCTTCAAGCCACAGGTCACGGAGGTGCAGCCTCACATCTGTCGTGGAAAAGCAGTGCCTTGGTGGAGAGGTCCACAGGTGCCACAGGCTTGAAACTGTCCCTGACGGAGCTCCGCCCACTAGCTACTTTAAATGCCCACTCAGAACTTCTTAGAGGCAAAGGCTCACACTGCTAAGAGGGGCTTCTTTCTAACCCACGCCACCTCCTTCCCTGAAGTCAACGTCCCTTCATCTTGGAATATCTTCTTAGGTCAAGCCCAAGGAAGGATCCCGTCATCCAATCCACAGCACGCCTCAACACTGCCCTCATAGAGCACACCAGTTCTCAGTGGGGTTTCTATTTCCCTTATTTCTTCTCTTTAGATAAAGCACATTGCCCCCAGTACCTGATAGTCTGCAGAGAAACGATGCCCTAACATCTGCAATGCCAAGTGCCTTCTAGACCCATGGAACTAAGATCAACTCAGGATATCCTCAACAACTCTGTTCTTGCTGAAGAATCAAAGTGATCTGAAAAATCTAAATATGCGGCTTAGAAGAATGACGTATCAAGACCTCGGGCTTAGCTTCAAAGAAAGTGAAACCGAAGGGCATTAGCACTTCCAGTATGCTACTGTCTGGAATAAATGAATTAACTTCTTAGACTGTATCTCGTAGTGCTTGAATTACAGTTATCGAGAGCCACCGCATTGTAAAAATGTGTGGAAAGAAACAAAGGATGAGACAACTACCCTGTCAATTCTCTCCCGGCAGAATGTGCCTAATTACAACCTGGGGCTCAGTGGCGGAAATCCACTGGCATGCTGTGTAAGGGTTTACTGGATCACTACGTCCCGCAATCCCGTCCTCGTCACTTACCGTCTTGGGAATTACAGTAATGCCACCAAATCTCAGCCAAAAGGAGTTCAAAGGACTTAGAAAATGAGATGTTCAGCACAGGGCTTCCCAATCTTTGCAAAACAAGAGGGAGTCTTTTGATCTATAGAACTAGTTCTTTAAAAACCTATCTTACGTTCAACACTTGTACCTTAATTTATGACGCCTAACGGATCCAACTATGAATGGGTGATGCTTGCTACTCCCCTCGACTGTCAGGTGACTATCGGATTGTTTCATTTCCTTTCCCGTCACCCCTTCCCCGCCCTGCTTGGTGTTCAGTCCACTGTGTTTACGGTGAAGGTGTTGCTCCCTCCCCCAACTTTATTTACTTATTTATTTTTGCCAAAAACGACTGTTCAAATTAAAGTAACTTGTGAACTATTGCGTGTAAAACAAATGGGGCATCACTGGAACGACTATTTCCTGTATGCAATTCATCTGAAATGTAACAAAGTCGGGGAGATGGGTCCCATGAGCACACCCATAGCAAAAGCTTCACTTGTCCTAGCAACCAATACTGTGTGGTAACGATGCCACCAAGCTGTCCAGAAAGCTTTATCAGCATGGAAATCAGTTCATAGGTGCAACAGCTGTATTACGACAGTATAAAAACAAGAATTTGATAATGAACTCTCCTCTTTATGGAAATTTGCTTCAAATTACTCCAATAACACCCTGTACGTATCTAGACTTGCTCGCCAACTGAAAAGCCCAATTCTCTACTGTGCCCAGACAGCTGCACTTGACCTTCTTTCTTATCCCTTCAAATGGATGAAGAGGGAGTCTCCAGGCTACCTTCCACGGACCCCCAGCTTTTTCGGTGCTCTGACAGGGGCATCCCTGCAATTGACAGTGTGGATCACATGGTGATGCAACAGTCCTACCATCTTTGGAAGATTAAAAATGTAAACAGCCATCAAATCCACAGCTCCTAGTTTACCACCAACCTTCAGCATTAAGTTCTGAGACCTTCAAATGCCACCAGCACGTAGGATCCAGAAAGGAAAAAAGAATCCCAAGGTCCGGATCTGAGACCGAGAACACATGCACAGGGTAGAAAAAGCTGGGCTTGAAAGAATTTAGAAGGGCCGTTTTTACTCCGGGATGCTCACCTCCGATGTATTCGCTTCACCAGGTGACTGGCCAGGTTTATTAATCACCATCCAAAACTAATGCTTTTGAGCAGCAACTGCAGAGGAAAAGTCACAGCCCTTTGCCACCTTTTTAGGAAACAGAAGCCAGGTCTCAGTTCCAGCATTTTCTCTGCCTCCTGAGCATAGGATGCTACCACAAGGACATGGTGGGGCCTAACATCTCCACACCCACAGTTTGATTCTTCAAGTTCACTATTATATTTCAGAGAGATGGCAAGTGCCAACTAGGAGTCTCACAGAAAATGGGGACTATGGATCCCTATATTAATATCTTTTACAGATTAATTTTTTTGGGGGTCAACTGAAACAGTACAGAGATTTTACGACAGTAAGTTCTAGGGAGATAGCTTAGTGGGTATAGCATTAGCCATCAGATTGGCCTGTAGGAATGGGGGGGGGGGCATTTCCTTGAATGACTGAGATGCGAAGGCCCAGCTTACTGAAAACAGTACTAGGTAGGTGGTCCTGGGTTATATAGCAGCACTCAGAACAAGCCATGGAGAACAAGCCAGAAAGCAGCATTCTTGGTGGTCTCTGTACCAGTTCCTGCCCTGACTTTCCTGGAGAGCGTACGATGTATTTAATCGTTCTCCCCCCAGGTTACTTTTGATCACTGTGTTTCTCACAGCAAAGAGGTAAACTACACCAATACATAAATCCCACTGTGGTAGTTTGCATCTGTAATCTCGCTGTTTCTACTGCAAGGAGGGTGGTGGAGACATGGGAATTCCCCAAATCGTGCAGAGCAGCCAGTCTGGCGTACACAGTGGTAAATAACTAGAGACCTCATTTCAAACAAGTTGGGGAATGAGGTTGTCCTCTGACTTCCATATATGTGCCATGACACATACATGAACACACTTACACACATATACACAAAAGACAAAAGGAAGACAGCAGGTTAACAGAAATGTGTTTACTTAATCCTTATTCCAATGCCGTCCTCTGTATCAATGAAAAACTGAAGGCTCTGAAAGACTGGAACACGGGCCTTATCAATTGGACAGAAGTCCCTCGTTTTTGCTTCACTTTTCTTTTACTCCAAGTCGATGGATATAAATTCACCTAAAACTGCAGAATCCATCTCAGTGACAAATTCAAGATGCGCAGCAGTTCCCTCCATGTAGAGCAGCCAAAGGACCTGGTGCTCACACACACCGAGTCTCTGCAGGAGGCTGGACAGGGTACAGAGCCACCTGCATCTCAACTACTAATTCTGCATCATGAAAAAGCACTACTCACCGCAAAGGCTGCTGGGTCATTTAAATTTGATAATCCAACTAAGCTCTCTGTGTGGGGCTGGCAGAGAGCAAACACCCCACAATATCAGTTCCCACTTCTATGCTTTCTTCCCACAGGGAAACATGGTCACCGTACCAGTGACATTTTGCCACTCAAGAATACTGGGGCTAACTTATGTCTGCCTGGAATATAGACTTTTCTACAATACAGAGTTGATCCCAGCTTGTAAGAAATATGTCTAGAATAGATTCCTCTCATAACTGTGGTTAAAAGACAAAACAAAACAAACACACACACACAAAACATTACCAAAAGTCAAAAATGTAACTGTTTCAAATTCAGTGACAAGATATGGGCAATGTTGCCCAGTCATCACCACTACCCAGTCTGTGCCCATTTCATCAGCACAAACCACCAAGCATCCATGTTCCCCTCTTCCTCCAGTGCCTAGGTTTACCTAATTTAGCTTTGCATAATCTATATCTTTCACATAAATTCATTGACAAAAAAGATGGTCCTCTGTGCTTGACTTTTTCCACACAGTACGTTTTCCAGATTTGTTCACCCTGCAACACTGTCCTTCAATTCTTTTCATGACTAAATGGTATTCTCTCACATAGACACACTACAACTTATTTATCCACCATTAGTTGATGGTCATTTAGGTTGTTTATACCTTCTGGTTACAGTGAATAGTGTTCTGCTATGAACATTCAGGTGTGAGTTTCAACTGTTTTACACATAAATCTAAAAGTGGACTAGAGCCAGAAAGGTCCCAACTTTTTAACACAGTGATACCAACAATGCCATCCACAATGTTCATGCTCAAGAACTGTGCAATCAGACTACCTCTCTGGCCTCCAAATAGCATATAATGTTGTAAGTAACTTTAGAATTCCATGTTGGCCCACATGCATAACTCTCCTTGACCACATGTATCCCATAGGCCATGGGTGGACACACCTGGAACATTTATATGCACACACACATACAAGCTCATATATACAAAGACATAAATCATTAATTGATAGTTATGCAGAACACACATAGAGGCTAATGTGTGCTACAGTTGACTTTGCCATATTTCTTTCATTAAGGCCTTTCTTCCTTCTCCATCATCACTGGCTGATGCTCTCAACTCCACAACTGTAATCTTTTAAACATCAAGTCACATCCCTATTTTCCTTGCTTACATATTAGCACAGATGTATGAGAATACCTACCTTGACTAGGTGTTCAGTAAATGTTTGAGCAATAAACAAATAGATAGGACCCAGCACAGAGCACAGATGCAGTGAATACCTGAAACCAGGCCAGTACCATAACTATTTACAAGGTTAAGTCAGAAAAGGTAGTGTTCAGACGGGGACTTTAGGTGTCACTGCCAGATGTTTGCCACCACTGCTCCCCATGCTAGGATGGACTTTGCTCTCTCTTACATCACAGCCCCATTACCAAACTGAATGCAGCTTCTATAAGGCTCTATTTGTCCCTCTGAAAGCTGAGATGCTAATTACTCGTGCCTTTGGTTTGCTATGAGAACAAAATGATTTAGTCCCTTATGAAGTACCCAACAGTGCCTGGCACATAGGTAAGGTCATCAGTGATTGTTCTCCTTAATACATTCTGAATATAAGCTATGTCTTTCTTCTTGTACTAAATCCAGGAATCACACAAATCTCTGGAAAAATCAACGTATCTGTTCCAATACTGATCCATGGCCTTACAAGGATATGATGGAGAATGTCGGGTCTGCTGTCACGGTTGTTACCTGAGCTACACACTTGCCTGTAACCCAACAACCCACTTGACATTTCCACTTAGGCCTCTATGAACATCTTAGAATTAATACGGAGCATGCTCAAGATACCATCATGGAGGGAGCTGGGAACAGGATAAACAGAAGCCCTCTTCACCATGATGGCAATGTTCTAGGACTCCTAAACTATTCCAAAATCAAAGGTGTGATAGTGATTCATAATAATAGCGATTGCAACTTAACTTACCATTATGTTTCTTTATAATAAAAATAAAGTTAATATGACTCTCCAGCCCTAAGATGCAGATGCCCAAGGTTATGTAGCTAGAAATTAGAGGGGCCAGAATTCAAACCCAGCAATATGGCCAGCCCTAAGGCTTCTGTTCTTTGGCTACTTTCTGGTATGAGCACACACTTCAGCAGTTGTGTGGACTAGTTCGTTTACTGCCTTGTGTCCAGTGTGTATTGAAAACCTGGCTACTCTTCCCTCTCTGGCCTACCAACCACCCCAGGGTCCTGCCACCATCAACTCCCACGAGTGTGCATGCGCTGCTCCTCTTACCACAGCTAACTTACCACAGCACTCGGAAACCGAGCTCACATGAGCCAGCTTCTTCTCCTCTGCAGTTTCTATTTAAGTATTCGACAGTTTTTCATTGAGAGAGTTTTTAAAATCCTAGCAGTGGGGGTGGCAAGAGGACCCTGCAGATAAAGGTGCTTGCCGCCAAGCTAACAACCTGAGTTCAATTCCTGGGACACACATGGTGGAAAGAGAGAACAGCTTTGACATGTTATCCTCTATCCTACACACCTGTGCCGCGCGCGCGCGCACACACACACACACACACACACACACACACACACACACACACTTTTAAAAAGGATAATGCAGCCGGGCGGTGGTGGCACACACCTTTAATCCCAGCACTCGGGAGGCAGAGGCAGGCGAATCTCCTCGAGTTCCAGGCCAGCCTGGTCTCCAAAGAGAGTTCCAGGAAAGGCGCAAAGCTACACAGAGAAACCCTGTCTCGAAAAAAAACAAAAACAAAAACAAAAACAAAAAACAAAGATAATGCATATTCATCTTAAAAAATGAAATAAAAGCAAGACCATACATAACAGTGCCCCCCAAAGTCTTCTGACTTCATTCCTGCTTTCCCCTCTGGCTTCCTTTCCAGAAACAGTGGCCTTGACATTTTGCTGCTTGTGGCCTGGATTTTAAATGCCATTTTCCCATCCCTTCTTAGCAACAGAACTCCTAATTCCCATAGCCATGCCAAACACTGGAAAAGAAACTACTTATGTAGCCTGCGTCACAGCTACGAGCCAAGGCATTAATAGCTAACCAATAAGATCTACACAGAAGTGTCAAGTGTGTCCTTCAGGACAAAGTCTTTGGCACACAAGACACTTGGCTTTCTAACTCACCCTACATCAGAATGGCTACTGTGCAAACGTGAAGCACGAGATTTTAAAAAAGTGCAAAGCAGGGCTAGGGAATTAGTCCAGCGGATGGAGTGCTACCTAGCATGTGCAGAGCTCTGGGTCTGAACCTCAACACTGCACAAACCAGGTGTGGTGGCACACATCTGTAATCCTCTTCAGGAGGCGGAGCCAGCAGTATCAGGAATTTAATGTCGCCCTCATCTACACAGCAAGCTTAGGACCCAGAGAGCCGGGAAGGAAAGAGAGGTAGAATGGGGAGGTTGCCAAGCAACAAGTGAGAAGACGCCAGAACAGTGAGGGCAACACAAAGTTAGACCATGACCCTCCCCACAGTGCCAGCTCCAGGCATCTACGTTCATGACCATGACCCTCCGCACAGTGCCAGCTCTAGACATCTACGTTCATGACCATGACCCTCCCCACAGTGCCAGCTCCAGGCATCTACGTTCATGACCATGACCCTCCCCACAGTGCCAGCTCCAGACATCTATGTTCATGACCATGACCCTCCCCACAGTGCCAGCTCCAGGCATCTATGATCATGACCATGACCTCCCACAGTGCAGCTCTAGCATCTACGTCATAACAACCACAGTGCCAGCTCCAGGGTACTTAGTCTGTGCACTGCTATCCTCAACAAGCAACTTTAGCTTGGATTCTTTCCCTTTTTCCTGGCAGACAGGTCCCTGTATGGCTGCCTGTTTTTTTATTAGTCTGTCTTCCCTCTGAGGTACCCACAATGGTGTCTATGGTTCAGGACCTCCCCCCCCGATACCCCGTCTCTCCACATGTCTGTAAACTTCCTTTGTAGCATGTGGTGACACTAAAAACCATTCATCTTTCTCCTGACTTCTTGTCTCCTTCCACTGAAAGGTAAACATGGTTGGGAGTTGGGGGTGTCCTCTCTAAAGCACTGAGAACAGTTTCTGGCACACAAAGGACAGCGTGTCTCCTTTGTGAGTGGTTTTGCACTTCCTCCAAATTAGTAGACTTAGTTCAGCCCACAATTTACTGAGTACCTAACTGGGTAGAGACACTGTGGAGGATCTTGAAGAAACAGTGATAAAATGAGGTGATGTCAAAGGTCACTGGCCCCAGGGGCTTCACATGGACAATATTGCATTCCATGTTTATAGGCAAAGTATTCAGTGTTCAAGGAAGAAGCAGGATATTAGTCAAAACTTTTCTCCAGGTATGCTTAGATGATCAGACTCTTATCTGTTATTTTCATTGTTGGAATCCAGCTTCATACTATACTACAATGATTTTTCGGTGTTTCTACTATCATAAAATATTAACAAATTCCAAACTGTCATTAAATATCCCCTTCTTTAAAAATCCTATCATCACAATAGCATTCTGTCAAAACCCATGCTGCAGAATCCAAATAGCCTACGAATGTAACATGCAAGACTCTGAAAAGCTTATAGAAAGGGACACGTGTCCTTTTAACAAGACCAAATGCTTCCTCAAGAGGCAGCTCTATCAAAATACCCCCAGAGCACTTGAACAAGGACTTTCCCATGAGGTTATAGCCATTTCCTCGTGTACTATCACTCAAGGTGGATCACTGAAAACAAAACTTGAAAAACTTCATGACACCAGCCAGGTATGGGATCCATCCAGTTTAAGCCAGCCCGCAATGATGTAAGATTGTGTACGATGCTTACACTGCTTTTACAAATTCAATACTTGGACTCGGGAGAACATTCGAGGTCGGTCAGCAGCTTGGACGTGGTTCTCTAGCCACAGCCAAAGCTTGAGATCCACTGAAGCCAGGCAGCTCCACTGAAGTTTATGAGAGAAAAATAGTTACCCAAACTCCCTATGCTGGAATGCCCTGTGGTGCTGTCCCTGGATTCCCGGCCCTCAGAATCTGGTGATAACAAACAATAACTGTTTTTAAAAAACAAAGAGCATATACGTGAGCCTGAAAACCTGAGCTTGGAGCTCCGGCACCATTTCAAGTAGGGCACAGTGGTATATGTCTGCATCCCCAATCAGAAAAGGTGGAGACAGGAAGATGGCTGGAGCTTGCTGACCCTCCATTCCAGCTAAATCAGTGAGCTCCATTCAGTGAAGACTCTGACTTAAAAAGTATGCTGGAGCCGGGCAGCGGTGGCACACGCCTTTAATCCCAGCACTCGAAGGCAGAGCCAGGCAGATCTCTGTGAGTTCAAGGCCAGCCTGGTCCACAGAGTGAGATCCAGTATAGACACCAAAACCTACACAGAGAAATCCTGTCTCGAAAACACCAAAAAAAAAAAAAAAAAAAAAAAAAAAAAAAAGGTGGAGGGCCAGTGAGATAGCTCAACAGGTAAAGAAAGGTGCTCACTGCCAAGCCTGACAGACTGAGTTAGACCCCTGGGATCCACATGGTGGAAGGGGAAAGCCAACTCTTGCAAGCTGTCCTCTGTCTTCCATACATACACTGTGACATGCACACACCCATTCACATACACAAATGAATCAATAGATGTAATATAAAAATGAGGTGGAGAGCAACTGAGGACGACATCTGGAATTGACCTGACTTCTACATGTGTGCACACCACACACACACACACACACACACACACACACACACACACTTCAAATGTACATACAATAAAACACTTGAGATAGTGCTGGAGAAATCACTCGCAGTTAAGAACACTGGCTGGTCTCCCAGAGGATCCAGGTTCAATTCCCAGCATCCACACAACAGATCACAACTGTCTGTAACTCCTGTGCCAAGGGATCCAATACTCTCACACAGACATATACCCAAGCAAAACACCAACGCACATAAAACAATAAATAAGTCATTAAAAAGAGAAGACACTTGGGACAGTATTTTTGAGTGCAGATCTGGAAAGACTGCAGTTAGACAGTGGCCTGAGCTCTGTGACTCGTACCAGTGCCACTGCCTTCAGGGAGCTAGCATGCTAAACACAGGAGATCAGGAAGTGAGGTCACAGGGCTGGCCACCCTGGCACACACTAGGCCAACATCCAGTGTGCTGCTACTGAGATTGATGAAGACGACCGATATGTGCTAGGATTTGAATCCATGTCTGGCTGTCTCTAAAATTCAGTCTTACTTCATTCTCTCTTACTCCTGTTCACGAAGGCGCCATCGGCAGGAAGCCTCAGCTCCCATTTTTAAGATCTGGAAGCTGCAAGGCATCTAGGATGGAGTCTGCTGAACCCGAGCACCATGGCAGGTAATTTGTGCAACAGAAGACAGAAATTGAACGGAGGGAAAGTGCCAACTACAGTGTGTGTGTGTGTGGTGTGTGTGTGTGTGTGTGTGTGTGTGTGTGTGCACATGCGTGCTTTGCAGGGAGTGTGTGTGTGTGGGGGGGGACCACAAAGCACCATATGGCCCTGCAATTAGGGAGGAAGAAGACTGCCAAGGGCAAAAATAACCCTGGCAAAATTGAATACGGTTGGCAGGAGAAGTCAGCCCAGGCCAGCTCCTTCTCCATGCTGTTTTCGTTCCCCAGGGGATGTTACTGTCACTTCTTCCCATGAATTTGAAAGGGATTTGAAAGATGAAAATAAGTCTGATGATAGTGGGTATTTCTAATAACAGGTCATTAAAACAATTTTCTCCCTTCCTAAAAGCCTGAGAATGAACAGCTCTTCAAAGGAAGATCGTCTCAGGAGAAGATCAAATTGTTAACTTTGAAGATGTATAAGGACTCCCTTCTCCCAGCTGAGAAAGACAGCAGGTAAACTCCCAGCTCTGAAGGACGCTTCTAGGTGCATGAAGCCAGGGGCAGAAGTGAGAGGCGGAGGCTTCACAAGCCCCACGTGTGAATTTTCATTCAAGGAAAAGAACAGAGAATGGACTCAACTGCATTCCTTGAAGTACGCAAGTATTTTCTGCCTGAGGAAAACCAGCCTTGTGACTTTCCCAATCTGGACAGACTTCCAATGTTCCCCCGCCTTCTGGACCCATGGAACAAAGTGATCAATGGCATCAAACACCACCACTCACTCAGTGGGAAGCTATTTTAGGCAATGAAGTTCGGGTGGGCGATACAAGGATAGAAAAAGCCAAAGTCTGCATTTGGCAAAATGAAAATTAATATTTCTTAAAATAGAGATCAGTTAGGTAATCACTTGTCTTAATTATGACACCTCAAGATTTTTTTTTTCTTGACAGCTTATAGTCAAAATCATCCTGATTGCTGCTGCTTTGGTTAAACAGCAGCTGAGGAAGTTGGCTTAGATCCAGGGACCATGTGGCATTTTTTAAGAGTATACACCGAGCGCTAGAATTGTACCCATTTGGGTACTCACAGCATGGGGACACATTGAAAAGAAAACAAGAAAGCTAACCAGTGCCTGAAGTACTGCTGAGGGGTCTTGGGAGCACCACACCCTCAAGAAAGGGAACTCACAGTAAGGACAGTAGCATTGCAGTCTTTGACCTTTGAGCCAGCAGGCATTCCTGATTTTGTGTCTGTTGTATCAGCACTGTAGAGTATTGATGTTGTCTAATTGTTTCTTCTGCAAGATCTGTGAAGGTGGAGCTATCTTTAACTCCTCCTACTACACAGCACGCTGCTTCTTCCTCTTCCTCTTCTTCTCTTTCTTTCTTTCTTTTTTTTTTTTTTTTTTTTTTGTTTTTCAAGACAGGGTTTCCTTGTATAACAACTTGGCTTGCTCTGTAGACCAGGCTGGTCTCAAACTCAAGAGATCCACCTGCCTCTGCCTCCCCGGTGCTAAAATTAAAGTCATGTGCCACCACAGCCAGCATCTACACAGCACTTTCTATATACTATGATATCAGTATAATATTGGATAAAATGACAAGAAAAGTGTGTGTGTAATCTGAAGTCCCTCCTTATTCACACAGGATATTGTCCAAGACCCCTATAAATGTCTAAAATTAAATGATAAAGTTTAATATCTCAATTAGACATAATAAAGATCAATAATTAATAGTGAAATAGAACACTTATAACTATAATATGTAAATGGGGTCTCTTTCAAAATATTTTACTATACTGTAGACCCCTAAAATCCCAGAATATATTTTTTTCTCTTGTTATTAAGCCAAGAACATTTACCTTTTTGAAAGAAACATTTTTGGGTTTCTCTTTCTCATATCCCAGTTGTCAGCACCATTAATACTATCTTTGGGATATTTACTAAGTAAAATGACAGTTCCTTGAACAAGCACTAAAATACCATTCATAGTAAATCGAATACACTAGCTCAAGGGTCTAACCGGTGCATATGGCATACATACGCATGGATGTGATGGACGACGGAATGATTGACGTGCTAGCTGGGACAAAGCATGATAAAGTGAGACTTCAGAGCACGCTACTCATGGGGCATGTGACCTAAAAATTATATCTGGAATTTTCCATTTAATATTTTCAGACTGCAGGTAACCAAAAGAAGGAAGGATCTTTTCCTGCAGGCACCTATAAAAGATGATGATGAGATCTCTCTTTGCTTCTTTACAACCAAAAATGGATTGAGTCAAAAGGATTTTGGTGTTTATAAAAAGAGCCAATCCCTTTTTAGAGTTTAGGCTGAAATGTGTACTACAAATAAAACATCTCACTCTAGTCTCCATGATTTGGAATCCTGTTACCAGCTCCCACATCCTGAGGGCCAAATGAGCCTGACCTCGCCCAGCACAGAACCTATTCTCCAATCAGAGTATTCTGGAGTGGCCACATGACCCAGATAATCTGGCTGGATTCAATAGAAGGATTTGGGTTGTAAACACTGAGAAAAAGAAACTTGTCTTTAAGGTCCAGGGTCTGGGGTGTAGAGCTGTTAAAAACAATGCATTCCCACCTGACATGTAATGAGAATATAGTCAGATGATATCAACCTGTCAGAAGACAGATCAGAGACTCAGGGGTAAATCCCTAGCGTGCTCTGGGCACCTAGATCTAGCCAATGCGTGAAGCCAGTTCCTAGCCAATGCCTGGAGACCGTTCCTTTAGTTCTTGCTGTCAAGTAGGCAGGACGTTTTCTCTCTACCATCAGAATGAGTTAGGATTCAGTGGAAAGAGCCGCAAGTGTAATGGGGGTGTGCTGAGGCTAGCGCAGGTTTGTCCTCCTTAATCGTTACACAATGGACCAGAACCCACTCTCTAACCTTAGATGTGGATGTCATGCATTTAAACTCCGAGTGTTGTCTACCAATAAGAGGCAGGACAGAAAGGCAGAAGAAATTGAGGGGAAAGGGAAAGAAGCCCCTCACGCCAGAGTCTAGGTATCAAACAGCCACAAACCATGCTAATGGCCAGAGGGTGTGCCCTTTGAATTTAATTTTCCTCCTGTCCTGGCTATATACCTGCATCTTTCTGAGAACCTTACAAATGAGATTATGAACCATCGTTACAATTGAAACATGCCTTAATCCCCTTGTGTCTAGGACAGTGAGATGACTTCAATCCTTTCAGATCATGTTTCTATCTTAACAACCTGAGATCCGGTCTAGCGACACTCTGGAATGACCCTATGGCCTCACTTACTGGGGGAAGGAGGAGGAAGAAAAGAGAAGAAAAAAGGGGGTTGGAGGGGGGCGGGGGATAAAGGGAAGATGGGAGAGAGAGAAAAGAAAAAAAAAAACTAAAGCTTCTTAGAAACTCTGTGAACAATGTAACCTCAGAAGCTACCCAAATGGTGTATATAGCTATCATCAAGGTACTTAAATCGATGTCTGTCTGTCTGTCTGTCTGTCTCTATCTCTCAGTCTTTTTTTTTTTTTTTTTTTTTTTTTTTTGGCAGTTTCTCTGTGTAGCTTTGCGCCTTCTGAGCTCACTTGGTAGCCAGCTGCTCGAACTCACAGAGATCCGCCTGGCTCTGCCTTCCGAGTGCTGGGAATAAAGGCGTGCGCCACCAACGCCCGGCTCTCAGTCTTGAAGTTGGAATGTAGTCAAGCAAGGTAGATCTTGAACTGCTGATTCTCCTGCCTCCATCTGCCAAATGCTGGGTTACAGGCCTGTACCACCAAGCTGCTTGGTTCTCTGTGGAGAACCTACGGACATGTTTTAGTGTGTACATACAATCCTTTGCCAAGTAACAATGCTCCCTCCCTAACATCTGCATTTATATCTATGATAGAGTCCAACTTTGCTTCAGAATGACTCATTCTGAAATTCTTTTCTGGGATGAAGTCAGGAATCCTGGCTTCACCTAAGTAGAAGCCTCTAAAGAGAACCCTCAGACTGCCACAGGGAAGAGTATGGAGTTGTCTCCAGTTCTCCCAGTCCCTGACAAGCCACATACAGTGATGCTGATGTGTCTGCCTTTGCGCTTCCCAACACTCCTGCATATAAGAGCCTCCCTCCCTCTTCTCGACAATAAAGTCCAGTGGAAATGAGGAAGACATCCCCACCACATCCACTCATGAAAGCCTGGATCAACCCTCTTAAGGAGGGACAGACTGTCTGGTGTTTTCCTACTGGGTCACCATCCTTGACAGCTTCTTACAGCATCCGCCACATCAAGTTTACTGTGCTATGCTCACAAGTCTCTATCCACTGTACTATCCACCTGCATCGCCTCACGGCTCAATGTTCAACCAGCAAGAGAGAGGAAGAGACAGGAGGGAAGCAGTGAAGATGGGTGGACTCCCAATGAGAGTGGACTCCTAAGGCTAGCTACACTTCCAAGAAAAGCAAAATTCAGGTGATTGGCATCAGATTCCAATGTTTCCAAAATAACTTTCCAAGTCCTCTCCTTCCACTGCAGACCCAGGAAACAGTCACTGCCCTCGCAACCTCAGATCATTTGCACCTTCACTAAGGAAACCCAGGAGGCAGTGCTGGAAACCAGGAAAGTAATAGCTTCAAAACAGACAACAAACCCAGCAGCCAGGAACAATGCTTTACGTGGCACCAACTCAGGGACTATCTTTTAGTCAGGCTGAAGGGCACAGAGCACCTTTCTTCTGATCTTTCCCTCTCTCGAATCCTACAACATTTCTCTTGTGTGCCAAGTACTTTCTGAAACATATATTCAAAAATCAATCATGTAGAGGGAGACTCACCACTCTCAGAAATCTGGCAGATAAAATATTAAGGCTTCTACATGAAGTGTGTAATTGGACTAAAAAATTAATTACAGCATCAATGTGATTCTCTTCAATCAGTAAGATCTGCTAGATACTGCAATCTCATTTACCCATATAGCCAGAACTCAATTTATGTTCAAGATAGACAACTCAGAATAGCCACTTTCTCTCCATTTTGCATCTCTCTCTCTCTCTCTCTCTCTCTTCTCTCACATCACACACACACACACACACACACACACACACACACACACTTTTCTTGAGGAAACAAGATACACACGCACACACATAAACTACCCAGCAAATAGAAAAAGAACTTTCTCCACATGCTGCCAAGGGGCCATCTGAAAGGAATATACCATTCTCCAGGGAACAAGACCACCACCCCCTGGGAAGGCTGTGTCCTTTTAACCTGTATCTGCATTTGTGACTGCGGGCCAAGGCATATGTGCTCAATAACAGCAGTGTAAGGAAGCATATGGTAAGTAACTCTGCAGCACAATTTGGGATGAAAAGCAGGGCACGGCTTTGCAGGCTTTGGGAAACACAATGGAATTGGCTCCCCCCTCTTTGGATGGGGTGTGTACCGCTCGTTAACATGTGAAGCAGATGCCCAGCAGGGAGCATTTTCTGGAGACCTAACAGGTGGTCCTTAATAGAAATACAGCATATACACCAATGGCGTATCAAGCGGTTTATCCAGTGTATTTTCCCTCCAGGCTTAGCAACCTGGAGAAGGAGTAACCCTGGGCTTCTTGCTCACTGGCGAGGCGCTCTAAGGGGCTTTAAACAAAGCAGGATCAGCTCTGCTACTAGGCCAGCAGCTCTCCCTCTCTGCACAGACGCTCAAGAAGGAAATGCACCCTTGCTTCCTCATGAATCGATGGAAAACGTGTGATCAAATCACACACTGAAAGCGCTTAGCAATCAGATAGGCGCCGAGGGAAGTCAGAAACCGCACACCAGGACAACTCAGACATTCAGTAGCTAAGCTAATAATCACAACCAACAGAAGACTTCTTAATTTCTGTTTGCTACTGGACTACTTTATCTAAAATAGCAATGCGCCCTTTCTTCTCTGTCACCTCATGCTGTTTTATTATGCTCCACAGAAGTATGTATCACCATTGGCATTTTACATTTCTTGGGGTTTATATACTACAGTTTTTTTTTTGTTTTGTTTTTTTTCCTCTTTGAGAGGAAACAGTATCTAATGCAGACCAAGCCGGCTTTGAACTCATTGTTGTAGGTGAGACCAGCCTTGATTTCCTGATTCCTACCTTTGCCTCCTAGGTGCTAGGATTATAGGAGTCCCTCACCAGATCAGTTCTCTTTCTTGCTCCATAATGGAAGTTGGAGGAAGCTTACTGCTATACCGCAGTACCCAAGCCAGTACCCAAGAGAAAGAGAATCTCATGGCTCCAAAACAGGAGAATGGATAGAAACCTGAAAAACAGACAGCTATATATTTTTATTCATTTTTTTTTTTAATGACTGTGTTACAATGAAAAGGATCTTTTGTTTTTGTTTAGGGGGATAAGGCCTCATGTAGCCCAGGTTGGCCTCAAACTCAGTATGTAGCAAAGCATAACCTTGAAGTCCTTATCTTCCAGTCTGCATCCCCTGGGGTTAGAGATGTGCCACCAATCATGATATATGCAGGGCTTCCTGCATGCTGTACAAGTACTCCTCCAACTGAGCTACAGTTCTGGGTGTGTGAAGAGGCGTTCTGATATTGTAGCTATTGACCTAAAATAGAACTATCACTGTTTGTTTGTTTGTTTGTCAACAAACACTGATTGATAGTGTATTTCAGGAAGCTGCCTGTGAGCTGCTGAGGGTAAAGCCAACCCTTCATCAACCCAGAGTTTCATCCACAGTATACAATCACACCTTACTGATAACTAACTGTCCCTCTCCCTTCTTCCTCACTGCAACGGGAAACGCTGCCCTGCCATGGGACACAATAACCAGCCTGTTGGGAGAAGGAAGAGGGACTGAATGTACCAGAGCAGCGGTGAGGCAGGGATTAGCTTCCGGGGTTCCCAGGGGTGCAGTCAAGCGCCAGCCTGCCTCCATCTTAGGCTTAAAAGCCATCTTACAGTGAAGACAAACGAGGTCCATTCCTGCCCCACCTGTCCCCTTAACTACAATCTGTGCTGCCTGCTTCAGGAACGACAATCATGTCTTGGTTGTTTAGAACCATCTTTCAACCCTACCTTTGTTTCAAACAGTCGCATGACCGACCACCTATGGCTTCCTTCTTATGCCCAACTTGCAACCGTGGCTTTGTTTCAGGTCATGAAGAATAACGCGTTATGCTTATGTTCTGTTCCTGTAACCCCGCCTATTTTGCCTGCCAAATCCTCTACCTGGAAACCCTCTACCCCTGAAAAGCCTCCTCTTCCTCACATGCAATGCTGATCTTCCCAACCCCGCCTTAGGGGGAGGCAGCCCTTGGACTTGCCTGAAACAATTTGAACTAATTAATTTGGCCGTGAGGATCTGGTCGGTGGTCTTTCTCCTCCCGTCTTTGGGATTAACAGCAGCAAGCTCACAAAGTCCTGAGTCTTCCTTAGTCTCTTGAGAACAAACCACAAAAGCAATTTTTTTTTTTTTTAAAAAAAAGATGATCAAGCAACATAAATCAGGAATGTTTTTAAAAATACCTATGGTTAGGTGAAGACAGGAGAATCATGAATTTGACACCATTCTGAGCTACAGAGAAAAATCCTGTCTTGAAAAATAAAAAGAGAATTTTTCTTTTATTTTTCAGAATCTTGTATTTTCTAGACTGTCTCTAATGAATGATTGCTTTTTCATTTATAAAATGCTACATATATTTGTGACTGGAGAGACAGTGCAATGGGCAAAATGTGTGCTATGCAAGTCTGATTATCCGAGTTCAATCCCCACTTCCCGGTGTCAAAGTGGAATACAAAAAGTGACTTCAAAAAGGTGTCCTCTGGGCCAGGCGTTGGTGGCGCACGCCTTTAATCCCAGCACTCGGGAGGCAGAGCCAGGCGGATCTCTGTGAGTTCGAGGCCAGCCTGGGCTACCAAGTGAGCTCCAGGAAAGGCGCAAAGCTACACAGAGAAACCCTGTCTCGAAAAACCAAAAAAAAAAAAAAAAAAAAAAAAAAAAAAAAAAAAAAAAAAAAGGTGTCCTCTGGGCTCATACACGGGCCAGGCCCATGCATGCCAATTATCCCAGCAGTAAGAGGGCAGAGACCAGGGCTTCCCAGGGCTCCACGGTGGCCAGCTGTGAAATAAATACCAGTTCCAGGGTCACCAAGAGATCCTCCCCCAGAAAGTGCAAGGTGGAGAGTGACACCTCCGTGTTGCAGAATATTTGTAGACTGCGTGAAGATGTGTGGTTACGGCTGGTGTAGTAAAAAACTAAATGGCCAATAGCTAGGCAGGAGAGGATGGGCGGGATTTCCGGGGAGAGAAAAGTGCTCACAGGAGTCAAGGACTGCAAACAGCACCAGGCCTACACTGATGCTCGCCATAACATAACCATATGATGGTTATAATGTTTATTTCACACACCACCTCAGGACAGAGCCTGGAGTTCCAACACCACACACTGGAGAAGTGCCAAACCATGAAGCTCCATGAGTATAGGAGCAGGGTTTGGGCAGTGTTCATCTGACAAGTAGGTGGAGTCTTTGTGGACTCCGAAACTCCCAATCAAGCGCTCCTCACAGCGTCTCCATGAGTCTCCTAACCCAGACGTGAACTCACACAGTCAAGGATGTGGATCCACACTGGCGGCTGGGAGGAAACTGCTTCTGGCAGACAGGCATGCTAAGAGTTACATTTCCTGTGAGTGGGCAGGGAAACCATGGAAACTGGAGCTACAGGGCACTTAGGGGCATCCAGGTAAAAGCCAGCTCTCTCCATTTCAGAGCAACCTCCTGCCTCAAAATGAAGACACTGGTGTAGGAGGCCAGGGAAGTGTGGACCCCTCCTCCTTCTTCTTCCTAAGCTAGGGACCTCCAGAGGCCAGGAGAGAACATGGCTTTGCAATAGGATTCTGCACAAAAGGACCTCCCACTTCTCAGTCCCTTTCTCCCCCCCTCCCCCCCAGCTGAGCTCAGCTTTAGGCAAGCACCATTCTCAGAGAGGTCCAAACTCCAGGCTCCTTGAGGGGTGGGGTGAGCCAACCCTTGCCAATAGCAGCAAGCCAGTGAAGTGGGGATGGAGGGAATAGGAGACAGACACAAAGAGGAAGACATTCTGGCTCTGAATACACGGGAGCCACAGAAAGGCATCCTCCACGACCCCTGCCACCAAGCAGAGGCAGCCTGGGGGATGCTAGCTGCTCTCGTCCCTCCCCATCTTCTGGCACAGACTCCGAAGACACGGCAGGGCAGTTCCTGAAGCACATGCTCAGCAGCGCACCCGTCATGACTGCCCAGAGAACATGGCTGCCTGGAGCAAACGGGAGAAAACACACAGAGAGCTAGGCTGGCACTTCAGATGCTTAGAGGAGGCCGTCAGGCTCCGGCTGTAGGTGCGAGAGGTAGGGAACATGAAAGCCTGGCAGGAGCCAAATGTGGTGCTTCCAAGCTGCTCTGGGGCTGCCTCCTCCCTTCTCTCTCCTCTTTTCCATCTTCCCTGCCTCTCTCTCATCCCAGGTTCCGTCCGTCCGTCCTGACCCCCATCCTTCCTCCTGCTGTCACCCCAAAGTCCCAAACAAGGAAATCCTGCCTGCCCAGCCCTGCAGCCCCTGATTTACCTGCCTGCCAAGCCTCCTTGGGCCCTACTCAGTCACAGCCCAGGTCCGGGCGAGCAATCGGTGGGCAGCTGCCTCGTCATCAGGCACCCGTGGGCTGGGTAGCAGCTGCTCCTTCTATGGGGTCACAGGCAGGAGACATGGCCCCGAGTGTCCCTCAGCCCCCTCGCCGCCTTCTCAAGGCATGCTATTCACACTCCTTGCCCATTCCATAAGGCCTTGGGCAGGGTGGGGTGGGAGGCAAGCATGGCTTTCAGGACACCCAGTAAGGGAAGGGGATCAAACAGTCCTCACCCAGAGTTACTACAGACTTAGAAATGGAAGTGGAAACTACAGTGAAATGACTGGGATGAGTTTGAAATAAGGCAAAAAAGCAGTTAGGGCTTAGCTTTAACTCATTATCAACTTAACTTAGAGCTATTACATAGGACCTGGCATTTTCTTAGGTCATTATGATGAGCTGCACCCTTTGTTCTGGTCCAGACCATCCTGAAAGCACTATGCTGTCCTAGCCCACCATGCAGCCCCATCTTGGGGATACATTCTCTTTTTTGAGGGAGGATGATTCTGCCCTCCTTCCACGGGATAAAACCAGTACAACTTGGTATTCTAACAGTTATCTGTAGGGCTATCCTGGCCCAATTCTACAGTCTCAGAGCTGATGATATCTCATTGCATGCCAGTCCAGAGATAGTGACTATTTGTTTTCCCCTTTAAAGCTCAAATGGGGCCACACAGCCAAGAAATAAGGGAGCAAAGTCTCTGCGCAGTCCAAGTTCAAAGATGTGGATGGTCTGGTTTGCCCAGGGTCACTATCTGTTATAAACTCTTAAAGTCAAAAAGGCACCATGCCTATTTAAGATTGGAAAGATATTCCATCTTTCAATCTCAAAACAAACAAACAAACAAACAACAAAAAACCCAAAAAACAACCAAAAAAACCCCTTTTCTCCCTAAATGGACTCTGAATAGGCGCACACACACACACACACACACACACACACACACACACACACACACACACACCCTTCCCCAGATCGCCTTTTGAATCTACCACTTTGGACCAGCTCTTCTTTTTATTCATATACAAGTGGACTATTGCAATCATTTGTGGAGAATTCAGGAGGAATAATCAATGTGACTAAATTGGAACCGGCCCCAGCATGCTCATATCACTGCCTGGAATAGCAGGTCCACTTACAAAGGAAGCGAAAAGCAATGGTTTGCTGTACTTTACAAAATGCTCCAGGGGTATTTCCAGGTGGCTTAGAGAAGCAGAGGAAATAGAATCTGCTTTGAGGGACTGCAGCAGGCCTGCTTTCGAGGAGGTGGACATATTAGCCAGTGGGAAACACTTACTTCCTTTTAATTTATTTTTTTTTAATGCAAGGACCAAGAACGGGTTTCACATGCAGGGTCCCCCAAAACAAACTGGTACAATTCTCCTAAAAGAACACATCAGAGGACCAGATCATCCTGCTTCCGGTGAGATGTGGAGAGACAGAGAAGGGCAGTGTCTAAGGTGGTGACTTCCTGAGGGCTTGGGGTGGCAAGTTATTCCTGCTGGAGTAAACGTGACTTTCAATTTGGAATAATTACATTAGGTCATTCAGTGGGTGGAGTGGAGTGTCTGTAGTATATGGATCTCCTGCTGAGAGGTTCTTCAAGGCTGAGTGTTAGGAGGCAGAAAGCTGGCAATTAGAAGCCCTGAAGCACCCACCTTTTCTGATGAAGAGGGCTGGAGAGCAGACCTGCTCAGACAGTGGCGAGTGTGTGTGTGTGTGTGTGTGTGTGTGTGTGTGTGTGTGTGTGTGTGTGTATGCAGTTCCCAACATTAACATTTCCTTCATCAAGTTTTACAAGCTTCAGGGTGATGGAAAAAGAGTAACTCGAAGCAAAGGCAAAACCCAAAAAGCCACCTGACAAAAGCCTAAAACCCATAACTCAGAGACAAAGATATTTGAACCTACACCCAAGCATCCATTTAGCACAGGGCGAGAGAACAGGCTATGCTTTGAAGCATCCAACAACAACAACAACAAAGAAGAACTTTTTTCTGAGCTGCACACTCTTTGGTTTATTGCACTGATCCACTCCTTACCAAAGGGAACAGGAAAACGAGGGCTTACTGGTGACATCACCGTTCTTGTCTATTTCTGGTTGTTTCTAGCAAAATGGACCTCTTGGAACAAATTTAGCTTCTCTTGGGCCCTGACTCTTACTCGATAAGGGTGTGTGCAAGCTGAAATCTGTTTATCGGAGGAAGTATAGAAACAAAACTTAGGTCCACAGCTACTCCTGACATGATACATGTGAAAATCAGCACACGCCTCCTCTGAGTACACTGGCTACGTTTCAGAAAGCAATGGTAGATAAATTCACTGCTTTTTGTAAGACACTCATCAATTCAATTCTCTAGTTCAAAGTAAGGAGGACTGGAGACTGGCACTTACCTGCTCAGGCACTCATATACCTAGGTGCACCCAAGGCCCCCCCTAAACATGAACAGTCCCTCCCAGGTGACAAGGCCAAGGGAAGGGAAGAAAACACCTCTCCACCAACGTTTCACTCTCTCACATGCACCCTGCTCACCATGGCTGAACTAACAATACTGGTGCTTTCTCAACCTTGTACAAGCACCCCAAGATGGAAGGAAACTAAAGTCTGATTTAATCTATGAGCTATGCAGGATCTAACTCTATGAAGTCATGTATTTGGAGACTTAGTAGCTAGAGGCAGTTTCTCCATTAAACTAGAATGGCCACCCAGAACTCACTCTCTGCGGTAGGCACGGATCTTATCCTGCATTTTGATCACTGGGGTTTCTTTCTTTCTGAAGGTCCTAGCTAGCTATACTGCACAAAGCTTATGGCCCTAGTAACAAACAGAATAAATCAGTTTGGCTCTCACTGACATTTTTTTTTCTTTAAGTAGTACCTCTTTTCCTCTTTATTCATGCAATACAATTTTGGGGAGATGGGATTTCACAAGGCCAGGCTGGCCTTGAACTCATCATATAGGCCCAAGCTTGGTCTCCAACTCATGATCCTCCTATCTGTGTCTCTTGCACATGGCCATTAACACATTTCTTGTTATTATTACACACTGTCTTCTATTCTACCGTCTCAGACGTTCGAGAAGTGGCCGAGCAGACTTCCATGGTGACATCCTGTGCCTAGGCAGGATCTAATGTCAACAGCACAAGTGGAGAGTCAGTCCCCAGTTATCATCTTACTCAAGCTAACTGCATAACAAGAAACACAGATGAAGTAGGAGAGGACCATCCTTGCTTCGAGGTGCTGCTGCGTCTTGTCTCTATGGACTTCCTGTGGGTTTCTAATATGAATAAGGTTACAGCTTGGTAAGGGTGAACGGTGTTTAGGCCTTTGCTATTTGAGTCTGACTGTCCTGCACGGAGCTCACCCATCCATCCACACTCTTTCTCTCCCTCTTTGATCTGAGGCAAATGTCTGGAGTTTACTAATTCTTGATCTCATTTGGAATTTTTCATGGAGACAATGGAATACTTCTTTGAGGTATTGTTGTAAGATTGAAGTCGGACCGCAAAAGAAAAGCTATTTGGCCTACAGTGGTGTTTTTCAACACATTTTTTCATTATTACTCCCACTATTTTCAGATATCTGCCCTCTCGTGCCCCTCAACCTCTTCTACCAAACAAAGCTTAACAGCACAGGTACACTGAATATCTATTTGGGTACTCCAGGACTGTTTACATCTGTTTATGCAAATCTTTACTCTATGGATTAAACACAGCAAGTTTCTTCTCCCATCCTGTCTTAGTTGGGCTTCTATTAACGTGATACAACACTATGACCTAAACTGTTTTGGGGTGTGTAGGGGGGTTGCTTGGTCTTACATGAAGGGACGTCGGGCAAGGAAACAAGCTGGAACCTGGAGGAGCACTGCTTCCTGCTAACGGCCTTGCTCCTCAGGGCTTGCCCAGCCTGCTTTCCTAAACAATGCAGGACCACCTAGTCAGGGGGTGTACTGCCCACAGTGAACTGGGCCCTCCCACATCAATCATGTACCAAGAACACGCCCCACAGGTTTGCCTACCAGCCAATCGGAAGGAGACATTTTCTCAACTGAGGTTCCTCTACCCAGAGAATGCTAACTTGTGTGCCACTGGCAAAAATAAACAAACAAAACACACACCCCCAGGAACTACTACTGTTCACACACTTCCAGGTTGACCTGGTTTCCAGCTGGGAAGGCATGGCCAAGAGTCTGGCATTGAAAAAACTACAATGATGTAGTGGAAACGAGAACGGCCCCCATAAACTCGTATGTTTGAGTGCCTGGTTCCCATTTGGTAGAACTGTTTGGGAAAGATTAAGAGGCGTGGCTTCTTTGGAGGAGGTATGTCACTGGGAGTAGTGGGCTTTGAGGTTTCAAAAGACTCAAGTATCTCTCTCTGCCTCCTATTTGCAGATCAAGATGTAAGGCTGTTCCTGTCCTGTGTCATGGACTCTAGCCCTGTAAAACTGTATGTCCCAAATTAAATGCATTCTTATATAAGATGCCTTCTTCATGGACTCTAGCCCTGTAAAACTGTATGCCGCAAATTAAATGCATTCTTATATAAGATGCCTTCTTGGTAACGGCGTTTATTCACAGCAAAAGAAAAGTAACTGAGATAAGGGGAAGTCACAAGAAGATGCAGTAGGTGTGACTCTGTTCCATGACTAAGGAAAGGCTGGTCGAGTCTAGGAAAAAATGACAGGAGAGAAGGCGGGACCTAGAAGGATAGATGGGGCTTAGGAGCCCTTGGTGCTCTTGCAGACGAGCCAGGTTTAGTTCCCAGAACTCACATGTGGCTCACAACCATCTGTAACTTGCGTTTCAGGGGGTCTGGCACCCTCTTCTACCTCCTCAGGCACCAGGGATGCGGTTGTACACATTTTATATATATATATATATATATAATATATATATATATATATATATATATATATACATGCAGGCACTAACACATACACGAGATAAAATAATAATTATTTTTAAAAGGTGATAGGGGCTGGAGAGATGGCTCAGAAGTTAAGAGCACTGGCTGCTCTTCCAGAGGTCCTGAGTTCGATCCCCAACAACTACAGGGTGGCTCACAACTATCTATAATGAGATCTGGTTCCCTCCTCTGACATTCAGGAAAACACGCAGACAGAACACTGTATATAATAAATATATAAATGTTAAAAAGAAGAGAGAGAAAGAGAGAGATGACAGAGGATACATCAGGTCTGATGCCCAAGAAGCCAAAGTTTGACTGATAGGGTGGCAGCATAAGGAGGCTGGGCTGGGCATGAATCACAACGATCGTTTTATTGATGAAGAGAGGTAAGAGCCAGTGCTGTAGGGCAGCCAGATGAGGGTGACAACTCTTGACTGGTCAGCTAAAGCTAACTATTATTTGAAGATACAAAGGAACAAGACAGCACAAAAGGGCTCCAGGTTCAGAGTTCTCCTTGCCTAAAATTTCTCCTTGCATCCCTTGCTCCATCCATTCTCCCCCTTCTGTCAAGTTTGCCCAAGCCTCATGGCCCTCACGAAGTCATCTGCAGCACAGCTATGTCACCATCACAGCATGGCCTTGAGTGGTAGGTCCTTTCATAGGACAACTAACTACAGCCCTTTTTCAGAAATGTCACGGTCGTAAGGGACTTAAAATGTTACAGATCAGATAGAGGGCATCTGACTAAATTGTAGGACCTTATATTGTTAGTAAAAAGGAAAGTGGTGAAATTCCACTGTCCACAGGTTAGTAACTAGTACTGTGCCAATGGTGACTTCCTAGTTTTGATCACGATGCCACTGTGATATGAGAAACCAACATTAGGGGTAGCTTTGAGGAAAATAGGAGAAATCTCTATACTGTTTTTCAGAATGTCTAAGTCTGATTATTTCAGATAGAAAGATTTTAATAGATGTCTCAAGAACCTACCCCACACTAGGCCTTTTTAGGAGCTTGGAAATAAGTCATGAACAAAGACAGACACCTATACAGTCATAGATACCAGGGATTTCTCTCCTCACAGTAGCTACTGAGCAATGCCTACTTGGGGAGTTCTATCTTGCTACTACTAACATGTCAAGCTCAAAAGCCCTTGTTGTGTTTCCACACAACGAACATGGCAAGTTGTTCATGGACAGAGCATGGCTTTGATTCACTGCCTTTCACTCAGTCCCTGCCTGACTCGTAGCAGGTGCCTGGAATAAGGCTTATTATAAGTATCCTGGATAAGGAAGAGGAGTAGTATCTCCTCAAAAACCTAGAGCCTGGAACAAAGTATCTCTTCAATTAACCTGTTTCTTTTCCTGGAAAGTAAGAATGATTTACGTATTAGTCTCATAGACTCTCAAATGTTTTATGACATGTCTAAGTTAATTCTTTGACAATTATTTATACGTGGTCTGGAGATGTGGTTATGTTGCTTAAATGCTTGGCTAGCATGCACAAGACGCTAGGTTTGAGCCCACTCCTGTATGATAAGACATACTATGAACTCTGAGATAGTAGTAGGAGAAGCAGAAGGCTGGATTTTATGGCTAGTGTGGAAGACTGAAATACTGTCTTAAAACAAAAGCGAATACAAGTGCACATGAGAGTGAGGAAGAGGAGAGGAACAGGAAGAGGAGAGGGGAAGGAGGGGAGGGTAGGTAGGAGGGAGACAGGGAGAGAGGAAGGGAGAGAGCAGAGACAAGAGGCAAAGCAAGAAAGGGGTTAAATTACGTATGAAAATGAATTCATTTGGACACCCCAAATGGACATCAACATCTAAATAAATAAACTGGAATTCAAAAGATTTTATCAAGCTGCTTGAAAAGATAAGAATGATCACTTAAAGGAAAATGCCAAGAATTCCAATGAGCATTGCTGGACATGAACTATTCACACACAAATGAAAACAATACCCGTTTTTAAAATATGTACTAGGTCTGGATTGGGAGATGGCTTGGTAAGGAAAGTGCTTGCTTGAGCAAACATGAGGACCTGATTTCAATTCCTAGAACCCCATAAAATCAGAGTGTGGCAGTGTGTATCTGTTATCCTAGGGCTGAGGGCAGGTACATCCCTAGGCATGCCTCAGGTTCAGTGAGAAACCCTGCATCAGTTAATACGGTAGAGACAAATAAAAAGGAATTCACTATTAACCTTTGTCCTCCACATGGGTGAGCACAGTCGAACGAATGAACACACACACACACACACACACACACACACACACACACACACACAAACTAAAGAAAAAAGGACACCATGTTTTCTACAATTTGAGTAGAATTGCACCGTTCCTAGCAGAGCTTACCTTCCTCTCCTCTTCCACCTCCCAATATTGGCTACCTGATACATGTATTCACTGTCTACTGTAACATCTCCAATTTCAGGACCAATTCTATTACGTATTTCTGAAGGCTGGTCCTCTTCCAGTCTCTCTCAGTCTCTCTCTCTCTCTCTCTCTCTCTCTCTCTCTCTCTCTCTCGAAAAAAAAAAAAAAAAAAAAAAGGATCTCATGCATACCAACCTGGCCTCAAGGTCATTATGTAACTGGGGATGACTTCAAATTTCTGATCCTTCTGCCTCCACGGCTCAAGTGCTGGGATTACAGGTATGTGCCATCATGTCTGGTTTACGCTACACTGAGGAATGAACCCAGGACTCAATCCATATGAGGCAAATATCACCAACTGAGCTGCATCCTCTGAGCTCCTGGTTCCCTTTATCTGACAATGTCACCTCAGTCCATCCCATTCTAGATGCCACAAGCAGAGGTCCTACCGGACAACAGCTCCATCCACTCTAAATTCTGACAAGCTTCCTCCTAAATATATTGCACATCCATCCACTACTATTTCTCTGCCAATGTTCTCACCCGAAATGATAATTTGCCTGGATAACTATCACAGCTTTCCAGCTGGCTTTCCTACCTATAATTCATACTGCTCACAGAAAGCAGACTGATGTCTTTAAAAAAATTAACTAGCTTAAGTATTCAAAGACTAACATTCTTTATTTGACCTCAAAGGACATGTGCGATCTGGTCCCAGTCAAGCTCTTGAGCATCATCTCCCAGGGCATCTAAGGCTCTGCTCCAAAGAACCCTCACTTTCATCTCAGCTTGAACAGCATCTTATCAGAATGGATATCAACAATCCTCCAGATTCTGTGCGTGGGTGACTCTCTAGATGGCCCTTAAGAAGCCCTAATTCCTTTGATTTGGACTCTTGTACATTCTCCACCCACTTAATATAACATTGATTTGTATAGCAACAACAAAGAGAGAGAGAGAAGGAGGGAGGGAGGGAGGGGAGAGAGGGAGGGAGAGAGAGACAGACAGACAGACAGACACAGGACAAGAGAGGTAACATCACTTAAAAGATGATGTGAGAATACAGCAGTGGTACCTATCTTGTTTGTGTATACACTCTGTCTTCTTTGAAGAAACCAGCTACCTTGGTAGGACCTGCCCTATGCAGAGCCACCTATACCAAGGGATTAAAACAACATTGCAAACGACATGCTTTAGCCCCAGACAAATCCTTGATGATTACAGTGAGACCAACAGCTGAGTTATACCCTCAAGAGAGTCCTTGAGCCAGAACCACTCACTTCTACCACCCCTGGATTCATGGCCCACAGTAACTGTGGGAGACAACATAAATCTGTCTTTGTAAGTTGCCTCCATTAATGAAATGCACAGGGCATTAGAAATGTATTCATTAGGTTCAATGTCATGGTGATAACCTCTCAAAGAAGATTGCTCTTCTCTTTTCTTGATGATTACATACTTACTGAACTATACTGGTCCATGTCAATGTCCTCATCAGTTCTGTATTAACCCTCACCACAGTATTTTCCAGAACTTTGTGCCAAGGAGAACGGAGCCTTCAAAAACATTACACAGTTGAGGTCACCATTCTAACCTTATACCTGGAAGACTTTCCTTCAATAACAATCACCTTGATAATTTTGCTTTTGGTAGGAAGCTAACAGATGCAAAGTGAACCTTAAAATTGAACAGTAATTAATATCAATAACAGATCACAATGTAGACAAGTTCCCCTCAGAACTGTGATTCATCTAGTGTTAATTTTACTCTACAATCCACCTTCAGCAGTTCCCTGTACCAAACTGCCTTCCACCTACAAGTCGATTAATAACAATAAAATTGCATCTGCTCCAGGTCCAGCCAGACTGCACACAAGACTCAGACATGAACACACTTCCTCATCCCTGAGGGATAACTGCCACCCTCATCTTCCCTGGTCATGGAGGAAGATGTGACTGGTGTCTAAATGGACTGGATTTCTGTTCCTCACCAAGACTTCTCCTCTGCAGTGCTATACTGCTAGCGCCAAGTGGGATCATTTGAGAAAAACAGCCAGAAGGCCCCAAAGAGGGCTGGCAAGCCACCAATACTCAATGTGTATAATCAAACAGGTGACAGGTTCTATTTTTTCCACGTATCATTCCCTTCCAGCCACTGCCCCAATTTCTACTCTGATGATTAGAGAAAGCTCTGGTCCCACTTCCAAAAAATACATGGGTTTAGGCCAACATTTCCAATGGGTTGGCTGTAAAGGATATGTTGTCCGAGCTTTTCCTTGAATGTAGTTTCAGCTGAAATGCTAAAAATGAGAGAGGGAAAAAAAAGGAAAGAAAAGGAAGGTAGAGAAAATAAAGAGACAGTGTGAGATTAAAAAGGAAAAGGAAAGGGAGGGGGGTCAATTCATGGTGATGGTGCCATGAAAACCAGAAGCCTTTCACCTAGTCTATTCTGAAATGAGGAAAAAGAGGCTACAATTGCTAACACACATAAGGAAGAAAGAAAGAAAGAAAGAAAGAAAGAAAGAAAGAAAGAAAGAAAGAAAGAAAGAAAGAAAGAAAGAAAGAAAGAAAGAAAGAAAGAAAGAAAGAAGTGACCAAGTGAGAGAGTTAGGTGGGGAGGGAGGGAGAAAAGGAAAGGAATGTTTAGCAAACCATCCTGATGTATTTGGTCAGAACACCTGTAAGGAAAGCCTAGGAATCTGTACTTTTAGCTACTAATCTATGGAGTAGAGTATACTACCAAGCGCTAAGCTTTACATGATATAAAACCATTTCCACTTCACTAATGTAAAGGGAATAATGGCAGAGAACAGTGACTGTTCTAAAGCCAGAAGCATTAGTGACATCATTTTCAAGTACTCCTACTCTGCTATGGTGGAACCAAATGAACAAGCCATATATGCTACAAACCAGATAGCTCAAAAGCCTCTCAGCACACATGGTGTGGTGGTCTGAAAGAAAATAGCCCCCAAAGAGAGTGGCACTATTAGGAAGTGTGCCCTTGCTGGAGTAGGTATAGTCTTGTTGGAGGAAGTATGCCACTGTGAAGGTGAGCTTTGAGGTTTTATATATGCGTAAGTTACTCCCAGTGAGATAGACCACTTCTTGTTGTTTATAAAAGGTAGGACTCTCAGCTACATCTCCAGCACCATGTCTGTCTGCACACTGCCATGTCCCACCATGATGATAATGGACTGAACCTCTGAACTGTAAGTGAGCTACCCCAATTAAATGTGTTCTTCATAAGAATTGCCATGGTCTCTTCACATCAACAGAAACCCCTAACTAAGACACATGGGGATTAATACACCACACAGGGACCACGAAACACTGGATTTAGTTTAGAGTTTAGATTCCCTTTCCTTGGTGAACTCATGTGCTAGGACCCATCTCATTTTTCCTCAAGAATAACTCCAAGTTGAGCAGCAGACAAGGACATTTCCCTCATGTCACTTATCATCATAAAAAAGAGACAATGCCCTTCAAAGAAGAGGGCTGAAGGATTTTTATACTTTTCTTAATCATCTTTCCTGCCTTTCTATTGTTCTGATTCAGCTTTAATATGGGGGTTTACTATGTTCTGAGGCTAGCTGTGAACTACTCAATGAACAACTCAAATACAGGTGTGTGTCACCACAACCAGACCGTTCTTCCTCATTCTAAAGCGACAGCTTTTGTGTCAAATTAATGACCTACTTTAAACACAAATCTACGTGAATGATTTATTCTGTACTATCTTCCATTTACAAAATATCAGTTATCTACATGAACATATCCACTGAGTACCTTAAAGTATTAAATTACTATTTTTAGTTTTACCTTTGTTTTCTAAGGAAACACTTATCTGTACCATTTCTTATTTCTAAGAGTCTAATATTCCTATGGTGCCAGATGCTCTATCAGGTAATTCAATCCAATCCTTTTTAAATCTGAACCAAGTTCCAATGAAGTAGGGATGACTATTCTCTTTTACACAGCAGAAAATGGAGGCCAAGAGAGGTTTACAAAATCATCTAGGGACTGGGGAAGGACTGGGTGGGGAAAACCACCTGCCGTGTAAAAGCTGCTGTACAGCTTGAACATCTGCAGTCCCTGGATAGGGAGGCAGAGGCAAGAATATCCTCATCAGTTCATAGGCCAGCCAGCCTGGTGTGTGTGTGTGTGTGTGTGTGTGTGTGTGTGTGTGTGTGTAGCAGCAGTAATTAATGCATAAGTAAATAAAGACCCTAACTCAAAGTGGAAAATGAACGACACCAAAGTTGTCCTTTGACCTATAAAATAAGTCATGAAAAGCACATGCCTACACACCTGTAGACATAGAAATACACACATATACACATGAGGTACACATGGGCACACACATATTTAAATTCACATAGTTTCAGGAGCAAATATGATTGTAATGCTTTTTTAAAAATAAACTATAAGTTTCAAATATATAGGATAAAGTATCATCTTCCCATGGCAATAGGAAAAATTGTGTCAAGAACAATACATAGGGATTCCCTGGCATTTACCAGCATTGACTTTTTATCATTTCAGGAAAGTCACATACCAGTGGGTTTAATTGGTCTCTTTGAAATGTAACGTATCCATGGTGACAGTGCAGGGAAGTATACTTCTTTTGCTCACATCCTATAGTAAGAAGAGGTTACAATAGCTAGCTCACGTGTTAATAGCAGTTTGGGATTCTGAAGGAAGTAGCCACCTACAGAACTTAAGGGCTGGAGTCAGCGTGAACTGTGGCCAGGTAGAGAAAGACAGGCGAAGGCACACATGAAAGAAACAGTCCTGGAGGAGAAGTAAAAAGCCACCCAAGAACCACCTCATACAAGATCACAACAGGCACGAAAGTGTGCAGACGCAGGAGGGCTCCTGACACTGTGCCTCCTGAGGAAGGCTAGGGATCTGCTACCAACTCTGCAAACACAGAGGTCATCTGAGAGGAGTCCTCCTCAGTGCTTAGCCCAGAGCACGGATAGGTGAGCTGACAAAGAAAGGGACCTATTCCTAACATGACGGGTCCTAAAATCTCTGAAGAGGCAGCATCTAGCTATGCTTCTTAGTTAGGGTTTCTAATGCTAATGTCTCTAATGAAGAGACACCATGTCCACAGCGACTCTTCAGAAGGAAAACATTTAATGGGGTGGTTTACACTTTCAAAGATCTAGTCCATTATCATCATGGTGGGACATGGTGGCGTGCAGGCAGACATGGTGCTGGAGCTGAGAGTTCTACACCTTGATCAACAGGCAACAGGAAGTGGTCTGAGGTATTGGGTGTGGCTTAGCATACATGAGACTCTCAAAGCCCACCCCCACAGTGACACACTTCCTCCAACAAGGCCACACCTCCTAAGAGTGCCACTCCCTTTGAGGGGATTTTCTTTCAAACCACCACAGTATGTGTATGAAGAATTAATTACCTAGCTGAGGTCAACTGAGGTGGGAAGATTTACCTTAAGTGTGGGTAGCACCGTCCCAAGGGCTGAAGTCCTAGACTGAATAAGGAGGAGGAAGTAAGCTGAGCACCATCATTCATGTCTCTGCTTCCTAACTAGAGATGCATGATGGACAGTTGCTTCAAGCTCTTGCCACCACATCATCCCCACTGGTGGGGACTAAACCCTCAACTCTGAGCCCAAATAAGCCCTTCCTTAAGCTGCTTCTCAGGTGTCATCAAAGCAATGACAAAGACAGTGACTCCTGGGGACACATGTTCACCTGGTACAAATGGAGCCTGTGTTTTGAAAAATGTTCACAGTCTTCCACCAGTAATTCTTATCGACACACTGTTATCAGGGGAACAGATACGTTGAGAAGAGATAAAAACAAGCTGGCTAAGGCAACTGAGTATTAGAACTGATGCTTTTTCCTAGTTCTTCAAAGGTGAGGTTGTTTATATTCTGTTATCTTTTATGAGCGCTGGGGGTTGAACTCAAGACTTTGTACATAGTAGGCAGAGTTCTACTATATTCTCAGCCTATATGTGAGGTTTTTAATGGTTACCAAAAGCTGTTACAGATCTTCTAACACTACTAAGAGAACATAGTAAGCTTCATGATTTTCTTTGTCCATCAGTATTTCTTCTCAATGTGGGAGAATCTGATTGCAAAGGTCATGTGGCTAAGTATTTTGAATGCTACTCCTTGCTGTCATCTAGATGCCCCAGCTTAGGACATGGGGTCCAAAAGTCTCTATAGAACTCAGGAAGAAGAAACCAGCAAAGACTTGAGCTGAAAGAACAACCCACCACCTCAGAGGAATTTAAAGCTTTAGTTGATTATATAGCTGTACAAAGAGAAAAGAAAACCATCAGACAGAAAAGTCTAGATTTAAGGTGGAAAACTCCAGATAGGCTTTACCTTGAACTCAAAGGGCCCCGATGTTTAGCTATAATCTTAGAGGGCTGAAGAATGTATTATCTCTAGAAACTCAAGATCTTGGGACTTTACTCTCAGAGGCACTTGCTAATTATAAAATAGTGCTTCTCAAACTTCCAAACACTGTGACCCTTTAATACAGTTCATGTTATGGTGACCCCAACCATAAAATTATTTCATTGCTACTTCATAAATGTAATTTTACTACTGTTAGGAATCATAATGTAACTATCTGTTATTCAGGATATCTGGTATGTGACCCCAAGGGGTCATGACCCATAGGTTGAGGACTATTAAAAAAGGTTGGTTATGTTTATTTCCATTTTACTTCTTTGAAAATTCTTTTTTAAATTGAAACATAAAACCTGTATATATTTATGAGTCACAACGTAATGCTTAAATACACATATATACTGCCTGGTGTTCAAATCAGGATAAACACATCTAATGTTCAAATCAATATCCCTGACCCCTATGGTTTCTTCCTCCCTAGTTTTGGGATCCTAGCTGCCTCCTCCAGGTGCATTTGCCATTTCTTTACGATGAAAACATTTGAAATCCTTTCTTCTAGCCTTTGAAAGTACGCAGCACATTATCACTGTCTGTAGTCAACCGACCATACAACACAACACCAGAGCTTATTTCTTCTGTCCTACTAGAACCAGACAGGGAACCGTCTATTGGACGGGCTTGATGCACTCCATTCCATTTCTCTTCACTGTTAAAAGACGTATGAGAAAGTGCAGAAATAGATCAAGAACTAAAATCCATTCCCACAGGGAAAAAAGAGACAGACTTTTATGTTCAAGCTGAAACAGAGTCTGGAACTAATTTATGTCACTTCACTCAATACATAGTGGAAGAGACTGAGATACCCGGATGCCACATTTCCTATCATCATGAAAGACAAGTCAAATATGAGTTTGCACTGCTTTGTACAATTTTATTAACAAATTAAAACAGATTCAGCAAAGCCACAACTTGGCAGAAACACCTACCTCCACTTTAACGAAAACCTAGAACTCAGATATTTAACATATTTTCTAGGACATACCATGAAACACATCATACATTATCAAATCTAAGGCATAAGCTATAATTTAAGATGCAACTGTATACTGTCAACTAAATTACAAAATGTTGCTGATTGTAGAGTGTGATTTAATTTCTGGAACATTAAAGGGTGGGAAACCACACATCTTAGAATTGATGGTTGTGGCCACGCTTCACTTAGAACAGAGTGGTTAACTAACTACCTTTTGCAATAATTCACAGATAAGAATATTGAGACTACCTCACATGCTAAAACTGCCTTTTCCAACATATCTAAGATTAGGAATGATGAATTCATGAAACCAGGTGCAAAGAGCAAGACATCAGACAAAAAAAAAATCATATAAATTCAAAGTCTTTCACTTCAACACATGCATTCATTCTCTGATCCATTTTTTAAAAGTACAATGAGAATCTGGTTTTGAATCTAGACTTCCTGTTTGGGAGTACACAAATTTTTTCTTGGAAGAAATCATGCCCACAATTCAAAGGCTACGGTTTCCAGTCAGGGTTTATTTGAAATGGAGTAAAAAGGGAGACAGTTGAAAAGCAGTGTGAATGTTTTTAAGTTTTTATGGCTGTTTTTAAAATTTTACAGACCTTACCTAAGCCTAACTTCACAATGATTTTTTAATCAGCTATCCTTTATTGGGACTTCTTTGAAGGTTCTAGTGAGTTTAAGCAAATGACAGCTCTCTTTTTCCCTCACTCATTACTTTACTGGTTTCCATAGCTCTTACTTAAATTTATGCCTGTAGTAATATGTGACAGGTACGAGCCAGACTGGTAACAAACAACAGACCATTCACTGGAAACACCATACAACTTTGGGTAGGCAGCCCCGGATCTGACTGTCTCTGGAGCTCTCTGGGAGGAGCTCCAATGTAGTCCCCTCCCACCGAAGGGACTAACATGATAGGATGATGGGGTTTTCTGAAGTGAAATCCTAAAAGACATCTCACCTTTCAGTGTTTTGTCTTTGGTCTCTTGTTTTGCAAAAGCAGATGCCATGTCATGAAGTCACTTAATCTTGTAGAGAAGTTCCTGTGACCTCCTGACAAGAGCCAGCAAAACTGACCAAGCTATGAGACACATGAGATAATATCCTCCAGCTCTACCAACCCTGCTCACACTTGAACTTCAAACTCACAATAGTGGCCCAGCCACTCGGCCATGCAGCTTCAGATCTTTCACTTACAGAGCCTATATGGAGTAGTACATGTTTATCACTGAAGTCATCAACAGGAAGGACAAGTTCACCTTACAGTGCCAGGAACCAATATGTCTCTCTATTACCTTGTGTGCAGTCAACGGGGTTCACCTTTGAGATGGAAAGGCTAAATGGCTATGCAGAATCTTCCTCAGAATGGCGTTCTAGCTTCCTTTACTACTAGGAGTTACTGAATAGCCTTTACATGTGAGGCACCTTCTCCTTTCATAACACCTAGTTATGTACTCAAACCAGGAGGAGTGGCTAAGAGAGAAAGCAAGCACTGTACAGAAGTGGATATGGGGACATCAAGTCCCAAGTCTGCACTTGTTAGCATCTAGATGGCCAGGGAGGGCCTATCACCTACTCACCTACTAGGGCTTCTGCCTTAGGAGCTGCAGGTCTTCTGCATTCTTCTCTCCTTCTAGTCCCCTCACCCCACCATACTAGGTGACCAGTTAGGAAAGAAGCTCTGAAGACCACAAGGAAATCTGTTTCACTACAAAACAAGTGAACACAGAACAAACAAGAAAAAGATATACCTAGAAAGACCAACATGTCAAAATGTTCATTCAATCCATCTCTGTCCAGTGGGGGGAAAAATCCACTATTAGGAACATGGACAAAGCCTTGAGTGAAGGCTGAGCTAAATATGCTCTGTGAAGTACAAAGGGAGCTAAAGTATTCTGTGAGGCTATGTTGGGTGGAGCAGATCTCTAAGACCTCAAAACTCACAGCAGGGCAAAGGTGGGTTCTGACTTGCAGTAACAGGAATAGATGTCTCCACTCAGATGTAGCCAACAAATAATTTATTTCTTATAAATCACCTCTAAAGCAATGTCAATCAACTTAAATTCATACACAAGGACATCAGTAACTTGTACAGGGCAAGGAAGAAAGGTTCAGTGAAAGAACGTTTCGCATATATAATATGATGCCTTGGATTCAATTCTCAACCCTACAAACAAAAACCAAAGCAAACAAAAAGAAGACCTCATCCAAAAGGCCATCATAGTTCCCCTGGTCTCAGCCGTCTTCTCTGTTTCTAGGAAGTGCAGCTGATGTCTCTGCTCTCCTCTATCCCACGCCACAACGGGGCCACTCAATCTCTCTGCATGAGAACACAGGAGGTCTCCACTAACTTCCTCTTTCCCTGGGCAGAAAAGGGCAGGTGAGATGCCTCGGCGGGTAAAGGCACTTGGCATCCCTAGACCCCACATGGTGAAGAGAACCAAGTCCCACAGGTTGTCCTCTGACCTCCACACACACGCTGTGACACACACGCAGCACATACAGTGCATGCACGCATACAAAACAAATAAACGGTTTTTAAAAACTAAGACAGAGAAACCAGGGGCGATGGCAAATGAGTGAAATTTCCAGCACCTGGGAAATCAAAGCAGGAGGAGAAGAAGAGTCTGAGGCCAGCCTGGGCTACAAGAGACGCAGTGGGGAGAGGAGGAGGCCCCAAATGAAATGTGCATTGTTGACAGGAGCACTGCCATGCCAAGGACCCTAATGCTTCCGGCCCACGGGAACTGGCCGAGCCCTCCTCTGGCCTGAGGGCAAAGGTAACAGTGTATACAGACATTGTCAACTACTCTTTTCTCCTCTGGGATGACTAGAGCCTGAGACTGCCCCGCTACAAACATATCCTATGAGATTAAAAAAGCCTGTGGTGGTTTAAGAATGGTCCTCATAAGCTCATATATAGGAATGCTTAATCACCAGGGAGTGGCACTATGAGAAGGATTGGGGGTGTGGCCTTGCTGGAGTGGGAGTGGCCTTATTGGGGGTGGGCTCTGAGGTTTCAAAAAAAAAAAAAAAAGCCCATAGCAGTGCCCCTCACTGTCTGCCTGCTGATCAGGATGTAGCTCTCAGCTACTGATCCGGTGCCATGCCTGGCACCCTGCTGCCACCGTGATGATAATGGACTACACCTCTGCAGCTGTAATCAAGCCCCAATTAAACGCTTTCTCTTGTAAGAGTTGCCTTGTCATGCCGTCTCTTCATAGCAACAGAACAGTGACTAAGACCGTATGTCTCCATCAGAAAGCATGGCCCCCACACACATGGCTTTTCCGTATGTGTCTATAAGTCTGTTCATTCTTCATTCCCTCATGACCCCAGTCAAGTTCCCAAACCAAGCTGTGCAGAATGCCAAAAGAACCCGACTTACACAGCTAAAGAAGAGCAGAGGCAGAAGGCTACAGGGAGAAATGACAGAGAAACTGAGAGCTCAAGGTCAGGAACCTAACCGGTGAAACACAGATGGTCTACTTTCTCACTGTTTTACCCCTCACGAGCCGCCATACTGGCTAAAGAAGGGCAAAGCGATCAGAATGGACAGCAGAACATACAAGAGACCTCATAAACATGGAGCAGTTCCCTGCCTTACACAAAGCTGCAAAAGTAGGTAAATCTCATGGGAAAAAAGAGGGGTAGGGGCAGAACAAATCTATTTAAAAGATTCCTCCCTTTTACAATCACAGTGTGCTTTACACGTGTCCTGATTTGGGCATTTCCACTGCCATCTTCTGCCCCTGTTTTTGGCCTCTTTCCACGTCTAATTCTGAATTTTCTTCTTCACTGAATAGATCCAGCCAAGGCAAAGAGACAATTATATGGCAAAAGAATGAATGAGCTTTTTTTTTTTTTAAGATCTCTTATAAATAACTATCTGCAGAAATCTTGAAATAACTGTGGACAAAGAATTGTCATCCAATCTACAATACTAACAATATGAAGACCAAAAAAATTAAAAAATAAAAATAGTAGGCCATGTAATGGTTATTCACGAGTCTACTGGGAAATTAAAAACAGGCATAGCCTCATCCCAAGTTCAGCAGCAACCTAAAGATTTATTTGCTTAACAGTTTGATTTCCTAGTAGTATTCTAACCTGCAGCCAAGGTCTTCAGCAGAGGGGCCACTTGTCAGAAATGCTCTCAAAAGCTTCACTCATGTTTTATCATTATTCAAACGTCTGTGACAGAAGAGATCTCCTGGCTCCTCACTGCTGACCAACTTCTTCGCAATGGCAGAAAGGCAACATGGCTCCAAAGGCTTTACAGAAAGCACAGTGACACTATCAGAACAGAGCTGAGCCAGCACGCTTCACAGCCAGAGTACTGGCTCCCCAGAGAGTATCAAAGCAGACCTACGGTCAACAGCAGCTGAACCTCCGAGATCGGGTAGCAAACCTTGATAGTCACCAAAGGGGCCAAGAGGAGCCCACCAGCAACGAGCACGCAAGCGCACGTACATGTGTGCACAGATGTAATTTCATAAAGACTTAAACATATTTCTAGAGACAACTGAGCAACAGCAAAAAGGTACATTATCTAAAACATCATTCTTATTCCCTTTTTCTTAGTAGAAGATGCTGTGGCCTGTGCTACACGAAAAATAACTCTAGAAGAAAATAAATTCCACAGTCTTATCAAGGGCTACCATTGTCTTGCTGATAATTGATAATATACAGCCGAAGAAGCATGCCAATACTAATTAGGAGCTAAGCAGGGATACTTATGACCTGAGGCTATTCTGCAAGGCTCTACAGTAGCTAAGAAAACAGCAATAGCCATTTGGGTTCTTGGTGTTTGATCAAGCTGACTTTGGAGATCTTCACCTTCTCCAGGAGGACAGTTTCCGCAATACCACTCCCCATAAGAATAGGGGTGAAGCAGCCACTGGTGTGCTCTGCAACCATGAGGGCCCAGTTCAGAGTCCCAGCACCCAAATAAAAAGCTAGCTGTGGTTATGCATTTGCCTATACCTCCAGGGCTGTGGGTGGACCCGGGAGGTTTCCAGGAGCCTGTTGGAGCCAGCCTAGCTCCAGGTTTAGTATCCGAGTCTGCTTCTTGGTTTGTATGGTTAAACATCAGGGCCAAAAGGGACATGGCGAGGCAAAGGCTTAATTTGACTTACACTTACAGGTCAAAGGCCGTGACTGAGGGAAGTCAGGGCAAGATACAACTGGGATAACTTGCCCAGAGATGGCACCACCCACAGTGAGCTGGGCCCTCCCACATCAAGCATTAGCTAAGAAAATGCCCCATAAACATGCCCAGAGGCCAATCTGATGAAGGCAATTCCTGAAATGAGGTTCCTTCTTCCCAGGCGGACTCTAGTTTATAGCCAGTTGACGAAAACTAAGCAATACAGTGAGAGCTTGTCAGTGGTAGAGCAGAATACTTGACCTCCTCCTCTGGCTTCCCACTGTGTACACCTGCATTCACACTCAACACACACACACACACACACACACACACACACACACACACACACAGAGTGGGCAGGGGTCAGAGGGAGAGGGAGGAAAGAACTCATCTTTGGGCACTCTCTATATCCAGAGGAGGGTACACAGCAGGAGAGCAGAAGCTGCCACATCGCAGATGGGAACAGAAACCTTACCAATCATACGGCAGGTATATTAAGCGTCAAGAGAAAAGTATCACGTGCAAGTTTTTCAAAAGTAGTGCATAGAGCAAGTTACATTAAAACAGAGATGTCCCTGGCACTCATGTGAACATGCTATCTGCATACAGAGGAAGAACCACAGGAAGGCTAGCAACCTAAAAAAACTAACAGTGACTACATGCTGGGGACGGGGTGATTTTATTTCCTCTATTTTGCTGATTTGTGTTGTCTTTCTACAATGAACACAGGAACTTCTCGGATTGTCACATTCAATGTAAGTGGAACAAAGGCAAACAGTACACACTGCCCAGTGACGACAACAACATAGGGAAGGTGGCTTCAAAGTCACTTGTGGCTCTGGCTAAAGGGGCGGCATTAACTCCGAGGTCAAGGTTCACCTCCATGTCATGGGGGTGTTGCTTGCTTCACTTGGACTGTGAGTTAGATACTTGTGCTCACACTTAATTTTCCATGGCCAACTCAGAGCCCACCATGGCCATTTTCCATTAGCAGTAATGTTAAGACCTCAGAGACAGCCCCAGTAGTCTAGGACACTTGTGACTGTTAGGCTTCTTGCACACAATGTCCTCATCAGGAGTCTACACGTTGCAGCATGTTGCTGGATGTCTCAAATGCACCTTGGGATGGGCTCTGTTTCTACCTGGATGTACCTCAGTCTTCACTTTAAGAGAATTCCCAAGGCTTAACCTGGAGGCTTTTCTCTGCTCCCTCCAAGTGCGTCCTGAACCTAGAAATGTAAATAGGAACACCCCACATGGCCATCCAGGCCCACAAAACCCAGACAGGCCACACTGATACAGAGATAACATCTAAATCTAAAAATGTAAAACAAAACAAAACTCAACACACACAAAACCAAACAGCAATCAACAAACAAACAAAAACAAAACAAAACAAATCCCAGAAAAGGTCCTGCCACAAAAAGCACTAAGAGAATCATGCTCCAAACAACTTTATCAGGTCAAAGAAGCTAGTTAGAGAAGAAAGGAATTGAGGAGGCAGCAAGGAGTCTTTCCACTGCTGCGACATATCCCACTGGTGTGGTATATTTACATTTAATTTAGGCCGAACACAAATCTAGCAAATCTCTTCAGCAGTTAAATGTTGCCTTCAAAGGGACATCAGGACATAAATCCCAGAGTCAGCATCCACGTCACATCCACAAAGCAAACTCCAAAAGCCTTGTCCCAAGGGCTCCTGTTTACCAGAGAAAGGGCACAGCCAGAGAGGCAGTGAATGTGAAGGTAGAGGACCGAGTAAACATGGAAGCTCAGCTTTTCATCAACTCTTCACTCAGTCAAGGAGGAGGGCTGGGAGTGGGGGAGCACTTGCTAACAGGGAGACAGGAACTATCCCTGACCTTGTCCCCTGGGTTCTCTTTGATCTCTCATTCTTTATAGTGTCTAAAACAAAAATGTTTGACTACACACTCATACACACACACACACACACACACACACACACACACACACACACACACACACACACACACACCCTCTACTGGTTGTACTCAGGAGTCAGCCTTTGATGTATTTATCCAAACACTCCAGGTGACTCTTTGCTATGAGCTATGAGGGAAACCCTTAGCCATAATCAAATCAAGGTGCATGGTAGAACCCTCGTGACTACATATCCCTGCACAGAGCAGGGAGTTTAACTCGATGTACTGGGCTCCATACTCTGCTCAGTGTGGAAGATCCGAATCATCGACTAAATTTCCACACCAGTGTTTTCAGCTATTAGTGAACAGCCAACTCAGGACTGATGAAGCTGCATCCAGTCTATAGCCATTTAGTTAGTGCCTGTTCTGGGCAAAGGCCCGGGTGATGTTCTGTATGTTGGAGATTCTACGAGAGGATGATGATTGCCAAGTTTGCTTTTGGCTTTAAGCCAGACTAATACTAAAAATGAGTGCTCAGTATCCAGAAAACATCTTGAAAGGGCCGGGGAGATGGATCAGTCAGTATAGTGCTTGCTGCCCAAGCATGGGACCCTGAGTTTAATCCCCAGAAGTCACACTTGAAAAATAATTCAAAACAACAACAACAACAACAAAACAAAACAAAACAGCTGGGTGTGCTAGGGCACACTTGGAATCCCACAGCTGGGAGGCAACAAGACTTGGGTCCCTGGGGCTCGGTGAGCAGTCAGCCTAGTCTACTCGGCAAGTTATAAGCCAATGAAAGATCCTGTCTTTAAAAACGAAGTGGACAGTGCTTGAAGAATGATACACAGAGTTCACCTCAGGCCTACACACACAGGCACACATGTATGTATGCACATATCTAAAGGAACAGCCATACACACACACACACACACACACAAAATCACAAACCTCATGATGTTCCACAAATTTCTACTATATCAATACATGGCCCTTTTAGTGTGACTGCATGGGTTGCTTGATCCTCTATACTTTTTTCTTTTTTTTTTTTTTTTTCCTTTTTTGAGACAGGTTTTCCCTGTGTAGCTTTGGTGCCTTTCCTGGAACTCACTCTGTAGCCCAGGCTGGCCTCGAACTCACAGAGATCCGCTTGTCTCTGCTCCTTCATGCTAGGATTAAACGAGTGCGCCACCACCGCCCTGCCCTCTATACTTTCTAACAATCTACAGTAATGAGTTAAATAATTTTCATGTTCATTTTTATTATCCATATAAACCAGTGCAAAATCCAGTTGAGGGAGTCATGTTTTGGCTAGCTTGTATAATGCTTTAAAAAAATTTTTTTTTTAAACAAGTTATCAGCTAGGTATGGTTTTGCAAACCTTCAATCCTAGCACTTGGGAGGCAGAGGCAGTAAGATCTCTGTGAGTTTGAAGTAATCCCAGTCTATACAGCCAGTTACAGGCTAGCTGGGGCTACAGAGTGTGATCCTGTCTCAAAACAAATAAATAAAAAACAGCCCAAGTAAATGACAATAAACTAGCTGTTAAGCAAACTAGTATTTATTGATTAAAAAATAGAAAGGATAAACAAAATCTGGTTTGTACATTTCAATTGTGGATTTCCAGGTAGAAATACTGATGCGTGCTACATGAAGGAGCCCGAAGGACAATGGGCCAAGCAAATGCCCTCTGAACTCAGGACTATGGGATCTCCACAGGCATCAAGTGAAGAAAGACCAATGAAGTTGGTAGTCTGCAGTCACCGACAGGAGGGAAAGGAGAAGTTGTTTTAGTTCTGCAAGATGCAAAGAAATCTGACCACAGGTTGGTTGCACAATGGTGTGAATGTACTTAATATTGTGAACTATCATGCACACGTAAGGATTAAGATGGTAGGCTCAGTGGGTTAGGATACACACTGTTCTTGCAGAGGGGATCTGGGTTCAGTTCCCAGCACCACACGGTGGCTCCAAACCACCTGTAACTTCAGGTCCCAGCCTCCCGGTTTAGTAGACACAAACCTGAAGACATACACAGCAGGCAAACACGCAGACACATCCAATAAAAATAAATCTTTTTTTAAAGATGGTATAAGCTCAGGTTTAGAATTTAGTTGACAATTTCAAAAGGGGCTAAGTCATAGGAAAAAAAAATCAAATTTCCAACTTCTCTTTATAACTGAGACGATCTGGCAATAATGAGACCAGGCTACCACCTGGTAATGGACAGCCGGAGGAAGAGAAACCATTCCTCTCAATATGCTCTTGGTCTCCCAAATTCCCAGCATCTCTTGGTGTGTAAGGAAGGCTCTCAGTTTCATCTCCAGCACAAAGAGAGAAACAAAGGGAGCTTATCCTATCAGTCTGATTATTGTACTCACAAACTAAAAAAGAAACCCTACGTAATTACTCTGTGAACATGGAAAAAACATTTGAGAAATTCCAGTACTGATGGAACAGAAAAAGCAAGAAAGAGAAAATAACTAACTTCTGGCAAAATCTAACTAGCTCTGAACTTCCTCCACCTGAAAGGAGACTTAGAAGGGACCTACCCCAGCACTCATACCTGGCGCTGAGATGGAGTAGTGCTTCCCCTGCAATTATAAATGAGAGGTGCAGAACTGCTTCCCTCCATTCTACCCAACACATCATTACAAGAACTCCTAGACAGCACGGCAAAGAAAGGAAAGGAAAGACAAGACAAGGAAAATTGGAGAAGGCCCAGCAATCTGCCCATTTCTCTCTGATGGCACAGTTACCTGTGGTCAAGGGTGGCATCCTGGAGAAATTTCCATGACTAAGTGCGGTCAGGAACTTCCCCAACCCCCATTTGCTCATGTAGTGACCAGGACTGTTTTCCCTACAGCAGGCAGAGAAGCCACCACCACAGACCATCCAACCCACAAGCTGAAAATAACTGCTAAAGGACTTTGAAGAAAAAGGTTTCTAACCCCGGATCGATGTAGACAATCTGATTCAATCTGTAATATTACAGATCACAAGAATAATGTCCAAAAATATGTGTATTTCTATCCACTTACAATCTGTAGTCAGAACTGAAATGTTAAAGTAGCATTTATTGAAGCAACAAAAATATATACTATCGAAGACTAAATCTGACCACATGGTGAAAGGGAAGAACGGTCTCTGGAGAGTTGACCTTTGTCCTCCACAAGCACTTCCTGATGCATACATGCCCCACCCCTCACACACAAATATTAAAACAAACAAACTAACTAACTAACTAAAAGGAAGAAACAAACCCTTTAAAGATTCACCTTATTTGGGTGAATCCTGCAGTGTTGGGGAATGGAATCAGGAGCCCTGCACAGGCCAGATAAACTGTACCATTTAGCTAGACTCCAAACTCCACTCTACCACTTAGCTAGACCCCAAACTCCACGGGTATAGTTTTTAAAGTGTAAATTCTCTACATTTAGATATTCAATATAGTCCTAACCAAAATTCTACCTTATGTTTGTAGCACTAGAAACAGTGGTTCTAAAATGTTTGTAGAATTTTGCTGCAGAAGATCACCAATGACCAAAATAAATTTGAAGATGGAGAAGGTTTATATCTAATTTCAAGACTTATCAATTCCCAATTACCAAGACAATGCTACCCTACTTTGGGAATAGAACAGACAACCCAAATGTCCATGTACACATCATATACAACTCGTTCTTGCAGACAGAGATACAATACAATCCAGTGGAGAAATGAAATGTTTCCAAGAAATGGTAGAAAAACAACTAGATTTCCATATTAGAAGCAGACAAAGCCGGGTAATGGTGGTGCACACCTTTAATCCCAGCACTCGGGAGGCAGAGCAGGCGGATCTCTGTGAGTTTGAGGCCAGCCTGGGCTACCAAGTGAGTTCCAGGAAAGGCGCAAAGCTACACAGAGAAACCTGTTGAAAAACCAAAAAAAGAAGAAAAAAAAGAAGAAGAAGAAAGGAGAGGAAGAGAGGAGAGAGGAGAAGCAGCAGCAGCAGACAAACAAGACAAAAGCACAACCCAACGAGAACACAAATGGTATGGTGGTACATGCCTTTAATCCCAGCACTAGGGAAACAAAGGAAGAGGCAGGCCCATCTCTGTGAGTTCAAGGCTGGCCTGGTTCACCTAGTAACCAACCAGAGCACATAGTAGAGACTGTTTGTCATCCCTACCCCACACCCTCAAAAAATTCAAAATGGATCGGAAACATAAAAGTAAAATCACAAACTGCAAAATTTATAGATAGAGACGGGAGAAAACCCTTCTGACCCTCCATTGCATGAAATATACAATGCCAAAAGCATGATCCCTACATATAGATACAAGGGGTAATTTGGATAGCAAGAAAATCCAAACTTCTATTCTCTAAAAGACATGAAAACACAAGGCACAGCCTGAGAAATAATACTTACAAACCAAATATTTGATAAAGGACTTTTATTGAGATTATCTAAAAAATTTTTAGAAATGCATTAAGAAAAAAACCCAGCATAAAAGGAGCAAAACATTTCAATATACACTTCAAAAAAGAAGATACATGAAAAGCAAAGGAGGCCATGAAAAGACTCAACATCATCTGTCATCAATAATGAAATACCACGATACACTATTAAAAGATTAAAGCTAAAAGACTAGCCAAGGGGCTGAAGAGACAGTTCAGTGGTTAAAAGCGCACACTGCTCTGTGCACACTGCTCTGGCAGTGGACCTGAGTTCCCAGGAACCACATAGACAGCTCACAACTGCCTGCAGCACCTGCTAACAAAGACCTGACACTTCCAGCTTCTGCTGCCACCAGTGCTCACTTATGTGTGGGTATATAGCCCCTCACAGGCACACACAATCCTAAAAATAATAATAAAAGAAAAAATCTGGCCAAGTTGACACTTGTTGAATATGTGGGAAAACAAAAGTCTCATACACCACCAGGTTCGGGGGGAGGGGATGTAAAATGCAACAGATACTCTGGAAATGCTGGTGTATTGCTTAAAATTTTCAGATGAAGTAACATCTAGCCATTCCACCCCTAGATACTAAAAGAAGAGAAAGGAAAGCCCAAATCCATATAAAGACTTACTTGCAGATATTCATAATAGCCCCCAAAATAGAAATAACAAAAATGTCCATCAGCAGAGATGTAGGTAAATTATGGTATCTCCAGATGAGGATCATGATTCTACTTGGTAATTAAACAGTGAACTACAGCTACATGCTACAACATGAATGGATCTCAAAAAATTATGTCAGTGAATAAAACATAATCACTGTTATGCTTTGATTTAAGCTAGACTAGTTCCTTCACAAGAAGAATACATATTACATGACTTCATTTGTGTAAAATTTCTAAGAAAGCAACCTAAAGCATAGCAATGGAAACCATGCATTGGGGCTGGAAAGATGGCTCAGCAGCTAAGAGCCATGACTGCTCTGCCAGAGGACCAGAGTTCAATTCCCAGCACTCACATGATGGCTAGCACCCACCTGTAACTCCAGCTCCAAGGGATCTAACACCCTCTTCTATCCTCCGAGGTCACTGCACATACATGATGTGCAGACATACATGCAGTCAAAACACATAAAATAAAAATAAATCTCAAGAAAGAAAATTTTAAAAAGAAAGAAAACACATTATGATTGTGTGGGAATGGAACAAGTATAGGGTAGATAAGAGTGATTATAAATAGGTACAAGGAAACTTACACAAACAAAACATGAATGTGGCTTCGTCCCCCCCCTCCCCCGTCTCCCTGTCTTGTTATATTGCTTGGTTTAACTCCTGAGTACTAGTTATCCTCTTGATTCAGCTTTTTCAAGCAGTTAGGACTAAAAGCATATACAGCTGGGCCTAGGTTTTTGATCACTCTTAATCTCGGTGAGGGCTTCAAATTGTTTCACATACTAAATACGTGCAAGACATTGTATATCAAATCTTTCTCAATAAAGAAGTCTTTCAAAGGTCTTTAAGGGAAGTTAAATACTGTTTTCTAATTGTCTGCTGCTTCAATAAACACAAGCTTTACACAATTGTATTCAAAATATACCATCAACATTTTAACCTAAATTTTTCTACTTTCTGTTCCTTTCTCCTATCTAAGTCTCCAAACAATCAAGCCAACATGTATTAGTAATCTCTCCTGTAATTCTAATAGAACTTTTCTAAAGATTCAGTTCGGAGCACTAATGTAATCAACATAATCACATCAGTGTTATAATGTACCTGGCATACTAGCATGAAACTGAGTGGTGATCCTGTCATTCCCATGCAGATATTGCTAATCAATCACTGTGCTCTCTTCTCTGGATAAAGGATCCCAGTTCCAACAGACTCAAGTCAGGCCCACCTCTGCCATTCCAGAAGTGTAGTGGAGGCTCCTGACTACAGTACGTAACACTTGGTTTTCACCCTCACCTGCCTCTCTCTCTGTCATTCTGTTGCCTTGCTCCAAATCAAAGAAAACGAGTATTACATTTCTGTCCTGGAATTTAAATAAAGGCTTCCTCTAAAAGCCAATTTAGAACTCATACATTCCAGGAAGCCTCCTATTGACTAAACTCAGGTTGTAATAAGCCTGACTTTTTCTGAATCCCTTCAACAGTCTTCTATGCTAGACATTACCACACTCATCATCTGCTGCCAGGATTATCCTTGGAGTACCTCTCTTCTCACCTGAAAAAATGGTTGTGCCAATATCTATATTGAAGAGTTGTCATAAGGACTACGAGTGATGTACAGTTGTCACTGAGATGTATGTTCCAAGAACAAAGATTTGCTTAATTTATATAACTCAAGCATTCAGAATAGTGCTGCATGCAATAAATGGTCAATAAATATCTTTTAAATAAAAGAATATGTAAAAGGCCTTTTACATACATAGGGAATTCTATCTATATATACAGTCAGTGTTCTTTCCATAAGAACTGAATTCATGAAGTCACCTTAGATGCTTTTTCTGTCAGTTACAATCATAATTTCCAAGGTCGGAAGTCAAGGACAGAACCAAACCACAGAGAAGCAAAGGATGCATGATCTTAGCACTCCAAAGAGAAAAACAAAATCAAACAAAGCTTTAGTAACTTTGAGTAAAAAGTGTTTGATACAATATATATAAACCACACACACACACACACACACAATTAATGCAAGGAATCTTTGAAGAACTTATGTCTTAGTTACTTTTCAATTCCTCTGCAGAGATACCATGACAGAGACAATTTATAGAAGAAATTATTACTGGGGCTTACACTTCCAGAGGATTAGTTCATGGCCATCAGAGTAGGAACATGGTAGGAGACAGGTATTGCTGTGGGATGGTCTTTCTGTGGGCTGTGAATATGTGTTGCTACTATTGGTTAATAAAGAAGCTATTTTGGCCTATGGCAACACAGGATATAACCAGGCAGGTAATCCAAAAGAGATACAGTGACAAGAGAGGTAGGGTCAGAGGAGACACTGCAAGCTGCTGAGGAGCAAGATGTAATAGTACACAGTGTTCTTTTAAACACTTTTAAAGCCATGAGACACGTGGCCATGTGTAGATTAGCAGAAATGTGTTAATTCAAGATGTTAGAGCCAGCTAGCAAAAAGTCTGAGCCACAGACCAAACAGTTTGTAACTGATATTAAGCCTCTGAATAATTATTTTATAAAAACAGCTGCTCTCTGAGTGGGACCAGGCGGGACCGAGAAGCTTCAGTCTACAAAGCATGGCCTTAGAGCAGTATCTGAGAGCTCACATCTTGATTCACACAAGCACAGGGCAGAGAAAAACACTGAGAATGGTGTGAACTTTTGAAACCTCCAAGTCTACCCCCCACTGATACATCTCCTCCAACAAGGGCACACCTCCTAATCCTTCCCAAATAGTTCTATCATCTGGAGACCAAGTATTTGAATGTATAAGCTTATGAGGGCCATTTTCATTCAAACCATAACAAGTGAGTTTTATATGAAGGTAAGATCAGAACCAGAGCCACGCTGAGACTCAAAGACATCCTAGGAAAAAAGAAAAGGCAAAATTCTCATATATCTTTATTCAAAATATTGTTTTAGTTTTTAAATTTTATGTATGTTTTGTTTGTTTGTTTGTTTGTTTGCCTGCATGTGTGTCTATGCACCACGTGAGTGCGTGGTGCTCACAGAAGCTAGAAGAGGGCATTAGCTCCTCTGGAACTGGAATTATAGAATGTTGTGAAGAGCCATATAAGTGACAGAAATGAAGCCTGGGTCTTCTGGTAGAGCAGTCAGTACTCCAAACTGCTAAGCCATCTCTCCAGCCTCTTAAAATAATTTCAAAAACATTATCTTAAAGTGTTAAAATGATTACTGATAGTGCTCTTAAGATGTATGCTTGTATGCTTCTCCTACTTTATCCCAATTCGCCATTTGTAAAAAACCTAAAACTGTCTTAGAAGTGTCCTATTTAAACTCTCCACCAAATGCAATAGTCTACTCTGCTTAAGCTCAGTGTTGCCAGTCTGCTTCCAATGTTAGAAAAGCTCACTGCTTCTAGAGGTGAACCCCTAGTTGGCTTAAGTTTGAGGAACGACAGTGTAGATGAGGTCCCTCAGCTCAGTGAGGTGGTGATGTGAGGAGATTTATGTCTCCCAGTTCAGTCTCCCTCCTGATACAGTCTCTAGACAATTGGGCCCAGGTACACAGTTTTTGCCCCTTGCATTCCTTCTTGTGAGTGATGTACCACACCTGTCTCAATCTCACACATGCACACATTTGGCTATGTCATGTGAATGAATAAATAAATATCGTGACAATGTGACTCTCTTAGGAATGCAACATTGCCTACCACACCTTGGCTCTCTACCCAGAACCCTGCAAGCTGAGGGAGGGTTCCACCTATAGTTAGGACCTCAGCTCTCACAAATCACTATCGATGTCTTCAGGCCACAAAGACCCCAGAGACTCCAGCACCCAGGCTGTGAATCCCATTTGCTGCCCTTAAGTAATCACATCATGTTGCTTCTTCTTTAAAAAATTCACAGTTTTATCCTGAGACGATGTAGCACCATTTCTGCCAGGAAGCACATGCAGAAACATGGTTCTGTTTTGCTTCTGGACATACTGTATTTGATAAAATTAGAAGGAAGTCGTCATACCAGCATTCTCACAGGAGGAGGAGGGGATTTTCAACCAGCTTTGAGATGCCCCATAAAGAACACATAAGGAAACATTTTTTGCTGGTCCAAATCCTACTTGCAACACGGATCCAGCACCAGAATGGAAGAGCTGGATGCCAAGTGTTACTGAGCACAATTAATCCTGTATGAAAACTTGGCCACAAGGGATAATGAAGTCTCCCTGGTCTAAGAGTTTTTCAATAAGGACAGATGCCCTCTGCAAGCTCTCTAAAATCCACTGCATTCTGGAAGTCCACAAAACACAAGACACACTTGGCACTGGACCTCCCTTGGCTGTAATGGAAAACTAGGTCAATGTGAATAGCCATAAGGGGAACAGTCTTGAAGTACTGCCCAGCCCGACTACTGTGTGAGTTCTGTAATCAGAGCATCAAATTCTATGAGGTCAATGTAGGTGTTTTTGAGACAGGGTAACAGAAACTTAACAAAACCCAGTGTCCCGATGGCACTGAGGTCATGAAGACGTTGGTTGGGACCCTCTAGCAAAGTTTCTGTCAAGGTACTGGAGCACCTTCTGTCACTCAGTGGTTGGACCACCGAGCCCAAGACAGACACATGTGTGAACTCTGTACAGCTCCCCTCTATGGTGAGCGGGACAGACCTCTCTACCCGCTATCAGATGCCATCTCACCAAACTTGCTGCTGAGATGCAAAGAGGATCTGACAGCCAAAACATTCAGTTCTAGAGCCTCAGAAATTAAAGCCAGTGAGAAAGGTGAATGGAGCATGATTCATAAAGACCTCACTAAAAAAGAAAATAACACCATGTTTCCAAGAGCTTTGGCTGGGGTATGGTCATGGGCTCTCCAACTACATCATCGAGTAACGTGGAGACACTCTGACAGCTCAGGTCAGTACAGTGCCTGCAGCTGCTACTCATCTTAGAGAGAGGAGGGGAGGATGGAAACAGGCTAGACATACATATAGTCATCAGCTGGTGAACAGATAGTGAAGGTGCGGTACACTCATACAATGGAATACTATTCAATTTAGGGAAAACGAAATTCACAGGTTAATGGATTGTGAACTGAAAGCCATTATCTTGAGTGAGAAAACTCAGATGGAGAAAGACAAACCACATGTTTTCTCTGAAATAGGAACTTTGTGTGTTTCATTTGGAATGCCCATACAGATTAGGACACCAGTAAAAGGCCATGTAGGAGCAGGGACTCTTTCAAGCAAGGGGAGACAGAATATAAGGGTAGAAAGAGGGAAAAGAGGAAAACAGAATAGGAGAGATTAAGGGGATGGAGGATAGGAGGGAATACTGAGAGCAATAACTAACTAAATTCCTTTTGGAAAAGACACACACACACACACACACACACACACACACACACACACACACACACACACACTTAACCTATAACCACACATTACCAAATAAAAACCCCCAATGCAGGAATGGGCTACTTCTTTGTGAAGTTGTTGGCCAATGGGGCCACATAGACCTACAAACATTACAGGTTATTATCATTGATTTTGGTTACCTTCCAGAATTTGAGGTTAAGATCCTATTGCTGAAGACACCATACCCTTGATTCATAAAACATGGAGGTTAACAACATTGCTGCCTAAACCAAACCCGAACAATTCCAACTCCAGTTGACATCCCAATGTAGACAGGAAAAATCTCTTGGGGATCCACTCCTATATGAAGAACTACAGGCAATTAATGACTGTGGAGAGAGGAAGAATTGTTTTTCTCAGGGATGAGACCCCAATTGGTCATCTAATACCAGTGGTCAGCCCAGAAACATATGCGTACAAGTAACACTAAACCGACTCGGCAGGTTGCATTTATGTATATATTTGAATATATATCTGTGCTGGATAGTTTTATGTCAACTTGACAAAAGCTAAAGTCATCTGAGAGGAGGGAGCCTCAATAAAGATAATGCCTTAGTAAAATACGGCTTTAGGCAAGCCTGCAGGGCACTTTCTTAATTAGTGATTGAGGAGGGAAGGCCCAGCCCACTGTAGGTAGTGCCATCCCCTGGGCTCCTAGTCCTGGGTTCTATAAGAAAGCAGGCTGAATAGGCCATGATGAGCAGCATCCCTCCATGACCTCTGAATCTGCTCCTGCCTCCAGGTTCCGGCCCTGTTTGAGTTCCTGTCCTGACTTCCTTCAGTGATGACTACGATGTGGAAGTGTAAGCCAAATAAAGCCTTTCTTCCCCAAGTTACTTTGGTCATGGTATTTCATCACAGCAATAGTAACCCTAACTAAGACAATATCAATAGTAATTAAAGAAAAAGAGGCCATGAATTTGAGAGGAAGTGGGAATGGGGATGCCTGAAAGCAATGAGGCAGGGGCAATGATGCAGTATTTTCATTAAAAATTTAACAAAAGAACAACAACAACAAAAATTCATATTGAAAACAGCTAGCTGGCTTTCACAGTCCTGGAAGGGGCTAGGCATGCTGTTTTCCTTGTAATGATCCATCACTCCTAAAGAAAAGTAATCATCAGTCTCACCCAGCTGTGCACCCTGTGAGCTACAGTAACAACCTAACTGGCCAGATGTGCCCAATGGTGTAATAGTGTCACACCTATTACGGAGATAACCAACCACTTTCTTAATTGGATTTAAGGCCCACTCCATATGCCTGGCTCTGTTAATGAGGCCAAGAACCTGTGGCAAGATAGGTCGCAGGTCCTACTAGAAAACCTACGAGCACTAAAACAACTCCTAGTGACATATTGCTGTACCCAAAGATCATTGTATCTCTCAGTTCTCATCAGAGATTCTTCCTACATCAGAAAGCAATGAATAGAGACTGTAATTAGTCAGTGTGTAGAGAACAAGAAACCTCAGAGTGCTCAGTCCTAAACGGGACATCTGTATCACACCCTTCCCTACAAGGATCGAAGATCTTAGTGGAAGGGGGAGAGAAAGATTCTGAGGGCCAGAGATGGTGGCTTATTCCAAGGAAACAGTGTTTTGTTAGTTTAGTTTTGTTTGGTATACAGCAGGGCAGATGTACCACTTAGAACTATCAACCGGAAGTGATAGGTGGCGCAAGCCTGTAACTCCTGCACTCAGGAGGTTAGACAGGAACTCTCTGAGTCTGGGGTCAGTCTGGTCTACACAGAAAGTTCCACGCCAGCCAAAGAACTCGCAGCAACTGTGACAGTGTGCACAAAGCCTGTGCAAGCTCAAGCCAGACAAAACCCCAACATGTGGAATGGGCGGCACATCCCTCCACCCCCAGAGGAGCTGTTGGCATTTGATACAAAGCTACTGGGAAGGGCAGAGTCGAGTTTCTTTAAGGTGTGACCGCTGATGTAAGGGCCTCATACCAAGCTAGGAACCACACCCAGGCATAGTTGGCTACCACAAAAGTGACTTAATGTATTTAAAACAGACACACAGGGAGAGAACACCAAGTTGGGTAGGTAGTGAAGGGGGGGGGCAGAGCTCAGAAGAGTTGGGAGAGGAGCTGACTACAATCATAATATATTATATAAAATTCTCAAGGGACAAAATATTAGGTTTTAATTTTTTTTTATTTTTTATTTAAAAGGAAAAGAAGGATGGGGTGTAGTTTACAAACAGAACGTTTAGAAGGCCCTGAATATCATTCTTAGCACTGTAAAAAAAAAAAAAAAAAAAAAAGGCTCATGATTTAAACTTGACATAGTCACTTATATTCTTTCTTTATTCATTAATGTATGTTTTTCTTATTCTAAAACTATAATGGTCACACATGTTCTTATGACTATCAACCAGAAGTGGTGGTACAAGCCTGTAACTCCTGCACTCAGGAGGTTAGACAGGAACTCTCTGAGTTTGGGGTCAGTCTGGTCTACATAGAAAGTTCCAATCAGCTCCCTCCAAGCAAAGCCTTTTTTTTTTCCCTCCTGTCTCATTTACTGGTCTATCCCAAGACTAAGTCTGAATCTAATGTTGGGTAAATTCTTCAAATAAGTAAGTAAGTAAGTAAAAATAAACAAACAAGCAAACAAACAAATAAATAAATAAGCGTTTATTGATGAAAGTATCTATAATGAAGCAAAAGTCCATATCACTGAGCAACAAGAGTGCGCACCTGATAACCATTCTCAGATATTCTTTCCAGAATATATTGTAGACTTAATTTGGGACTCGGACTATAGAAAGTATTTGTATCTCCCGCCCCTCCCCCCCACTAGCATTTGCTCCCGGCTTGATGTCAGCATTCTCTCCGGGTCTCTCCTGCCTCGACAGCCTTGTCAGCTGACTGCACCAGAAGTGAGGAAGTGATGCAAACACCAGAGCTGCCTCCAGGCTGAAGTTCAACTTTGGCGGAATAAAAAAAGAGACTCCTAATGAGCTCGGTCTCCCTACCACAGGTCATGTTTCTTGCGTAAGTCAAGCAGGGTGCAGAATCATTACAGCTGCACTAAATGCTGTATTGTGCCCACCTAGAAAGAAAGATCTTTCTACCAAAGAACAAATAACAAATCGAACTAAGACCACACTGCACAAAACATAGAGTCAAGCACCTCAGAATCCGACAGAGGGACAAGAGACCCCTATAATATCACTAATTTTCTTTCCACCTTTTTCTCTTACAAAGCATACAAGGATTTCTAAATATGAATGCATACAGATATCTTCTACATACTTAATGCTTTACAATCTGCCCCAACTCAGTAGATTAGAACTATTCCACCCTTCTTTACTGTAGAAGGCCAAAATCATGCCAGCCTTCCTTTCTTCTACACAGTCCATCAAACTTTACCTTGAGACCACACCCAGATCTGCTGGCTTCCTCCATATCCGACAGCTGTATGAACCTGCACCCTGGCCTTCATCCCCTAAGCTTGCCTTTCTACAGGCTGCCGGTCAGAGTCTCCTGAGTTGTCCTCTGAAGTGCTAAGTCATAAGGGAGTCTCTCAGCACAAGCACTCAGTATCTTGCCAGGGATGATGGCTAGAGGGTCATGTATATTCCTTAAGGCTCACAGAGCTGCACATCAGTGATCTAGAATTCTATTGCATAGATCACATTTCTCAGAAAACTAAGCTGGACCACAGAAGATCTGTACTCAAAATCCTGTGTTAAAAAAAAAAAAAAAAGCTAAGTTCCCACCTGATGACATTCCCTATTACCTCTTCAACATCTTCCAATACTTCCTTCCCCTTTGCCCCACTCTGCCCCAGCCCCTTATTGATCATCAAACAAGTCAGGCATACTTCTGCCTCTTGGACATTGCACTGACTGTTCATTCAACTGGGAACAAGCCATCAACACCCTGATTTCCAGAAGGAAAACAAACTCGCTCCAATTCATCTGGATCACCTTCCTGGAAAACTCCCACTCACTCCCACCTACACCCTCAGTGCCTTATCTTGTTGCACTCTGCCTTTTCCTCCCACTTTTTTTTGTTTATCAATTTCAAACACAAGAGAACAACAGTCTTTCTCTCATTCTTCTGTTTGCTGAGAACATCAGACAGTACCTAGAAGATGGCGGTTGTTGAGGTATTCACTGAATTCATGAAGGTGCACAGTGAGAACCTCAGTACACAAACACAGCCTTCACCCCTGTGGATACAGATTACAGTGATGTTTGCTAAATAAGTGGTTTGCCCTCTATAACTTCCCAGTTCTCTGTAGGTTGG